>NC_140029.1:35454332-36140901 GCF_963513975.1 Fringilla coelebs
GAAATTCCATAACAAACCTGTTGAGTCACTTTCACTTAAAAACAGGATGAGATGGGGAGGAAGCAGGATAGGATAGTGTGTGTGTGTGTGCTTGGGGCAATGCTCTTCTTGGCTGCCTGTGGTGAAGTAGCCATGTATTGAATTGAGTTCTTTCTTCTTTACAAACTCAATACCTTCTAGTCATGCTCAAAATTAAGTAGCAACTGCCTATGATCTTTATTCTTAAAGGATCTAAATTAAAGGGAAAGCTCTAAGTTAAAGGGTTGCTTTTTTTTTTTGTTTCATTTTGTTTTGTTTTATTTAAAGTCCCCATTAAGAAATACAACTCTTTGTGTCTGAAAGTTAGGTTTTAAATACATGTCATTTCCTGCATGTTCTGCTTTAGAGGTCCTCCCTATCTTTGCCTAACCCAGAAAAAAAAAACTGACTGTGACTTAGAGACCAAACTCTGAAGAATCATTCACAGTTGCAGCCTTGGAAGTAAATGGTCCTTTTCTGTCCACATTGTTACTTTGCTTTCACAGGCCAGTGAGATTTGGGCTATTAGAGTTTAGCAGCTTCTGGGGCTCCTTGCTTGCTTAACCTGTTTGTGCAGTACTGCCTGCTCTTGGACACTGACTTCTCTCAGTTGTTCAGAAAGTCCGGAGAAAGGAGTGCTGCTGTCAAACTCTGTAGTGCTGAGCTGAAGGGACTTGACATTGGGAGGGCTTTTAAAGGTTAAATGTTCTGACTCTGGTGATGAGCCTAAAACCGCCACAAATTCAGTTAAATGGTCTTGAGAAAATTTCCATGTTATTATATGCCTTGGTGTGTCTTATTCACTGAACTTAAAACATGGTAATGTTATTTGCCTTATTTTATAGACAAATTTGATGATTCAGATCTATTGGATGGCAATTTACCAAGAGGAGGAAGTGATGGCAGTGACAGCAATGGTAAGATAGCAGGCTGTGCTTCCTGTTGTTTCTATGGCTACCTGAGCTTTTGATTGAAGCCTGCTCACAAGCTGGTTAGACATGCTCTAATTTGTAATGCATTTGGTTCTGGTAACTGAAACTTAAGAGCAAATTTTCGAGTTCAAAAGTTACGTGTCCTGTCTCTGACAAAAAAAAGCCCCAAATATTTAAGGGGTAAAACTGATCTACAGCAAACATTTTCAGTGATTTTTTTACTGTTGTGCTAAGAAATATGGCTTCTGAAACTGAAATGTGAACACACTACTTACTTCAAAATTCACCATAAATGCAGTTTTTAAGGGCATCCAAGTGCTGTTTTTGATCTTTTATGGCATACTCTTAGTTTATTTTAGTTCTTGTAGGCAGAGAGCCTAGGAGTGGGCCAGAAGAGGGTCCACCTTCTGTTCTCAAAGATTTCCTTTGTCCCACAGGATGAACTGATATTTACACTTCCAAGTGATCCTTAGCCTTCACTTCTTTGCTGTGGTGGCAGTGAGGCAGGTGAGGGAGTGAGAAGTTGTAGATGCTCCATCCCTGGAAGTGTTCAAGACTAGATTGGATGGAGCTCTGAGCAGCTTGGTTTAGTGGAAGGTGTCCCTGCCCATGGCAGAGGATTTGAAGCTTGGTGATCGCTAAGGTCCCTTCACCACCATATGATTCTAAACTCTGAACAGTATAAAACCATTTCATAGCTTGCCAAACTTTTTTTGGTAATTTGCCATGTCTAAAATTAGTGCTTTACTGCAATTTTACTATTTCCAAATCAGAATTAGTGTAAATATCTTGATGGGGTTTGGGATGTGCTAATGGTAACTGACTTCTCTGAAGAGTTGTCCTAGGTAGAGACTAGTGATGCCACTTTTTTGGGGTAGGGTTCCTTTGGGGCAGTACTTGAAAATTGGAAGGGGCAAGGAACATCTGTGGAGACTTGTGGTTTCATCTGAGGTGGATCCTGCCTCAGTGGTACGAGTTGCACAGTGACAAATAGAGTTAGTATTTATAGAAATCCTGGCTTGCTTGTGAAGAGAATTGCAAAGGTAGATGAGGCTGGGATTTTAGGAAAAGGTTCTGTGGAAATACAGCTGAATGTTACTCTGAAATCATATGTGTTCTCTGTGGTTGTGCACAGGCTTATTAAACCAGATTTCACAAATGTTATTGGCTCATCTTGTAGAAGTGCTGAGCACTGAAGGCTGGAGTTGGCACTGCTCTGAGCCATGCTTTGAAAATAGAAAGTTTCAGTGCCAGTTTAGCTCTGTATGTATATAATAAATGGCTGGTATTTTTGCATAATTAATTGACAAAATGGTTGTCAGTTATGATATGAGTGTTCTTTAGACATATGAAATGTAAACTCTCCATTTATTTTTACAGAACGGAAGGGTCCAACTCCAAATAGTGGCCAAGAAGGCGAGGGTAAGTGCATGAGTGTGTGTGTATGATGGTGTTTAGATGTATGAAACGTGTTTTCTTGGGGTTTCTGATTGCTAATCTTCTGCTAGAATGGTCACTGCTGGGAGTGGGTTACAAGTGAAAAGCTTTTGTGCAGTCTGCAATTCTTACTTTTAAGCTCTGCCTCCATAGTCCTTTAACATTTCTATGTTACAAATGATTCCCGAGTGTGAAGGTCTCAGAGATGCTGGTGCAGTGATTGCATGCATACAAAGTAGATATGGCAATGAAAGGGTTCCTTTAGTTAGTGGAACTTAAAACAGGCATGCTCAATTTCTTTAACAATGGGCACTGCTAAGAAATCAATGGTTATAAAATGAGAGGATTCACTTTTCATTGTGCACAGGGTTGAATATTACAATTTTACATAATTTCAGTTTAATGTTTTTTGGAAGTGTTTACTTTGAGACAATATTTTGATGTGGCTTTGAGTTCTGAAAAATGTTCATAAACATCTCTGTTTTCTTCAGGTTCTCAGGGAGTACTAGCTGGAATTATAAGTGCTGTGGGTGCTACTGTAGTTGCATCAGTAGGTAGTTTCATTGCTTACCAGAAGAAGAAACTCTGTTTCAAACAAAGTGGTAAGAGTTCCAAATTAATTTTGGGTTCCTACTGTTTAAAGAGAGGCATTTTTGTATTTATGTGTGGACTATAAATTGATCTGGTTTATAAGGTAGTTGTAATAGCCCAGTGAATTTATGTTCGCAGGGAGTAACCTTTCCTACTAGTCATTTAAGACTGACAAATTCCTTGCCCAAAAACTAGGAGGACTTAAAACTTTAAATTTCTTAAAATAAAAGCACTTCTGGCTAAAATTAAGCAGGAGAGACTGCAAAAAATACTTTTAAGGAGAATCAAGTGAAGGTTGGGATTAGAGATTTTTCATGCTGAAAAATATTTTGTAGTTTCTAATGTTATAAATTTTGGCTTTGTCTTCACAAGATGTTTGCTTACTTATTAGTTTTATGACAACTTACCCCAGTATTCATCCCCAAATTATTCTTCTGCAGTGATATACTGCTTGATTCCTTTCCACCTAAGTAAGATATAATTTTGTGAGAGAACTTTGGGAGTACTGTGGGGGATAGGATGGGCAGAAGCTTTGGTTTTGTCTGTTTCTTTCTGACTGTTTATGAAGAGCAGTCATTCAGCCAGGCACTGCTGTTTTGTAATTTGGGAAGTTTGGAAACCGAAAAAGATCTCTACTATGTATGTTAAAATTAATGTGTAGACAAAACAGGGCAACTCAACTGCTATCAGTAGCCCATTGTTTTCACTGCTGTTTCTTCTCTCAAATTATCTCTATTTATCAAGAGCCTCAAATATAAGAGAATTTGAATGCTGAATATCTGTTTTTTCCCCAGCAGATGAAGAGAATGTGAATATGGATAGCCACAGGGGAGCACAATCTGAGCCACCTGGTAAGGCAAGAATCTAGATGGAAGATCAGGTCTTCACTGGGGATCCTGTTAAATGCACTTTATTGACCATCCTGGAGAAAATGAATTGTGCTGTTTTGTTAAAAAAAAAAAAAACAATTAACAATTTTGGCAGAATATGAGCTGACAGTGTGCCCAGGTGGCCAAGAAGGCCAGTGCCATCCTGGCCTGTATCTGCAGGAGTGTGGCCACCAGGACCAGGGCAGTGATTGTCCCCTCGTACTTGGCTCTGGTGAGGCCACACCTGGAGTGCTGTGTCCAGTTCTGAGCCCCTCGCTTCAGGAAGCACTGGGGTGCTGCAGCATGTCCAGGGAAGGGCACTGGATCTGGGGAAGGGCTTTGAGGAGTGACTGGGGGAGCTGGGAGATGTTTAGCCTGGAGGAAAGAAGGCTCAGGGGTCATCTTTTCACTCTCTACAGCCACCTGAAAGGAGGTTGTAGCCAGGTGTGTGTCAGTCACTTCTCCCAGGTAACAGGTGATAGGACAAGAGGAAATGGCCTCAAAGTTTGCCAGAAGAGGTTTAGATTGGATATTTGGAAAATCTTTTCATGAAGAGGTTTATCAGGCATTGGAACAGGCTGCTCAGAAACTTCTCAGGAAAGCACAGGAGCTGTCATCCATGGAGGTATTTAAAAGATATATAGATGTGGCATATAGGGACATGGTTCAGTGGTGGACTTGGCAGCCCTAGGGTAAGAGGTAAAATGGATGATCTGAAAGGTCTTTTCCAGCATAAATGATTCTGTGATTCTATGATTTTACCATGAAGACAAACTTAGAAGTGAATCAAGCTTTCAGTTCTGACAATATGGTTGCTTTTCTCGAGTTTTTTATTGAACAGATTGGTTTATTGCCTTGAGAGTGCATTGAAATGTAGGTGCTTAGAGAAAGTGAAGAACTGAATTTTCTCTGCAGAAGTATCATTAGAGGCAATTGGAAAAACACAAGCCTGCTCTATCAGTGTGATGAATAGCTACAGTTGGAAGTTTTTAGTGCATATTTTTTCTGATTAGAATCTGAAATTTTTTCTAATCATAAACTGATTCAGAGCACTGCAAGAATGTATAGTAAAAATTTTATGATATTTGGACAGAGATGAAACCAGGCTGGAAGCAAAGAGGACTGAACTCACTAGCATGTTGTAATTAAAGCATTCTCTGTTGTGAACAGAGAATGATTTTAGTATGAAAGAACCATCACATGATTAATCTTTCTACAAAGGTGAGAGCTGTGGAGGGATCTCATTTAAAGCAACAAACACTGAGAACCTCACCCTTCCACGTATGGTTGTGTAGGGGATTTGGATGATGGAGCAAGTGATAAGCTCCAGGAATCCATGGATAGAGCTAGAAGGCATGGTATAGGTGAAAACTTGGCCTTATAGTCCTTGTGACCGGTCAACAAAGGAAGAAGCACTATAACCTCATGCTGAAGTTCATTGGTTTTGAAGTACTGAGTATTAAAATCTCAAAGCAATATATATTTGCAGTATATTCTTCTGTGAGTTTAATCTTAAACCTGCAGAACTATTTCTGGGGTTTTTATAATTGAAAAATAATTATGCCTTATTTCTCTTGGGTATTTCATCAGTTTGTTATAAACTTTCATCTGGTTCATTATCTTCTTTATAAACACTTTAAGCTGTTAAATATATGAAACTCTCAAGTACAAAACATTTTCTTGTGACTGGCTGTAAGCACTGAAGAGACTCAGGTATCCTCAATTCAGCTGTGCATTAGGGAAGCAAGTAGTATCATTTAAAGTCCTCTACCAAAGGCAGTTAAAATATTAAAATATGACCTCTAGTTGGGTTATGGTGAAATTCTGGCCAAGATTCACCAGAACTCAAAAGTGAAATGCCTCAGATGATGCAACCTTATTTTAACCAGTAAAGTCCCACTTGGAATGTTGTCAAGTGTGATTACTTCTGCATGTTGATCTAATCTAATTTATTATTGATGACATATTTTGTCCCAGATTTCATACCTCTGTTATATTTTGCAGACAAGCATGATCATGTGTTGAGCTGAGACTGGGCAGCCATGGTCATGATGGTGCTGCTCCTGATTTGAGTTCTGGGAGTCAGCAGATGTTAGGTCTGCTTCTGGTAAGAGATGTGCCTACATGGCTTCCAGTTAGAAGCAGTCTCTCATTAAGCCAGGTCAAATGGCATAGCAGAATAGGTCTGTGTTTTTAAAATTTTGTCTAAACCTACCTTTGACTTCCTGAACCTAGGAGCTTATTTCCAGTAGCTTACTTTTTGTATGAGCAGCCTGTTTGCATCTGCAGGACCTGCCAGCCTGATCTGAGTGCTGGGTTACAGTGCAAGTGTAGATAGCTTCCCTGTATGTAGTAGGATGTGGTTATTTGTGTGAGAAATCTGGGTATAATGTTCCTTGCTATGCAGCCAGTTGGCTTCATAGAATCAAGCCTCTACTTTCCTAAATTTATCACAGGGTGTCAAACATCTCCTCAGTGTTGTTGACTGCATAAAGTGTTACATAGTAGTGTATAACTTGCATTGTGTACTAACTTAGTGCACTTATCTTGAATTGTTTTTCACTTTTCAGTTCAGCGCACGCTTCTGGAGAACTAAATTAACGGAAGAGTGGTGAAGAGCAGATCTTTGGAACTGGATAAACAACCTGCATTCTGCCAAAAAAAAAAGAAAATGAAATGGAAAAAAAAGCATAACAAACAGCTTCATGAGAAAACAGCTCTTGTTTGAAACACCTCTGTGACTGTGACTTAGACCTGAGTACTTCTGTATGGTTAGCCCTGTGAAGCACTGTTGCACACCAATACACAGCCTTAATGACAGGAGTGTAGAAGTATGTTGTGCCTTTACATTCTTTCCTTTACTCCTCTGACAAATAGGTGTGTCTCAAGTGCATTCAGTGTAGTTAACTTTTCCTTACCTCTCCAAAACCAATATGCAGTTATGGTTTCTGTTATGTTATTGCTCTCAGGCAATACAAGCCTTTTTTAAAATAACCTGAACTCAGTGAGTGGACCAACCAACCAGCTTGGTGTATGTGGTAGGCACATGAAAGCAAACAGCTCACTGTGGATGGATGGTGGATCTAGGTGTGGGTGCTGCTGATCCAATCTGTGTAGCTGCCTGGGCCAGCTGCCAGGGAAGAGCTGCTTGTGCTTGAGCATTCAGGAGACAAAAATTTTTGTTTTGTTTTTAGATTTTTTTTCATTGCATCTGTCTGGTACAGATTGAGAAAACCCAAAGTTAATGCACACCAAGCCTTCATCCTTTCTGGCTCTTCCTGCTTGACAAGTACTGAGCTGGTCAGTTGTGGAATAGCCTGTTTTGCAGATCAGAAACATAATTGGACTTTGTATTTCTGGTGACATTGATGTTTGGCATCGTCTAAAAAGCTGTGGATGAAGAACTTGGGAGTGGGGATTAACATTTTCAGATTTCCGTAGCCAAAAGCTTAAGTAAAAATAGTGTTGAATTCAGAAGGCTTATTATACATGTGTAAGGGACAGAAACAGTTCCAAACTACAAACAGCAAGTGTGACCAGAACAAGCCAGCCTCACTCCACAGGCATCCACTGAACAGTAGAAATAACAAACACATGAGAAATGCTTTTGGACTTGTGAAGGATTCCCCTAGGGTGATCCCCTATGGTTGCATCCTCCTCTGAAAGCACTGGTGACCACTGCTGTGGCTCTTGAAAGCAACAGGAAGGTTTCAAGGATCTGTGGAAACATGGAAAACTACAACTCATAAAGGACTAAATCTGGAATAATAACTAGTTCTGTCAGGAAGGAATGGTCTGACCAGTTTTGTTGGCTTTCATTCTAGTTGCTTTAAATTTTCAAGCAGTTTTACCATATGTGTCTTATTAATGGGCTTCAGCCACCTGACAAAGTTCTACAGAAGATGACATTTCATGGAACATCTTAGAACTTAATGAATTTGGGTATTAAACCTGTAAATATATCTGTACATTCAAATGCGAATGTATGCCAAGGATAATTCATTTGAGAATTTCTTGTACATGTTTCTTAGCTTGCAACAAAGCTTTTCACAAATGTTAGTATTTTCTTATGGAATTAATTTGTAAGTCTCTCTTTGCCCTATGTCTGCTTTTAGTATGAAAGTGCTAAAGCTTTTAAGTGTGTTTGAGAGTGTTAAAGTGATTCCTACATAAGCATTTGCTTTATGTAAATACAAAGAAATGTACTGCTTGCCTACATGAATAAACAGATACATCTATGCCAAGTGTAGAGTAAATAAAAATAACTGTTTGTTAGGGATAAAATGGCAGGAGGAGCTCAAACTAGCTTTTAGCTAACCAAGACTGTTGAATCCTTTTTCAGCTTTTGTGAGCCTTAAAATTACTTACTAAGACCTATCAACATTGTGATTTTTCTAAAAATAAATTTAAAGGAAAGGTTTGTGTGTTCTTCTCTTCTGTAGTTCTGAAAATAAAAAAACTTGGTGCTCACTCACCTAGGGGAGGATCCTTTAAGTAGTTTGTCTACCATCAGCAGCTCAGGTTTATTTCCTACAGACATTTTAATCATTTTGGAATTAAGTTAGCCAGAAGCAGCAAAGCTTTGAGCTGCTTACCTAGGTGAAGTGTAAAGAAGACATCTGTCTGTTTGAAGGACAGGCATGGCTTTTGAAGAAAAAGATTTGGTAACCCAGGATCTACTGAAAAGATGCACTTAGACATCTTAGTATGGGCAAACCTAACAGTGTTCAATTTTCCTCATCGAATCATCAGACCCTGGAGCAGTAGACACTTCTGCAGGGCCTTGTGTTCTCACTTTCGGACGTGGGAGGACCATAAGAGAAGGAAAAGGCAAAGCAGGGGTTGCCAAGTGCCTGAATAGTAACAAATTTACACATTTTTCCAACTTACTGATTTGTCCAGTAGTGGTTCCACAGTCTGGAGTTGTGGAAGAAAGAAGAAAGACTGGTTGCTGCCACCTGGATATAAAAGGTTAAACAGAAGAACTGAAATTTCAGTCTGTTCTCTTGTGATAGTGTGCCAGTTTATGGGTTTCTGTTACTTACCTGTGGATAAAACATAGCAGTTCACTTGCACTTATTGGGGTATTAATTGTTGCATTGCTATTTGTCTCACTACCCACAGAAAATATGATCTTGTGTCCTTCTCACTCAACTGCCGTTATGTTACAGAGCTAAGTACTCCAATTCATTATTTCTCCCACACATTGGGACAGGAAACATTATCAGTCAACCATTATTGACCACTCTATTGAAGTCACATCCCACAGATCAGCTGCTGCCCATCGTGGCCTTATGAGTTTCCATTTGACTTTCTTTCAGATGTGGGAATTAACATCGTTTCTATACAGGTTTTGATCAGGCTGTGCAATGGAATGAAAAGAATACTGTCCTTTGAGTCCAAACTGCAGCTTGATCCCTGTGAGGTACCTTTATCATCAGAGTTAAAATGGGTGGCAACAAAGAGCGCTGTCCCATTCCTCTGGCACACGCTCTTCACTTCCATTTCTTACTCCAATCCACCTCCTCTGAGGATGAGGAGGGGTCACCATCAGTAGTAGGAGGAAAAATAATCTAAGCAGGATCTTATTTTAGAATAATACATTACTTCAGCTTCTACAAGGTAGTTGCAGTGGCAGTTTATTCATCCTATTGGTGGAAAAGACTGCTTGAAAAATGTTTTGATGGTTTTCAAATGCAATGTTCATTTCAAATAATTATTCAAAGTTATCCAAATGAATTCATTGGATTGTGCAAATGAAAGCAAGTAAATCTTAAGCATAACATTTGGCAGCTTTTTGCTGTAGCACCTCTTTGTCCATATTTCAGTGTCTGTGCCAAGTTTTGAATGCTAAGAAAAATATTTTAGTGCTCTCAGTTTTCAGTATATCTTGGGCTGAATAACACTTTCAATGCTGCTTTTCTGTGTTGGCTTTTTTTTTTTCCACTTTAGGCCACAATCTCAACCACATGTTCTATGTGTGTTTTTCACTTGAGAGGCAAGTTGAAAATGTTACTTCCTTTTTGCTCTTTTCTGTTACACAGATACAAAGACATGTTTAAAAGGAAGTGAAGAGATTATTAGGAATGGGAAGAGGACTTAAATGGAGCAAACCCACAGTTTTCCCAAATCTCTGTATTTGGAGTATGTTAATAACCACAAGAATGAAATACATGATGCTCCATCTGCTTGTGAAAAGTCATTGAAGCTTTAGCTAGTACGTAGTAATTTTATTCTTCTGTTGTCAAGAAATTGTATCACCAATTCACTTGTGTGTTTGGCTTACATTTACATTAATGGTTTATATTACTGGATGCTTCATTATTTTAATTAAAGTACTTTGCTTTTATGAAAAAAGCAGATGAGTAGTGTAGGATATTAGTGGCATTCCCGAGTAGTTCTAGTGTATAATTCAGTTGTTTCATCTCCAATAGGCACATAGAGCAGGTTACCCACACCAAAGAGAGCAATGTTTGACCTCTGCCCACAGGAAGATGGGGCTGCCACTGTGATGAGTTGTGACTGAACTCTTGTTCCCTTTTAGCTTGTCTCATCTAAAAAAGGCCTGATGGGGGAAAAGTATGTGGTGTAAAGAATGGACAGACACACTGTCTCCTTTTCAACCTCCATTTGAGTTTCTAAAGTATTGGAGTTTTCCTTAAAAGACAAATAAAAAAGTAAAAAAATGTAGGCAACTCATCCACCTTTTCAGGTGAATAGTAGAGAGAACTTTGTTTCCCTTTCTGCAGAAAAAGATGGGTCAATGATTTTTCAAGTGTTAAAACTGCTATTTATGGTCAGGTATTAGCTCAAATATTTCCTTTTAATATACAGCCTTTTTTACTTGCTGTCTTGGGCAAGCTCTTGTATGTTTTTGACAGCACCAAGATCAGGAAGTTCCTGTGATGCTCCCAAGAACAGGGAGGGGCATAAGCATTCAAGACATCCTGACTCCTATGCTAGATCCACTCCTTCCAGTGCTGCCTACTTTCATATTGTTACTTAGCTAGACAGGGCAATAGAAGAACTGAACAAGATGTGCATCATCCTCAAACTTTCCCTGAGAATGTTCAGTATCACAATGAAGTTGTGCCAGCAGGCAGGTGAGACAATGCATTTTGGGAAGACTTCACTTGCAGGAACAACTGTTTTGAAATAAAGCTACTGAATGTGTGTAAGCTGTTCAGACCTGCCTGGGACTAGTACCTGACCCTGCCAACATTCCTGTTCCCTTCAGGCAAATTCATCACTTGTATGAAGATTTGCACATGTGGCCCTGCTTTGGCATTCTGGAAACAAAAAAAGCAAAACCCCAAACAACCACTGGATTTATGGGATTGCTCATTTCATGGTATAATTCTTGTTTTAACTGACTGAATAAGTCACCTCTTCAGCCTAAATGTCCTTAGCTGTTCTGAGATTGAGCAATTGGCCCTGACATGGAGAATGATGGTACTCAAATCGAACTTTAGAGCTTCTATTAGTAGCTTTAAGCCACACATTTATAAACCATTCTGCTGTTTCAAATTTGAGCAGGGGAGAGGGAGGCAGTTAACCTAGTTAACCCAGTTAACCTAATCAAGCTTCTTGAGGACCCAGTACCACCAAGTTCTATCAGTCCATCTTCTGCTGTTGCACCTGGTTTCTGTACCATAAAAGCATGAGTTCTGTTGTCATGTTCTGGGTAACTCAGCAGAAATGCAGCTGGGGGCAGCCTGTGCCCCACACCAGACTGGATCACCCTGCAACACCACAAGTGCTCAGGTTGGGCATTCATGGCAGCAGAGTCCTGAGCTATTTGCTGCCCTAGACAAAACAGCTCTGACAAAACCTCCTGCAGCTCATCCCCCAGCACAAGGGAGGATGCACACCAGTCACCCTGCTGGTGCTGGGCACCAGGGTGATGGCTGCAATCCAGTTCACAGGACAAGGCTGTGTTTGCTAGAGAGATGCATGAGGTAGCGATGTCATAGCGATGCTATGACAAAACTGGATTTAAATCACATCAGTAATCTAAAAGTAAGTCTATGTACAGATAGATGCATGATTTTTTTTTTCCAAAGCTTTGTACCATCACAGTCAGCGCTATCTGACATCTCTCCCCATGAACGATATGCATGGATATTTGTATTTAAAAAAAAAAACAAAACCAATAAACTAGATCAATACAAAACAATCATGATGGGCAATGTTTACCTCTGAAGATAAGCACCTACTGGGGAGTGGAGCATGCTTCAGTTCAGTAATCCAACATCACATTTTAAATTCATAAAGCTAGGTTTTTTGTCCTCCCCCTGCAGCCAATCCCAAAATGCTGCAAAGTGGATTCCTAATCTCCATCCACTTCCTTTATTTGGTGGCCTGAGTGAGGGGTTAAGTCTGACAGGATTGCTTTTATCAGCTGTTATTGCTGAGCCAAAAAACAAGCAAGAAAGTGCTGCTTTGAGGACACAGTATGTCTGAGTGATCCTTTCAAGCATGCTTCAGAGAAAGACAGTCTCCCCTTACAAGCTACCTGAGCTCCCACAGCACCACGCCCTGCTTTGAAGGCGAGGATGTCAAACAGGTTGGCTTTCCCCTCTGGGAAGGAGGCGGATCCTGAGTGTTCAGGCACCCTCCTCACTGGGTGCTGCCGCTGCTTCCCCAGCTCTCTGTGCTTCCTGCCTGGACAATAAATAAGTTTCTTGGAGCACAGGTAGCACCTAATGTGCTGCTCACAGCTTGGCTCTAGCAGGGTTGCTTGTTTTTGTAACTTGCCTTGTGAGCAAGAAGGTTTCTCTCTCTTGCAGAGCTTGGGTGCAGCGGTGAAGAACCTTTTTGGACAGAGCTGCTGAATCCAAGTGCCTCCCTCAAACCTTGGCACTGCAGTTGCAACATCTGCCATCACTGCTTGGAAAAAACCAATTGGTGCAATCAAGGCACTGCGTAGAAGAGCATGGAGAAATTCAGAAGTATTTTTCTTTTGTGCCTTGGCTTCCTCCTAGTCCATGTAAGAGGTAAGTGACCTTTACCTTGGCTTATTTTTAAGGCTAGATAATTAAAAAAGGAAAAAAAAAAAACTAAGTTCCCAACCCTTAAAAGGGATGTTTGTTTATTTGGAAATGTTCGGTAGGTTTTTTGTTGGTTTTTTTTTGGAGCTACTCTTTAATGAGAAGCATTCAGAATTGTTTATATGTACTTCACCAGTTTCCAAAGAGATACCTGTCTCTGACTGATTGTTCATAATAGCTGTGCTAGTTGAAGTTTGTTTATTATAATTTTTTTATTTTCTTGCTAGTATTGCTTCCCTAAAATAATTCACAAGCTTAGGCTTGAGTATAAACTTTTTTTAAGTGGAAGCTGTAAAATGAGAGCTTCCAGGGAAACTTAAGAGTTTTCAAAGAGATCTGTAGTCAAATAATGACTTCATGTCTTAAAGCTTTTCTTGGTTACTGGTATTTTGAAATCTGTAAGTTTTATTGTAAAAACAAATTCTGATGCAGTTTAAAGGTGTTCATGCTTTTATATTTGGGCATATGCTTTAATAAATTATAAACTAATAGTTCAGTTACCTTAGTAAATGTATTCCACACACAAGCATACTTTTTCATGCTGGACTAATTAAGAATTGAAAAAATCTTGTACATATTTTTGGTGAATAAATAGCAATAGGGAAAATAATGCCTTTTCATACTGAGTCATTTTACTATATTCAAACATAACTTCTTTCAGCAAAATATTCTTTAAAACTTTTGTTGAGGTAAAACCAAATAGAATTATCTTTGTGTGCATCTGCCATGTGGTGTAACCTTTTCTTTTTTGTATATTAGCAATACTGCAGAAACTTTTTGTACAGTGTTGGCTGCAGGAAGCATTCATTAATCACTAGTTCATTAATCACTAGTTCCAAAATAGCTGCTGACCCTCCCACCACCCCTGATTTAAATGAAGTCCCTAGGAGATCTTGCAGTGATGGCCAGTGAAAAACACCTTGTCTTAATTTAGTTTAATAGTTTGATTTTAACAAATGAGGAATTATTTAGAGGTTTTCAGCAATGAGCATGGCATAGAAAGAGCAGTAGGACTGTGCTGTGCTGCATGTTGTGCTGCAGGCCGTGGTGATTCATGCAGTCTCTCACCTCTTGGCATGCAGACTTTCTTGTTCTGTAGCTGTCATATGTTGAATAGTTCTGTTCAGACAATCTGAGCATGAGCTAGCCAATTTGCATATACTCTACTATTTTAATTACAAGGGTAGTCTTCATTTATACATGCGTTAATTTAGAGCCAGTTCAGGCACTGCTTTGGGGGAGAAGTCATTGCTGAAAGTTGCTGTGTGCTTTGGGCACAATCTTATGACTCTGGAAACTATTTAATCCACTTTAATTAAGTAAACTTAATTATTTTAAGTCTGTGGCAACAGCCACTGAATTTTATCATCAAAGTATTCACCATATTTCAGGGATATTTACAAGAACCTCCTCTCAGTCCCAATCAAGACATCATATGAGAAATGCTTGGCCATGCTGGTAAAAAGCTGGTCCAAGTACTTATGAAGGGAATGTCTATGGCATGATTCACCCTTTTATAGGCAGCTTAATGCTTTTCTAAATTGTAATCCTCTGTGATAGCATCCATAAACTAATGGACTGCCACAGCCAGACCAGATGACATCATTCCTCTTACCATCCAGCATTTCCTCTATGTCCAACTATCAGGAGTTAGTTAGCTTGACTGCCTTGATGGACACATCTTGACAGAAGCATAACGGAACCAAGAGCCATATTGCACAAGGAAAGTGAAATCTGATACAGTTCAGAAACATATATGCTCACTGCAGTATTCCATTTATAGCTACACTCTAGCTTTTGGAATTTCCAGACTTAGGTAGGTTGCATGAAGACTCCCATGTAACTGAGCTTCAACAACTAATTGTCTGTGAGGCTTTTAGCCCGATCCAAATGAAATAAACTTCACAGAAACTTCTTCCACTGAATTTCATGGTAACATCCCTCATGAGTTCCTACAGCTTGGCTGATGTCTGGTGATTCAGGTTTGGCTGTGTCTGCAATGCCCATTTAAGGGCTCAGACACAGCTCACGTTGCTCCCCTGAAACTGTTCGAAACATGGGTCCTACCTGGGCCCCAAACCTGTGTGCACACACCTGCAGTGGGGAAGCTGTGCAACCTGGGGGCTCTCCCCATTATGGACCTGGAAGGCAACTGAGACTCACTCAGACCTGACTGCTCGGAATGTGCCTCAGATTCCCAGTGTTGATATAATCCATATATCCATGGCCTTTAAGGCTGGATATATGTGATGGATCACATGTTTAGCCAGTAAAAAAGACAGTAAAAAAGACAGTGCAAAGACTGATATGTCTGAGATGGTTTACATTTACTCCATGAGGTATTGAATGGTACACAGGTAAAGGGAACAGCATTTGTTGCTAGTCAGTAAACCAAGCACCTCTGTTCAGCTAAGGCTTACAAAGCTTTTGACTCAAAATCAGTTGTAGTCTCAGTTAATCAGCTGTGCCCTTTATGGGAAGAAAATTGTAGACCAGTTTGAATTTGAGACCCTGTGTGACTAAGTGCTGTGAATAATGTAGTTTTCACTGGAGTGAAAAGACCGAATGGGAGAGATTACAAACACAGTCCTGTTCTTTCTTATGCTGCTCCATGTATCTGCAGTCCTCACTGCTCTGTGTGAGGTCCCTGTGGACGTGCTGAAGCACTTACAGATTCAGCAGGCAACAAATTCTCTTTTACTGACTGCCAAAACTATTTCACTCCCAAGACCTGAACTGCAATTATCCATAGGCGCATCAGTGCTATCAGCTAAGGGTGGAATTGCAGTTTGAAAAATCCACATACCTGAGCTGGTTGAAACACTAACAACAGTAGAACTGTTGCAACATCAGAGAGCTTGGGAAGAGAAAACAACTGGTGCTCTCAGGTTCACTTTTCAAACATTGCTGCCGTGTTGCAAGCCTGGCGGCAGTGACCAACCTGCCTGAGTATGTATTACTGACTTATTTGCACCATCAATTGTCAAACCCTTTCCATCCCATTGAGGGTAATAAAAACCAAATAAATGTCAGAATTCTTTCAAGATTAGAAATCAATAAAAATGGACCTTTCTGTGGCATTTCGCCTCATAGTAGGAGGAGAGAGATTCAATTTGTTTTGATTAGAGTCTTCCTTCCTTTCCACAGGCTGACATCTATAAATGTTATGGGAAAATATTAAAACACTTAAATCTGACCTGTTGTACAGTATCTTCTGAAGGCAAACACACCATCCCAGCTGAAAGAATGGGCTTGGATGGGTTATGAAAATATAACAGTCCCACTTCCAAGCATTGCCTGTTATCAGCAGATTTTTAATTTGTGAAGAATTCATGCAAAAGTTAAATCACGGCAATATGTTTTCAAAGGGCAACAATGCTACAGAAAAAAAGTGAATGCAAAGGCATTAAGTAGGCACTAAGATTAGCAGACAAGTTGAAGTTCTTCCTTACATCCCTGGTCTAATTACAGCAGTGGTGAAGGAGCCAGGGGCTATTGAAGGTCAAGAGCTCTTTTGCATGCATTTCACCAGTGTACCTGGTGTGAAAGTGGGAAGAGGAACATTAAAACACATTCTGTGAGCAAGAGAAACAGCAAATCTTGGCGTCCCTCTGACCACCTATATTACATTCAGTTCTCTCTGTTGTCTCCAAACTACTCACTGGGGAAAGTGGGGATTAGCCAGCTGGTACTTAGGCAGCGAGTGGTCACTCTGAGAGCCCAGCACAGCTTTTGTCTGTGTCACACAAAGGATTTCAGTAGGAATATCCATACAGGTCTCTTGCTTGAGTACAGTTCTTGTGTAATGTGACCAGCATTAAGCCTGAGACTCTCAGACCAAATGGCTGAAAAGGGCTGGTTGCTTCATGAACCTGTAATGACAGAGAGAAGCTTTGGATGAAGAGCCCACACTGTGGGCTAAGCTCTTCTGCTCAGGACACAAAGCTGAAAATCTGAGTGAGGTGCACAGGAACATGTATGTTGCTTCTTCATGGGAGATCCCAAGTCTTTTGCTCTGCCTGCAATTTTACAGCACACACCATCTTCTTCTGCACTCTAGCAAAATACAGAAAATTAGACCTGTTTTATTTTATGTAAGCAGGGCATATCATAAAGAACATCAGTTACCTTTGAACTGAAAGGCAAATATCATAGAACTAAAAGATTTTTGTTTGTGTTTGGTGAGACAATGTTGCACAGAGCTAAAGCAGTACTGCCACTCCTAGTTTATTAGTGCATCTTAGTTGCTGGTAATTATTTAAATATGTTCTTGTATGAATAAGCAAAAGAGTCCTTTTCATTTGCCCTGCATTTAAACTAAAACCAGAAAATGGCCTAGCAAAAATATGAAGCCAATAATGAGGTCCACATGTTGTGGTCTATATGCTGGGCCTTGGATGTTAATTATAGATTTTAAAGCATACTCATTTTCCACCCCAGCATCAAGGGGTTGTAATGGCAATCGTTGTTTATGAAACTAAAGGTCCTTGAAGGAAAAACAAGCTACAGTAACATCATCAGGAAATATGGATCACAGGGCTATTACATGAAAGAAATAGTACCTGCTCATTGAGATTTTGTCCAGTGTCCACTCTGGGGTGTAAACCCTTGTGTTCTCCCAGAAATCAGTAATTTCCTGTAAACAAACATATTTGCTTCCTGGGCAAAGTTGGACCAGTACACGGGTATGTTCCAAGACTCATGCAAGGGAAAATACATACTATTTTCTCATTATGGAGTCTATAGGTTTCTTGATTTTATTATAATCAGAAATGGTCTGTGCAAAGAATTGCTTACAATTTCAGCTAGAAAAACCTATAAAATTAGTTTAATGAGTGATTTTGGTAGCATATTGTTCCTTTTATAAAATTTTTGTTCTCATTTTGAAGTCACAGACTTCTCAGTCTCTTTCAGCTTCATAATGTTTTAAGCATGTTGTATTCACAGAACAATTCCTATTTAATTACACTGAAAAAATCTTACTTGTTCAAGTCTTTAAATACTGCAAAATCAACTTATTCTCCCTATCTTGCTCAGAATTAGAAGTTAGTTGCTTCTAATTTATTTGTCACACACCTAAACTCATCCCAAACATATGACTACTAGCAATGTACCAAAACCCAATTAATTTAATCATCTTAAGGACAAAATTATTGATCTAACACAATGCACATAAATGCATTTTTGTTGTGTGTCCAGAAACATGTACAAACACATTCAAACACCTTTTCTCATGGATTTTAGCTTCCTTTTTAATACTAGACTATGCATATTAAAAACCTGAGAAGTTAATTTCATTAGTCACATAACCTGATTGTCACTTAGAAATATTAATTTCTGCCTTATTTAAATCTGCATCATTTTAAGGGCCACAAGCTGTGTTCATTGGAGATTGAAAATTGCAGAGAGATGTCATGGTAGCCTTTTGTCAGAAACTTGACTGCTGTTGTCTTGACAAACTGGTAACACTTACCTGCGGACTCCAGCCTTGTTCCTCATCAATTCAACTCAAAAGCTGTAGGACCTCAGACCCTTGTGATCAAACAGATAAATGGTTAAAGGGTGGTGAATCCACTCAACATTTAGATAACAAATCAAACCGTGGACAAAAGATGTTACTGTCTGCATTTTAGTGACTGGATATTTGGGTCACGTTTTCAGAAAACTAATATTCAAAATTTGTGAACACTAAATGCAGATGTGCCTGAGGATATGAGTTTGCAAGCATTTTCTTAAATTCTCTGTTATAAATCATTGAGGACCACCCACAAAAAATACTATTACAGTAATTTTATTTCTTTGTCAAAACAGGGATATTCCCAGAAGAAAGGTTAGAAGTAATGCCAAGAAATGGCATACTAGCCAAGAAGCAGCAATAGCAGAGATAACTCTGAGATAATACCACCTGCACAGCTAAATCTCATCACAACTTTATCCAGATTAAAACAAACAACAAAGCCAACAGCAACAAACACAAAACCCCCACCAATTAAAAAACCCCAGTGCTCTTTCTGCCCCACTAAAATTTCTTTCATTCTCATTATCATCAGTATATTTCCAACTCTTTCTATTATGGAAGCTGCTATAAAAAAAAAGTGGATAATTAATTTATTTCAGTCTGTTTTTTCTTTGGAGAGCTTCACTAATTTATTTATTTTGTCATTTATCTTCAGAATTCTCTGAAGTGACTGCAGCTCCTATTGAGCTAAATATTTCCTGAGACTCTAATGTGGTTTTGTTTTTAGACTGACCATGGTGTGTATAAAGTCTGAGCTGTTCAGCTTTTTAACCAACTATCCTCCTTAAATTAGGTTCTTAAAAATGTCTAGGTACAGTCTCAGGAATGGTAATTAGCATTTGAAATTCTGCTCCACAGAATCTTACTCCTTGTGGTCATTTGATGTTATTATCAGAGGAAGCTGACATTGGAATCCAAGCAGTCTTTAGGTTTATTGCAGCATAATTTACCATGCTGCACAGATGTCCTCATACAAACTGCCCATCTGCCAAGGTTTTTGTTTACATAGTCAAAGAAATTTCACTGTGGACTCTCCTCTTTTACTCCCAGGCAGCCATTCTGTGTTGATGTCCTTTTCTTTTTATTACTTGGTTAATCATCAGAAATAATTTTTTTAAAAATCAATCTGAATAATTTTTGAAGGAGAATTTCAATCTTCTTTTTTCTCATAGAATTTCTATAGCTTTCTTCTGTTTCTCACTTGAAGTCTCAAAACAGCACCTTTTGCCTTTTCACACCTTTTCTATAACAGAACAGACATAACAATAGGAGAGGGAAATGTTGGTATTGTCCAGAAGAAGGGCAGGTGTCAGAAAATATTTCAGTCTTTTGTTTTGCTTTAGTTCTCATGCAATTGAAAGCAGCTGCATCATCGTGCTTGAATTTCATCATCTGATTAGATTCCACCTTCTATTTTTGTTTTTCCCTAACTCCAAAGAAATAGTCTACCTGAAAGTTTTCCACAGTCTTCCTTCAAAAATTATTTTGTCACATTCTCTTTGCAGCATTAGGACCTCAGTAGTTGCTTTCCACATTGTTAGTTCCTGCTTGTCATGACCTGTAACAAAGAAGCTGGTTTGGCCAGCAGCTCTTAGGTATTACAAAATTAGTTCTCCTGACTCTTATTCTGATTATGGTCACAAAACTGTTCCTGATAACTCACTCCAACAAGAAAAGGTTTTAGCCATTGATCGTGGTATCCTGAGGCAATGGGATTTGGGTCAGACAGCCTCCTCCAATACTCAGGATGCTGATCAAAAATGAGGATTTTGCCAGAGGTCAGAATCAAAGGACTGTCAAGCTTGTACCGCTTGTACTGCTGGCACTGAAGAAATGCTTCAGAAAAATATAATCTGACCATGTAAGTCCAGGCAATGCCAGGATGTCTGTCTGTGCATAGCGTGTCTGCATCAAGATCAAAGGGTTCTGTGGCTGGGGTGACAGCCCATGGGCAGAACCTCAGGGCCAGTAAGGGCTGGTGGCACTCAGGGCTCAAACAGAAAATACCTTCCAATAGATTTATGTATATAATGGATTCAGATTTAAAAACCTGTCAGAGTCTTAGATTATGGCTTTAATAATGGCTTTAAATTGAAAGAGAGTAGTTTTAAATTAGATACTGGGAAGACTTGTTTTTTTACCGTGAGTGTGGTGAGGCACTGGAACATGTTGTCCAGAGAAGTTGTGGATACCCCATCTTTGGAAGTGTTCAGGGTTGAATATGTCAGTGAACAATCTGGTCTGGTGGTAGGTGTCCCTGCCCATGGCAGTGAGAGTGGGAAATAGATGGTCTTTAAGGTCCTTTCCAACACAAACCATTCTGTGGTTCTGTGATGCCATGAATATTATCCACCTGGAGACCCAATCCAAAAGTTAGTGAACTTGGCAATGTTGGCTGAGGGGCCAGGGTAGAGGAGGGAGAGGTGGCCAGATGAGGCAACGCTCTAAGAATAAATCAAATAATATAGAGATAACCTACCAGTCTGCTAGCCTTACTGGGAAAGTATTATGGTTACCTGGTTTTCCTTATCAAACATATTCCTCTTAATATTTTATTGAGACAGTTTTGCTTTAGAAGCCATTCCTACTTCGCATTCCAGCCTTGTTTTATCTCTTCCATCAGACCCCATCTATAATTAAGTCCACAGACTTACATTAAAATCCTTGTGGGAATCAAAACATTTCTACTTTATATTCTTGCCCTGACTGTTATTTGAGGATCACACAGTGTTTCACCACTGATAATTAATCTTTCTGGAAGCTCTTTGACACAGGCAAGAGCTATTATTCAGGAACAGTGATTAATGAGAAGAATGCCATGAAGATGTACAGGACCTGTCAAGATGAAGGAGCTGAGCTGAATGCTGAGCACTGCTGCTGTGCTGGCAAACCTCTGGCAGCCTCTCTCTGTTCCTCAGCTCCTTCACTTGAACAGTGATGCCTTTCTTGCTGTGAAGTGTGCAGGACTTGCCAAGAAAAAGTCCTTAATGAACAGTTAGGTATTAGGCCTTTCAGAAGGGATAATAAACATATGCAGATCAAGTGCAGCTTGAGGCTTACTCGATAGAGCACAGTAATGCATTTCTGTTTAGGGAAGTCATAGCATGTCATGACTTTTTGTGGGTTTGTGTAGGCTGATCTTATGTTTGGAATGCAAGCACAAGGATGATGCACCACCCTGGATGAAAACCAGTGGATACATGTTCACCAAGCAAGTGTTTCATGAAGCCTGTATATTTCAAGGAAAGTGGCAGATTGCAGAGTTGAAAGCAAAACTCACATGAATAACTGTGTGTTTTCAGTTCAAAGTCATCTATTTCAGTTTATACATTTAAAATATTTCCTAGTTTTCTTTGCCTGCTAACTTCAAAAGTACAGATGCTAATTACTCTTCTGTGACATTTAAAGGTATTGTTGTCACCTACAAGAGAAGAGGAAGAATTTTTTTTTCCCTTTTCAGATTTTTTAATTTGCACAGGAAAGTAAATTAAATAAACACATCTTAATATATTTTTCTTATGGCCCATGTTACAGTAAGAATTAAAAAAAACAAAGTTGATTTGTGTTGTAAGTGATCCCAAGGCAGGCTTTACCGTAAAGCTGCTTGCTAAGCTGAGCCAGTAAAATAATAATGAAGATTTTTTTAAAAATTATATATATATGTTATATATTAATGAAGATATATATAACAGATTATATAATATATATTACATGTATATGTACACATATATACATACATATATATATACACATATAAACACATATAAATATTATATACACACATATAAACAGACATATACATATATATATTATAGATTTATATATAATATATATTAAATATATATATGTTATATATTAATGAAGATATTAAAAATTCTCACCTAGTGATTTTGGTTCACAAATAATATGCTGAATGCTACTTTCAGCTGTCTCGTGGCAATAGTCCTGTGCCCTCTAGCTGGCAACCTGTGTTCTTCAAAGGGCTGTTTGTACAGCAGTTGAATATGATAACAGGAAAGAGTCGCTTCTCTTTGGCCTACCTGTACAAATAACTTCCTTGGATTAAATGAGCCCATCTCTCAGAGTCATTCTGGACTGTGCTGTGCAGACATGACAGCTGACAGCTTGTTCTGTGCCTGCTGCTGTTTGGATGGGTCATTCTTTTGCCTCTTACTGGTGTTCTGCTTCTGTACTGAGCCCTCAGGTCTGGAGGTGATGGAAACCTGCCTGCTGACTTTGTGTCTTCTGTCACATTCCTTCTAGGTCAAGATGATTTTGATTTAGCTGATGCCCTTGATCACCCTGGTATGTAAATTTTCTGTCCTTATTTTAATATGGCATTTACATCTAATAGTAAATCTTTAGTCTTTTTCCTTGAGGAATGGAATATTAAGTGGCTACTACTTCTGTTCAAGATACACAGAACTGAAGAATGCTAGGTTTCAATGTTTCTGCCACAAAATGAAAATCTTCTTTAAAACAAACAAAAAACTAGACTTGAAAACATATTCCTTCAGTTTAGGCTTCTGCTGTGGTGCATAAAGATTTATTGAAAGCAGCTCTCTACATCTGCACATACCTGCTTTTGTCAAGTTGAAGCTGTTAATGTTTATTGGCATGTCATTGTGTTCAACAGATGACATCATTACCAGGAAACCCACAGTGATCAGAAGACCGACAAGACCTGTGTTCAGTGAGTAATAAATAATGGCTCATAAAACTGATCTTGTATACGTAGGAAACTTTCACATGAGGTCCTTTATCATATTTGCTGCTGTGTTTTAGCTGAGATAATGTGTGATTAACAGCTGTCTTCTTGAAGTAAAAGAAGTGCTCTTTTGACAATTACCAGTTACGTGTCTTTACTGCTTCCAGTGAGACAATCGAGCATGGCTGGCCAGTGATAGTATTTTATTTCCTGAAGACCTTCTTCACACTTTTCTAGATGGTTCTGAACTCCCTGGGGAGTATAACAATGGGTAGCTGGTGCTAAAATTGGCTGTTTCTCTACTTTTTTCCCCTATTATCTTTATTTTTTGTATATTTATTCATGATAACAGAGTTGGAAAAGAATCAGAATGAAGTTGGGGCTATTCTTTTTTCTCACCATGTATTTAATTCATATTATCTACTATTGATTGATACAACCACCTGTGTCAGAAAGGAAAAAAGGCTCTGAACAGTGGAAAGCTGTAGTCCTGAGAATGCCAAACAATGAATTCCAATGAACACTTGTTAACATAGAAAAAATCCAAATTCCAAACAAGAACTAAATTGCAGTTGTGATGGAACTGTTTAAGACAGCATAGAGTTTTGGTTTTGTTTTTTTTTTACCTGAACTGCACTGGAATAATTTTCTGTCTATCAAACAAAATGTTTGGAAAATGCTAGATAAAAAAACCCCAACAACTTCAGGTCTTTTTCTGGACAAACTCTGAAATAAGATTTTAGGTGCATGGAAGTAGTTACATTTTCCACACATTTCTCTGGCTCCCTCTTTGAACAAATAGGGGCAGTAATTTGTGAAAGTGGTAGCTATTGTATACTTTAACGGTTGCATTCTTCCTTTCCACTTCATTTGGCAAAAAAAAATTCAAGTTACTTGAATTGTGCCCTAAAATACTTTATCCTTGGTCATGTTTAAAGGTAACTTAGGGTGCCAATATCTGCACTCAAGCTACCTCAGTCAGGTGAAAGGAATTTTTTATTTTTAGGGACTTCTAAATCTGTTAGAGATATGAACATGAGATGAATATCTGCCCTAACCAAATCCACTTACCTAATTTTTGGGCAGGAATTACTCCATGTTTTCCAGTCTTTTTCAGAGTGTCCTTCAGGGCTACAGATGACTGCAGAAAGTTTAAAAAAAAGCAATTAAAAGTTATTAGAAAACCCAAGATCACAATGTTACAAATCAATTATTGGATTTGGAAAGTGCAGGAAGATGGTACAAAAGTATGTTCTAGCAGCTGCTCAATGCTTCATCTTAACTTCAGGATTTCCTCCATGTCTCCTTCAGAAGTGAGGCTCGCTGAGATTTTTGTTCAGCTGAGGCCAATTGCAGGCAGTCATGTCCTCTGGGCATCCCATGCACCTCTGCCTGAGTTAAAGCTCTCCTGTAGGCACCTCCCTAGTATAGCAAGATTCATCACAAAATTTAGTGGAAGGTAATGTTTATTTACAAAATCTCAACGTAAGGTGATATTTACCCACTGGCATTGTTCCTGCATTCTGTTCAGTTCAGCCATACCCTCACACCCTGCTCATGAGCACCAAGATGTGTGTGCTTAGGTGGTCTGGTGAACATCGTGTGCAACATGAGACAAAGCTTGCCAGCTACTGAGCTCTTATCCTGTCTCTGTGCTTCTTCTTGATCAGAAATGACAAGTAGAATCCACAGATCTTTTATATCCTTCAGGAGGAATCAGGTATTATAGAGAGGTCCTTTGCCTCCTAATATTTCTCACTCCAGTGCCTCTGAACCCTTGGTCAGGTTGTTGCCCACCATATTTTTTTTCACTTGTTTGGAGTTCACAGGCTGTGCACAGATTATTTTCAAGGTGGATGATCAGAAAAGTAGTGATATGCTGCAACTTTTGGTGTTAGAATGCCTTTCTGCTTTTCCTCTGCTGACAAGTCATCTGGGCTGTCATCAGAGCATAGGCCTGCTGGTTTTGACAGAAACAAACACATTCCCCAGTTTTACTGCTGGGAACAGTGACCTTTAGTCTGTTCTTTTACCATTTTACTGTTTTTTCTGGTCCTGACACACACAAGCATTTCTATTTTTATTTCATTCGTATCAATCTGAGCATTTCTGCAACAAATCTCTACATGAACCCTCCAGAGCAGAACTTGCATTTTACTGGAATTCTTCATGTCAATAATAAATTGAATCCCGTTTTCAATTTATTGCTTCTTAAAGTTTTAACATTTGACAGGTAAAGGTATTTTTGAAATGCAACTCTCTGCTGGGGAGACACAGGGAGGACCTATACCTGACATGAACAAACCAAGTCATGTATTAGGAATTTGTTTATTTTCCTGCCAGATTTCCTGGTGACATCAAAGCATTTCTGAGTTGTTACCCAAGTGAGACTAGGTACTGTGGAAAAGCAGCTTCCCAGTCCTCCTAGGTATAGAGGACAGAAAAAAACAGATTTCTGCATGGTGATTTTCCTATGTTTCAGGAATTCTGTCACATCTATAATTTAAAAAATTGTTTAATTGAGAGTCTATCTAATTGTCTGTGAGAGCAAGCACTGTTATCAAAATTTAGATAGGTTTTGCTATCCCTTTTGTTCTTATTCACTGTACCACTCCATGCATATAAGCATCAAGGAAGGGATTCTTGAAGTTAAAACATCCATCTAATGTATTTCTTTCAGAACTCACCATCATTCCATTCACACCTTAAAATACCACCCACTCATTCATATCCACACCTGCATGTTAGAAACAGAGTTCCTCTTTATGCATCTGCAGCTCCTGGACAAATTGTTTATTGCATGGAAAGGTTCCATCCCAGGTACAGCGAGTGTATGGTGCTGGGCAGGTCACAGCCTGGTGATTTACTGGGTAACTTTCACATATGGATGTTTAATTCTATCTAAAAACCTTCCTAGCACAAGCAAATAAGAACAGACTGTCTCCCAGCCTCAGACAGGTGCATATGATTGCCTGAAGCAAGCAGTCATCATGACCTTTACATAGATATTTGATTCAATATCTCCCCAAGCAGGTTTATTGCTCCCTAGTATTTTCTCTTGAAATGGATATTCAGTTTTCCTAGTTCAATAAATTGCACTTAAGCCAAACATACAAATTTTAACCACAGAAATAAACGCTAATAATTAAGTATATTTTAAAAATTAGTACAGTTACATATTATAACATAGCTAATTTTATTTTTGTACTTGCAGGTATGTTAAAGAGGGATTGATCTTGATTCAACTCTAAGATTTATTTTGACATAATTTAAAACAGGGAAAAAAACCTTTGTATTTTGAGGAGAAAATACTGTGCTATTTGTCAATTAATGTGTGGGAAAATGTTAGAGTCTATAAGAGTTTTCAAGGAAAGTGTGATAAATTATTCTGTGACTTGAAAAAGATGCTTGGCAAACATGCAGTTGTACACATTCTAATAAAAATAACATTTCATTTCTCTCAAGAATTGTGTGTACCTCACTTTTCTACATCTTTCTCCTATTCCTTTTTAGACAATGATCTACATTTAGGAGATGCTCTTGGTGGGGGTGAGTACTCCCTTGTTTCCTTGAATACAAGGGGATTTTTTTCTTTCATAGTCTTTTCCTGAACTCTGCCTAATTTGTAAAAAGAGATCTCAGTACTGCAGGAGGTGCTATGGTCATGAGAGTCATAAAACCTCATGTACATGCAGCCCTTCTGCCTGAGGCCGTCACACAGAGTGGGGACAGCTGCTCAGAGAGCTTCCCGCTGCCCTGCCTTGCACGAACTGAAGTTAGCTGGGGCTTGCTGTACCATGGCAGGGCACCCCAGGCATGGCTGGGCAGAGCAAATGTCACCCACTCACTTGGGATGGCTCAGGGTGGAGTCCTCTGACAGAAGCTTGAAGAAGGTGATGGCTGTAGTTTATTTAGCTACCAAAAATGAGCCTGTCTAAGAATCAGGAGTAACACTGGATGGGGAGGTTTGAGCTTCTTGTAGCTCTGCTGATGGCAAATTAGAAATTCAGGAAGGAATGTTTCAGAGATGAGCACTGGTGAATACAGCTTGAACTTGAAGCAGTCAAGCTTTTGTAACATGCTGTTAACTTCCAGACCTGACCTTGGAAATGTTCACAGTACTGTACTGAGCTGTGCAGACATATGAAATCCTTGAGGCTGGGAATTTGTGCACCAAATTTTATTTAGTGTGTTTAGAGATATACCAAGGATGTGAAGTACTCTAGAAAGGTTCTTGAATACTGCAGTTACCCAAAATGCAATTAGTATTCAATCAAAGCCTAAAATTCCACTTTAATCACAGCCACACAAAAGAAAAATTGCACAGAACCTCTGAATCAGCTGCAGTGGTCTGGTTTGCTCATGTTTCAGTCTTAGAGAATGACACTTTTTATATTGGTTTTTTTTTCCATTTCTAACTTCCCCTGTGGCACTTCATGCCTTTGTGTGAATGATATATTAATCCACATTTAACACAACTGGATCTTATTTTGTTAATAATTCCCATGTTTATAATTTCATTTATTCTTCCCTGTAATAATTCTTCCATTCCTGCAAGCTTTTATTGAGTACTGTTATGAGAGGATAGGTTAAATATGTTGGCTAAAGTATTAATTAATAACTTAATTATCTTAAAGAAACCACATCTTTTCATTCCAAGGATGGAAAACTGTATTTCTATTGTTTTTTATTTCTTTGTTCCATTTTCTGTTCAGGTTCTTAATTGACCTTCATACATGATATAATAAGGTTAAAGTTATGCATCTCGTTATCAGTATTTCTGAAGACATTATTTTTTCACCAGCTGTGCCACACAATATGTCTTCTTATGCTTAGAGAAGACTAAGTGCAGCATCATGATAGAAATTAAATGTGGGATTGGTGGTTTTCTGCTTTTGTGCCACAGTGAGTCTTAGTTCATTACACAGAGCTAGAACTGAGCAAGTCCTTCCTCTGCTGAATATAATTAATTGGGCACAGTCAGATTCAGTAAAGCTTTATGACTCTACCTAAAATCCATTGGCTGTAGACTAAACTCACTTGAGGTTAAGCATATGCCTAAATAATTTTCTGGATCAGAACCTAAATGGTGCTCAGAAACACAAGCACTGTGTTTAGCAGCTAGGCAAGAAGAAAACATAGCAAAAGGGCATCTGGCATGTTTGGAAGGTGAAAGATTTAAAGAGGGGGAGGGAAATTTCTATTTATTTCTGTGACCTGATTTTGATTTATGCAGAGAAAAATGTACTGCCTGGCATTTTTAAGAACAGTTGAATACCTGGTTGAATTGGTTGACTAAAGGGTAGCAAGAGAAAACTGACTCTATACACAGAGAGCAGCAATACTAGATACTAAATTTGGCAGGCTTTGAGTGAGCTCTTCAGCATTGTATATGCAGTTTGGAAACTGCTTTTAGTGATCAGATCTCCTGCTCTATCCAATGCATCTCTTTCTAATCCTTTGGCAAAAAGTTAAGGCTAAATGCTAGCACAAAGTTCTAAACAACAGCAAAGCTGAAGTCTGAGATAATTTTGGACTCTTCAAGAGCAGAAAATTCATTATGCATTAGATAAATTCAGCATCTGTTAGATGAAACCAATCTGCAGGCGTTATTAAAACCTGCTGATGGCAATGAGATAACCTGTTGTTTCCTGCCCAGCCTAGAACACCAGCTTCTCTGTTGGCTCTGAATAACTGCACCACTGACATCCAAAGTGACTGACACATTGTGCCTCCCTGCTGTCAGCTTTGATCAATGTTAGCATTTGCCAGATATATGTAAAATATTTTCCCTCAATGTTTTTTGTGAATTCTTCTTTTGAAAATATTCCCTATTCACTTCCAAGTCGGTTTTTATAGCTAGCCATTTGTTGATATAGTGCTTAAATCTTCTTAACTACTGAAAAGATCCTTTTCATGGGAGGACAAATTAGAAATAGGTATAAAATGCTTTTATTTAAAGTTCCCAGTGTTGCCTGTTCAATCATCTAACAGTATTAATTCTCAATAGGTGACATCTCAAGGAAACCTTTATACCCACCTCTCCCACCGCGCCCAGGAAGTTATGGTAATTCTGGTAAGACTACTTGCTCACAAGAACATGTGGTGCTATCAGCTGTTCAGAGCAGGCATTTTGAATACTTTGATGTCTTATTTCTCTGGTAATAGCTTTTATCATCCTCTTCCCACGTCTTCCTTTTGTAGTCACTGTCTCTGAGCCACAGGTGAGAAAGCTTTTTTCTGAATGTTAGTGTTGATTCCATAAGGTTTTTTCAAAATGTGGGACGCTGCATCGTAAGTGGCACGAGACTAACATTTAATCTTGTTTGTGTTTTCATTTTGGGTGTGTATACACTGAACTATGCAAAGGCTCAAATTTGACATCTAGCCACAGGGCAGGGATAAACCTGTGCTCAGATCAATTTGAGATGTGCATCTGAGATGGCCCCGGGGCATACAGCAGATGGGGCTGGGCAGCCTCTCGTGCTTTTGAGTTTGGTTCCAGACATTTGCTTTAATAAAGTAAATGTGGCTTATCTATTCTGGCTTTAACCCTGTACCTGTACTTACTTTGGGCATGGCTGGAGTGGTGAGCTGTGGACAGGTCCTTCTGGAGTCTTTCCTGGAAAGGACCCACTGACTCTCTGCTTCAGGGGTCACTGGCACTCAAGATGTCCATATTATATAAGGATTTGTGTTACTGTGAGCCCAATTCCACATATTTCACAAGTACCCAAAACAGACACAGAATACAGAGACTCCAACAATGTCAGTACTTCAGCTTTCTGGTGAATTTGGTAGGTGACTGTTCAGTGTAAAACATGTCACCCATACACCATGTCAAGGCTGGGATTTCAAAGGTCCCTCACTCTTCCCTAGAATGCTACAAAAGGAGTGGACAAGGGAGCTGAAGGGGTTACCATTGTATATAATTTTGCAACTGGAATCTTTATCTTGCAGGAGGTTTTGTTGACTCAGATCTGAATGATGGAAAGCCTTTACCACCAGGTAACATTTGCCTATTTCCTTTGCAACATGTTCCTAACACCTGTAAATTTGAGCTGGTTGGTTTTGTTTTTGTGGTAATCTGTTTGTCTCTGAAGGTATAGGACCAGACTCCACTGTTTTCATTTAGGTTAGTTATCCTTCATAAAAAACCAAGGGTTTTAGCCTGAAGCTAGAACTTGAATCATATTCCAAAACATTTTTTAGATGTCAGAAGACTTCAGGTTTTATCCCTTTGAATTCAGCGAGGAAAAGTCCAAAAGCAAGGGGCATGCTGAAATAGATGGACCAAGACTAAGATCTTGATGTAAACTACTGATAAATGATCTGATTGTCTGGCAGTAGAGAAGAGATAGAGTATACTGGCCTCCCTGTGAAATCAGCTTGATGCAGCCTGTTACAGATGGTCCTTCTATTAGATAATTGCATTCTCCCCCCAAAAGGGAAGTCTCAAGAGGATGAACAGTTATTCCTCTGGCCAGCACAGCTGTCAGTGGGGAGTAGAAGGGGAGCTCTCTCGTGCTGGGCCACCCCTTTTTCCCCTTTGCACATCACACTTTGCTGAGTAAAGACTTAGTTCTCAAAACAGGATGAAAAACATTTCTTTGATGAAGCTTCACCCTCTATTCCAGGAGAAGAGGAGCATCATTTCAACCATGGAGGGAACACAGGTATAATAAATAATTTACATTATTCTGCAATTGATTTCTGATCTTTTTGAAATACTAAAAGAATTATAGCCTTACAAAGTAGCAGATATTATAAATTAGGCTTTAAGACATAATTTTCACATCAGCTGTAATATAACACAATTTTTTATTCATCTGCTTAATTCTATAGTTTCACCAAACTATTTTTATAAGTTGGTAAAGGCACACTTTAAGAGACAATACACTTAAACCGTTTAAATGCCTCTGAAAAAAACCCTTTTCTTTCTTTTCCACAGATTCGGGTTTAATAGCTGGAGTTACATCTCCTGTAATTTCTGCTTTTGTGGCACTGATTGTTGGATCCATAGCAGCCTACACAGCTTACAAGAATAAGAAACTTTGTTTCAAACCACGTGGTAAGGCCCAAAGAGTTTTCCACTGATTTAGTGCTGAAGTTGATGGGAACTTGACAAACAATTGTCTCTGCCAGCACAGAGGTGCCTGGCAATTGTGGCTCAGTGTGTGGAAACCAGCCAGGGTGGCCCAGGTCGGACTCAGAAAAGCTGGCAAAGAACACCCATACTGAATGTTCAATTTTCATTTTTCAGGTGGGGCTGCAGTGTAAACACTGACAGAAGATTTGCTGTCTGATCACAGGCTCCTTTGGTTGGTGACATTCTACACTGCCACTCTGACAGAAGAAAATCTTTCTCTAACAAATGTTTTCTTGAGACATTGCAATCCTGCCCTCTCTAACCTGATGTCACTTTTGCACCTCGAGCTTTATGTCATCAAAAATATGCTTAAGACATCCAGGGATTTTATTGCCCTCTCTGACCTGCATTCATAAAGGCTGGATACAGATTTTGACTCGGAAGTTATCATAAACAACAAAGAAATCAAGTTTGATATAAGCTAAAAATCAAAGGATTCGGGTTTGTGAGGATTTGAGTCACCAAATATTTTTTTTTCCTGTTTTCAAAATTAGCCAAAAAACTCAGTCCTGATAGAATAGGAATAAGGAGTTTGCCATTTCCTTTCACACCTGTTGGGTTTCTCCAGAATATTTCTGTAATGTTTACTATGTTTAAAGAAAAATTGTAATTGTCTAAAGGATTAAAAATTTGAATGCCTTTACTTTGTGTTTTTGTCTGAATTTTAGCAAAGTGAAAGGAACTATAGCTAGAAAATCCATTCTTAATTTTATAATATACTGAAAAAATTATGTATATTGATAAACCACTGTTTAAAAATAAAACAGAGAGGAATACATGCTGATTTTATTTATTTATTTATTTTATTGATTAATTACTGAACTGGTGTTTAGCTCTTCTCAGGAACTAGAATTTTACATGAGTTTCATTTCTGTTCTTGAAAACTTAGGCCTGACTCTAGGAACCTTTGAAGGCACTAATCTAGAAAGATGGGTTTTTTTAAAAAAAATATTATTTATAACTTCTGAAAAGGGAAAATGGGTACAAAGATTTTTCTAATTCCTTTAGGGATGCTTCAATCTCTAAAATCTAAGTCACAATGACTTTTGAGCTTCATATTATGTGGAGGTGTGGTTGACATAGTTTTTCTAGTCAGACAGTTTCACTTCTTTCCTTCGTTCCTGAACAACCTTGCTGTGCTAACAATGTCCTCACGTAGACAAACCTATAACAAAAATTGACACCTTTCCTGTCTCCCTGCCTTCATTTAGCTAACTGGATCAAAAAACCAGCAAGTGAATGAAATACAGATGAAAGTTGGCAAAACTAGCAGTTTACTGACATAATTCTGCAATAGAGACATTTTAACTGACATTTAAAGCATAAGAAATTGGTGTGGTTTTATCTTCATTTTGTATGCAAAGCATGGTTTTTGTTATTGCAGTTCCACATATATGGACATCACTGAGAGGAAGACATATACTAAAAAAAGTAATTTTTCATATAATAAAATACTTTTTATCTGAATTATATTTTAAATTGATATATATCAGTTGCTTGCTTAGACTGCCACTTTTTTTTTTGATCCTGAAAAAAATATAATGTACATCAGTTTAAACATAGAAACATCTCAACAACATACAAACAAATGAACACCTTTGTGGATATCACTTTCAACTTATAAATGAGAAAATATTTTTAATATGGTTTTCAAGGACATTTAATATTTCTTTTTAAATATTAATTTTCCATGTTAACAGTTAAAACAGATTGATGTATACTTTGTCAGACAGACATAAAGATTTGATTAATGAAATGACAAGTGTTTTGGTATTACAACTTCAATTATTTGTTCAACCATGAAAATATATATTTTGTTTCCTTCTCTTCAAAATTTTCAATAAACACCTACTTTATTTTATCTAAGATGACCCAGGTTTTGTTTGTTTTGTTTGCTACTTTCTGGGACATGTGAGGGTTGATATATTCTGTATACAAGTTTAACTATGTCCCACTAGAGAAAAGGAAATGCTTCAAATGAAAGAAAAATTACAGGAAAAAAAATGAAAACAGCTTTCCTTTTTTTCACTTTCTTTTTTGTTTTTATTTTACTAAGTGTCTAGAGAAGTATCTATGTGCAACATTTTTAGTTTAGCTATGACAATTTTAAATTGTTCATAAAATTTTCAAAATAATTTATTACTTGTGTTGATATTAATAGCCCAAAACCAGATTTATTATGGAGAGTCTGAGCAAACCCCATGAATCTGAATAGATAAATCCGGACTACCCAAGTGTTTAACCCTCTGAAGCTCTTTGGTCTAATTTGTCAGCATATACCAATATAACAATATACCAGCACGCAGATACACTTTTAGGTGGTAATTTCCCTTTTAACGAGAATGATGATGATGGTAAACACAAATTTTTAATTTTTGTATTAACTATTTCTAGTATTATTGTTTCAGGTGATTGAGGGGTTATGCAGGGAAGCTCTCGTGTATTTAAATTTGGAAAGGAAGGAAGGAAGGAAGGAAGGAAGGAAGGAAGGAAGGAAGGAAGGAAGGAAGGAAGGAAGGAAGGAAGGAAGGAAGGAAGGAAGGAAGGAAGGAAGGAAGGAAGGAAGGAAGGAAGGAAGGAAGGAAGGAAGGAAGGAAGGAAGGAAGGAAGGAAGGAAGGAAGGAAGGAAGGAAGGAAGGAAGGAAGGAAGGAAGGTAGGTTGGTTAACTGGCTGTTAGAACATCGAACTCTAGCTTGTGTTACTGGCTCTGATACTTAAAATTTATTCTATACTGTAAAAAAAGTTGCTGGCACACAAGTAAAACAGATTATCATCTAAATATAGACATCACTTTTATTACCAAGGAGAAACTTTTCTTAGTGTTCAAGTCCCCCAACTGAAATAGATCTGCCAGTAAAATTATCTTAAAGAGTAATCACGGTACTGCTAACTATGTTGTCTAGTTGATTTGTCTATGTAAGTCAATGGTGAACACAAATCCCTGAGAATTTTGTTTCTGTGGGATAAATAAAACTCAATTTCCTATGTGTTTATGTCCATCCTTCCTTCCTTCAAACACTTCACCATTACTACAGAGCAATGACACCGTCTTCACAGGTGGACCTTCAGGATTCTTCCAGGGTGTGAGAGAACAAATGCTGCAGCTTGGAGCGGCAACAGAGATCTCTTGCAAATTGTTGGAAATAAAGTTTTAAATAGCTGAGTGGTACCACTAGGCAGTTTTTTCAGTGGCACACTACCTGAAAGTTGTTTTCCTCTGCTACATAGAAATTGATGTTCACAGGACATTTTGAAACAAAAATGCCTTGGCTGAACCACATCAGCCTAAAATTACCTTGCAGAGACATTGTATGGGTGAATTATGTGGCAATTACATGACTTCTAGGCTAGTGAAAAAAGCATGCTGTGCAAGTAAATGTGCATTTATTTATGCACTTGTGAAAACATTTACAGCCCTCTGAATAGCATGATCTTCCTGACACTGGAAACATCTCCTTGCTTATCTGGGTGACAAGTGATCAGACCGTGAGTATCTGTAGGGGATACGATGGCTCCAGGGAGTTAGGGGCAGACCCCCTTCATTCACGGTGAATCCCGTGTATCTGTGTGACCACATGCCACGCTGGAATCACCCTACTCATGCTCTGAGACCTTTTTCCACCCTCCTTCATAGAAGTTGGTGTTGGCAGCGGAGTCTCCCCAACCTGTGTCCCTTCCTCTCGGTTTCTACACAGACTTGTGCCTGGTGGGGAGGCTTTGTCGCAGCAGCTGAGACTCGGAGGGCACCCAGAGCATCGGGCAGGCCGCGGGACGAGAGGGAACAGGAGGAAGGGGAGCGAGGGTCTCTCCCATCCCGGGGTGGGCGCAGCCGCGCGGCGGCCAATGGAGCGGGAGCGCCGCGCCCGCTGGGGCCCGTGCCGGGCTGCGGAGCCGGGCCGAGCTCCGGGCTGTGCCCATGTCGGGCCGAGCTGTGGGGTGTGCCTGTCCAGGGAGAGGTGCCGGGCCGAGCCGCGGGCTGTGCCCGTGTCGGGCTGGTCTCTGCGGTGTGCCTGTCCAGGGAGAGGTGCCGGGCCGAGCCGCGGGCTGTGCCCTCCCGGGAGCGGAGCGCTGAGGGCAGGAGCGGCGGCGGGAGCGGGCCCCTCTCACAGCAAAGCCAGCGCCCGGAGCAGAGCGGGAGCGGGGGCGGGGTGGGTCGTGCCAACCCCCCCGCCACGCTCTCCGCCGCTAATGCCTTTTCTCTGCTGCTGCTGCGCAGGAGTCCCTGCGAATGTAGTTCACCTGCCGGTGCCTCCAGCAGGAAGGAGGCTAATCCCATTGTGCGGTTTAGCGGCCCCCCCGCCCGCAGGTGAGGCGGCAGGAGCGGTGGGCGCCGCGGACCGAGCCCTGCCCTGCCCGGCCGGCCCCCGCCTGCCCAGCATGTCCGGTGAGTACCCCCGTCCCGCAGAACCCCGCCCGGCTTGCCCTGAGCAGCCTCTCGGGAACGATCGGCAGCGCAGCCTGGAGCCCGCCGGGGCTTTTGCCCTTCTCACATCCCGGTGCGGGAGAGGGTCCCTGCTGCTTTCTTGTCAGCGGAGTGCTGTGCTGTAATGTGCAGCTCCAGAGGAGGATTTTAACTGTCTAGGTGATGGGGTGAAATAAGTGAACTCATTTATGTATTCTGCTTGTGTGTACAGCATGGCCTGCTTAGGTCTCTGAGTGCTTTCCTGGTGGATCCCCAGGGTGACAGGCTGGGGCTGGCTGTCTCAGTCTAAGGCAGATTCAGGGAAACCTTTCCCATGCCCCTTCTACACAGCAGTGGTATTGGTCTTACTCAGTTGTCCTTAAAGCCAAGAGGTAGGTACTGATTTTAGGGTAATCACAGGGGGTAGGTGCAGGTGCTGCTCTGGCTCTTGAACATACTCAACAATTTTTCCTTTTTTCTGATTTGTGAGAATAGCAGCTCCCACAAATCTTGGTTTATTGAACCATTTGAAGGGTGTCAGTCATCTGGACTGAACAGTGCCAAGTCTGAATTCATGTACGTGACGCTTCAGCACTGGGAAGATGCAAAAAGTGAATCTGCAAATGAAAGGATTAGAACATTGTGATTTTGTTTCATTGATGTTCTTGTTTGTTTGTTTGTTTTAGGTTCTTTGTTTCTTTTTTATTTTTTTAAATTTTTTTTTTCTTTTGGTTGAAAGAAAAATGTGGAAAGACTGGAAACATCTAACTTGATATGTACTATAAAGTTCCCTGTGCTGCCTCTGGATTGCTTAAGCAATTATTTCTAATAATTATTACCAGTTATTACTAATTTTGAAACTGTTTTATAACTGTTTTGGGACTAGTTTTGGGTGTTATGTGTTATGGTTATTTGCGCTTACAATATTGTTGCATTTGACTTTTCGTGAGGATCATTTAAGATCTGTTGAATAACAACATTGCAGAGTCTTGAAGCAGAATGTATCAGTTTTTAACTGAAAGACACATAATAAAAACTACAAAGAACTGGAATCCAGTGGCCTTCCAACACAAGAGCAGTAATCCTGCCAACTAAAATTCAGTACTGTTTTAATAAAAGATAATAGAAGATTTGGTTTTGGATGAGGCAGAACTTCATTAGGCCAAGAGAAATATTGTATGCCATTGAATGTCAATTTAAATTCTGTTATAAAAAGGTCTGTGTAAAGTGTTTCTTGTTTATCTTCATTGGTAACATCAATGTTTCTACTACTGGATCTAAGAAACATGGGAATTAAAACTGCCAACTGTCATTTGTTTACTAGGGCAAGAATTGCTTCTCTGCTGGAAACTTGCATAATAATTTTTGATGGGGCTCTGACTCTATTGTCTGATGCTATTGTTCATTTTATCTACTTACAATGAAATATTTCTTAATTGCTTATAAGGGTGTGGGTGTCAGGAGGAGCAGAGCTTTCTGTTCCAGGATATGGCTGTGCTAGGCCAGAGAAGTGAGAAGCCTACAGCTTGTGTTCTCTCTTTTTGGCAGTCTAACACACCTTCACGGGGTGCTTCTGGGGGAAGAGCCACAGAGTCCTTGTGCAGTAGAGGGAGTTACAGAATTGGTGTCAGGAAACATGCTGTGATTTGGAGCTGTGTCATTGTCACCTGGGATCTCAGAGGGGTGCTTGGCTCAGTGGGTACAGGTCAAGGCTGCAGCCTGCTCGTCCTGCAGATTGTCTCTGGAGTAGAAGGGGGGAGGTGACAAGAGAGCAACAGATGGCACATAGGAAAGCAGTTGTACAGTGTTGGTTAATATGAATGGCAGTAGGCACTGTGGGCCTAACCAGCCTGTTGGAAGCTTTTAGCTATTGATTTATCTGCTCTTATTTTTATGCATAAGATGACGACATGTGACTTAGAATATTCTTACTGAAAAATCATAGCATAGAAGCATCTGGTCTCCTCTTGCCATTTTGCAGTGGGCAGCTTGGCAAATTTGAATTGTTACATTAGGAGCTACAGCTGGACTAAATTTATGCTTCCTCTATCAAAAGAAATATAAAAATATTATTTAAAATTTATGTCTAATGGATTATGAAAGAAAACCTCCCTACCCTACTTAAACTTGTCTTGAAGTTGGAAGGTGCACTTGGGTCACTTGCTATTATCAGTCATTCCTGAGTCTCAAAATGGGTACCTGGTGTTTTTTAATCCTCTTTTTCTCTTTGAACATGCAAGTGAGCACCACCCTGTCTGCTTGCTCTGTTCGTATTCTAAATAAAGATTTTAAGTGCCCTAGAATTAATTGCCACTCCTGTCAAAGAATTTTGCCTCTGGCAGTGTCAGAGGTACTACTTCTATGAGTAAGTAGCATAAAAAGTTGATGATCTTGGCTAAAAAAGCTGTTACAAGTTCCACCTAAGATCATCCTGACTGTAGTGGTTCACATTACTTGTGTTGTCTCTTCTGCGTAGCTGCAGAGCAGGTTCTAGTATAACTCAGCAAGTTAATTCCTTGAAGATCCTTGTTTTGTTCTAAGGAAGTATTGTTAGCTAACAAAACTGAGGAGCCACTGCTGATGATAATGATTTCTCCATTTGCATCATCATATGCTTTGTGGTAATCCAGACAAGAGAAATGCACAGATTTGTAAGTTCATATGACAGGGTTTTAAGGGGATTCTAAAAGTATGCTGTCTTTTCTCATGGTTCACTTATAGCCAGTGGTATTATATTAACCATAAGGATCCACAACTTGAAAACAATTTGCTTGAAAACTTAATACCCTAAACAGTAGGTGTTGTCCATAAAAAATCTTATTGTCATTCAGCGCAAAGAATTAAAGTTATGTTTAATTGTCTCCTTGACACTCAAAAAAAACCCCAAAACAACAAAAAAAGAACAAAAAAACCCCACCTACCCAAAAAACAGTTGCAACAAACTTAAATATCTACACCTCCTGCTTTCAGACTTAAAGAAGATTTGCTCTTTTAAAGTCAGTGAGTGAAACTCTGTATACGTGCATTTAATGTGTCAGCTAAATGGAAACGTTCAGGTAAACCATTTACTTCCAAAAATGTATATGAAAACCTGACCCTTTCTTTCAGTTCTAGAAATAAAATGTTTATTTATTAGGCTGTATTCCAAAGAATTTTATAAACAAGGCAAGAGAAGTAACACTTCTTTCTTGAAAGCAAGGGTTAGATGAAAGGAAAGGTAATTATATGATATTTTTATTTTAAACCCCCAATGGATCCTTAATGAATTAGTGATGCCCCTGTATGATTTTAAAATCATTAGGATTTGCTTCTCTTAGCACCAGAAATATTTTAATGTTAAATATTTTCAGTCAATATTTTGATTATCTATTCAGTTATCTCTATGATAATTTACTGTATTAAGAAGGCCATAACATGTATCCCTGATCCCAGCACCTGATTCTCAAAACAGGCACTTAGCTTCTGTTCTTTGTGAGGTATCTGCAAAAATTTCTTAGAAGCAGCAGTTGTTTGGCAGTTTGTTTCCTTGTGGCTATGACCACAGGGGTACAGGGCACAAAAGAATTTGGAGAATGTAATAACTTTCCATACCAATTTCGTGAACCATTTAATTAGTAATTTGTGTATTTTTCTATGTATTACTTTAATCAATATTCAGCTTCTGTAGCCAAAATAATTTGCAAAAGCCATGTGAAGATTGTGTTCAGTTTTGTGGTTGTTATTTAAAACAGTATTTTAAGATTGGAACTCCCACTCATTTCATAATTTGTTTTTTTTTCGGTTTTTTTGGTTTTTTATATATTTACCTAACTCCCACATTCCTCTCAGCAGTTGTTTTATTACCTTTCTTTGGCTGAAGATGCTTGTTGCCTAACACAAAACTGCTTTGCTTTTCTGATCTTTTCCATCTTTTCAGAGTAATTTTCTTGCTGAAGTAGCCTTCACCTGTTTTTCTGGTTTACATTGGTTTTTAGGAATGCTTATATTTATTCCTTTAATCCTCTGGGAAACTGCAGTAGGAGCAGTTTACTTCACATCTATTGTTTTAAAGCAACTCCTTATTCACTGATTTCTGGAACACCTGTAACTTGCTGGAGCTGTTATTATAATGGGACATGTGAAAGTTCAATTCTTCATTTGCTTTGTCTGGAAATTGTAATTAGAAATGTTACTGGAGTTTGCTCAGCTGTGGGCTATGCTAACTATTTTAAGTTTGGATGGATGATTTGGGGGTTTTTTTGGCCAAGTCTGACACTTACTGGGATTCTCCTGAGGTGCAGGGATGTGTGGCAATGTCAGCAAATGTAAAGTATGTGTGCTTGAGACAAAGCTGGCTGGCTGGAGATGAGTGAAAGAGGGCAAAAAGTGGGGGGGAAAGGCAGCACACCAGTGGGCCTGTGTTTTGCTCTGGGTTTGGAGGATGTGAAAAATAAAAATGCTTAATATCTTTTAGCTTATTGTGGGCATCAGCCATGCTTTACTGCATACCTTGATGATGGTTAGGGGCTAGAACTCACTCATTTTGGCAGCCTCTGGCTGAGGCAGCCATGAGGTCATTTGTTGAGTTCTCTGCATCTAGCTCTGTGAGATTCTTTCCTAGTGTTTCTCACGGGCCCTGGAAACTGTATGACAGGTTGTTTATGTTGGTATTGTTTGGTTGTTTTAATTTATTTAATGCAATTGCCTGTCCCTTAAGATGATGGTGGTTCTAAACAAGTGTTTCAACACAAGTGTTTATTGAAGTTCTGTAGAGCTCAGTGGAATTCTCTTCATCTGTGTGACCTGCTCATCTTGTTCTGGTTAATTTTGCAGCCTAGTGTGTATCATCCTTCTGCTCCAAGGAGGCTGTTCACCTTGCTGAGGTGTAGGTCCTCCCCAGAAGAGCTCTGACAGTGGTGGTTATATCACAGGGCAGAGCTGAAGAAGCAACCCCTTATGATCCTGCCATGGGAGCGGTGTGTCTACAAAATACATTTTCTCCTGTTATGCAGGAGTGTGGGTTGCTTTCTTTTTTATTGTAACTTGTTTCCTCATGTGTTTCCTGACAATAAATTCCCTGGAGTTACCTACTTGAGGTAGGGATTCTCAGCTTCTGGGAGGTGTACTGCTCTTGATAGGAATTTCTCTGCACTTGTTCAGCCAACACCAGGTACCCTTGTCCAAAAAAGGCAGAGCAAAAATAATGTTGGGTTGATTCAGTGGCATTATGGAAAGAACATTTCTGGCTAATACACAACGTCTTTTTCTTTTCCTTACCTTCCAGCACTGTATAAACAAGAACATTTTCCTTATTGGTTGTATTATACTATGTTCATTAAATACAAAATCTAAATATGTGCAGATCATCTTTTTTGATTGACATTGTGTTTTGGCAATAAGACCTAGGGAATTATCCGTTTAAGGCTAGTGCAAAAATTTTGTACCTGCTATTGTGTAAATCAGGCAAACAAAAATAATAAAAATCAGAAACACACATTCTGCACTTAGATTCACTGGGTTTTCTATTCAGTTGTGACTTTTGGGGGGAGTCTCATCACAGGAATGGTTTTTATAATCACAATGTGGTTGTTATAAGCCACAGATCGTTGTTTATCTGGAAGAAGAGGGAGCAAGCTAAAAGGGCTTACATTAAAGTTGGAAAGTGACTCTTCTGAATATCTTTTTGCAGTCACAGATCAAGCCTTTGTGACCCTTGCTACTGATGATGTGTACTGTCAAGGCGCTCTTGTTCTTGGACAGTCACTGAGGAATCATAAGACATCTAGAAAATTGGCCGTTCTAATTACTCCAGAGGTTTCCAGTGGGATGAGGTAAGTATTAATGTGCTTTTGGAGATTTAAGTAGTGGAACAATAAGCAGCAGCACGAAAGATTTTAATAGGTTTCTGTGGATTTCACAGCATTGTGCCTAGAACTTCCCTCTTGGCTAGTGATTTTTAAGAGGAGTCTCAAATAATATCCATTATAAGCTCCTAAGCCTACTGAGAATTCACTAGCAGAAGTAGAGCTTGTGGCTGTAATTTGTCTTATAATTAAGAACCTGAAAATTTGGAACAAAGGTTTTAGTTTCTTGCACTACTATTGTTTTTCTCCAAATTTTTTCTCCGTTAGAGTGAGATACATAACCACCTGTGACATCAGAACTCTCCATAGACCTACAGGCCCAGTTACATGACTAATGTTCTTAAAATATTGGTGCACAGCTATCATGATAAGAAGTTAGTTTCTTTTTGCTTTTTTGTAGAAATCACTTTGCAATTTGTGTTGTGATTCTATAGGCACTACAGAATAGCATTTACAGAAATCTTATTACATCTGAACTCAAGCCCTGTTATTTGGAGGGCTTGTTAAAAGGCATGCCATGCCATAGCAACTTAAACTCTTAGTTCTGCTATGTCTTAGGAAGTGTGCAAGCTCATTTTCTGTATGCTATGTGGATGTATTTGCAATGCACATGGCTCAAGAAATAAATTTTCACATTTTTGCTATGACTGGATGCACAAAAATCTGTTTTTACAGACTTTTGAAGTATGGACATTGTCAGAACACTGTACCCTTCCTGAGGGAATATCGTATCCATTTGATGCATGGGTCCATATTAAATCTGTAATTGTTTTCATTTCTGTTGAGTGGGAAGAAAAGCACTTATAATATATATTTAAAATCAAGGATACCATTAAAAAAAAAAGAAAGCAGAAAACAGAAATAAACTTCTAATCATCTGTTAATTTAGTTCTTTGCCAGTTAGTTCCTGTTCCTTGAAGATCAATCAGGCAAAAGCTAATGATCCCAAAACCTAGATTTTGAACAGAACTGGTTTTCTTTTTTTGTGCTTGTGAGACATTGAGGACTTTGATTATAATAGCATAGTGTAAGTAAGTTAGCTGTGTTTTAAAGACTTTTTTTCTTGCTTCTTGAAGGAAAATTACCTACTTTGGTGTTACCTATAGAATTCCCATTGAATACATGCATAGAAAAAAAATGTTTAGCTTAAAGTCTCATTTGAGATGCTGCATAGTAGTGAGGAACTGTATATATTGAGCAAGTATATATGCACCTTATAAAGGGTGCAGTTTTGAAGCAGTGTTTACTTGGGCACAGTAGGTACAAATGAGTGTGCTGGCAGTGCATGTCTCATCCTGTAAAATGCAGAGGGAACACAGTATGGTACTGTTCTTTGGAATAATTTGTGCAGAAGGAAAGCTGCTTTAATTTCTGTTGGTGTTTCCATAATGGATAAGTGACTAGAATGAAGGTTGTTTTTTCCTTCAAACAGCAGCTCCCACTTTTGAGATGTGCTGGCCCCCATAGTGGGGAAGACAATGTTTTATGGCCTGATAGCTGCCTCTTCAGCAGGCTGTTTCCAAAGACTTTTCACTTCTGACTTCTTACTCTAAGCAATCAATCTAGCTTTGTTTATTGTCATAATTAATGCCACACTGTGTGTCACTGTTGTCATGCCTGAAGTGAACTCTGATGAACTTGTCTAAATCCCTTTCTTTCTCTGCACTGCTCTCTCTGGCAGGTCAGTCCTCAGCAGTGTGTTTGATGAGGTGATCGAGGTGGGTGTGCTTGACAGCGCTGACTCAGTCCACTTGGCTCTGATGCAGAGGCCAGAACTGGGTGTAACCTTCACTAAGCTTCATTGTTGGACTCTTACTCATTACAGCAAATGTGTCTTCATGGATGCAGACACTTTGGTGAGTGGAGAGGGAGCCATGGAAACATTTGTGTCTGTCTCTGACTGTGGGATGCTTCCTTGCCAGGCAGCCTTCAGGCCTGTGAAGTGACCAGATTTGCTGGCGGTCACAAGGTCGCAGGAGCTCCATCCTGGCACGTTTTAGCTATTCTCACAATATTTGTGCTGGCTGCGTAAAAATAACTTCAGTTTGGAGAGTAGCCTCAGGGATGTACTCAAAAGAGATCACAAACTCTGTGTACTGGGTCTTCTGACAGAAGTTTAAAATAGATCTCTCTCTCTCTCAAAACTTTTGTTTGGAATTAATGTTTCAGGAAGGCAGGATGGTTTTAAAATAGAAAAAAAAAAAGAAATTCTAAACATTAATTATTTTTTTTAAGTTTTTAGATGTATAGAGATTAAAATGGTCATAATTTTGGTGAGGACAATCATATCAGCCTTCCCTTGTGCTTTCATGGCTCACTCTGAAAGACTGGGATGCATTTTAATTTAATAGGATTGTATTTGAATTAGAAACCAAATTAAGTTATTCTTCTTGAGGAGGAAGGCTTACGATTTCTTGCTTTACATTAATGTTAAAGGAGGAAGGCAAATTTTTGTCTTTTTTAAAAATTCAATTAATTTATTTTGCTTGTAAAAAATTTTTCTTCTGCTTTTCACAGTGGCTGTGAAAGGTAGGGGTCCTGACTTTCACTGACTGCACAGCTGTCTTTCCACAAACTTTATCTCTGCCTTAGCCTGACTGATTTTCCTACTTCCTTGTGAAGCTTAAAAGCAAACAGAAAAGCAAATATCTGATCTTAAGTCACATCAGAAAACTGGCAGCAAGAGACAATTTTTCTACTAACCTTTAGTCAGTCTGTAGCTTACCAAAATGATTTAGAGTTCCAATTTTCATTCAGTTCTGTTGTAGTTATCAAAAATAATGGACTATGGAAAGGTGAGTTAAGAAGGAAGGAGATGGTGTGTTTTCATGGTATAATATTTAAAGGGACCTTTGATGGTCTCCAAGCTTCATGAAATAATTTCACGGGCTTTGCATTTTATCAGAGAAATCTCAGAGAATCACAATTAATGTTGCCTTATTATGTAAAGAATAGAAGTTCTGACCTCTAGCACGTTTTACAATGGCACTCCTTTTATGCTCTGCAAGCCATGTACTAGGCCAAGCTATCAGTTTACTCCATTGGTACTAATTTGACAATTCTTGCTCGAGACAAACATTTACTCTAGCATCTTTTTTCCTACTCTTCATAAGGTACTTTGCAATGTTGATGAGTTGTTTGATCGAGAAGAGTTTTCTGCAGCTCCTGATTCTGGCTGGCCTGACTGCTTCAATAGTGGTGTGTTTGTGTTCCAGCCCTCCCTGAAGACTTACAGCCTGCTGCTCCAGTTTGCTGCTGAGCACGGCAGCTTTGATGGTAAGGGGCAGGGCGTAAGGAATGAAATGCTAGACAGTTTCAGTGCTATCAGGCAGAATAGAGGAAGGCAGGAGTTCTCTGGGCTCTATGTAAGAATTCAAAGTGCAGAATTTTGCCTCTTAGACAGTATTTAAGACCTGCTGACTGTGCCTCCCAGAAAAGGGCAGTGAAGGGACATTGTGTCTGCGTCCTGTGAGGTTAGTTTTAATTTTGCTGTCTGGCTAAGGAGAGAGAAACACACCTGATCTTCAGTCTTCTGCCCTGAGAGAGACCAAATGCTACTCCTTTCTTCTTATATTACAATAGGACTTCATTTACACTGAGCTTGCATTGGAGTGAATCAGGTATTACTCACTTGTACATGCTCACATGGCCATATTTTCAAGTCCAAGTTGGAGTCCCATGAACACACCAATCTCAGTCCCCAGTCTCACTCCCATCCAAATTTTGATACAAATTTGAGTGTACTCATGTTATGGTAATACTGTTTTATGTATTCTTTAGGAGGTGATCAAGGCTTGTTGAACAGCTTCTTCAGCAACTGGGCAACAGCAGATATTGGCAAACATTTGCCTTTCCTCTATAACTTGAGCAGCAGCTCTGTATACACCTATGTTCCTGCTTTCAATCAGTAAGTAATAACACTTCTGTAAACCTTTGCAGTTTGTTAAAGAACATCCTTTTGTAAGAGAGACTAATAATGGCATACTCTGTTAATTAGAAATCACAAATGATCCTATGTAGAAACCATGCAATAGAAGCTTAAATTTAATGTGAATGTCTGGACACAGGGAGAGTCCCAGAGTTGGCTGCACTGTCTTTTATGTTATTTCAAAGAAGCTTCTTTCATTTTGACAAAATGTAATTACTTTGGCATTAGGTTCTGACAAGTTTGCTTTTAAGCTTGTTCCTTTGTTCTCAAGTAATTTCTTAGAGAAACAATTGGCATTGCTTAAACTTTTTGAGCCATTCCTTAACTCCTTCTATGAAATGAAATTTGTGCTACTAATTATATGATTCCAGACAATGCAGTTGAGAATCTTATCTGGTAAAAGGCAAGCTGGATTTAGGGTGTCATGAATTTCTGTTCCAGTTGCACAATATACTCTTATTGGAAGACGAACTTAGGCCAGCGTATTTATTAGAAGTTTTTAATATGGGATCACTAATACCCAATTTTGGTGATTAAATATTTGAAGTGATATATATTTTTTTGTGAATAGAGCATAAAGGAGGACTGGAAATAGTACTGCATGAGACTGTCAGCTTCCTTCATGAACTTTTCTACTAGAATTAACAGCTGGAAGCAAATGGCAATGTAACTTTTTGTTTTCTGCATGTTAAACAAATGAGTTAAACCAGGAAGATAGAAATAAAATATTAATACATATAATCTCAAATGTGTTGCTGTTGCAAAATGTTAAATTACCTCACCTGTGAGTAAGCATGTTTTTTCTAGGAGTTTATATAGCTAAGAAATATTTTATGTACAGACCTGTATATTTGATCTCTACAGTTTTGGTAGAGATGCCAAAGTTGTTCACTTCTTGGGAGCAACAAAGCCCTGGAACTACAAATACAACCTTCAAACAAAGAGAGTTATGCAGGATGGCACCACATCTGGACCTTCTCATCAGCTGTCATTTCTTGCCCTCTGGTGGAATATATACAGTGCCAGTATATTGCCTTTGTTGGAAAAACTTCAAAAGATGGAAGAATCAGAATCTGAGGAATGCAAGGTAACCGATAAGGAGTTAGTGGGAATATGTTGGAATCAATAGCAAAAATTCTGAAAAGTGATAGAGGAAGAAATTATATGATGTGGTAGGCTGACTCTGGCTGGATTCCAAGTGCCCACCAAAGCCATTCTATTGCTCTGCTCCTAAGATGGACAGGGGAGAGAAAGTGTAAGGAAAGGCTCACGGGTCTGCATAAGGACAGGGAGAGATCTCTCACCAGGTACCATCCAAGGTGAAACAGGCTGAACTTCAGGAAATTAATCAAATTTATTACCAATCAAGTGAGAGTAGAGTAACAAGAAATAACACAAAATTTGGAACACCTACTGCCATCCCTCACTTCCTCCTGGGTTCAACTTTACTCCCTCTTTTCTCTGACTCCCCCCCACCAATGGCACATGAGGATGGGGAATGAGGACTGTGGTCAGTTCATTTCATGTTGTCTCTGCTGCTCCTTCCTCCTCAGGGGCTGGATTCCTCACATTCCTTTCCTGCTCCAGGTGTGGAGTCCCTTCCATGGGAGACAGTCCTCCATGGACTTTTCCAACACGAGTCCTTCTTATGAGCTGTGGGATGCAGTCCCTCAGGGACTGCATGTCCCAGTGTGGGTCCCCATGGAGTCACAAGTCCTGCCAGCAAACATACTCCACTGCAGGTTCCTTTCTTCATAGGTCCAGTGGTGCTGCCAGGAGCCTGCTCCATCATGGGCTTTCCATGGTGTCACAGCCTCCTTCAGAGATCCACCTTCTGTGGTGTGGGGTCCACCATGGGGTGCAGGTGGATCTGTGCTCCACCAGGGACCTCCATGGGCTACAGAAGGACACCCTGGTGCACCATGGGATGCAGGGTTATCTCTGCCCTGGCACCTGGAGCACCTCCTCACCTTAATTCTTCAGTGACTCCAGTGCAGGATTCTCCTCCTTCTTAACTCTCTTATCCGAGAGGAGCTACCACCATCACTGATGGGCTTGGCCTTGGCCAGTGACAGGTCCATTTTGGAGCCAGCTGGCATTGGCTCCATTGGGTTTGGGAGAAGCTTCCAGCAGCTCCTTACAGAAGCTACTCCTAGAATCACCAAAACCTTGCTGTGTAATCCCAATATGCGTTGGAAAACTTACTAGCCATTTAAGTAGCCATTTAAGAAGGATTTCTTGTATTATCTGCTTTCCCAAGATATCCTGCAGCCATCTTAATTGATAATGTTTTTATGGTAATGTATGTGCATACAGAATATGATACAAATTAGCCAGAGAAGGGATAACCTGGCCCATGAAACAAACAGACTTTTGTTTTTCTTGTAACTAAATTGATACAGACCATATAACTAAGTCCTGAACTGTAACAAAATTTATCTTTTCAGTACTACACTATAGCTTGTTTCATGAGGTCGTAGCAAATAAATCCAGTTTGCAAAAGCAGTGTTAATTGCATTTTATGTTATTTAAGTTGTTTTGTACAGTACTTCTGTATCATCAAACATTTCTTGGTCTCTTTATGCTTTTTTTTCTTCAAAAGAAATGCAGCAGTGTGCTTTTCATGAACAGAATAAAAAAACCCTCTGTTTATAAATAGATGATTTCTTAGAGACCAGTAGCATAAAGAAGTGTGTAGAAGTACAATTTTCAATTTTGTCTGGATAGACATGACAAATTAGATCCCATTTATGCATGCGTAAATATTTTCTTAATGCTTTCTAATATTATACTATTAACATAATTGAACTAATTGCATAATCCCCTTAAGATCAGTTGAATATTTACCATCAAAGCCCCAGAGAATAATTTGGCTTGTTAACCTCATGACAAATTGGAAAGCAGAGGAAGGAGTGGGTAGTTTTTGATCTTATTCTTTAACGAGCTTTAATTTTTAAGGCATTGCATATTAAAGAAATATTTCAGCTATGGGAAATGAAGGTGGAAATACCTGTTAGATTTACCTCATGGTGCTGGTGTGCTCATGAGAGCAAAAAACCAAAAACCTAAATTGCAGCATGCTCTAAATCTAGCACCATATACCTTTTTTTTTGCATTTATTAAGTTATTCCTTTAATGAAGAGAAGCCTCTAAGGAAGTACAACTGTTGTAAATAAGTTATTGCTGTCCCAAAAAATTGTATTTCAGTGGTGAGATGTTCTTGTTTTCATTAGCACGCTTTCAATGGAGTTGAAGTTACCTTGAAGAGGGTCAGTCCTTTTGTGGCCAGTTCTCTACAAAAGCCTGAGCTCCCAGAGCAGACAAGTGAAGTAAATCCCACGGCATGCTCACCTGAGGAAACCGCTTTCAAAGCTGTGAGTGTGCTGTTTATTATTATATGCACAAACAAAGTCAAATTATATACTAAAAGGAGATTCTTTTTGTTTGGAAGATCATATCTTCAATTTGGCTGCAGCTATTGAATTTTCTCACTAGCATTAAAAATAATCTGAAGCCTATTTATTTTCTTAAATCTTTAGTTATGCATGTATGATGTGTCTGGAAGTTAAAAGAGTTTGCTTTGCATTTTAGGAAGAGGTAATTTATTCAAAGTTTTTAAGTTCTTAATCAAATGTATTATAAAAAATATGCTGGCAAAGCAATATTTTGAATATTAATACTTTTGTGAATTAATATATTTAAAACTAGATTCCTTTCTGTCATTCCTCTGTAGAAAGTTTTTTCCCACAAGTGTTGACCTAGAAAACTGTTTCTCAAATTGCTGTGACTTGAGCCACAAGGAGAGCCTTGAAAAAATCCACTAATGAATATTGCAGTCTTTCTGCTTCTTTTGTCATTTTTCTTGTATTTGTGTGTTTCTGTTGCCCTGAATCTCCTTATTTTATGCAGGAATTAAGTCGGACATAATAGCACAATGCCTCTGCAGGTGTAAGTCATTACATATTGTGTGATAAACCATATTACTCCATGATACAACTGGGAGAAAATAAAATTAGTGTTCTAATGTCATCTGCATTGTAATTTGTGAACTGCACTCTAGAATGATGAAGACAACTTTTAAGATGTTCTTTCCTTCTTTAGCCTATAGTAACTCCATAGAGTAAAACTGTAATTTTCCTTTCACATTCACCCTCTTCCTCCCCTTCTTCCCTTTCCCCTCCGAGTGTGAAGGAGCTGAAGGAAAATTGCAAACCTTACAGTTCTATATCTTAAGAATCATGTATTTGCAAAGGACATATTTTTTTGTGTGCCTTGTGCATCTGACTTCACTAAAAAGGCTCAAACTAAAAAGGGATACATTATCAAGATGTTTCTTTGGGGTAAAAAAATCATAATGTCTACTTAAAGCAGTTTCATTAAAATTTAAATTTCTATTAATATTTTGATTACTAGGACTGGCTTATTAGAAGACCATATTAATTGGAAAGTAATAGCTTGGTTCCCTTCTTACTTAAGAATACCATCATCCCACTTTTTGTTGCCCAGCTTCAATATACTCATGGAATTGTTTGGGGAGAGAAGACTTTAGAATGGGATCTGTAATTTATGTATTGTTATCTGTCAAAAGCAAATATTTGGGACAATATTTTTTGGGCAATCTATTTTACCTCTATTTTGCAATACTTTGTTCTTTTCTTATTTCATACATATTAAAAGCTTATGTGAGAGCAAGCTATCCTGAAATGAGATTTTTCTTGTTGAAGTTTGGCTGCATGAATGGTAGGAATCGTGGATGGTAAGCTTGTTTCCCAGGCTGTATGTGTAGTCCCTGAAAAATGACAGCCATTTTGAACCAATTTCAGGATGAGATGAGCTGCCCTCTGGAGGTACTTATCCTAGATTGATTGTAGTAGGAGCTTTGATTCAATGCCATTTTTGATAGCTAAAGCTGGGTGACATGAATTTTCTCCTTGGTGATAATGTGCTTCCTTACTTTCCTTCCATCCATTGCTTTACCCTCCCCCAAAACTGAAAGTATTGTATTGTAAGAATTCTTATGAAAAGGAAATTATGAGAAAATATTATTTTAATAAAATCTCAGTGGCTGTATTTTAGCAACCTGTACACAAAGTCGAACCAAGAGATTCTAACGTCCATCCCGCTGAGCCTGACAGACCTTCAGAACAACCTGCATTTCAACCTGCATTTCAGGAAACCTCAGAAATGGTACATATTGCTTTGTGCATTCAACATCTATAGATAAGTGCATGTGCATCTTTGCTGCCAACATAATTTTAGGAAAGCTCAAGTAATTATAATACAATATGCAAATAAATTCCTTCATGTTTTAGCCATGTAATTCCTTAACTGTTTTCAAACCTGTGTTGTGATCCCTTTCTAGTTTTCTTTTCAAAACTTTGAAGTTTTAAATGTGTATTTTCTTGTGCTAACCCTAAGTAATCAATGTATGGTGTTAATTTTAGTTCTCCAATACTAACACAAGCAAAGCTGTTCAGGTATTTTGTGTTTGTTAGTTCTGTTATGTTTTGTTTTGTTGTGGCTTTTTTTACCTGCTGAAGTGATGTTTCCAAGCAAGTGGAAAGGGAACATGCAGGAGTCTGAGTGTGTCTCACATCTGCTAAATAATATTGATCTCACTGGAGAGAGAGAGTTTTATTTATTTATTTTATTGAAATAAAACTAATTACCAAAAATCCTAGAAATGTATGTTCACATGAAAGCTTGTTGGAGACAAGATTTGAACAGATAAATTATAAATTCTTCCTTGCAGTAGATATTCTACTCTAACCAGGCAGTATTTGTAATATTTTCATTGTATTGTTCCTGAGTATGCCAAGATCTGAGTTAAGATCAGTAAAATAAATGTTTGGTATGTTCAAAGATGCCATGGAAAGCAGTAAAACCATGAGAAAATGAGGTCACATTATCAAAACAGGAGTGAACGTATGAATATTGTTTATTTCATTGTTTTCACAGGGAGTGTACAGTGCAGAAATTTACCATTTAAGGTTTAACATCACAGTATTGAAATAAGAAAAATCAGATGACTCTTTTCCCACTCTTCTTCTTCTTTCCACAGAATGAGGTTGCACATTTTGTTTCAGAGCTGTCTATTCACTTCAAACCAGCAAAACCAACTCCAGAAGATGAACGGAGAAAATGGGAGGAAGGGCGCATGGACTATATGGGGAAAGATGCTTTTGAACATATAAAAAAGAAATTGGATGCATTTCTACACTAAGATAGGGTGTACTGCTATGCCCATCATGATAGATTTCTTTATAAATGTTATTCTTGAATACTTGGCTGTCTTAACCAGTTTAGGTGACACCAGTTAGAGGTGATTATGGATCCTCATACATTTTTGGGGGACCTTAACAGATACAGAATCTTGGTTTTTAACTGATAAATGTGCCTCGACTTTATTGTTACATATGTCTCATCTTCATTGTTCTTACACAGTGCCTTCTAAAGAATAATGAATGGTACCTTTCTGAGTTTAAACTCTCATTTATCACTCTTCCCTGATGCACCCCATCTGCATTCTGCAGAAACAGTCATGTGTAGGAAACATGTTGGAAGTTGAGATTGTTTTGGAAATTGAACTTCTCCCAAAGTGAGATTATTCCCAAAGTACATTCAGAAGTCGCTATAAAGTATTTAAATAAGAAGAACTTATTCTTGAAACCAAATTAACACCTTCAAGGGTGACCATGATGTAGACTTCCATACGAGAAAGAAGTGATGAAATCCTGACCTCATAGGAGTCTGCCACAAAACTTTTTAATTTAAACACATTTAGGAGTAGAGGAACTTCAGACTTCATCTGAGATCACTAGTGGATGCTCTGCCCAGTTATAGGCAGCTGCTCAGGTCCATAACTAGTGTGAGGAAGCATGGTTTAAAACTCTTTAGGACAGATTGATAATGTATGTTAAGCTTTTATATTGTTGCCATAGGATACTGATGCTTTTTGAAATATTGTAAGCTTTAGTTGCATATTCTGAGTTGTGTGGTCAGAAGAAAAAATGCAGACAGCATGGCGTAAACCTTCTGGTGCTTTTTATAAATTTGTTTACAGTAGTTCAAACTGCAGCTGATAAAGGCCTTCTTTGGCTTAGCATTGTTGCCCCATACTGCAGGCAATTTGAATGCAACTGAAAACAAAATTGGCACTCGTTTTTGTAAACAGGCCCTTTGAAAATCTTTTAACAATAGCTGTGTGTGGGAATCAATAAATCTCTGAATTCCAAACTCTAAAAAAAAATCTACTGATGAGACTGCATTATATTAAGGACATTTATGAGAGAGTGTTTTGTGTATTTGTGTACTTAAGTTTGACACAGTGAGTTTACTTTAACAAACAAGTAAAATATTTTTTTTAAAGGCAAAAACTTTTAAAGAGTCTTTACATTTATGCTAGTATAATAATAGATTTGACAGTTTTTTGTGCCCTTGCTCAATATTGGAATAAGAATTCTGCAGTGATGTTGCAGGACTTGAAAAGTTTTGGTCTAAATACATCACGAATTTTGGCAGAGAGATACCTGATGAAATTTCTGGGGAATTCTGTCTAAAAACAATGATGCATTATGCATAGATGCTAGCAGGAAAAACAGATAGCAGGATAGGAGGGAAGAAGCAAATTTTATTTCTTTTTCCTCCCATCAAAAAGGATGGGAGGGTAGGGCAGGGAATAAATGCACAAATCAGGAAAGGAAGGAAAGAGTCAAAAGGTCCCTTAAAAGAAGAAAAAAAAAATCTTTGAGTATCTCAGAATTACTTCCTAATATTCACATTTGTGAATTTGCTTTCACTTTTGTAGGATATTTCTGATATCTAGTTCTCATTTATCCTTAAACTCTTAAATGGGGAATCCCACTGGTGTGTCTGTTGACCAGCTTCTAGGTCCAGTTAGGTGTTTAGGGGCAGCAGAGAAATTGAGAACAGTTCTCCCTCTGCCGAACCCTGGCACCCTCTCTAGCCTGTGTTCCTGGGTAGATGACCCTCACACTTTAACACAGGTAGGTGTGTTCTACCTCTTGGTGCTGTGGCCCAGTGCAGCAGCTGCAGTGTGCCCTTACTCACGTGGCATTTGGTTATCCCTGTTTCTTAGTGATCCTTATGCACTTCTGGGAAAGTCCTCTGTTTTATGAACCTTGCTGCTAATATACTCCTAACGCTTTTGAAGACTATGTAAAGCTGTGGCCAGCAATGTGGACTCATGCTTCATGCAGCTGTACATTTTATATTAACTACTAGCTCTTATTTGGTACATTGATTAGATCGTGGAAAAAAAAGACTGATGTGAAATCAGTGACTGAAAGGTTTTAAAAGTAGGCATATGAATTTAGTGAAATGTGTCATTGAATACATTTCAAACTCTTAATATGTACAATGGTACTCTGTGTGGCATATACAATGTTTTGCAAAGAATTGTAGTACAATAATGTAATGGAAATAAACGAAATGGAAAGGAATCTGAAGTCATGTGCTTAACAGACAATGAGGAGCTATAGGTTGTTTACATTATGCCAGGGAATATTACTTGTGAATAACTAGTTACTTTAATATATTTTTTAATTTTATTGAATTGCTTTTGAGACATTAGCATTACCTGCTGAGCAGAATTAAAAGCTGAGAGTAATAATTATTTCTACAGCCATACATAATTATCATGTTTAGGATCTTTTGTATTAGCAAACAGTAGTTGGTTTATTGTATTTCATGGAAAAGTCAGGCTGTTAAGAGCCCTGTCCTAATTTTTGTGTCCTGTCTTCACACACAAAAAATTGAACTAGTTACTGGTAATGTAGTGTTGCAGAGGCTTATAGCACACAACTGTTGCCACCAGGCTGTGAAAAGGGAGAATTTTGTAGGTGAATCCAGTGCTGTGCTTCAGGCAGCATTCTGGGCTTTTATGGCCATGAGTTCTGAGCTCCTGGGTCACAGGCAGGTCTGATGGGTGTTATGGGCTGTATGTGGCCATGAACCACAGTGCTGAGCCTTGCTAAGTTGAAATGAGTCTTGAGAAAAAAAACCTGCTGAGCTTCACCTTGAATTTTTTCCCCACATTGAAGTGGGGTATAGACTCGAGTATTTTTAGGGTAAAGAAAGTTAAGAATTGTAAGCTTTTTGGTGGCACTATTCATCTTTGAACAGGCCAGACTATGACTTACTGCTGTGGGACAGAATTTGTATTTAGAGAGGACAACTTGTGCTTAAAACAAAACATGCTAATTCTTCTGTCATGTGCTTAGAGTTATTCACAGCTTTTATTTGCCGTACAACAATTTTATTGGGTGCTCTTCATGTATAAGAAGGAGATAGTGTGGGTGTGCCACAAGGAAAATTCTTGAAAATTTTAGACGTGTGGGTTAATGAACTTTCCTAGCCTAAAGGAAAAAGGGATTGGTGTTCTTGAAATATCATTTTACTTACTGTCTAGTGTTTTGTGAGGACATTTCCATCTGGGTTGTTCTTGGGAAATAAGTTTTCTTTGCCTCTCTAAATCAGTCAGCTCACAGCAATGGTTTTTCTAAAGCTGGTACTTGAAAAAATGCTTTGTTTTGTTTGGTTTTCTTCACCTTGATTTTTCCATCCATGAATGGGAGGCTGGGTTAGTAGCAGGTTCTTGGGACTTTTGTGTGCTCCTATAAACAGCTTGGTTCACACCAGTAAGTCTGCAGTATGTCTACTGATTTCTTAATGGATCTGATTCTGTTGCTTTCCTAATCTAAACTCTTTTGTTTCCTAGGACCTTGAACATAACATTAAATGGACCTGTTTTCTTAATTCATATCTCATTAATTGAAATCTCACATTCCAGTTCCCCCAGTTTTCTTTTTATTATTTTGGATTTTATTTCTGTGGTTTGAATTTTTCATGGTTTGTGGTTTTATTGTTTGGTTGGTTTTTTATCAACCCAATATATGAGATTAAATAAACGGTAGTCAATTTTTAAATAGCCTCCAAAAATACGTGTCAGTTAAGACTGCTCACTGAAGTAGTCTGCATTGTCAGCATATTGGTTGCAAAATGTTTCAGCTAAAATTCTGTTCATGGGTAGCTCATAAATAGTTTGTTTTGTGCTAAAAATTAAAAGCTGTTACACTCAAGTTATGTTTTGCATCCTTGTATAAACTTTTGTTTTGTAATAACATCATGCCATAATTACAGCAAAGGTAGCTAAAAAAATGCAATAATATATAATTGATTTAAACTTATAAATAATAATTTCTAGAAAACTGAGAGTTATATTAATAAAGGCAAAAGAAATACAGTTGCAAGAATTTTTTTCTTGAATTTTGCTCTGTTGTGAGAAGCCTTTCAACTTCAACAAACTGGAGGTATAATAACCCTAAAAATACAAGACAGCCAGTCTCCTGGTTGTGATTATTTTAATACTTTTCAGGATGGAATAATATTTAACTGCCTTGGAGAAGTGTTTGTTCAATTTTATGGCACTGTGCATCATTCTGAACAATGATAAATACATAAACCAGATTTATTTTTTTTTTTTATTTTAGAGCAATAAGATTTTCAGAGCCTTCTCACAGGATCAAGTACTTGGAACAGAACTAATTGCATGTCATGGATGGGTACCTGTTTTGTTTTGTTTAGTTTAGAGGCTTTTTTTTTCCTTTTCAATTGTCCATTAATTCTTTCTGTTTCCAAACCTTTTACTTACAGCTTATAGAGAAATGGCAGAGCAGAAGCCAGGGTTGTTTGGATCCTCTAGTAACCCCATTTATCTCAACATGGAGAGTTGCCATTTCTATTCTGGCATTCAAAAGATCTTAGTAATGCAGTAGTAGGGTAATTCAATGAGAAACAAGGTTTTGAATAAATCTGAGTCTTTTTAATTGAGTTGATTAGATGTAACATTACAATCAAAGCATCCTACAAAAATCTTTCAGTGTCATATTGAGTTCAGCGTTACATATATGCCTGTGTATGTGTTTATTAACCTAAAACCTGTAATGAGCAAAAGGTTTTTTGTTTCTCCTTGGTCATTTATGTAATGTCTCTCAAATATACTCAGAGGAAATTTTAAACTGGGTAAATTTTGAGCTCAAGTTGCTTTTCTCAGTTTATTTGTTACACAACAATTTTGCATCCTTAGAGGATGAGATCTTGTGATCTGTGTGCTGGCACTCCCTTGAGTCCCAGCAGGGAGCAAAGCAGTGTGTCTAATATTTAAACATGGTGAAGTAAGGCTTCTTAGAAGCTTATTGTCTCTCTCTCCTCTGAGACTTGACAATTACTCTGTTGACTCAAGTCTAATGCAACAATTCCAAATGTCATTTAATAACGATCAAACGAGTAAAGTGGAAGTCAGCTTCATACAACATGAATGTCAAACATTTACACAGTACAACCACAGCTCTTTCAGTAAAACAAACTTCATTTGTTACACAGTAATACTTCCCTCTCTATGGTGTCTATATTAAACCATGTGTAGGCACATTCTTGTATAGCTTGGAGATTGACCAGTTGCCTCAGGTTTTCCTAACAGGCCATTTTATATAGTCCTTGTGCCTTGCTACAAAGGGAGAAACCATGAGAAAAGAAGGGAGAAAGCATACAATTTAGGCTTTATTCTTATATTGATATATTTTGAAAAATACCATTACAGATGTTTTTTCAAGGAAACCTACAGAATTAAGAGTTTCCAGTGTTATTCAAAAAGGTTTTGTGACAGAGCTTTTGCCTGTAAGTGCATTTTACATCAAAGGGCTCATGAGGACAACTTGAGTGTGATGTTGGGTTCATCTGCTTTATGAGGAATATGCATTTGCCAGAAGATCAGAGGAACAGCTACTGCAGAGCTTAAATGTTCTTGTTAAAGTGGATACAAACAAAAAAAATTGCAACCAATCCATGGCTAGGATCTGCATGAAACATGTGAAATAATTAACCTCCCTTTCCTGCTTACCACTGTCTCCTTCTCCTCAAAATTTGTACAATTTAAGATACATTTAGCTTTAGACAGTGAAAGGAACTTAGGAGTTAAAATAGTTTTCTCTCCTGTCCTCTCTGTTTTTTGGAGCGATGTGCATCCAGTTCAACAATTTCCTATTACTTTGCTCTCCTTGCCTGCAGATTCTCTGTGGGCATTGTCTGCCCTCTCCCTCTCTGTGTGGGAAAAGCACTTTTCCCTGTGCCTGGCTGAGGTCTCCCAACAGTTGACAAAAGCTGGTTCTCTATGTTGCCAGCCCTAATTTCTCCTCCTTCTGCCTGAAAGTGCCTCTGGTTTTCCACAGATGCCAGCCAAGATAAAATTATCTGTTTGGATGTCAGAAAGGCAACATGGAGTCCATGGATACCATGGACTCCTTAGCATCTGACTCTATACAGCAGTTCAGCAAATTAAATTTTCAGAGGAATGAGGAGTTAAACCAATGTTTAATGTCTACATTTGTACAGGGTGATTTTTTCACACTGTGTTTAGAGATGGAGTTCTGGGTCTTGCTGATGTGCTGGCTTTCCTAGTCTGGCTTCCTAAAGTTTGCGTCTATGGTTGCATCCTGAGTGAGTGCTTGAACACCATCCCAGCCCCTGGTAAGTGCTCTCATCATGGCCTAGTTCTTGTGTGGGCATGTTCTTGTGTGTAAGTCATAGAACATGCTGAGTTGGAAAGGACCCAGCAGGATCATGGGGTCCACCTCCTGGCCCTGTGTAGGACATCCCAAAAGTCACACCATGGGCCTGAGAGCATCATTCCAATGCTGTTTGAACTCAGACAGGCTTTGTGCTGTGACCACTTGCATGGGGAACCTGCTCAACCATCTTCTTCTGAATAACTTTTTCCTGATAATTAAGCTAAAGATTGGAGTGGGTGAGTGGGGAAGCCAGTGAAGTGAAAAGAGAAAAAACTTATCTTTGTACCTAACTGATAATGTAGATGCTACTGAGCTGAGTGGCTTGACAGCTTTTGGCTTTGTTCCCCACTGAGCAGTAAGATTTGTCCTCCATCTCTGAATCAGCCAAACTGGCTTTAAAACATGTGATCTTTTGTGCTTTCTCCTTGCCTGAATCTAGTGAAATGCAGCTGCTCTGGTTTCAGTCCCTGTCAGGCACAGGGAAGTGTCAAGTCTGACAATTGTGTAGCAATGCTGGTGCAAATTTAAACACTATCAGGAAGTGAGAACAAACATATTTTTGGATGCTTCTATTAAGTGTGACATTGAGGCATCCAGTCAGTTTATGATTTATGTGGAATGTTTTCCACTTAACTTTCTTGTTGATCTTTTAGAGAAAAGGTGAAATGGCAAATAACCTGGAGAACTGCCTGGTCAGCTATTTAGACTTGCATTTGGTGCTGCATCATGGTCATAACCTATGCTGTTTAAACAGCAGTGACTCACCATACCCCAACCTTGCACACTAAGGGGCAAGTCAGGAGGTTCCCAGAAACACTGCATCCTCTTTTGTCCCAGGGCTGGTGAAAGGGATCTGTTGGGGCAGCTCAGGAGCTGAGAGAGACACTTGCTATGGGCCTTCTTGTCTCTTCCTGTTTCTAAAAGACAGAAAATTACACCCAGGCAACCTTGGTCCTTAATAGAGCTGCACAGGTGTGGCTCCTTGAGACAGCAAGCTTTAAGGAAACATGTCACCTGAAGTACCTGCTCTGCAGCACTTACCATCACTTGTTACTATTTAAAGCCTGGGTGACCATTACCTGTACAGTAGGAGTTGAATATACAGTGTTCAGGAAGACTTTGAAGCTTGAATCTGAGTCTCTTGCCCACAATCTACTTTTTTTTGAGAGGAAAAATACAGGAACATCCATTTGAAAATTGAATTTGACACAAAATCCCTGCAAGAGCGTGGTTGGGATTATATCTTGAGAGATGAATTTATTTAACCTAAGGGCAGCAAGAGAGGATTAGGTATTTTAATACCCTCCTTTCCCCTAATGACTGTACAGAGTGCTGACACTTCTTTGGCTTGGGGAAGATGACCTGTGTACAGAAGTGATGAGACTGTGAGGTGAATTTTTTTTTTTAACACTTCCTACTGAACACATACTGGTTTTTTCATTAAAAAAAGAATATTTTTCAGGAGGCATTGTCACTCAAGTGGGACATGCAGGCTTATGAAGTGGTCTCACAGATAGGTCCCAAATTTTGCAATCTTCTCAAGGCAGCGGGGTGATGATTTTCAATGCTCTCACAAGTGAGACCACCTAACTACATGGAAAACACATATCAGTAAGAATTGTTATGGTTTAACATTTCAGAATAGCTAGGTACTTTGCTACTGCTCTTGGGGTGCTAACTTTAGCTAATTTTTAAAACATCCTTGTCAGTTCAGTTTTCCCCAGAAAATCTTGCATGACAGACAAATCAGTGCACAGATAATGAGGCAAAAAACTGCTGTAATTTAATATGTGCTTATTTCTGAGAGGCCAATGCATTTCGGTATATTTCCAAATTAAATGTGCAATTTTATATTTAATTTTTTTTCATTGTCATAATAGTTTCATTTTTGTGCAAAAGGTTAATTTTAATTAAAAACATAAGGCATGAACAGGGATACCCTCTTGGGCTCAGTCCAGTTCTCTCAACAAGTATGTTTCCTATCCAGACAATTGCTATGAAAATTTACTTTTTTAGCTGTCATCATTTGCTTGAATTGTAAGCCAGTAAGAAAATAAATTTTGATTCACTTATTTGACATTTAATCCTGAATTATTCACTTGAGAGATAGATTACACAGATGACCCCTAATTTTTTTTAAACCACAGCCTTACTTAATTTCTGTGGATAAGAGAAAAGGTTGAAAAAAACAATCACTAATGTCCCTTTTAGTTATCCCAGTATAATTGAATCTTTAATTTCTTTCTGAGTGTAGTCCTGTGAATGTGAAAAACTATCAATTTCTTTAAAGCTAGCTGTACTTTGACTTTGGTATTAGACTATGCTTTGTTATTTTCTTCATGACACCCACAGGATGGGAATGTCCCACAGCATGGCTGCAGCCATGGCTTCCATACATTATTGTAAGGAGACAGCTGTAGTGGGACTGGAGCTAGAGTCTTGCGATGCTCTTCCACAGCTCTTCTTATTCTCCTCGCTGCAGTGTCAAACAAGGGCTCAGTGTCAGCTGATAGAGGATTTGCCTCAGACGGATCTTGTGAGAGATTGAACAGCAGTGGAGGGTCATGATGGGTTACACCATCCCCGAAACATGGACAAATTCCTCTTCTGAAACAGGCCCCAGAGGCTTCTGGCTGAAATACTGGAGTAGCATAATGAGCTTTCCATACAGTGCCACCTGTCACAGGAGAAGCACATTTGAACAGCCTAATGTCATTAGGAGCTGGGGGTGGTCCCTGAAAGGCTGGTTCATGTTTAAGTGATCTGCTTAGGTGGTTCTTCTTCTGGCTCTGTACATCTGAGTGAAGAAGTACATTTAGGCAGAAATTGACCACAGCTTATTTCTCTGCTCATCTTCCTCCAGCACACTTTCAAAAAGGGTGGTAAGTGCAGGCCTTTAAAATCTGGAGTCTAGTTTTTAAATTAACATGAAGAAGGCAAATAGCTCACAGCTTTAGAGCTTGTAATTCATTAAGCTCTTGTACTGACCATGGGATAAGCACAGGTTTGTAACTTGTGGTGAAAAAGTGGTAAATTACTAGGACTACAGCTGAATGTAGTTCATCAGGATATTTTACTTCTGCCTCCCTCCTCCTTTTTCTCCTATTGCTTACCCCACATTTAGAAAGCACTACACTGAACTCAGAGGCAAGGATGTACCCAGCAAGAAGACAGCAATTAGACACTATGTCTGAAAAAGGAGACAAGAAGAAAGGGGGCATTCACCACTTGGAGTCACTTCTGTGCTCAAAACAATAGAGAGCTGACAACTGCATTGTCCCTACATGGAATTTTCTTTTTGGTTCAATGGAGTCAGCTGAACTTTTCTTCCTTTCTTCTCTAGTGTCCAGAGCTGTTCTTTTTGTCTGGAGCCTGCAGCTTTATTCTTCAGTCTCTCTCTTGTCACTACCCTAGAACAATTTTTTGTGAATAAATAGAATTTTGAAACTTCTTAAAAGGTGAAGAGGAACAAATAAGACATACTAAGATTCAGGTAATATCTTAGATTAAAATATCCAGTTGCTGGCTAGGTGGTTGGCTCTGTATTTCTTTATTTTCACCACACAATTTCCACATCCTGCTTCTGCACTTTTATGGAGGGATGCTGTCTCAATGGTTCTGAAATGTTTAGGTGTAAGAAAATGAAGAAAAATTTTAGATATCTCCATTTCTGAAATTGTGAAAGAAAGGATAAAGAATGTTTTCTGAAAGAAGAAGGGTTAGAGCAAAGTGGCGATATTGCCAATATAGGTGGTAGTTTCAATCCCCAGATGGGTCATTTCCTTAAGGGCTGTCATGATGATCCTTATGGGCCCTTTCCAGCTCAGATTATCATGGATCTGGAAATAAAAATGAAATCTTTCAACTTTCTGACAGCTTATGAGGGCAGACATATACTCCTTAGGTCTCTTTGAGTATTTGCTTTGCTGCTGGCTGCATGTCCACTGCATCCTCAAGCTTATCCCCGTCTTGTTACCAAAAGAATGTTTGTTTTGTGACAGAAGTGCAAGCATCCTCTGTGATATCAAGGTGCCCAGGGCATGGGATTTGCTTCTTATGTCTGTTGATTAGTCATATCAGCATAGATATTTCTTACAAGGAGTTAAAACAAGCACTCCCTGGGACATGCATGTTTTCTGATTATCTGGCTCTAGTTGGAGTGCTGGTATAGTACTACTAAAGTAACCATTTATTATATCAGATGGACACATGGACTGACCTAGATGTACATAGAAATTAGTGATCAGTGTTCAGAAAAACTGAATTAAGTAGTCATTCTTTTCCATAAATAATTGAGCTGAATTCTTTAAAATCTATACACTGTATGGTAGTGAGTGTTGAGTGTCTGGGGAGAACTGATTCTGATAATTTAACATTCACTTTTCACAGCTGCAAATAATTACTGGAGTTGCAGAGTGGAAGAAAGACAAGTCCTTGTTAGTTCACATAGAAGGATAGAGAGAGGCTGATTCTAATTAACCTGCATTGGTGAGCAGAGTAGACAGCTGGGTTACAGAAGGATAAAAGAAAAAATAGATAGAAATCAGCGCTGATAAAAGCAGTGGGGGTTTCACTCATCTCCAAGAGGCAAAGAGGGATATACAATTTGCTACTGAAGTAGCTCTGACAGAATCTGAAGGGTGCATGTACATGTCAGGGCAGTGTGTTAATTTAATATATCCAAGGGAAAGGAAACCTGCTGCTTCAATCCAAACATGTCTCCAACCCACCTCCTAACAATCAATCAGTTTAATAAGCAGAAAGAAAGGGACTGTCACTAATAAGACTTATGGTGCAGAGGTAAAGGAAATGGCTATTTAACATAGAAACAAAGGATTCTTCTGGCTTCAGTGAAGGTCTTAAAGGACAGGTCCTGTCTGGGTGACATCAAGAAACAATGGCTCGATATCTAGGTATCTAGGCTGCTCAAGAGACAGATGTTAATAAATAAGTAATGATAATAAATGATGATAATAAATAAGTAAAGTGAGTGTGACACTTTTAAATGAACTAAAACAGCCTGGTCTGTCAGCCCAATCAGAAGAAACTGCAATTGCAGCAAAAAAATCAAAATTTTTGGATGAAAGCTGAGCTACATATTTGATTAGCTGGTGTTTTATATGCAGAACATGGTATTGTTTTTAGGCCCCTTGCCATAAATGGTTCAATGGGAAAAACTGTAGAAAGGCACGCATAAAAAATCTAAATGTGCACATGGCTTCATAGGAACATGAAATGGCACAAAATCCACCTTGTATCTGCATGTTGTATGCATAGGTACTTAAGTGGAACTTACATAGTTTAGAAGAACAAGCAATGTAATTTAGGCAAGGAAAACACCAGGAGAACCTGAAAAGCAATTCTTCAAATGCCCCATTTGATTGGAGTATGAATTTATCCTCTCCCTAAGGAAGTGTGGCATGATTCTTCCAGCAGGAATATAATCCAGGAATTGGGGCAGTCAGACACAGCTTTCTCTGCTGAGAGACATTCTGTGCTCACAAAAAATGGTGTGCATTACAGAGAAACAAAGAGAGATCTCTAAGAATAATAAGAGATTCTTGAAGCTCTACTTCTTAGGAAACAAACCCCTTCATCTCAGGCAAGGCAGGACAACAAACAATGAGGCCTTGCAGAAGAACTGGGAGGTTGAGACAATGAATGAAGCCCATACATATATATGTGCACATATGTGTATATGTACATTTTTACATTATATTCTCTTGGAAGCTAGAGGATGTTGCATCATTTCTGGTCTGCAGGAGGGGGACGTTGTCACGGACATATTTTATGAAAAATCCTTTTGATAGGATTTTTCTCCTGAGAAGCTGAGAGGCCTCAGAAATGAAATGTAAACAATGATTACCTGCTGCTGTGGAATGCAACAGGTGCATCTTTGATTGGTCTCATGTGGTTGTTTTTAATTAATGGCCAATCACAGTCCAGCTGTCTCAGACTCTCTGGTCAGTCACAAGATTTTATTATCATTCCATTCCACTCCATTCCATTCCATTCCATTCCATTCCATTCCATTCCATTCCATTCCATTCCATCTTTCTGAAATCCTTTCTTCCATTCTTTAGTGTAGTTTTAGTATATCATTTTCTTTTAATATAATATCTATAATAAAATAATAAATCAGCCTTCTGAAACATGGAGTCAACATTCTCGTCTCTTCCCCCGTCCTGGGAGCCCTGCGAACACCACCACAGGATGTTTATACTCACTGTCCTTCTGGTGCCAGCGCACTGCATGCAGGAACAGCCCGCAGTAGTGGAACAGGAACTCATGCCTGGAGTGCTGCTCTGTCCCCTGCAGCAGGGGCAGCAAGGTGTGCCCATCCATGACCCTGATGGAGAGGACCAGAGTCACCAGACACCTTCAGAATTTTAAGTCTGCAGCTGAAGCATGAGCAGTACTCACTCTCTGTGTGCAGCATTAAGATTTCAAGTGTCATCACTAAACCAAGGTACTGTTCAGCTAATGAGCCCTGAGATTTTTAATTGGATGAATGTGTGGAGACCAGTAATTAGCAGTTACTAGAAGTGTTTGCATTTACAGCAAGTTCACATATCCTGCCTGGGGAGATCAGACATCGTTACTGTAATTTTCCTGGAAGTGATAACAATAGTGAAGGCATGGTTCACAGGTTTTAATTTTGCCACCCGAAATAGAAAGCACTGACAGCTCTGTGAGCTCCAGGCTTTGTAAAAATAATTTTAAAAAAAGAAACCACTTACTGAACTACCTAACAATTCAGTTACAATCTGGGTTGTCACTGGGTTTAGTTACAATCTACCAGTACTTCTAAGCTTTTTGCTGAAATGGCTTAGCCACCCACACTTTCCCATGTCCTTTAGAGAAGTCTGGTTTTTTCAGTCATCCTACTGTCCCAAATCAACCAAGTTGCTTTTTAGTGATAAGACAACTGAGTTATCTACATGACCCTTGATACAACATATGGTTTTTTTTCTTTGACTTTTTCACATAAGCAGACAAGATGGGGAAAGCTGTGCAGAAAAAAAACCCTAGAGAATTGCCTGGTTTAGAAACAAAGAGAATTTAACGCGTGGCTGTTAGGATGCACAACACAGTCAGCTTCTGTTTGAATAAAGAAAGAGAAGCAATATGTTTTATGAAGCCACCTCTGTACCTGTCCTGAGGCACTGCCCCTCCAGCCAAATGAACTACTGTAGGATAAACGTCCATAAGGCTTGTAGGTTCATTGATAACTGTCCCGCAGGTAACACTCCTGGCCATCTAAATATTCCTGGGACACGGATTCCTCCTTCCCAGCCTCCCATTCCTTTTCCACCTGTTTTAGAAGGGGAAGAGGTATCAAAAAGATAAAAGAATTTTATGCTCCTTTAATGAAAACACACTAAATCCTGGAAAAGAGTAGAGCGTCATTCAGCAGTAGCTCTTCTCATTATTTGTATGTGTGTCTTATTTATCTGCTTGTTTTTAATATGCAGTTGCCAATAGCAAGAGTGAGTTTTACAGATATTTATTAATTAAACTGTATTTTTTAATTTTGCCAGTTTGTCTCACTGGGATATCCCCTGTTCTGCTGTATGTGGGCATAAATAGTAATGTCTTTCTATTATTGATATCTAAATTGATATTGTATCCCCTCTTGCCTCCTCTCTAAGCAGGCACGATTTCATCAGGATTTCTCATCATGAACTCCCCAGTCACATTTCTCATTCCCCTCTGGACTCTCTTGTTACTTATATACTTGTGTTCAGCTAGTGGAAGTGAATTCCTTAGATTAGTTTGTAAGCTATTCGAGTGAGCCTCTTTTGCATCTATTTCTGGCATGGAATCTTCTTATCAAGAACTAAAGGCTAATTTTACATTTAGGACTGTGTGGGGGTGGATCCCAGCTGTATCAAACATTGCTTGTGTGGCTCATCAAGTAACTCAGTACTAGACAATGTGCATTGTGATGCTGAGCAAGGTCAATGTGCATATGACTCTTCTTCTGTAGGGAAACTTGTGATGGATGCAGCTTTCAGTCTTCATTGTACAGTAAGTGCCAAGCTGCCCAAGATGTCACGGTGGCTTTTCAAGGCTCAGTAATCTGAAGGAAGTACATACAAGAGATTTCAGAGAACTTTTGTCACTGTGTTGCTAGCCAGTCCTAGAGAGTCTAGAAGTCTTATATAGGATGGGTGAGAAACTGGAAAACTGTAGTAAAGAAAAATAGGCATCATGATATCTGCTAGTGTTGACATAGATAATGAGTAGAGAGGAACCTTTGAAATTCAACACGGGTAAATGCAAGGCCCTGTGTCTTAGGAAGAAGATTACAGGGCTGACCTGCTGGAAAGCATCTCTGCAGAGAAGGATCTGGGTGTCCTGGTGAAGAGCAAGTGCTCCCTGAGCCAGCAGTCTGCCCTTGGGGCCAAAAAGAGCAAGGGTATCCTAGTGTGCATTAGGAAGAGCATTGCCAGCAGATTGAGAGGAGTGGTCCTGCCCCTCTACTCAGCCCCAGCCCTATGAATAGCAGATGGCCTGACTCTGTTTCAGCCCTACAATCCAAGATTATAATCCCATTGTATAGTTTATTAAATGTAGTATTTTTGGATATATTTTTTCTACCACTCTTTTTTTTAAAGAGGAAGTCTTATGCATCTACAAACTACTAAAATTTTACCTTTATATATCCCATTCCATCCACCCAACTGAGAATTTCGTCTGTGAGCCTCAAAGAATCCTCCATGATCAGATGCAAAATAAATGAATGTGGTATTCTTCAAGTCCTCTTTGGACTTGAATAGTCTTTGTCAATAACATCCAGAAGCCTGCCTATAAACAAAGCAAAACATCAGCAGACACAGATTTTTTAGGTCTTCACTCCACATTCAGTGAAGACTGAGTCCATTTGCCAGTGAGAGCCCAAGAGAAAGCTGATGAATGTTTATAACATTTATTTCTGGTGTCTATAAAAACAGGGAAAAAAAAGGAAAATAAATGAGTGATACTTTTATTCAAGCTAGTCAAAATACTCTGTCAGCTTTGTTCTGTAGATTCTGCATCAAAAATTGTCTTCACTATGTAGCCTCAAACATCTTGAAAAGCTTAAATAGCAGTGCTGCTCTGATTACTAACCATAGAAAACTGCTGTGTCCCACCAGGAACTGAACAAGGACTCTGAGACCAGGCTGCATACTGTCTACCAAAATAATTTCCTGCTGTAGCAATAAAAACTTCATATACTGTAATTCAAACCTAATTTCATAAGGAATGTTTTCTATACTGATATCATTAAATGTTTATACAGAATGTGATTTTTCTTCAATTAATTGTCTTCATCATCTTCTGCATAAAATATATTTGCCAAGAACAACTTCCATACCTACAGAAGCAGCAGCAAAAGCTGAACTGTACAAGAAAAAAGCACAAGCCAGTGATCACCACTTTTGCTCAATTTCCTTTCCTTTCCTTTCTTTTCCTTTCCTTAACTAGTTATTGACCTTACCAAACACAAAAATTCTTTAGATTGAGTCTAGGTATATTGGTTCTGAGAAATCAGAGAGCTATACAAAATCAAGAGCTATCCAGCTCTGGAGAGTTTTGTCCTCATTAGCTGCTATCCTGTTTCAACAGCACATTCTTTATATCTTGACTTCTCCTATCCATCTCTGCTTACAGAACTGATGTTTGAAGGCGGCTGGTGCCAAAAGAGGAAAGAGGAGCATGGCTGAGTCCTCTGGTTCCACTGGATCTTGCAGGAGTTTTCAGCCTGTCTATTGAAAGAAATCCGGTTCCTCTCAAATTACGATTTTGTAGACATGCTTATTGGGGGAAAAAAGGTTCAGGGATTGAATCGTGGTCTTGACAGGAGGCAATGACTTTGTTAATAGAGCCTTCATTTTTGACAAAACAGAAACAGTAGCTATCTCTCTCTCTCTAATTGGAAAGAAAAAACTAAGTAAAGGTTAGGTTTTTAAACCTTATTAACCAATCAGAAATTTAACCTGATTGGTACTCAAGAGCCTAGACTATGAGCTGAGTGAGTCATCACTGACTTCACACAATTTATTAAGTGAAACTTCATATCTTTCTAAATTTTGGCTAGGAGAGGATTCTGATTTTTTTTTTCAATAAGAATGCATAAGCACACAAAACAACCATCATATAATGTAATATTAGGCAGCGACTCTCTACATCTTCTAAGACCAGAGCTGGAGAAATATCACACATTTTGATTAACAACATGATCAATTATTTGGTTATTTGACTGCATTGAACACTTCAGAGTAGAAGCATGTAATTTAAAAAAAGATAATGAACAAATCCTTACAAGGAAAGTTTAAGCTTTCATCTTAAGAAAATAAAAAAAGATGTATTGTATGGTTGTGGTATGGCAATCTCTGAAATCAACTAGGTAAAAGGTGGGTTCGCTGATTTTTACATATGCCAAAAGGGAGTTTGGTGATGACCCCTTTAATGCCTTTTCCACATACAAGAGGATGAAGAATTTTTTTCAAGACCAGGACTTACCAACTATCCAGTCCATCTCCTCTACATTATCTCCATACAGGCCATGCCTGCTTCTTCCCTGAAACTTCTCTGTGGTAATGAGAGGGGTGTGAACATGTAAAAGGGAAACAAAGAGAAGACATGATCTATGCTTGTTTCTGAAATAAAAGAAAACAACTGTCATTTCTCTTCAAACTGTCACTTAACACGAAATATAACAGTGGTATTGCAGTTACTCTCTCAATTTATATTTATATTGTTGAGATCTAAACAATTTTTATTTTGACATCTTTTTGGCTTTGAGGTTTTGGAAAGCACAAGGGATTAAAACATACCCCTCAAAGATGTTTTTGTCTATGTTAAGACCAAAACAGTAATGGGTCATTTCTTTTTCCAGTTCAAAATTAGACATGCAAAACATTAAATAAACAACTAGAAGAGGTCATAGCCAAAAGACTGACACATTCCTAGAAGCAAGGAGAACAGGACTCACTTGCCTAAACTTAAACATGGATGTGCATCATGGCCACCTGAGGTGTTCTCATGGAAGAGGCAGATATCACCCACAGTGAAACATCAAGCCAGGTAGAATATCCTAGGAACCTGAGATTAACTATGCTCAAAGTTTTAGAGGAGGAATTTATATTATCTCACGTCCTTCAAAAAACAAACACACAGTCCCTAAATCCTGACAAAAATATGGATATGCTCAGATTTAGCACACAAATACTTTTAAAAACTTAGCAGTTTTTTCAATTCAAGTTGAGGTTACTGATAATAAATGAAGGACACATTTGGGGGAAAAATAAATGAAGGACACATTTGGGGGAAAAAAATAAACAAAACCCACAAAACTAAACAAATTCACTATCACTCTCCTGTTTCTGAAACATTAACTTCATATGACACTTTGTATGGCATTCATCACCCTGAGATCATTTTTCTGTTCCTACTGGCAGAAGGCACAGTATTTGGCCAGGATCCCTTTGCCTGTTACCCCCAGTATTGCTTGTTCCCCCCTAGCCTGCTCCTCACCTCTGCTGATTACCTTTCATTGAATTTAATTGCCTCCTTCAACATATTAGAAGTAGTTTTTTGTAGGTTCATTGGTTGCTCAGTGGTATCATGGTTTCTCATCAGGATGCAGTTCCAGTACTTGGTGAAACCATAGCTGGAGAACCAGGAGATGAAATGAAGGAGACCGCAGATGGCCAGACAGATGATTATTTCCATTTTACTGGGAATAATTTGGCAAGTTTTCCAATCACAAGGGTAAATACTGCAAGGATGATCATCTGAGTGTAAAGCCAATATGTATCTTGCAAAGTCTTGGCAAATTCAGGGTCATCTGAGCCTTGACACTCATTGAGAAGGGTAAAAGGCATGCCATAAAAATAATCAAAACCATGATTTAAAGGATGGTGGCAGTGATCATGGTGGGTTTTGCAGTTCACACCCATATGCCACTTCCCTAGAAATAAAAAGCAAAGATCTTAAATCCTGTATTTCTCTGTTAAGGTGCAGCCAAGGGAGGAGCTGGTGTGGAATGGGGACAGACACAGAGCGGTAGTGCAGCAGTAGTGCAGTGACAGACATTGTCGAGGTCCCCTCCCAGCCATCTTTTCTCAAATCTGCACAGCCTATCTCCCTCAGTCTTTCCTCATAAGAGAGATAGTCAGTCCCCTAATTATCTTCATTGTTGATGAAGAAGTTAAACAATATTGGTCTTAGTGCTTAGGGACAGCGCTGTTGACAACTTTTCCCTGTGGCACTGATTATAACACCCTGGATCAGCTGTTCAGTCAGCTCTCACCCCACTTCCCTGTGCACTCATCCAGCCCACACTTTCAGAGTTTGCCTATGAGGATGTTGTGAGAGAGAGTTTTAAAAACCTTGCTGAAATCAGTTTCATTAGGACCACTGTGATGAAATTCATATAATTAAGACCACTGTGGCGTCTCAGTGCCAACTGGCAGATGACATTTTTCTGCTCTAATACATCAGTAAATATCTCTGCTGGTTCATCCTAAAGCAATCTGTACTGGGCAAACAAGATTCTTTCCTTTGAATTTACTTCCCTTTGCACTGTGTATTTATGTATTACATACACCTCATTTTGGATTTACCAGGTGTGCTGTACTCACATTGGACTTGTGGACAGTGTTCTAAAAACCCTGCTGATTTTGAAAATCATGCATACAAGAAAATCTAGTTTAACTGATCCTGGAAATTTTGACCAAAAAATGTATTTACAGAAGTGACCTAATTAGAATACCGAAAAAAAAAAAAAGGCAACAACTTTGTTTCATACCTACAAGTGCTGTAGAATGACCTTGCTGGTAGAGTATTCTGGCAAAAGTAGTTTCATTTGGTGGGAGCCCCCCTGTACCACCATTCCAGAAGAGAACCTGCCATTGAGTGCTGGATGCCACGCCTGGAGAGGAATAACAGTCTGGAATAAAACAAGCCAGACTTCAGATTTCCAGTCCTCTCAGATTGTGCTTTCCAATGAATGGGACTCAGTTGCCTAAACCTAGTGCCTTTTTATAAACCATTTCCGATGCCATAGGATATTCTGCTTGACCTCCAAAATTATGTCTTTTCCAAGTTCCATGTCATCACATGCTAGTCCAATGCAGATGCCTCAGCTATGGCAGGAAGATACCTACATCTGGACATTAGGCAACTTCTTACAATCAAAGTTCTATCAAAATACGATGTTAACAAAAAAAAAAAACCAACAAAAAAAACGAAATAAGTTTTATCCAGAAGTCAGAATCACATCAGAAGCTGCACTGATTATTATTGCTATATGCAGTGGCAAAAGTCTTCTGTCATAAATTTACATGGCTGAAGTAAATATGTTTTAAGACACAATTGCTGAGAACTACTCTACAGTCTGACATATTTCACTGGGGAAAAATTTGCCAGGATATTAAAAATATTACATTTAATATAATCCTAGTGCCACTGAACATACAACATCACACAATTTTCTCGTTTCTTTTTCTACCTCTGGGTGCTATGTAGTGTTTGGATTTTTGCCCATTTCTGTGTTGTCATTTGACCACATATAATATGTTTTATATGCGGATTTTCCCATAGAAATCAATCATTAGTCATCTCTAACTTTTTCCCATTTGACTAAGGCTCAAAATCCCAAGATTAACTGTTCCTTAACATGGTTTATTTAAGGGGATTTTTAATATCAACACTGACTAGACTAACTGCAGCAAACCATTGGAGAGAGGCCCAACCTGATCTGATGGGGAAAGCAGTCAGGAAAGCAGCTCTGCTTGGAGTACAGACAGCTGCTGCAGCAATGTGCTGAGTAAGTCTCACTCCATCCTTTGCCAGGCCATCAATGTTAGGGGTCCTAAAGAGAAAAGTCCCATCTCTGATGAAAACATATTACACAGAAATTCATGGCATGCCACTCGTCCCAATTTTGTTGAGCATATCACCATCAAATTTACAAAAATCTCAGCTAGAAAGGTTCTGTGTTTCACATGTATTTTTGAGATACCTTGACTCCTTAGAAATGGGGTTTCTATGGGTAAATGTGCTTTTATTAATAACTAAAAAAAAAAAAAGGTGTGGGAGGAGAAACAAAATCCCATGCAGCATAGGGAAAAAAAGTCTGTTCACAACACAACATCCAAGAAAATAATAGGCTAGAACAAGGACACATCATTCTCTCAATAAATCTACATACAGATTGATAACTGCACCAGGGATAAATATATTGCATAGACTGACGTGTCATTTAAAATTAAGTCAGCTAGAGTTGTTAACCGATTATAAATTCTAACCTCATTCCTTCATATTTCAGCCCTGGAATTATGGGAATTCATGTATTATACTCATGCCTGACAAGTACAGTGCACAGACACATTTGCAAAGTTCTAAGTCCCAGAAAGTTTCTCAAGCATGCCTGTACAATTATGACTCCAGTAGGAATTACTGTAGAACATGCATTTTGTACATAGTTTGAAAAGAAGCGTATCTGGATAAATGAATAAATTAATAATGAATTTTAATGTTAAGTATCATCAGTAGGTTTTTTTAAATGAAGTTCACCAGGAAGGGAGAATTTATTTCATACCTTATTGTATCATTGCCATAGCAACCCACATGTCCAATACCAAGGTCATCAGCCAGTATCAGTAAAAAGTTAGGTTTTGAAGGATTTGATACAGAGGTTCTTGGAAACAGGCATAAAATTAGCCAAATGTTTAAGTATCTCCTAAAAGCAAAAGTAAAGAGGCAACATTACAAAAAAGCAGTTGTAATTTTTACAATAGACTTTAAACTACTATTCTTAAAGTTTTATCGGGACTCAGTATAGCTGCAAACAGCAATCATAGAGTGCCAGCAGATGGAGCTCCTGAATATGTCTAGAAGCCCTTGAGTTTTATAATATTAGCACAATTTTCTGGGGTTGTTATTATTATTACTTCTATTATTTCCCACAGGAATTTTGTGTCTGAATTTCTTTATTGACATTTGCACTGATCTCTGCAGGTGTTCCCAGCAGAATGAGTCGTTGGATAATTCCAAGTGTCCCAAGGCTTGCCCTGTATGGAGCTGTAGGATGCTCCTGCTAAGGCTCCTGGAATGAGTGGGACAGGAGCACAAAGGTGGCTGGACTGGTCATTGTGGCATCTGATTGTGGCATTTACTGCACCCCCTGCTACACACAGTGTCTGGAAAGTGCTCCTTAAGCCGTGGGACCACCTGCAAAATCAAGGTGCAGCAACAGGCTTAAACTTGATTATCTTCTAGGAGACCCTAAGAATATCTCTGCACATTTTAGTTGCTCAAAGTATTTGCCATTGGAAGCTTGCAGATGCTCACCTGAATTAAAATACATGTGCTAGAACACATCTTCTGACTGCTAGTTCATTAGTAGATACTACATTAGTTCATTAGTAGATACTACAGTATGATCAATATATGGTGAGTGTACCATACCATACACTACATACTCCTAACCTCCATGTCTTACAGAAAGTAGGCTAATAGGTTTTGGAATGCCAATAGAGCCAAACCTGTATTAGCTGCTATGGGGGTGGTGGTAGCAGGGAAAATGAAAGATTATCTGCTTATGTTTTCTTGAGCACAACACCTAAAATCCAGGAAAGGGCCTCAGTGAATGTGTTTCTTACCGTTGCTTTTCCTGGTAAACTTCATAGCTTTCCATTTTATGAAATAGGTACCTAGTCATATAAATTCTGATGAAAAAGGAAAAGAAAGAAATCCAGACTCAGAAGTTCTGTTGATTTTGCATGCAGTCTGGTCTGTTTACAGCTGCTGCTAACTCCAGGGGGACTTGTGAGAATTTGGAAAGAAGGCAAAATGTTAATGGCTTTTAAAAAGTGCCAGAGGTGCCTATTACTCAATACATGCACAGAATTGTTGGTGTTCACTGAAAGGAATGCTTTCATCATTTTACAACTGAGGTAAAACTATTATCTTACTTTTTACTTAACCTGAGATCAACTTTAAGAAAAAAGAATCTATCCTTTACTGTGAGCTTATGAACTACAAAAAATATATCAAATAAAAGCCATCGTGGAAACTAATGTTGTCACTGTCATTCTTAGGAAAGAGGCTGTATTGTTCTTTGATTTAGATGCCATCTAGTACATACAAGACAGGGTTTCTATCTGAATTGTTATTAAAAACTTCTAGAAACTAGAAGTTACTTGAAACATGAATACCTTTATGACTATTTCCTTAAAGGACTCCAAACCTTAATGACATTTGTAAATTTAACAAGCCACTTTTTCTACCTGCCAATTCTATGAAGTCAACCTGGACTTTAAAATTCTAGAAATAATCTTTTTCTTTGTTAAATATTTATTTTTGTCTGGAAAAGCAGATTTTATGAGTGGAAGTGATTTTCTCTGCTTGCTGAAACAGTCACTTTGGGAAAAAAAATGGCTTGGGAAAGTGCTTTTCCTTGTGAATGACCTAGGTGATCTACAGATAATGTTGCACTGGAATTGTGCAAGGAGTTCTGCAGAAGTACATGGTAAACACTGGCTCCAGTGGAGACTGGCACGTGCTCAGCTTTGTGGTGTACACTGAGCTAAATTAGAGATGCCATTCATTCCATCCCTGAGAAGAGAGAAAAAGATTGGAACTATCCCACCCATGCAATATACCCACTTTTCCACACTTCTTGCTATTTCAAAACAGCACAAGACAAAAGATGTTTTTGGCTGTGCCAAGGAACAGATTGAAAGTAATAGGAACATTTTCTTCTATAACAACTCAAGACACATTTGTAAACACAAAGTCACTTCTAAACACAGAGAACTGAAAAGTTCTGTCTTGATAATGAAAGACTTGGGTTTTTTCCTCCAAAAATAAAAATACAGCATTTTCTGAGAGCTTTTTTCCTGCTTTTTATTACACAAGAGTTCACCTGGAATGCCTGAGGAATACTAAACTGCCCAGAGCAGAGTAAATCCTGCCTCATGCTTTTCAGAGGATGAGCCATATGACAAAAAAAAAAAAAAAAAAGCAGGTATTGTTATTCTGATCAGGAAAACAGTATTAAAAGAGTCAGAACTTGCGGTCCCTTGATGATTTTTCCAAGCAACATCCAGATTCTTCTTTGGCTGAGACGATAAGGGAAATAACAAACCTGAAAAAACGCCAAAACCCACTACCACCAAAACAAATAAACATATCCCCCAGCAAAACAGAAATAAGCCCCTCAATCAAACAACAAAACTCACAAGAACAACAACAAAGCAACAAAATACCCAACAAACTCGATCACTGTTAGGTATGGAATTTTCTACAGTGTTGATGTTTCCCTTTGCTGTTGGCAGGATCCCACAAGGCAGAACAGAAAGCTCATCCTCCCTGCCCAGTGCATGGGCCAGAGATGATTGGGAAGGCAGCAAAGCCTCTCAGACTCAGTGCAGTGGCTGTCTGAAGCATGACCTTACTGTGAATGCAGATGCCAGGACCCCACTATCAAAAAAGCAGGCTGTATTAATATGGAGAAAAGGACTTGCTAGAGGATCTCAAATCTTTTTGAGATGGCAGTGTAGTGGTGCTTCAGTGTCACAGCCTGCAGGCAGCTCCCCCGGGCCCCAGTGAGCTGGGGCAAGTGCCTGAAGCCATGAATGTGTGACAACAGAGGATGACTGACAGCTCTGCTCATCACCTACAATGGCAATATCTTCATGGTGCATTAACAACAGGCAGAGCTCTGCCTTCCCAGCCACTGTTTGGCAGCATTACATTTAAAGAGCTCATACAGGATTAAACCCAAACATTACAATGAATGGGTTTACAATACTGTTACTGTGAAAATCTTCAGTCTACACCAAGTAGCTGAGGATCAGCCCCTGGAGCAAAAGAACCAGACAGATCTGAACATCTAAGAAACCCTTGACTTCCCATGGTGGTGTTCAGCTTTTTAAGCTCATACAACAGCTCTGCTGTCTTCTACTTTCTCCCCACAGGTTCTTGCATCACAGCCAGCTGGTCACAGCAGGCACATCAGTGTTTAGACAGAAACTTACGTAGAGTCCCTCAGAAAAACCATAAATTTGAGCTGAGTACTGGTGGCATTAAAAAGATCTAAGTACCATTGGATGTGGCACTATCTGATTTACTGTAAGCCATTTTAGGAGCACTTCTCTTACTGAAGGACTGCAAGAATGACGACACAGACTAAAAAAAACACCACAATTTAAATATGCATATTCACATTTGTCTGTTAGGGTTTGATTCCTTCTGAAAGCAAAGTTCTCACTGACAGGACTAGGATGTGATGAACCCACTACTGGGCCCTAGGGCTTGTCCAGTTTCCTTGGCTATTAAATGAGAAAACCCAACATGATTTATAAATCTAACGGCAGCCTCTAAAAATCAGCAATCTCTTACAGAAATCCAATAATACATCAGACAGTAATTCCCTCTGTAAGCCAGTGAGCCGCAATAAAATGATCATCAGGACTAATAAAAAAGGCCAGTCCCTTTTAACAATGAGGAAAACAAACCCTCTTCTCAGTAATTCTTGTTCAGAAATCCCTCTTGCTCCTGGATGTGCTGGGCAGTCCTGATTCTCTACAAGGTGTGGGGGTGAAAGTGGGCAGGAGCTGGCTCCTGTTCTTCTGGCTCTCCCTTCCCCCTCTCTCCAGCCTGGGCACACTGGGATCCCTGCCAGCAACAGCCAGGAAGCTGGAAAAGCCATCAAATGGGAGCAGCTATGCAGGTTTTCATGAATTCCAGGCAAAGCACAAAGTCCTTCTTGTTCAAACACTAGCACAGCATTCCTACCGCCTCTTCTCCATTTCCTATCTGGTTAATTCTGAGAAAATTTGTATATAGTCTGTCACTGCTCTATTTCAGTGCTTCAGAAAAGATGATATAATAACAAAATATGCTACAAATGGTCTTGTTTCTCCCACACAGCTTTTCCAGCCTTCCAGATGAGATAAAAGGACTAGCTTGGCCTCCTTTTCTTCTGTGACATTGTTTTTTCTGTTTTCATTGTGTTTACTAGAAAGGCAGGCATACCCGTGCTGTGTTTATTTCTAGTGTTTACTATCCATCCCCTTCTTTCAGATCTTAGCTCTGCTGTAATACATTTTACAATTCAGAAGCTCTTGAGCAATTGTAGTAGCCTTATTTATTTGCTGACATTTTAGCTCTCTGTGCTACTTGAATGCAGCAATTGCTGAATTTAAGACTGTGTTCAAGAAGAGAGAGGGAGTCGGTGAGATGGAAAGATGAAGCAGCTAAAACTATCAGATTCATATAATCTAGTGGCAGGGATAACCAGGATGGAAACAGTTTTTTATTTTTTTACCTCCTTGCACTTATGACTATGCACAGTTATTTTTATGTTGTGACATTTGGCTTCTGTTATTCACATCTATTTGACTGTAATACTTATTTTGTATGACTGCTTAACAGCTTGTGATGCTTCTGGTGCAGACTTGAAAAAGTAATATTTCTCAAAAATTACATCATACTTTGGGAATGGCAGATCTTTGAAAACTGCCAATAATATGACTATTAACTTTTACTGGCTTTCATCCAAATTATGACTAAACTTTTCTTTGACTATTTACATCTTTCACACGATGCATTTATTACTGAAGATGGGCCCATACTGCTGCTGACATGACATAAAAATGCAAACTGAAACAAACTGCACTGCCCCTGCCACCCCCACCACCCCCCTCCCAAAAAAAAAAAAAAAAAAAATCCCACACCTTCACATTTTTCCCTGCTAGCAAAACTCTATCTGGAAGCAAAGACCTCACATTCTGTTTCTCACCACTAGGTCACTGACCTAACACAGAGTAAACAGCCATGATTACTTATTGTCTTCCACAGAAGTAAGTTTTAAACACTTTTTCTAACAAAAATAGTAAAGTAGATAAGTAACACCAAAGCAGAAGGGAGATGATTTTCATCTCTGCAGCTTGAGCCAAGCAGTATTTCCTCCTCTTCAACTGACCAATTTTTCACTGCACCTGAGCACAGAACGCTGCTGTTTACCCCCTGCTGTAAACAGGCAACAAATTCTCTGCCAGGAAAAACTTTTTTTATTTTTTTGAGGCACTGTGTGTTTTACACTGATGTTTCTTTTCTGCCTTTTTACACAAGTTTAAGTACTAAAATCCAGCACTAGCATTCATTTAGCTCCTTCTCCCTTTGACAAGCTTTCTGAGTGAGCATAAATACTGATATGACACATAAAATTCCATAGGATCACTTCTATCTCAGACATTGGGGGAAAAAAAATCTATTTGCCAGTCTTGTATCACTTTAGAGTAGCAGGGAATTAGAGTGGCACAATGAATCCTTTCAGAGCACTAATACATTTAGGTAGAGTTGCAGGGGGAAGGTCTCTAAAAGGACCTTGCAAAGAGCAGTCTATGACAGCCCCTTTGAGTCACTCAGGCATTCTTCCTTCCAAGATGGGGACAAGAGGAATGCTCTCCACCCTTGCCTGTCTCATATTTAAAAGGAAAAAAGGTGCAAATTATGAAATCTGCTTTTATCTGTGTCTTCAGCCCCATCCCAGCTCTTTATTCTCTCATGGTATTAAATACTGGGTATTTGCTGATCCCTGTGGTGATCCTGCTTGTGGATTAAGATAGGGTCAAGGACAAATTCCACTTCAGCTAACATACTGCTTACTGTTTCAAGTCCATATTCCAAGTTGTTATGTAGCAGTATTGTGCACTATATGCTTAGAGCTCCAACTGATTATTTTTCAGCAATCCGTGGAGAAAGACTGTATGTTCAGCTACTAAACACCAGTAAACTTTGAAAGCAACAGGGAAAGAAAGAGTATAAAACATACATATGATACATACACTTGTAAACCTTCCCTAGAATGTTATTTCTGGAAATTATGATAGTGGCACAGCCAGAGACTTCCACTCAAGAAACAGATCTCATTGCTTAAAACTTGGAAACATTCAAAGAAAAAAAAAATTGGCAGCTAGTATTACTGAGGGATTGTACAACATCTGCTTAATGAATCAGATAAGTGCAAAACATCAGAAAAATACAGGCAACTATGATGTAACTTCTGTTTACAAGACTCAATATGGACTTACACAGTGACTGAGAGCCTTATTAACAATGGCTCACAGGGGCTTATGAACAATGACCTGGAGCACAGAGCAGAAGCCACTGGCACAGGCAATCAGATGTGGAAGAAACCCTATTAAACTATAAAAATTGGTGCTTGTGCTTTCCTTCTGATTATGTGCTAAACTCACACTGCTGTGTTCAATGTGCATCTGGAGAATGACAGCATTGCAAATTATAGCACCCTTCTAGTCAAGAAATCTGCTCCTTCAAGATATCACAGGGAAGCTGTAGCTGTGCAAGAGCCTTACACCTTAGACTGCCTCTGTGAGGGCTTGTACAAAGGAAAAGACAATTTTAGTTCTGTGGCACTCACAGTCAGGGTATGATCAAAAAAAAAAGGGCAGGGGGAAATAATGACATAATTTTTAACACAGTTTAATTTCCTAAATGATGGTAAAGAAAGGAAAAACTTAAAGCAAATGAAGCATCAGGTAAACTGATTCATTTGAGTCCAGGGTTCTTGGGGAAGAAATCCCAGGAGGATCAATTCAAACAACACAATTCTAATTTGTCCAAGTACAAACAAATGCATTCAGGAAGGAGCCAGAAACTTGCCAGCCTGAAGAGAATGGCAGCAATGGCATTGCAATGCAGCAATGCAATCCTGAAAATAAATTAAACTTATAGAAAGCAGCAAATTAGACACAATCACCAGCCTGATTTCAGAGGTAAAAGAGGAATTAAATAAATTCTTCTAACTTTTTACATGGGAGACATTATTACTCTCTACAGCTAACTGAAAGGAGGTTGAAGTGAAGGAGTAGCAGTCTATTTTCCCAAATAACAAGTGACAGCACAAGGGGAAATGACTTCAAATTGTGTAATTGGAGGTTTAGACAGGATATGAGGAAAAATTACTCCAGAGAAAGAGTTCTACAGCATTGAAAGTATTTTAAAGGTACAACCAGAAGTTAGCAGAGCATCAGTTATTAAATCTGGTACCTCCACATAAGAGATCAGAGGACTCTAATAATCCAGTCTACACATTTCTGCAAAATGAGACCAAATCCCACAGAGGCCCAAACAGCAGAAACTGGCCAGCTAATTTTTTGTGGACACACTAGCTTTAAACAATTTTGATTATCTGCAAACCTTATCCAAAACTTATTTTTTTCAGCAGCTGTTACTACATATGACTGCTCTACCATTTCTTTCTCCAAACTTGTCAACCATGAATGAATCAACTTCCAACAAAAATCATTCCACAATAATGCCCCAAGGTCTGCAGCTGCCTCAGCAGTCACTTGAAGAGATTTAGCCAAAAAAGTTTTGCTTAGTTTATTACGGGGCTGAAGCAGGTGGACTTAACATGGATTGGTGACAACTTTCTTTAGCCAGCAGCCTTGTCTAGGCTCTGGTTTGGGCTTTTTTTTTCCAGCTTTGCTTTACAGAAAGCAAGCTTCAAGCCTGAAACTGCTAGAAAAATACTCCCTCCTTCCCCAACAGCAGCTTAGCATTGGGTAGCTCCCTATTTCACTTGTTGAATGTATTCCTCGATTAGAATCAATCATTCTTGATGCGTTGAATTGAATTTAAAAAAAAAAAAGATAAACTTCCAGAGAATAAAAAAATACAAACCTCCACTTTAAAAATACCTTCTTGTTAGCAAAATATTTATTGAAGCCAGGCGTATCCCATGTTTCACCATCATCCCCAAAAGCCTGGCACTGCCACTGCTCACTGAGAATCCACCAGAGTGAAAGGAATGTCTCATTTTAAAAATGCTAAGAGAGATCCAACTCCAGCAGAAAAATTAGGAATAAATCCTTGTTAATTAAGCTAAATGACTGTATTTACACACAGAAAAGAATTTGCCTTCTAGTTTTCTTTGTCTGACTTCAAATGGTGGAAGAAATAATTTGCACACTGCTTAAAAATCAGAGCAAAACCCCAAATTCTTTAACACTTATTTAAATATTTTAAAAGAGAATTACAATTATTACATATATAGAAATATTTACTGGTGATGCACAAAACTCTCTCTTGGAGTCTCTCTCTGCTTAGCTGTTGGCTGAAAATAGATGCTTGCTTTCCCCCTTATACAAAAGCATGCTACAGAACAGCTTCACCTCAGTAAACAGTATATTAAAATGTAAGCACAAATGTTATTTTCATATTACATTAGAGCTCTGAAGGAATCACATTCAGCCTGCCATATGCCACATACTGTTCCACCCTGTTGACCCCTTTTCTTCCATAGCTTCTAGGTGTACAGATGTTCAGAAGAGGCGAGGTAACAAGTGGGGAAAGACAGAAGAAATTAAGAACTCCCAGCTGGTGTGAGCACAGCCAGTTTCGCAGTGCTTGCAGCTGGTGAGCCAGAGGCAGGTGCTACTCATGAACCAAAATACAAGGGATGCCCTTGCAAGGATGCCAAAAGCAGGAGATCATCAGTGCCCTCTCTTTTTTCCCCCCCCCTTTCCATTCTGCACTCTCAGGGAACCAGCTTCAATAGTCCTGACTAGGGGGGATACAGTTTTTATTGGCCTGGAAAATATCAATCCTTGCTCTCTTATATTGATTATATTACCACTTAGCTTTGTGCATTTTCAGTTAGTAATGCTCTCATGGCAAGTTACCCAAATTTTGGAATTTATTATGGCAGCACCCTGCCTTCAGATCAACAGCAGTAAGGGATGGTCTGGCCCTAGGCTGCAAATTGCCTTGAGCTTTTTCACATTATGATTAGCAGTCCTTGGTCTAAATTATCTAATTGTGCCTTTTGGCTTCAAACTACTCACCCAGGAACACAGAACTTTCCTTCCAGCCAGGACAAGAGCAATGCAGAACTGGAAAATCAGAGAAAGAAAGAGGGCAGAGGAATGAGATTAAAAGAGCAGCAACTAGGGGCACGGCTGCTAGAGGAAGAGTGAAGAACACAGGGAAGCAAACCGGAGGTAAATAATGCTTTGTGTCTATCCCTATGAAATAATAATAATAATAATAATAATAATAATAATAATAATAATAATAATAATAATAACAACAACAACAACAACCTCCAAAAACTGAACTGGAGTTTGGTTTGAAACAGAAGGGAAGGAAAGCACAGCTAGTTAATTATTGTACTCTGCTGCTTCTCCCTATCACACACTGCTGCAATTCTGATCACACACTTTTTTCACTTTTTTCGACCTGCTGGACCAGCTCCACCGGCAGGAGGAGGCTGAGAGCTTGGCAGAGGAGGATGGCACTAAGAGGCTGGATGCCTACCCCCAAAAGAGCACAGCTCTGCAGGGCAGAGTTTGCTGTTCCTGCTCAACTTCCCAGCACTGTCCCATGGGAAGTGCAATGGAATTTGCCTTGGAAAGCTTTGGTGGCCACTCCCACCCCGAGCCCCAGGGTCGCAGGGCTCGGCAGCAATTGATGGCAAATTCCCTTTTTGCCAAAGATGGCTCAGCTCTGTTTAAAGAAGGAAAAAAACCAAAAAAACCAAGTTGTCTCCAAAAAATTGGCAAGGGTGGGGTTTTTGGGGGGAGGAGGTATTTTTGGGTTTGGGATTTTTTTTTAACAGAACAAAACAACCCAACCAAAAAGAGAATGAAAGAAAGAAAAAAAAAGAAACCTAAACATCCCAAAATTCAAACAACCCCCCAGTCTTTTACTTACTCCATACTCACTCACTGCAGGAGCTTTGTTGTTACTTCCCTCTTCACCTCAGGCTTCCTGATCTTTGCTTCCAAGGAGGGGTTAGCAAAACCACGGTATCGTTGTATCAGAATAATTGGCAAATGTCAGTCTCGTTTAAAAAAGTGGGCAAAGGCAATGACTTCATCCTGTCTGCTGCAGGGGAGGGCTTCCCTGCCTTCCCCTGGTGGCATGTGTGGAGTGAGGAGGAATTGCTCTAAAGCAGATGCTGGACATCCACCTGCTGTTACTGCCGAGGCAAACAGAAGAGCTTGAGCAGCAGCTGAGGGAAAGCTCTCCAATCCCAGCAGTGAGGCTGTCAGCCACAGCACATTGTGGGAAGAACCACCCTGTGGATGGAGGAGCCCAGCCTAATGCAGAATGAGCCAACCAGCTCCCTTGGGATCAAAATCCATCATTGTGTTGTCACGTTGGTGTGCCCATGCCAGTCCTGGCAGCCTGGCTAATTCCCTCTGATGTTCCTCTCTTTGTGAGCTCTCTCCTGGGCCAGCACAATTGCACATGTGGTTGCACAAGCTGGCTTGCCATGCATCTTCTCAGTCCCATGGGAGTACTGGACCCCCCTTTTTACCGGCTCTGTACACTTATACTGGTTTAAGAAGAGGGTATAAAGGTGTTGTGCTGTAATACACTGAATAAGGGCTTTATTCAAAGAAAGGCAGAAAACAGGAGAGAGGTTATTGTTGTAGACATATTCCTGCTCAAAGGCCAAAATCAATATTAATAAAAAATACTACAGCAAGAAGGAGAACACAGAATTTACTAACTAGTTTACTAGCTAGTTTACTAATAACTAATTTACTAGTTAGTTTGCTACTAACTAATTTACCCTTGATAATTGCAATGGTTTCACAGCACCGTCTGTGGGTGTGGTGTACAGAAATCAAGGGGAGCATTAGGGTCTTAAATAGTATCAGCATATAACAGTAGTTAGTGCAATAATTTCACTAAAAACTTCTGCCCAAAAAAGTAATTGGTGGCTGGGGAAAAGGGTAAAAGGGTAAAGAAATGAGATTGCAAGGAATGAGGTTCAAGCCTCACTGTTGAGAGTAGGATGCTTGCCTGCATTAGGGAGAACATATTAAAGGAGAGCTTCAGAAATAAGAAGATAGTTTTGTTTCTTTTCTTTTCTTTTTTTTTTTTTTTTTTTTTTTGAGAGACTTGGAAAAACTATGTAGGAATGGTACAATTTACAATTCAGGAGGCAGCAGAAAATTCCTGGACTAGGAACCAAGACTCAAGGGAAGGATCCACTCTGCAAAGACTCGGTGAAGAAAGCAGGGGTTTGGGTTTGGCCCTTTTTCTCCAGGGCATATCTGATAACATCATTTCCAACTCTCACATCTGTGGAAATTCACCCTGTCCTGCTAGAAAGGCTCCTCCATCTTGTGTCTCTGGCCATCTACCATAATCACAGGCATAGTAAGGTGATGTGATGCTTTTAAAGCACTCTTTAGTTTGGCCTGCAGAGAAAGAATGAAAAAGGGTGAAATAAATCAATTTATGTATCATCTCCGGGTTGTTAACAGTTTTTCTTGATTTCTCAACTTCTTTTATATAGATTGAACGTCTATTTTAAAAAATACTTGCAAATTTGTGTTAAAAATAATTCATTAATTGTAGCAGTGACCAGTAAGAAATAAGGGAACTGCCTAATAGTAAAGAGTCAACTCTGTAACTGGCTCATGTTTGAATTTGGCAAGTATCCCAAGTATTGCTGAGATTAGTAAATTCCTTTATAACAAAAACTATCAACGAACTGTGAAGGATGCTAAAGTGTGCAAGAAGAAAACAGTGAAGCCCCAGTGAAAAAACAATGCAAATTGAAGTGAAATCCTGAAAAGCAGGACAAGTAAGAGCTTGTTCTTTATATATTACCAGTAATTTACAGTAATAACTTAAATGGCTTCTTTTAGATAGGATAAACATGCTTATTTGTAAAACACATGTGATGTTATGACACACAGTGGAAATTATGAGGCAATGTTGTGTCCCTTCAGTTTCATGGTGCTGACAGATGCTGGGTGAGTTTTTAAATTTATAATCCTGATTTTGACATTTCCAGGTACTGCCATTGATTACTGATATTTTAGTTTGCCCCTGCAATGCTATTTGACAGCACAGACAGTCTTGTTTGAGATGGTGTTCAAGTGTAGACATCACTGATACCAGCTTGCATGTCCAGGGACAAAACTATTAATTAAGCCTGACAAATTATCAGAATATTCTATCATGGTGTCCACAGAGGCTTAGCTTGAAATGCTGAAAACTGTGATCTTTTTGATGATTAAGTCCTGAAGTCAAGCTGAAGCACTTGACCAATGTGTGTCCAGGAGAGTTCAAAACCAACTTAAAATTATTGCTCTTATGTAAAAACAAACAAACAAGCAAACCATAAAAGATCAAATACTACAATACTGCTTATAGAATGATTTCTTTTTTTTTCCCTTGTTCTTCACAGATCTCCTTTTAGTAAAACAGACAAATATTTTATGTCCAATTTTCAAATGAAATGAGATCATTATGTTTTTAACAGCGTGATTTTCATGCTCAAATCTTGCTTTCCACTGTGTTTGAAAACATTTTCAGCATCCAAATTTAGATCTTAGGAGTTTTGTAAGATGCTCTTGAAATCCTGTTGAACATTGTCAACGTCATCTTAGGCTATGACCAGCATAAATCAATGAGATGCAAACTGTGCTGTGACTAAGCAGAAAAAGTCAGTATTACCAAATTATTTGCACTGAAATAGTAGCCCATGAGTAGGAAACAGAAAAAGAAATGTGAGCATGTACATAGGCAAGCTAATTAGTATTTGCTAGTTAGAGTGTTTCCAAGTATGTTATTGTCAAGGCAGCCTTTATTATTGCCTGACATCACTCCAAGTGTAGGATCCTTTCTACCCCAATGGTTGTTGATCCCATGGCACTCTGGAGATCAGCAGGGGATGGTCACTGTGCTTTCATGTGCTGGCACCAGCATCCAGGACAAATCCTAGCTCAGATGTTTTCCAATGTCCCCTGATCCCAATGGGTATGCATATCCTACAGTGCTATGAATTATTTCAGCACAAGAAAAAATGGTTTGCTCGTATTCACAGATATTACACCTGTACATTCCTAAAGGTGTTGAAGAACTGAGAGGACATAAAATCCCACAAACTGAACTGGTTTGAGAATGGAAATGATATCTTGGGAAATGACTGAGAAAATTAAAAAATTCCAGTCTGATTACAGTAATTTCAGCTAAAGAAAACACTTCATTTTGAATATGAAAAGACTTTTAAATCTCTCCAAGAAAGAACCAGTTAAACAGAATACACACAAATGAGGAAAAACCCCAAACATTTCTAACAATAGAGGAAGTAGCAGCAATCAGAACATGTGAAAATGATTTAGTGATGGATTTAGTGAAATGGATTTGGTGAATGTCTTAAATTTTTCACAGTAAGACTAAGCACCTTACTCATCAATAGCACTGATGGAGCGTCTGGTTGAATTATAACATGTGAAATGCATGAGGTCACAGCATAAAATAAAATTTTTCTTTTAAGTTGCAGGGCTTTGTTTACCTGTAGATTTCCAGGTGACTGAATTGTGGGAAACAAGAGAGGAAATAAAACCAAAATAAACCAAATGTTTACCAAGTAAGATGAATAAGATAAATTGGTCCTAGCATAGAAGTTAAAGAATAATTAAAAACAGTGAGGTAAAACAAATGGGCAAATTATGTTCTCAGATGTGTAACTATTCTGATATACCAGTGTAAACATGTCTATGTGAACAGATGTATTTACAGCCCTACAAAGAAAAGCATTACCTGCAAGGCCACTGAATTAGGAATAGCTATTTTAGCACAAAGAAGGAAAGAACTTCAGCAAAAGAAAGCACAAAAGCAAAGAGAGAGACCTAAGTAATTCTAGCTCTTTGGAGGGAAAATGTAAGTTGTGAAGCAAAAAAATACCTTAATTCTCCATTTCTTTTTTTCCATAGCAAATTATTGCTTGTTTTCATAGTTACTGTTTGCCATCTTTCTCAACATACTACTTGTCAGCAGGAAACACTTATGACTGAGATCTGGGCAGCAGGGCAACTTGTGCAGTCCTGTGCCCAAATCACTGAACTGGTGGTTATCAGTGTGGCACTGCTGTGGCCATCAATGTCAAAAGGCCCTTGCCAGTGCTGTTTAGGGAGCTGGAGGCAAAAGCACCTTTGGAAAAGGACAATCCTTTCCTTTATTTCCTTTCCATGAAAAGAGGCTGACTCCAACCAGAGTCCCACCCTTCTCAGAGAACTCAGACAGCCACTGCCCAGGTCGTCACACTTCCAAGCTCTACACCTTGCCCAGGACAATCAGCTGTCATCATCACTGCTGCTGGAGTCACTAACTACAAGGGAAGAAAAAGCCTCTCCTAAGAAAGATTTTTTTTTTTTTGAGGAACTGCAGGCAAGACTATTTTCTAATGATTTTGGAAGCAGTAGTCTGCAAAAATTTATTATGGGGTCACCTTATGCATTGCCAGGATAACAAAAGGAGAGATACGGATAACAAAACGCACTGCCAGGATAACAAAAGGGAGATAAGGATAACAAAATTAAGGGAGACCTCAGTCCAGGAATCACTTATAAATTTAGTGCAAAAACCCAAAGGAAAGCTTCTGAATATACATCCAGAATCATTACTTGTACAGCTCTAATCTTGGCCTGCTTCAGTGCATTTGAACTATTCATTCACTTGTCAGCAGATGCTAGTTAAAACATGGTCTTCAGATCATCTGTCTTGATCCCTCTCTGAGAGTGTCCAGCTTAAAGCTACCTCTACTAAATACTATGCCATTCACTTGAACAATTATTTTATAAAGGCTTAATTTAGCCTTCATAAAACAAATGACCCGTGGGTCAGCACTCCCAAAGGAAACACTCTTAATGTAAATACATTTTTGAGAAAGGATATGGTTCTCTCCTTCATAGGTCAGCAAGTTTATTGTCACCTTCCTTATCACACCAACAGAATGGGAACGTCCCACAGCAGGGCTGCAGCCACGGCTTCCACACCACGTTGGACACAGAGAGCTGCTCTGGCACTGGGGTCAGGGTCCTGCGATGCTCCTCTATGGCTCTGCCAATCCTCCTTATGACAGTGTCAAAGAGGGGCTCCGTGTCAGCCGAGAGAGGTTTGGCTTCAGAAGGGTCTCGTGAGAGCTCAAACAGCAATGGAGGCTCGTGATGGCTCACTCCTTCCCCAAAGCATTGGCAAAATCCTCTGTCATAACAAGCCCCAGCTCCAGGAGGACTGAAAATGGGAGTCATGTAATGCGCCTTCCAAACAGCTCCAGCTGGCAGGAAAGAAAGAGTCACAGAAGGCTGGTTATAGCAATGCCAGTTATCACAAGGGAGAGTGAACATTTTTCTAGAGTTCATCCCTGGATGCACTTCAGCTCTACACTTATTAGCTAATGCATTAATTTCTCCTGGTGCTGTACAACACAGGCAATGCCAATAAGTTCTTTGCCACGTTACACCCAAAGTACTTGGGAAGACGGAATCCCAGAACAATAATGTGTTAGAACAATGTGCCCTCCTGTAGAGTAAACATAATTCTTTGGGAGGAGCCGTGTGGTGGTGTTGGCAGGGGTTCCAGGTCGAGGGAAGAGATGAGAATCTTGACTCCATGTTTCAGAAAGCTGATTTATAATTTTATGATATATATTATAGTAAAAGAAAATGATATATTAAAAGAATAGATGATATTAAATTAATAGAATGATATTAAAAGAATAGAAGAAAATATTTCATCAGAAGGCTAGCAAGGAAAGGAATGGAATGATAATAAAATCCTGTGACTGAGCAGAGTCTGAGACAGCTGCACTGAGATTGGCCATTAATTAGAAACAACCACATGAGACCAATCACAGATCCACCTGCTGCATTCCACAGCAGCAGATAGTTATTGTTTACATTTCGTTTCTGAGGCCTCTCAGCTTCTCAGGAGAAAAAGATCCTAGCAAAAGGATTTTTGACGAACTATGTCTGTGACAAAGCTGTGCACTCACTGTCCTTCTGGTGCCAGCGCACGGCGTGTAGGTGCGTGCCGCAGTAATGGAACAGGAACTCGTGCTCCGAGTGCGCCGCCGCTCCGCGCAGCAGAGGCAGCAGGTCCCGGCCGTCCATCACCCTGGCACGAGAAACACACCACAGGGCTGAGGGGAGCTGCACAGGACTCTGCTTCCTCTGCACACCTCTCGCTGGAATTGGCAGCTCTGGACAGGAAAGGGGATTGCAGAAGATAGCAGGTAGGGGCTGAATCTCTGGGGTAGAGAAGTGGTGACTGAACTCATAGACACTGATGTGTCTAAAAAAGCAACAGGACTGCAAAAGAAAACATCAAGCTCTTAGAATGTGTTTCCAAGCTAGATTTTCCATTGTTTTGGGAAAGAAGGAGGAATAAAGATGCTTTTGTTTGTACCTGTCCTGAGGCACTTCCCCTCCAGCCAAATGAACTACTGTAGGATAAATATCCATAAGGCTTGTAGGTTCATCGATAACTGTGCCTGCAGGTAACACTCCTGGCCATCTAAATATTCCTGGGACACGGATTCCTCCTTCCCAGCCTCCCATAGCTTTTCCACCTTTCATTAAATAAAAATAAAACATTTAAAAAAAAAGTTTGATTTAAAATGAAGAGAATTTTTGCACAATTCTGATTGTATTATCATGTTACCTTGATGAGCCTTCTTTAATCTCTTGTTTTTGCTGCTAAGCTCCGACTGAGCAGTAGTGAAAATGTGTTCAGTAGACTAGAACCCCACAATTGGAGAACTCATGCTTACAGAGGACACCTGTCCAGGTTAGAATTTACTACATTGTTACATGCCTAATTAGAATGAGACATATTTGCTTCTTGGTAATAAACCAGTGTTACTCCTTGAGAGTATAATCTTAAGCCTTAGGGGTGTCCTAAGTTCTTTGCTAGGTGTTGCTGGGTTTTCAGTGTCCCTAACAGCCCTTACCTTTGTATATTCCATTCCAGCCACCCAACTGCCTTTCACCTTCTTGTCTTTCCAGCCATCCACCATGATCAGAGGCAAAGTAAACGAGTGTAGTTTCTTTCAAGCCTTCCTTGTCAATAGCATCTAGAACCTGGCCTGTAAAAGCAAGAATATGTGGATATTTAAAAGCAAAATTATCCCTCATACTACATAAATTTAAACCTCTGACTTGTAAACACTTACCAGTGTAATTTCTTACCTACGTAAGGTTGCTCATTGTTTAATATTTTTAAGATTGATATTTGTTATGATTTGTTATGTTTTCATTCTCTCTAAAAGCACAGAAAATTTGTGATGTGTTGTAACCACTTGATTATTGGTATTTTAACAGGGAGTGCAAGAACCACAGTCACAGACAAAAAGCCTGTATTGTCAAGGGCAAAAAAAAATACCATTTACTGTAAAAATGTGGAAAGAAATTATGATGTAAAAGTTACTGTCTGCATCTGTGGTGGCCACCATGAAAAATATGTAAAAACAGAAAGTTACCCTTATTTTATATTGTCCAGACCACAGTTAGGATTTGCATTACATTACTGCATGGATATAATATGCATTAATATTGAAGTGCCTTTAAATCTAAAAGTAATTTTTGAGCTGTTTTTGACATCCTTAATTATATTTGCAGCGTGTAAATGTTTGACAGGTTTGAAACCAAATTCTTCCTGTATGTGTACCTGACTTTTCTATCTTTTGCAAATGTGGGTACTTTTTGTCCATCATGACTGAATGATGAATAATTCTCCTTCCCCTCCAGAAAAACAGCCTGAAAAATAGCATGAATCTTATTGTGGGGGGCATACTGGAGAACACTGATGAACATTTCTGGATTTATGATCATGGCCGAAAAATATCCAGTATTCTGCTTAGTGCAGCTGTCACAAATAAATAACTTTTTTCATCTTAAATTAATTTGCTGATTGATTTTATCACCTACTGACATGTTCCGCTTAGAAATAAGACCATAAGAGGCTGAAATGACCTGGTCCTTACTAATCATAGAAAACAAAATAATTATCACATATTTTGTAAGAAGAACAGGAGAGCTTCTTGGCAGGAGCTAAGGGAACATGGTTGAAAGTGGCAAACACTTGATCAAAAAAAAAACCAGTAAATAGTTGGCCCAAGACTGAAGAAGTAAAAAACCAACACTATAAATCATCAGTGCTCACACTAGATTGACAGATGTTCATTGGATGCTTATGTTTTTTTGTACACGCTTTTAATCATCTTCCTTGTTCTTTTAATAAAAATCTGTTTATTTAGACCTAGGTATTTGATTGCTGGAGACTTTGTTATATGCTTTGTTGACTTACCCACCATCCAGTCCATCTCCTCTACATTGTCTCCATATAAACCGTGTCTGCTCCTCCCAAGAAACTTCTCTGTGGTGAGGAGAGGGGTGTGGGAATGCAAAAAGGAAAGAAAGAGGAGGAATGGCTTGTGCTTATTTCTACAAAACAAAAGTCAACACTGTGTTATTAAGGAGGAAGGCTCTCAATGCAGATCAGTTGCAGTGAAAAATGGTATTTTTGTATAGATATTTCAACAGTCCCTTCAGAAACACCTTACTTTGTAAGATACTATAACCTAGTGATTAGGATCCCTTAGAATAATTTTGGGTCTATATAAAATATCCTTTTTCTACCCTGAATCACAGATAGAAAACTTCCAGATTGAAGATCCACTTTCTGCTATTGCAAAGCACCACTGTGCTACTGAGGGCAGCAGGTTCATCCCCTGCCAGCTGTTGCCCACTCATCAGTCCATATGATAAGGCTACATCACAGCCCTGCTTCTCCTTCCCTGGTCCACACACACATTTCTGACATCATCTGCTATTCCTTAATGCTGCTCTCATTGATAGGTATACATATTTCTTAAATATAGCCTAGAAATATTCAATATAACCCATGGAAGTTGGGAAGTATTATCAGACTTACTGAAACTAGGAATAAGGGGCATCCTTAAGCAGCAGCTAAAGCTTTTTTTTTCTTTTTAAATACATGATATACCTATTGATATTATTTAAAAATAATAAAAAAACCAGTACTTATCATCCTACATGATGCTGTAAAAATTATAAGAACTTATGAAGACATGGAAGAGGAAAGTGCTGTTTACAAGTTGCAAAATGTGCAAGAACCAGAAAATTTGTGGTCAAAGCAAGTCCACTTCACCTTTCAATAAATGAAATGGACTCCCTCAAGATAAGGGATGTAGTTCTGTCTGTCACCATTGGCTGCTCAGTGATCCCATGGTTCCTCATCATAATGCAGTTCCAGTACCGTACAAATCCATAGCTTGAGAACCAGGATATGAAGAACAGGAGACTGAACCCAGCAAGGCAGGTCAGTGTTCTCCAGCCGACTGAAATCAGCCCAGTCAGCCTCCCAAGGACAGCAGTGAGTGTAATGAGGCCAATCATTTGAGTGGAGAGCCAGAGCTTCCTTCTGAAGGCTCTGTCCATCTCTGGTGTTTCTGTTGGCTGACAGTCACTTATTAGGGTAAAAGGCATCCCATAGAAGTAGTCAAATCCATGTTTTAAAGGGTGATGGCAGTGGTCATTGCGGGATTCACAGTTAACACCTTGATGCCACTTCCCTGAAAATAGAGGTTATTAAAATATAAAGGGATAATATTTTAAAGGAATGGACTTTTCCTTACACAAAACATTTCTAAAAAAGTCGTTGGTTGTTTTCTCCTTGTGACAACTGCTTCATCCTACACAGAAATATACCAAGTATGTAGTTACATAATGGGATTGACTAAAGTCAACAATTTATAAATTTTCAACACATTTATTGGTGATCTGTATATATATGCATTTCCTGTAGCTTCGATCTAGCATTCAAAAAAACCAAACATATAAAGACAACTAGAAATTGAGAAAAATTTAAAACTGAGCAAAAATGTATGGCCTTTCTGGAGACCTATCAAGTGTCAAACACAAAGAAGCTGTCCTTTGTTAAGCATGGGGGAAAATAACCTTCTTTTTTTGTCCCTTTACCTTCAAAGTGCTATGCAGACTTGTTCCTGGGAGGTTTTGAAGTGCTTGGTGTCAGGGCTATGTCAAGACTCTGTGTCAGTGCCAGATTGATAAGGGGAGATACGGATAGAGTAGTTAAACCAGCAGCTCATCTAACTGTTTGCCAGACAAACCACTGGATCCAGAAAAACTTGAGCTCAGGAGATCAGGATTTCTCATGAAACTGTAAATTTGTAAGTAACTTTGATGATCATTATATCTCCACATACTGACTGAGAATAAAAGATTTTTTTTAATAAATATTTTTGCCATTTATTTGGATTTAATCAAATTTTAAAAAGTGAAAGCCTACTTCATTTATCAGAAGGAACATCTCTTGACCTTTGAGAACACAATTTGTTCTTCATTATGAACATACCAACTACTTTCATGAATGGCACATCCAAACCTTGCTTTTGCCTCCCCTCCAGCTTATTCAAACTGCCTGGTTAGGCACTTATGTGGTGACATAGTAAGTTGGCTTGTTTGATTCAAACGCTGAGGTTTGAGAATGTCTGAATTGAGTGAATAAAATCTACTGCTCATCAGAGGCTTAATGGCATTTTTTGCAGATCTTGGATGCCAGAGCATAATGGACGTTAAGAACTTTACTCGAAAACTAATTTGAAATTAATTCTTATTGTAGAGAGAGGAACTGTGCACATCTAGGATGATGTTATCTTCAAGAAATTGTCAGTATGTTATCAGTACATGTAATAGCAGCCAACCCTGAGTGGGTTTCAATAGAATTGCAGTGCATTACAATAGAGCAGAAAAACTGCCCCAGAGGAGAAATAATTGCTGTTTCTCAGCTGTAAATATAAAGGAAGAATGGAAGTTCTAGAGTAGGTGGATGAATTGCTTTCAGCTAAAATCTCTACTCAGTTTACCTCCTGACATATTTAGAGCCAGCTGTAGAATGAAACAGGTTTGTAATCAATACATAAATGCACTGATCATAAATACAGGTGCAGCTAAAGTATTCTTGGAATTCAGATGCACTCCAACATCTAAATCTCCAGCTGAGGTCAATAAAGGTTTCTGACATGCTAGAAAAGAATCAAATCTCCAGAAGCTAAACTATGTGTATAATTAAGATAAATTAATCTCTGAGGGCATTACTTATACAGCATTGGTTTTCTGACTGCAAAGAACCTTCAAAGCATTTCCCAACAAAAAGTCTCATTATCACCTCAGGCTGCAGGTTATTAATAGGATTTAACTTTGCAATTAAACTGGTTGTGCTCAGGGCAAAACAATCACAAACAATTCAGGTGAGACTACTTAGTGCCTATTCAGCTGTGGTGACATGAGTAGATGTTGTGTTAAGATTTTTTGCTTCATGACTTGAATGCAAAATTCTTGTGGTATTCTGTGTGTCACCTATCACTGGTGCTTCCCATCATCCCCCATGGTGCAATTAATCAGCTTCTGTCAATCTGGTTAATCTAAGCGATGCTTTTGGCACCTGAGGTGTGATTTCAGCTGAGATGCCCACAGGGAAAATGCCTCCCCGTTTTGGCTTCTGAGAGGCAAGCAGCATGACTCTGCTGCAGGGCAGTTCCCTGGGGAGAGTGGAAACAAATCTGGCTGTTTTGCTAGTGATAACATGCTGAAACCAAGATGAAGCATGCACAGTCTGTTTTACAAGCTGATTTAAACAACTAAAGTAATATTGCTACAAAACTGACGGGAAATGGAACTTCAGTAATGTAGAGTTTGAATTGCTCTGAAGGCTTCTTTTAGTTTTGTCCAGTGTGGTTTAGATTTATTCTGTTGAATGAATACAAATCTATTTCTGCAGGAAGTTTTATTAATCAATTCAGTTGGTTTATGCAGCTAATACTTTTATGTGCCAGATATAGATTTTGGATTTTGACATTTTACATGCTCCGTTGAGGTAGGGCAAATAGCTGAAAAATCAGCCAGGAATGTTTGTGCTTTGTCAGTCTGTGGAACTATGTGACACATCTCAGATAAATAATTATTTGGAACAAGATCATGACCAAAAGTTCCAACTGTACTAAAAAAAAAAGCACTATAAAATAGAAAGTAAAATGAAATTCACATTGATGCTGAAGGAGGCAGTGTTTTTGGGTTGTACTGAAATCTTGGTAAGCTACAGTGGCATGCTGTGACTGAAGAAAAAAAATAATTGCTCTGTTTTTGTTTCTGAAAGGCCCAATCTTGTGACACTATTAACTGTCTCTATTGTTTTAAGTAGCAGTTGTTCCCTTTTGTGTGAATCTGCTCTGAACTGTATAAAACATCATCATGCATATTTAAATGACACTCATACTTTTACTTTTTAAAAATGAAATAGTATTGGAATAAGTAGTTTATACCTGGCATAATAATATTCATGAATTAATAAAATTTTCTGTTGTGTTTTTTAACAACCACAGCTGTGCTTGAAAGTGGCTCAATGGTAAAATTGCCCTCTTCATCATATGCTTGTTCTTTTAAGAGAGGTATTTTTTGGTCAGAGTTTCTATTTACATATTATTCTTAATCAGAAAATAAAAATCCTACAACTGAAGTATGAGCAGTTTCTAACTAAAACAAAAGGTTTGAGTGAGATGTGCAGGTGAAACACATGCAAGAGCATCTTTAGGAGAGGAGTGCTCCCATACCTATCAGTCCTGTGCTGTAGCCTTGCTGCTGCAGTATTTTGGCAAAAGTGGTTTCGTTTGGAGGAAGCCCTCCTGAGCCAGCATTCCAGAATATAACACGGTAATCGTTTACAGCATCCATCCCTGAAAATGCAATAAACACCAGCCTGAGTCAGTATAAAGGGTTGAGTACTTTTATCTAACACATTTGTTTGTTTCCTGATTTCATTGAAATGGTAGTGTCAAACATTTGTCGTAATGCTGTTTGTTTGGAAAATGAACCTAACGCCCTGGACAACATTAAGAAAGAGCTAAGACCCACCCATAGTGCCTACTCTTTCATCTTTGTACCTCATATTGACCCTTTTTTTTTTAAAATTTAATTTCATTTTGAATTACATGGCTGTATAGGAGGTTTTATATGTCACAGTGTCATCTAGGCTGTATGAAATGCCCTTCCTAAGCGTGTGTGAGGGCAGGGAGGAGCACAAGGAGACTTCAGCCCCCTGTCAGTCTCAGACTCCAGCTCATTGAGGGCTGCCAGGAAGCTCAGGATTTCCTTGCACAGTGGCATGGCTGGTATCTGATCTCTGAGCCCCACAGGGTAGCTGTCTTCTCTTCACCTGCAGGTTTACACCCCACCTTTTAGTATTTTATCCTGGTGTAACCCCATCATACACGGCCATGCAAAGTTCAATCTGTCATTGTAGCACTGAACATCTCTGGCCCTGCTGTTTCAGTGGGAAAAGGTCTGTACAAGCCCTTTCAAACTACTAGTGTTTTCAAGCTACCAGTCTCTCAGTGGGAGCTCTCCTGATAAAAGTAGGATGACATATCAGCTTCAAAATGCCTCAGGAATGAAAGCTCCAAAGATAATTTGCAATAGAGCAAGCATTTGAGGGTTGCTGTTAGGAACATGTAGAGCTATTTGTTTATCATACCTCTTCATCTCAGGGATGCAGTTTGACAGGATAGTGTTTTTTCTTCAAAAACACAATTGGGAAAAATAATATTGCTGTCAAACTGTTATCTCCTAGGACAGATTAATTTTGACAGGTAGGTAAAGAAGCTTTCCCATGAATGACTCGTTCTGCACCTTGACTGGAGGGAATGGACACACATCTGCACAGGTCTACTCTTCTCCCTGCAGGGCTGGGCTGCTTCTGACATCTGATGAGGAGTCACCTCTGACAGAAAATAATTTAACTAGTGCTTTGTGAGTGCGTTGTTGCTATTCTTCCTCTTTTGCATAATGACTTTTTTGAATGTAACAGTTTGCTCTAACTCCATTCTGGCTGCAATCTGTACCACAGAGCACCAAAAGGTAGCCAAAATTGTGCTTTGGGGGAGACCAAGATGCTCTGCAGAGCTGGTTCTTCTCTGCTCTGCTTCCCCCTAGATGAGTTCACAGATACCCTACAAACAGAGAATCCTCCAAGCCTGTCTGACACCTCGTGTGTCTCAGTGAGGATGGAGCAAAACCCCTGTGTGCACACCCTCATTTCTCCTGTGCCCACTGCCTGACACTGTTCTCTCCAGCCAGAGAGCAATGTTTCAAGGGTGTGAGGCTTTGCAAGACAAACCTGATCGCAGGGGATATCTGCCAGTGAGGAAAGCTGCTCTGCTGGGCGTGCAGAGCGGGGCTGCAGCGATGTGCTGGGTCAGCTTCACTCCTTCCTTTGCCAGGCCATCAATGTTCGGGGTCCTAAAAAAGCAACCAACGCCACCAGGTATCATCCAGAGAGTCTTTCAGGGCAATAAGAAATTATATACTTAGCTTTATTTTCAGGAGGTTGTTCTATTTGAAGATAGCCAGGAAATATTTTTGTAATTTATTTGAATTTTCTCAAGTGATGGGGAAATATTTCTCTTTTTCTTTCTTCGTTAAAAATCAGTATCTGGATTAATTTTGAGAAAAAAACCTTTTTTTTTTTTTTTCCCTTGCCCTATGAAGAATCTTGCAGAAACCATAGCATTGGAGAATGGTTCGGGCTGGAAGGGACCTTAAAAATCACAAAATTCCAACCCCCCTGCCATGAGCAGGAGCACTTTCCACTAGATGAGGTTGCTCAGAGCCCCATCCAACCTGGCTTGGAACACTTCCGAGGATGGGGTATCCACAGCTTCTCTGGACAACATGTTCTAGTGCCTCACCACCCTCCCAGCAAAGAGCTTTCATTTCCCCAGAGCTGCCTTTCCTGCCCTAGATTCTCAAAGAGCTGTGTATCAGCCTCAGTGTATCAGTGTAATGGTAATTTAGTTTTCACAGAGTGACCGTGCTTGACTAGACAAGATGCTACATGACTTACAGTACCGATAAGGAAGCTAACAAGGTGCTTCTCATGACATTTGTAGTGAAGGGAAAAGGAGGAAAAGGGAAATAAATCCTGCATGTTTTCACACTGTAGCGGCAATCTCTAAGGCAACATGAATTTAGCCTCACATCAGTAAGTAGGTGAGAAGAGGGTATTTTGCAAACCACTCCAACCAACAAAAACAAGCTTGCCTAGCACACTAGTTACAGACAAGGCAATATCTCACATTTCAGAATACAATATCCCCCTCTTCCCATTCAAAGTGTGCCTACTTCTATTTTAGATTAGATTGAGCTTCAGTTTTACAATTTTGTTTTTGCAATTGTCAGCTGAATGGTGTTCGCAAGAAAGCAAAACCTTCAGTAGGATTTTGAAAGGTCCTGGACGTTTTGTTGCTGTCTACTGGTATTGTTATGGATTCCTCCCTCAAAAACACACTGCCAGGAAAAAACATCTGTAACATTTCCTATTTTCTACAGCCTTTTGCCAGAGGTGCAGTCCGGGGTAACTTGGCAAAGCAGTTGTAGTTCCCTTCAGCACAATTGCCATCTCAGTTAGCTGATGAACATTCCTCCTCAAAGGAGCACTAGGTGTCCCAAACTGCTGTTTCCAAATCCTGCCATTCTTTGCACTGCCAAGAAGCAGTTGCTAAGAGAGCCCAGATGCTTTCACCCTGCTAGTACGCCCTGGATGTAAAAAGCAAATCCCTGCCTTGGGGGTGATGCTGGGGAGGCCTGGCTTTGCAGAACCCTGTCAGCTACCTGTGATCATCAGGCTCTGTCAGGCTGACTGAAGCCTTTCAGGATGAGATTCCAAGAACTTTGCTGGATGAGGGGAGGGATCCTAGCAAATTTCATTTTGTACATGCATGCTACAAGCCAGCAGGCAGTACTGTGGCTCAATTTTCAAAGAGAAGGCAAATTCTATGTCCTTGAAGCTGAAAAGAGAAATATTTCCTGGTAACATTGCTCATTGCAGTCATTGAACTGTATTTTGAGGTGAGACTGGGAAAAAATGGTAACAGAATTAAAATGAGTTAATGAGGCATGTGTGTTGGTAGAGGGGACAGTGTTTCTACCTTTGGGAATAGCTGTTTCTAAAGTGTTAGGCAATTAAGGAATACACAAGAATGATTGTCATATTCCCACAGTAAGGCAGCACCACACAGCAGAGCTGGCCCTGGGAATGCCCTCCAGGCAGTGAGATAATGCTGGGCAGAGGGTTTCAGGTGCACATTAAATATCACACCAGCTCTGCTCAGCCTTGGGGTCAGTTTCCTTACCTGATAGTATCATTCCCGTAGCAACCTACATCCCCTATGCCGAGATCATCAGCCAGCAGCAGGACAAAGTTTGGCTGTGTGAGGGTGGAAGGCTGTGTGAACGGTGCTTGCAGAAGCAGACCAAAAATCAGGGGTGTAACCAGGGCTGACCTGAAACACAGAAGAGTAAAAATCTCCTTTCCTGATTGTTTCCGAGTTTCCTGTGAGCAGTCTCACATGGGAATTTACATGCAGCAGATGGAATACAAGTGATTTTGCTTCATGGCTTTGGATGTTTATAAAGGGCTGTTCTGGGAAGCTGACAATGGGATCAACATCCTCTGACATGGTTTTTGCCTGAACTGGGATCTTTGGGGTTGTGAAAAAGTTAATTACAAGAAAAACAAACAAAAATCATATTGTGAGATAAACAAAACTACTCTTTTATAACACGCTATTATGTCATTCTTAAGCTTCACTCACTTTAGATCTAAGTATGATACAACAGTAACTCATGATTTTTTTCTTACCAATGAGATGTTAGTTGCCAAATCATTTCTGCATTTGGAGTGTTCAAATCCTGCAAAACCAAGAGTACTCTGTCATAGTTACATCTTCCTAGTGGCAACTGCAATAAAAATAGATTAAAAGCTTACTCAAAGCCTGTTAACATTCTGTTTTATTTACCCCAGTGCACCTCAGATCAGACCCCAAATGAAGAACAGTAAAGGAATTAATGTTATTTTTATTGCTAGCCCTTCCCTTATTAGAGGGATTTTTCTTTTTGAGTAAAGAAGTTTATCTCAAAATAGTGAAATAATTCAATTTTCTTACATGAATCATCTATATAAAAAATACTTACTGTTCAGAAAGGAAAAATTGTGCTTTAAAATCCAGTCCTCAATATCATTTACATTTCTATAACCATAGACAGTAGCAGCATTGTGCTTTTTCACATAATGTGCTAAATTTCTTTTCAGGCTTGTAAGAGGAATTTTTAGTTGTAGAAATTCTAGTAATTTTTTTCCAACAATCATTATTTCTTGGAAGAATTCATGGCCTCTTGTTACTTAACTCTGAGAATGAAGAGATTTCTCTGGGGGTTTTCCTTTCACTGTCAGGACAGTGAGATAAACTATTTGAAGACTTTGAAGTAGGGGCTGAGTGAGCTTTATTCTAAAGCTTTGAAATAGACGTCTTTGAAATTTATCCCATGCCTGGCTCAACTGTCCCAAGCACCTCAATTTTATGAATTCTGTTTGTTTCATATTAATTTTTGTTTTCCATAATTGATGTATTAAGCAGTTTAGTTAATATTCATAGTTCTTGCATTTTATCCATCAATACTACAAGCTTCAGTGGGAAAAGTTAAATTTCTGTGCTTAGAAAACTGGCATCCAAACACTTGCTTACAGAGCTGAGACAGCCTTGCTACCTAGAGATACTCAGTTCTCTGCATGTGAGTTTGTGCCTTTGCTGCATCCTAAGCAGTTATAGGAAAAGTGCAAGAGAACCCCTGGGCTATCTCTAACATTTACATCCTACGAGCCTCCAAAACAGTTGAAGTAAAAGGGAGTTGGACATGATCAGATTTAATTGTGCAAGTTGGTTGCCACACAGAAGAGAGACACAGATTTAAAGCACAGCTGGAGCTCAAGGCTGAACCTCCCCAGAAGCTGCCTTCTGCAGGCAATATACAGAAAACAGCTATTGATTTATTGTGCTGACTGGCATTATCCCTGTCAAGCCATTTCCTCTGTGAAAGGTGATGGGAGCCTAGGCAGAGAAATCACAAGCAAACATTCCCCTCTGCTCTCTGAACTGGGTTTGGCTTATAGAAAAACTTCTTCCTCCCTCTCCATTGTTAATCCCTCCCCCAAAAGTAATTTAGTTTTTTGTCCCTTTCTTCATCTATTTTAATAATCCTGGGGGGAATAGCTTGCATATCTTTCACATTTTATCAATTGTTTTCCTGTGTTGATTCAAAGTTTATAATCAGTTTTACCCTTCTAACAAAACGCTTACAAGATACTAAAATCTCAGAAGAGGAAATATTCATTGTTTTAGACATACTCATATGCACTTTTCTTAAAAACAGTTCACATTTGTGGCATCAGTTTGTCAACACTCAGTGAAAAGTCACACAGTTAATGCCACTTAATTCAGTACTGTTCAGCCTGTGAAAAGTTCTTTTAAAAATTCCTATTTTGTAGACTTGATACAGATAAAAGCAAACCCAGACTTGTAAACACATAGCCTGCAGCTCTCACTTTGTACATAGCCTTGTATGAGAAGGATGTTGTTCTAAAGGGAAAAGTATTTTAAACACTCCCTTGAGATATTTTTATCTACAGAAGGGGAAACAAAAAAAATTCCAAATAGCCATTAACATTTTGCTGTGTATTTCCCAACATAGTAAGGGAGGAATACAGTACCTGGTCAAGTTGTGTTCAAAGCAGGCAGCCGATAGACTGGTGACTTAAAACGATTCCAAATTTTTCCAGCACGATGACTGCTGCTACAGCGTTTCTGAAGGCAGCCCCGAAATGTGCCCTGGCTGCACGTCCCACTGCTCACCACAGGAAAAGCACGCTGTGCCAGAGATTCCCAGCAGCTGCCTGCTCTGGCTTCTCATGGAGCCTCAAGCTGCACTTCCCCCTGCTGTTTGCACAGCTCTGACATCCACACGGGACGCGAGGGTCGGGCTGAGGAGTGCCACAGACTCTGCTGAAATGCTTTCTGCCTGACCACCAGTTTCTCAAGGGATGGGAATGATCTCCTTTAAGTCTGAGACACTCCTGTGAAAAGTACTATAAATAATAGTTCCCAATAAGCATTTCCTCACTTCCACCAAGGAAAAGAGAAAATCGCTGTACTCACGGAGCAGCGCTTCTTTGCTGTAGAAATAGAAATTGAGCTAATTTCTTCACTTCATGGCCCGCCTGAGTGTGTGCTGCAGTGAGGTGGTTGTCTCTGCACATGCTGGGACAAATAGTTCTAGGGTGGGGAGGAAACACTGGTAAGAGGCTTGAATTCTCTTTTCCAGAAAATGAGTCATTCAGCTTCACTCCTGAGTACTGCCTGTTTCCTAGCCAGTGCTCAAAGAGTCAAATTAAGGTTACAGGCTGGCTAGTGCTTACTTTCTTGGTTTTTCTTATGAGAGTCCTCTTGTACTGAGTGTATTGGGACAGCACGAGGCATTACCCAAGAGCAATCTTTCTTTACTAACAGTTTCCTGCAATTTTGTATCTTATAGAGAAGGAAGATGTGGTGGTGAGTTGGAGTGATAAATGGCAATGTGGTGGTGAGTTGGTGGTATAGATGGCAATGCTCGGGTTGGATTGCTAGTGGAGCACCTCTGAGGCAAGTTAGAGCACCTTTCCCTTTCCCTCCCACCACAGGTTTAACATGCTGGAGTGGTTGCAGCCAACGAGCACAGAAGGAGTGATGTGTCTGGTTAGACCTCTCTCAGTGTCTGCTTTCTGATCCCCACCTGCATTGCTGAATCCCAATCTGTACCTCCCTAGTTCCCATTCCCCTCTTTGGGCCTTTACCTGTTCAAGGATACATTAAGCTCTACAGGATTTCTTGTTGTCTGATGCCCTCTACTGCTGCATGATTTCTAAAAAAATACCTTCTGAGCTGTCTCTGTTTTTTCTGTCCAGGCTGCAATCAATCCCTGCAGGGCCCTGCTGACTGAGAGAGCTTCTTTTGCAGCTGGGGCCATCTCCACAGCTCTCATATCCTTCTTGTGTTTTTTCCAGGACTTCTTGCGAATTCTGTAGGGTTTGTAACAGAGAACCACAAGCTGTAACTGCTATGTGATTTACTAAATTTAGAATACAGCAGAAAACTGAAGGCATGCCTGCAGTTGCACAACAGGAACCTGCCTTTGCTGTCTTTTACATAGCCCTCTTCAAGCACAGAGAGAGCCAGAGCAGTTTGCTGCTCTAGTTGAAGCCTGGCTGCTGGGAATTGCCACTGGGCACACCTATGGTGTTATGAAATCAAAGGAAGGAGCGCTGTGCTTGCGGTCTAAGGATGTTCAGAGCGACAACTTGTGCCCATTTTGGTGTTTGATCTTTGAAGGAGGGAAAGGTGAATGCCCTCTCACTGGTGTTGCTTGAAGATGACATCTTTAAAAGGTCTAGGCAAAGCTAATTCTGTTCCCAATGCACTGAATTTGCACTTGCTAGTTATCTGTGGGGAAATCTTTAAAAATCCCGCATTTTTTCAGAAGGTGGAATGAATGTCGAATTTTGCAGAAGCCTTGCACACTCCTGTCTTTTTCCCTTGTTTTCTTTACTGAGCACTGGTGTAGGATATGATGATGTTTGGTGTAGGATATGATGATGTTTGGTGTAGGATATGATGATTTCGGGGCTCCCTCTAGCGACTCTACCTTCAGTTTGTTCCAGAGCACAGCGGATCCACACTCACCCTTCTAAAAGCCATCGCACAATGATGAAGTGATGTTATTTCTTGGAACTCTGATTTACACTGGGTCTTCAAGGCCTGGATTCCCAGGAGCAATTGCAGAGCCTTTCCTGTCGTCCTGGAGCACACAATATGGGATGCAACACTGGGAAGAAGGCTGGCTCATGTATTCCAGGACTGGTCTGACACGTCAGCCAAACTGCAGGAGGTGGGGTGAGTGGGACAGATGCTTCAAAATTGCTCTCCTGGTCTGGTGTAAAGCAGTAATTTAGATACCCCAATTCCTTTCCAAGGGCTTATCTCATAGCTGCTGAGTAATGCAACTAATATACTTAGAAGGCTGTACTGCAATTAATTCTCCACATGGTTTCCAATAGGAGACATAATCCAGTGCTGTTTCCTCCTGCACCACAGAGTGGGTTCAAACCACCTGGGTTTCACTACAAAAAATTGTTCACATCTAAGCCTGCCCTCCAGACTCTATGATCAATGGTGAAAGACAGTCACATTGAGGGCAGCCCAGCTGTCCTAGAATGCTCTTCTGGCATTAGATGAAACATCCTTTAAAGGTTCCAGTCTATCTTTAATACCTGTACAGAGGGAATTTGTATGGCTCTATATTCAAGCTAGGTTGGTTAAAGTGATACCAAACCATACTGTTAGTCATTCTAGTAAGATATCAAAGAAATGAATACTACCATACAAAAAAATTTATGAAAGCTATTTTTATTACAACATTTCCAATAATGTTCTGAAAGGTGAGTTTTTATTTTTTAAGTTTAAGGAGAACCATCTGATATGAATTAAACAAGCTTACTATTTGAACAAAAGAGATGCCTTTAATTTAATTTCTAAAACCTGTATACTTCTTATTCTCTAGGGATTGAATCTGTTAAAAGTGAAGTATTTAATTATATTTTGAACTGTAATGGAAAAAAGCATGACCTAAAATTCCAGAAGACTAGAAAGTTAATGTTTGGAGGAAGAGATACTCTGTATTGCATTCTTGGTGTGTATTTCTCAAAAACATCCAACTTCAAGGCATAAAAAGGCAGTGACACATCCATGTTAGCATACCTGAGATCAAGGAAGCCCCATGTGAGTGCTTTGAGAAACCTCACTGTTTTTTTTCTCGAGTCCTGTGTTCAGTTTTGGGCCCCTCATGACAAGAAAGAGATTGAGGTGTTGGACCATGACCAGAGGAGGGCAACAATGCTGGTGGTGGATCTGGAGCAAAGTCTGATGAGGAGCAGCTAAGGAGCTTGGGGTGTTTAGTCTGAAGAAAAGGAGGCTCAGGGAAGACCTCATTCTCTTCACAACTCCCTGACAGGGAGGCTGTAGCAAGGCAAGAGGACTTGGTCTTCTCCCAGGTATCAAGCTAAATCATCAGAGAAGATCTTGGAAATGCTTCAAGTTGTGCCAGGGGAGGTTTAAATTAAATATTAGGAAAAATGTCTTTGCAAGAGTTGTCAAGCATTGGAGCAGGCTGCCCAGGGAAATGGTTGAGTCACCACCCCTGGAGGCATTTAAAAGACATGTGGATGTGGCACTTGGGGACATGGTTTAGTGGTGGACTTGGCAGGCTGAGTTAATGGTTAGACTCAGATGATCTTAGAGGTCTTCTCAAGCCTAAACAATCATGTGATTCTCTGCCTGAGTGAAAATGTGTCAGTTCCAATATAAACAAAATAATGAAAATAGTTACAGTGAAAAGGGTTTCTGGAAGTTACGTGGGACAGATTTTGCTGGGAAACATTATTCCTCTGATGTTTTACTATCTAAAGACAGGGAGATCAGTTTTGGGAGAAACAAAGCCCATCACAAATGCAACCTACTTAAGAAATCATGATTCCCAATGATAAAAAAAAATGTCTCTACTACCAGATATGAGTTGTTTCTCATCTACATAGTGTAAACATTCTCTCTTAATTTCCTCTGTTGGCCACTGGTATCTGTACCAGTACAAGCATTTAGAGATTGAGAGACCTGTGAATTTCCTTGAAATAAACTTTTTTTTTGGATTTTACTTTGGAATAAATGGAAGGAAATAAATAATATGGAATAAATGGAAGGAAAATAAATAATGGATAAATGGAAGGAAATAAATGGAAGGAAAATTTTTATTATAATGTTTAAAGATTAAGCAACTCATACCGAAAGTATCTTAAGCCCTCACCATCTGCAGCTGAGAGAGGTTCAGAATCACCACAGCAAGGAGCTGGACAGACACAGCCAGGCAGAGCAGAGTGAGGCTCACAGCAGTGAGCAGTAAACATTCAGCTTTCTCATCGCCATGACCATAAATCTGGGAACTCTCAGACAGGATTTTGACACTTATCTGTATCATTGCTTTGGAGGCTCAAATAAGGCCAAGTTTCACCATTGCCACCTCTGTCCTCGCATGCACAGCTAAATCTTCCCTTCAGCTGTGAGGGACTGTGATGGGCTTGCTCTGCAGAGCTGGAGTGATGGGAGAGGAGAGCTGAGGCACACATTTGATCCCCTGCCAGGCTCAGGACAGCGCCCTACTTCTTCAGCCCTCGCGCTAACCACCAGGCTATTATCTGAAATCGGGTCAGGACACCACTTCCTCCTCTTGTGGGCCAGGTTTTGGAATGAAACTGTGTCATGCTCTGGGCTTTCATCAGTAGGGGTGACAAGTCTGTGAATGTCACAGAGGTTTCAGCTTGAGATGAGCACATATGAGGCCCCATATGCAGACCAGTTCCATCCCACAGTGATGGGTCAAGTCCAGCCTCTCACCCACCACCACTTCCAAGTCCTTTCCAGCCAGGCTGCTCTGGATCTGTTTAGCCCCTTAAATGCCAAGTTACAAAGCATGCCATGAAGACTATCCTCTTTCACTTGTTTTTATATGCCATCATCTGCTTATTCTCACTTTGGATAGCTACATTGTGTGAGGTGTTAACTTGTGTGTGTTTTAGTCACAGAGAAAAAAAAAAGTTAATTTTCAGTATGATTCACCTCAGCCATGAATCATTTACATAAGTAAAAGTCAAGCAGACACAGAAGTGCCTGTTTGTCCCCAAGGGCTAAGGTCAGATACCTCAAAACATGGGGGTCTCCTCATGGCACCTGCTGATGTCTTCATTAAGTCAGAAGTACCTTTTCCTGCGTGTTTAAAATAGTCAGTGTGATCTCCTATATTCATAACCATTAGGGTAAGAAAATTGAGCACTGAGGCACTGTTTAGCCACAATGGTGTGCAATGTTGCCATTCTGCCTGGCTCCTCTGCACAGACCAGAAGCTTGTGCATCCCAAGGGATCAGTTTTAGTACAATTCCTTTGTGAAGAGAACTAATGAATGTATATAAGCAATCACTATCTCCAAAGAAGCAAGTATTTGAGCAGACTAAAACAACATATAAGCTCTAAAATTGTGAATTAGAGAGTAGGATCAAAGGGATGGGGTTTGCACTATTCCCAGTTTAACAGAAAAGAGGTTTTCAGCTAAAATGAAAGGTGCATTAGAAACTAATAAAATGTGAAGATTGCTACAGGCACTCGAGTAATGCCTTCAAAGAGGTAAGATACTTATGGCAATACAAGGACTCCTTTTTCTTCTTGCCTCTATGATATTAAATCAAGGTGAGGAAATGGATTTCTAGAAAATTTCTCAAAGCACTGGCTTCTAAATTACAGAAAAATATTCTTCTTTCCACCCCTGTACCAAGAAAAAACAAAACAAAGCATTTGGCTGTTCAGAGGTTGGAGAAGGATCCATTCATGGTGAGAAATTATGGGTGAATAAATTATAATTTCTCATACCAGGCTGATCTTATATATATTTTGAGAGTGTGTAGACTCAGGTATGTGAATAGAGGGAAGGGAGAATTGATAACAAGGTGGGCCTAATCCAATTAGAATAGTGACTAAATTCCTAAAATGTTTTTGTGTGTTGGTGTGATTCTTGGGGCTGTCCTGAGCAGGACTAGGAGCTGGATTTTGATGATCCTTGTAAGTCCCTTTGAACTGAGGATATTCTATGATTTTTCAAAGAATTAACTCATAATTAATCATAGAATCTGGCAGAAAAGCTTACTTCACTGGCACTGGTGCTCCAGAAGCTTTTTGTTTATTTTTATTTTTTCCTTTATGCTTCTCTCGTTTTGTTTTTCTCGTTTCCCGTTCGCAGTGTCAGAAGTGACACACGGGGTTTGAAGGGATGTGTTTTCCCGGGCAGCCGGGACGGGAGCGGCGGCGGCGGCGGCGGCGGCGGCTCGGTGCGTGCGCGGCTGCCCTCCGGTGGGGACGGACCGGCCCTGCCGACCGACTGCGGGACGGACCGGCTCCCTCGGAGTGCTGCTGCTGCTGCTGACAGTGCCAGGTGATCCAACAAAAACTAACCATGGAGAGAGTGAAATTGTCGGCTTCCCCCCCCCTTTTTTTTGGCACGTTCTGAGTATAGTAGTGATGAATGCAAGAGAGTACAGAGATAAATAAAGCTGGACAAAGGGATTTTGGAAAGAACAAGTAAAGAAAGAAAAAAATAAGAGATGGAAAAAGTAGCAGACTACATGCTTCTCCTGTTTCCACTGCTCGTTGTATACACTGATGGTGGAAGATGTATTTCTGGCAGTCTAAGAGGTAGAGAAGTGTACCATCATCCTTTTACAGACAAAGAATGTCAGACTCAGCCTCATTTCTCATCAGCCTTCTCTGCTTGTTTGCATCAGCCCTGACTCACTTCCAGCATAGCAGCCCAACAGAGTGTCATCAGTATTACTTTGCAGGTTGAGCACTGGTAAATTTGGCTCGTATTTGCAGCTGATAATTGGATAGAGACATAAGTGTGACCCATCGTGAACTTCCTCTCAAAAAAATGATCAGTTGCCATGAAATGCCAGACTAACACAGGACTGAAATGTTGCACAGGGCAATGGAGTCACTGGGGGAAGGTAGGCAGCAGCATGACAGTTTTCTCACTGTTGTCTCATCTTCACTCACCCCTTCCACACAACTGCATCTCTGTTACCGCTCCCACTTACCATCTCATCAGATGTGTACATCACCCTATCCACTCACTTTGCTCTTATCGCCTTCTTGGGCTGATGGGGAGATGGAAAATCTACTCTGTGAATGAAAGAAAAAAATTCAACAGTGTCTATTGCAAAATAGACTCATTTAGCTTTTCAAATCCCTGCCATCCTTGTGACTTTCCTGTTCCGAAGACAAAGCTAGGTGAGGAATCCTGAGACAGCAGTTTGCCACCAGAGAGTGCTTATCTGCTGTCCTCCGGCAGAAGTCTCCCCCTTACTCTTCTCCCTTTAAAAATGCTAGGTCTGCTCTCCAGTGGTGCCAGGAATTATGAAGTGGCTGTTTTCAAATTCCCTTAATGTCAAGACAAACACTTTCTAAGCACAGGTAGAGCTGTCACTAACCCTTCCACAGCTACATGAAGTAGTTTCTATTAGGTTTGTGGGGAGTGGAGCTTCCCTTTTTAGTGGAGTAAATAGAAACAGACCCTTGGATATTCTGTCTCCAACCTCCACCAAATGTTCCAATGCAAAGGTAAATGCTCATAGAGAAGGGACAAAGTTTTGTCAGTAGCAGAAGTTACTTTATATGCTCTCACATCGCCCTTCCCATTAAGAACCCCATCACGTTCAAAGCACACGATGTCCAGTACCCAAGCAATAATTTAAGAACTTTTCCTCACACTTTTTCCAAAACATGCCTCTTGGCTGACTGCACACTTCTAACTATGTTTGTCTCCAGATCAGAATTTATTTCCCCTGGGGCTTTTTCAGAATATTGGTTGCTCCAGTATTTCCACAGGAGGATTCTAGCAGAAATATACAGCCCTCCAGTATTCAAAGCATGCTCCTGCTAATTTCAGTTGCAGCTGTGTGTTTCAACACTTCTGCAAATGAGACCACAAGGGCATCAGTCAGTCAGACAGAGAATGAGGAACAGTCACTCAGTGACCACCTGTGAAAAATCTTGTTTAAGGAACTCTACAGCAAAGGCTAGGGCAGTCTGGAAATTTTTTGACCAAATAGAGCTTTGTCAAAACCACAGTTTGAGGAGACCAGCATGTTCTCCTTCAAATATTTCAGACTGAACAAACTGTTATGAAACTGAAAATTATGCCGGGGGGAACTGAGCTTAGACTTCCAAAAGGGCTGCTGGCTTCTGAGCCAGGGAAATTGAAAGTGGAACTCTCTAGATTCAAAGGAGCTCATCGAGACTCCTCCCTAGGCTGAGAAGCTTTGGGAAGCAAGTAGCCTAAGCACAGTCTGGAGAATTCACATACATGTTTTGGTACAGGACTTCCCACAGCCATTGGAATAACTGACATTCATCAGGACTAGATACAGGATCTGTAGACTGGCCAAAAAAAGATTTAGTAGAAGTGGTTTTAAGTAAAAACTGAAACAACTCTAGCCATAAAAGAAGAAAAGAAAAATCAACATCTGTGGAAAGTAAATATGACTTTTCAGCCAGCTCTCACTGACAGAAAGGCAATGCAATTCTGATTCAAACAGGACACTCTAATGTCTCTTCTTGCATGTTCTCCCTCATTTACTACTTCCTTTCAACATTTCTGAGATATATTTCTGGCCTTCAGCTTAAAACACTTTCCATCAATATCCTATTTTCCACAGGATGAAGTATCTTCCTTCTATCCACTTAGGGAACTGAGGAGGCAGGCAGGAAAAAAGTCAAAGGAAACTTGCAGGAGAGTGAATGAAGATTATTACTTGGCCACATGGTTTGATTCAATTTACACTCTTAGGCTTGAGGTCATGCAGTACCTGATGACTACTAGCAGCTTGCTGTGCTTAACTGGAACCTGCCCTGCTCAGCACATAAATGTTTGCTGATCCTGTTGAAGCACACACTGAGGACCCTGTGTTTCATTAGCACTCGGGAAATGAACACCCTTCCTTCCCCAGCAGGACATTTTCTGACCCACCAGTTTCAGTCCTTTCTCTGCCTCTCACATCTCCTGCTTTCTTATCAGAGAATCAGGCAGGGGAAAGGGATCATTTAGGAGACCTGTACTTCATCCTGCTCAAAGAAGGATCAACACTGAATTCAGACTATGTTGCTCAGAGATTTATCCAAAAAAGTGCTGGAAATCTGTGCACAACCTGTGTCAGTGGCTGACTGCACTCCCCATGGTGTGGCTCTTCCCTCACTTCCTGCTCAGATTTTGGCTAACACATGGCTCAAGCTCTGTGTTATTCCCTGATGTATGCTGGGCTCACTGCTGTTTGGCCAAGCAAAGGCAACATGTGTGCCTGACACAGTGGCCAGAAAGGACTAAAGGTGCTTATGCACCTTTATGTCACCTGCAGCCTGCTGTCTGGCTCCTGCAGCCATCATCTCTGCCTGTTGCTTGTCTGGCAAAACCTGCTGACTCCTGGTGATGGTGCAGACCAAATGTCCAAGCTGGAAGGTGTCAGCTTGCCCAAACAATTTTTGAAGTGGCTGCAGCAGCAGCTGGATTGGTGAGGCTTTCATGCCTCACAGTGTGACACCTGTGCCATGGCAGAGAAGGAAGAACCAGAGCTCTTCCCAGCAGCTGTGTTTTGCTTATAAGTACATGGATTCTGAGTTGTGAGCTACAAATAAGAGATCTTGTGAATTAGAAATCAATCAATTAAATCCTAGCTAAGGTCTCTCCTGTTCCTGCCATCCAGCTCCAAGTTTAATTTGTTTTCCCCATCACTGCTGGGATCTGTGTAACCTGCAAACTACATGAGAGTCTTTTTACATCAAATATCTAGCTTCCCTCTTCCCTGTATTTGCATCAGCTTCCTTCTCACTGCTGTTTGGACTGACCTTGAAAAACAAGCTTAGACCTTACTGATGTAATCCAGACACAAAACTGCTAGGAATATTTTCCTCTTCTTTTTGAAAGTTCCATAGAGGTAGAATATGCTTAACATGAGAAAGCATAAAACATTGTTCAAAAGCATATACCCTGTGAGAGTCCAGAAGAAAGAGAGGAAGGTAGAAAGAAAACTCTTTTTAAAACAAAGGAAAACTCACATTATACACATTTCTTCTTTCAAAGCAAAACCTCTAGTCCTTTCCAAAGAAAAGGCAGCCAAAATTTTAAAATAAATTCCAAAGAACGCATTTTTCCTAACCTCATCTTTAGAAGAGTAGAACTTTGAGGGCTAAAGACAACCCAAGATAATTCAACCTGAGACACAAACCAGAGATACAGAAACTGTCAGCTCCAGCACTATAAGCTTGGCAAAACTATGGGACCTCTGAAATGAGTCTTAAATTGGCAAATGCTGAGCAATGAGGAACAGTAAGATACAGGAGCATCACTTAATGAATATACTCTGTATGTTGGCAGGGTGTGTGACTGTTCATCATATAAAAGAGATGAGATGCACATTACATTAAATACATTACATTCAAAGCAGCTATATGCCTGTCAACTGAACATTATTAAAAAGGAAAGAATGATACAACTTCACACTTTCTGTTAAAATGTACTGGAAAGAAAAAGTCCCTCGTGGTGCTACTTAACACCACGTGAAAAGGAACCAGAATATGCACAAAGTTTGTTGCATTTGCAGAAACCTCTCTTAAATGCTAGACATCCTTGATAAAAATGTAGAATATTGTATGAACCAACTAGATACTAATTATTGCCTATCACACTTATTTAAATATCTCCCAAATGCAGAATGCTTCACTAACTCCCACTCACTGAAGCATATGCGTGATGGTGGTCTGGATGCACTTTGCTGCCTTCTGTATCACCAGCTTGTTAGCAGAATGATTGGGGATGAACTATTCTCCTTTTGATTCTTTATGCTTTGATCAGAAAATGCTGATCTGTTAAAACTCAACTTTGTGCACAAGCAGGTTAATTTTGAAAAGACAAGTTTTCTCATGAAGCCAGTAAAAAGCTAATCTGACAGCAACAAAATTGCTGGATTTGTCAGTAGAAATATCTGAAGAGTCTGTCAGCTTGCACTCTGCACTCGTGGGAGTTCTCATGGTTCACAGAAACACGCTTCATGCTTTTTGTGAAGAAATTGAAGTTCAGTTTCAACCTTCTAAGGAAGGGAATACCTTTGAAAATGTTTACTTTCAGAAGACAGAAGTTTACCTCCAAGCCAAATCATGCACCAGACCCTTTCCAAATGTCTACACTTTGCACATTTGTCAGCAGCAGAAGGAAGAAATACAGCCTGGGAAATGGCTAAAGCTAAGCACACACAAGCCCACCAAAACCACTGGGGAAGCTTACACAATAAAAGTTAGATTTGCAAGTTTAGCTACCAAGTCTCTGGGAAAGTAACAGTAACAACATCGTTTCTCCTATAATCAGACAATGCTAAAATCAACAAACTTTTGATGAGAGATTCTGGGCATAATTAATGAACTTCAGTAATAACAGACAACTCGCTGCATGCTAACAGTTGTTTTACCTATATGCAGCATTATACAGCCTTGGTTAAATGGATGGCTCCTGTATAGGATTTAAAATGCCTTCTTGGCAAATTCAGCACATCAAAGTTCAATCATAATAATAATAAAGACCAAAAAAAAAAAAAAGAAAAAGAAAAAGCTGCAGCTTCAGCCCCACAACATATAAAGACATTTTAAAAAAGGAGTACTTGCAGATATTTTGAAGCTGTCATTAAACCTCACAAATATCTCAGTGTAGCAATCCAAAACACATATGCTTATTGCTGAAATGGCTTCCTGAAGCCCAGAGAAGATGAAATAATTGTTTCACTAGTTTACCATGCTTTATAATTATGAGTTTCATTAGTTTACCATGCTTTATAATTATGAGTTCCAAATCTCTTTTATTTATTATCTATCACCATGAGAAATCAATCAGATCCCAATTCATAAAAACAGACAAGGAAACTGCAATATGCAGAGCATCTTTTCTTTACTAAGTGAGCTTATATAACACAATTCTCAGGTCCTAAAAAATATTTTTCAAATAAAGTACAATTCATTACTTGGGTTTTAGTTTTTATCTATTCCTATAGCACCTCAATGCTTCTTTAAGATTAGGGGAAAAAGTATAATAGCTCCTTTGACCATAAAATATTTGGGATAAAAAAAGGCATAAATACTACCTGCTGAACAAAGCAGCCAGACAAAAGAAAAGGAAAAAGGACATCTGTTTATTCTTTCTACAGATCTGAATATTTTTGTAAAACAAAGTTAAGCATTACATTCAAAACCGCAGAAAAAGCCTCTGAGATACAAATGGATTTCCTTGGTTTAATGGCTGGTCCCAGATCTATTGGATTTTTCTTCTTACTGTATTCCATAGAATGGATCATGGCAAGAAGCGAGGGGAATATAAAAAATATGTATGAAGCAGTATTTCCATTGGATAAACCGCTCAAAAGAAGATAAAATTCTACTCCTAAATGCTCAAGACCAATGTGTGCATACATACTCTCAAATATATACAGATATGTCTACATACTGTATATATATACACATATCTGTATATGACTGCAGAAATTATGGAGCCAGAAATACAATTCGAACCATGGCATTGTGTCTAATCTCACTGTGCTTCTTCCTGTGCCAGCCTTGCTTACATAGAAGTGTTCCTTGACAAGTAGCAATGCTTTGAAGATTGAGCTGTTGAAGTGTTTTACACGTCCTTTTTCCAGTAAAATTAATTCTAATTAGTAAATGCTAATAGATTGTAATAATGTATTTGCTTTTTGTTCACAGGGAAGAAGCAAGACAGTGGCTACAATTCTGTATACTTGTTTTAATTATCTCAGACATTTAGAATTTTTCCTTCCCCAGTATCTCTGGGGAAAGAAAAAAACCCCAAAACTCAGAACATGACAACTAGCAATTTCATTTTGGGGTGAGGAATCTACTGTTTGATGTTTTTACTCCACACTTTATATATTAAATACTTTACTGATGAAATAATGCAAATCTAGGATACAATTTATTTTTTAGATTTCCTTTTCAATTGATAACAATTTCACAGCCTGTGGTCCTGGTCATGCTGTTATTTTTGGTCAACTCCTCCTTTGGTTTGCCATATGGGTAACAAATTGTTTCAAAGCCAAAACCTCAGTTTTATAGTTGTTATCTAGAGTGTCCCATTGTCTAAAATAAATTGGCTTTCTGGTAATCACATGGTGGTTATGTCACAAGTATGTCTGGTATGTTTCCTGTTTTGGGTTTGCATATTAAAGGGAACAAAATTCTTAGAAGCCTGTGGTGAATTGGGAGAGGCTGAATTGGTAGCTTTATTACAATTCAATATTTTTTCTGACAAAGGCATAGGTAGAGAAGAAAATGGCATTAAGCATAAAAACAGAAATGAAGGGCTTCAGAGGAGTCTTACTGCACCAAAAAAAGTACCATCTCCATCCAAGGATATTTTAGCCCTTCTTCGTGGTATTGTAAGTTGAAGTTCATCCCCTTCTTCTAATTTTGCAATGCCTGGCAAAAGATTTGGGATATTTTTAAGTTAATATCTCAAACACACTACTTTATAAATGGTACTCAAAAGTCATTATGTGTCATCTTCCAAATGTAAGCACGGCTTGTTACTTGTGATGAGTGTTTTATCTTTAGGTACAATCTTAGAGTTTACAGCCTATCCAAAGCTGACACTTAACATCCTCTGTGAAGATGGACCTAATTTCCACACTGCACTTCAGCAAACACAGCAAAATTTCTAACAGTGGTGTACCCAGGTTCCTCATGTTATGGTGATGAGACGGTCAAAATCAGCATTGAGTACTACTGGCCCCAGACTACTCTGTTCCCACACTTCTGGAGGAGGTCTTATGAGCTTTACCAACATAATGAAGTTACCACACATCAGCTGATCCACTGCAACTGCAGAGCACAAAAGTTTGCCTCCTACCAGACACACATCAGCTGATATGATAACCAAGAACACGTTGCTTTTGAGGTGCAGCTGCTGAGCTGAGAACACATCTAATATCTGCTGTGACACAGCCCAACAGCATGAGAGAGAGCAGTCAGAACTTTTATTTCCAGGTGAAAACAGAACAGTGGGAATTTGGGAGGCAGGAATTGTGAAGTGGCAAGACAGAGATCCTAGTTAGGAAAGGGGAGCAGTAACACAAAGGTAAAATCAGAATATAGATGAAATTGGAGATGAAATTGAAGAATATAGATGAATTGAATTCTGGTTATGTTGCCAGAATGAGTGACTGAAGGGGCAAAAAATCAAAGGAAATGTTTGGACAGCCTCAATTGCCAGGACAATGTATCTAGTCAGTTAGTTTGCTAGCTAGCTAGCTAGTCGGAATTTTTTTTATTGGGAAAAAAATAGCTGCCTGCCACATCCCATTTGTTTAACGTCATTACTTGCTGACGGTCAACTCAATCCCTCAGTGTCACCCACTTTTTCATAAGGCATTGGAAAAAAAATCTTGCTGGAAAATAACCAAAGAGAAAACCCTCAAATCCACCATTTAGGTGGAAAGACAGACAGATAAGAGATGATGTATGGGGTTTTATAGGCCTCGACACTAATTCCTTAAATGCTACTGCAGGAATATACACATATATTGACCATGGAGCCTGCTGGACTTGCATTAAATATTTTAATTTATCTTTCTTGTGTTGTTTCTAATTTTTGCAGTCATAAAGACCACCTTATAGGAATTAACTGTTTTTCATCAACCAAAGACTAAAAATCCAGTAGCCTTTATAAGGAGTAGAAATACCACAGTAAGGTATGCAACTATCGGATGGCTAAAATCCACACATGACATCTGAAAGGAGAATATAGCACTTTAATAGTTTCTTGGGATGACTAAATGTGGAATTCAACTCCTAAGTTAAACTGAGTTCTTCAGTGAGGACAGTAGGTATTCCTCTTGCCCACTTCAGGGATCTACCTGAAAGCACCAAAATATCTAACCATATTACAGAGGCAATGGAGAGAGCAAAATTGTTCAGATCACCAAGCAGTCTCCAATTGCGGATACTTCATATAAAACTGTACTTTCTGAAAGTAATCTGTAATTTTTCAGTTAGCCAGATCCATGAATGCAGACCCTGTTCTTTATGACTGGTACAATACAATTGCCCAGCACTAAAGATTCTATTTGATACAGCTTATTTGCAAACAAAGAAAAGGAAAATGCAGATATTTACCAGCAGTATAGCAAGAATTATTTGGATAAGACTGTGGCATATTTTGGATGCAGCGAAACAATGTCACCAAGCTGAGATCATCACCAAACACATGAGCCTTCTTCCTCTGTATTAGGTGCCCCATAGCAAATGTTGTGTCTGTATATAAAACCTACAGAAAGAAGAGGTGAAAACTTTAAACTTATTGTTAAAAAATCCCTACAAAAGTCAGGTGCTGAATGAATTGAGCTTTCTCACCTGGCCATATATGAAAAAATAACCTGTTTCTTTGATCACTATTTTATTTCCTTGTTCTTCCAGAGCTGTTCCACGTTTAAAGCTCAGGAGCCAAGGGACAATGCTTGAGTCATCTAAAAGACAAAATAATTTTGGGTGATTGGAAATGTTTTTTTCTTCATTTTCACCTGCCAAAAAATAATAAAGACTGACTTCTAGATAGAACTTCCAGTCTCCCTAGATGGATTTCCCCATTGGAAAGATGATATTTGCAAGAGCCATCCAGATACAGGGACCTCTCAGATGCAGGGATCTCCTTGGGTGATTTTTTGTTTTTGTTTTTTTTTTTGGTTTGTTTGTTTTTTGTGGGTTTTTTGTTTTGTTTTTTGTTTGTTTGCTTGTTTGTTGTTGGGTTTTTAAAAAATGTATTTACTCATTTTATTTTCAAATTTACTGTGAAAACTCCGTTACTGCTTTGAACTTAAGTAGAATTTGTTGAAACAATTATCCCATGGAATAGCTAACTATAAATCATGGCACATATTCTTACCTTTCTGTTGGATATCACTTTTGCTGTCAGCAATCAATTGCAAGCAGGCCTGCAGCACTGCAAAGTGAAAGCATTTTGAAACCAAAGTCAGTAATAGAATAAATTTATGAAACAGCTTTAAGGAAAAAAAAAGTCATGGAAGAAATCTCTCAGTCTCGCCACTTAATTTAAACCAGAACATATTAGTTTTAACACAGATTTTACTCATATGTACAAAATGAAAATTCCTGTCACAGCATATACTAGATGACTTTCAGAGAGTCAAGTGAGAGGCCTCAGGTAGCAGCACAAGTAACACTTGCTTGTTTTCATATCTGGCCCTTATACAATTATGTAGCAGTAAGTCAAATGAGCTAGAAATCATTAGGTCAATTAGGCTTATTAATTTTCTAAGCAAAAGCTTGAAAAAAGCCCCAATCCCACCAATAGACAGCAGATTTTCTAAATATGTTTGACATATTATTTAGAGAAATTACTTTTTATTTACAGTTGCTGTAAAATATTAGTCACACATACTTTCATAATAAATTCTCAAAGGCCATATACATGTATTTTCAATATGTTTTCAGATACCTACACTAGATCAACCTATACTAAGAGGGAAAATAGAGAGAGTTAGCAAATTAATCCAGACTTAGCAAATTAATGCACACATAACAAATAACTTGGTATCTGTCAAAATGTGTTGCTAAGATCTGTAAAGATTGGTGACACTAATGAGAAATTAGGTATTTGCTCAGAAAAAAACCTGCAGAATGTTAAAACCTAAATTTGCAAGTGAAACAAAGATCTTGCAAAAAAACCCTGCTAAGCATAAGTGTCAGGCAACAGGATAAAAGGAAAAAAAAATAGCTGCATTTGCTCAGAGCAGAGTTTAATAGAAACATCTGGTTCTCATGCCACTTTGAAGGATGGCAAACCAAGTAGTAATATTTACTGCACATGACAGAAATTAATAAAATGAATTTATTAAGAGTCCAGAGAAGAAAATTCTGCCCTGGATTGCTCCATTTTGTTTACCACTTTTCACAAAAGAAGGCTGTGGATTAGATTTGGCCACACAGATTTTGCTATAACGGGGAATGCCATGGATATGTGAGATTATGTTTCTGCATCTGTCAGTGGTACCCACATGGGCAACCAAGCGTCCAGTGACACAAATCTCTTTCTGCACAGCAGGTAGCCAGAGGATTTGGGTGGAAAGAAGTCTCTTTATGCTTCTAAGTCTCCTTTTTCAGGGGTCCTTCTTGAAAACAGCAGAAGAGGGCTGGATGCTCACCAGCACCCAGCAGTGCCAACTGCTGAGAAGGCAATCCACAGAAGGATTCAAGTGCACATCTGGGAGTGCACCAATTCCAGGATGATCACACAACCTGCAAGCCCTCATGGTAATAGGAATTCTATAATCCAAACTCCTGTCTCCCACACTGAAATGTGTCCTTGAGTCTTATCAATACACATCAATAATGTGCTACAATTTACAGATTTTTCAAACCAAGAATTTAAAGGAATCTGAATTATCTACCTTCTGGTAAGAAATAAAAAACCTCAAGCCCACATAAAATTAATAAAGGTATTATACTTCATACATTTTTCTATCACACTTTTGAGCAAAATAATATTCTGGAAAATAAACTTCTAAATAAAATGAAAATGAGATTTTATGGAGACACACAACACAGCACATCAGGCAATAAATTTCACAAGTTATTAATTCATTTTGGAACAAAATGCCTTCCTAGTGAAGGGAATTTGGTGGTCACCTAGTATTTCAGTAAGCTAAAACAAAATTTTAATTCTTGCTTTTGGAAGAACTCATTAATGTGGGCACAAGATTTTTCACTAACCAAACGAGAGGATTTGTGATGATTCCCACTAACCAACTGCTATCCAGCTGTGTGCCCGTGAGCAGTGTCTACAAGCAGTGAAAGCTGTGGCTGCTTTAGCTACTCTTGTGGCTAAACTTGCTCTGCAAACTCGGTGGGCATTCTTCAAACTATCCTAATTCTCAGCTTTCAGGTGTGGATTTCTGTTTCAGCTGGTTGCAGCCCTGGAATTCTAGTCAGCATTGCTGAGAACTGTTCACAGTAATCAAAATCTGCGAGGTCAGGACAGTTTGAGATCATCTCCATCTTTTTTAAAAAAACATACCAACTCTACTTCACTCTACAGACATCAGATATGCACTTATCTCTAAAAAAAGATCTGTCTCTTTTCTTTTAATATATGCAGATAGGAGCAAGACTCCACAGAAAATAGTAAGCTTGTTTTTGCAGAAAATACATGCAATTGTGTCCTTCAAGACAATAGAAACTAGCACAGTGGCCATTTTGCCTAAAGCTACAAAAGACAATATCTAAAAAAGTGCTTGAAGGATTGAACAACAATATGCTTCAAAGTATGTTCAGAAGCCAAAGTTGGCACCAACCTGTTTCCAGTATATACAAGTACTTTGACTTCAGTGGAACTATTTACATGCCTAAAATTAAGTAATTAAGTAAGTAATTAATACTACTAAGAAGGAGAAGTTATGGATATACAAAGTAAATTTTCTGGGTAAATTAACAAGAATTTTCAGTAAAAAGTAAATGTTGTTAAAAACCACCAGCAATTCTATTCCAAGAAGTACCCTCATCTTAAGTACAATATGAAGAATACATGTATTACAAAATACACATTGAATACTTGCTATTTAATGTATTTTAGCCCCGTTAAGTCCAACCTGAGCAACATCTTTGTAGTCTAAAAAACTTTTGATTAATAATGAAAGGAAAATACAGGATTAATACAATACATCTTGAAAATGTGTAAAAATACCTAGACTGAGTGTCACCATGAGATCTATCTGTTTAAAAGTGTCTCTAGAATGACAAAGCATGCCTCATCCTCTTGCAACTTTATATAATAGCTTTTCTTTGATGAACATCCTTTTTCTCAGCTGATTTTAATTGCTCTGCTGGCTCTGGGTTGGCAGAAGTTCATTTTGAAGTCTGCCTTATTCCATGAACAGAAGACCCAATTCTGAAGATGTTAGTCAGTCCAGACTTTATAAACCACAGCCAGCACATGAAATGATGTGTTCTCTACTGGCTGAGCAATGCAGTCACAATTAAAAAAAAAACCCTACTCTCTTTTGCTGAAGGACAGCAATCTAGATTTCTGCATATCTCCATGATTTAAGATATTACATTGGTAAAATAAAATTTTCCCTCACTTGCAAACTTGGTTATTTTTTAAATTGCATCATAATTTTAGTATTTTGCAATCTCACTTAATGATCCATCCAAACAAAATGTCAAATTTAATATTTGTGAGGTCATGTACAAAATTTAAAGTTTTGATATCTGAGGTCTGAGACATCTGTGCCCATTTTTGCTGAAATAAAACCTAGGAAAAACCCTAACCTTGAAAAAACAAAAACCAAAACCAAACCCAGACCTCCTTATCCAGGTTCCTTTTTTGTCTAGATCTGTTCTCTGTAGGCTTCCCAAAGCACATTTAAACACCAGACAATTTAATTTATAAACGACAAACATTTTCTGGAAACATTTGCAGTTTTTCTTCCCTTAACTTCTTGATTTCTCATCATAAGAGATCTCCTAGTTTTTGCTTGTGCAGTTTTAAAAACTGGTTTTCATGAACTCTATCATAGTAGAAACCAGGACAACAGGTTAATCTGGTGCTTTTTAATAGAGGTGTCTTTATATGGCATTAATTATGGATTCAGTCTGTCCCTGCATTAAAATGCCTTGATCATAGTTGCATGTATGACTAAGATCTAACAAACATTTTCAAAGAATTAGTAGCATTATTTCAGCCTTCACAGAATTGCCAATAACCTGTTACATTTACAAAAAACAAGGGAATTGTTTATGAGGAATTAGAACTTCTATCATACAGTATATAGCAGAATGTTAGGTTCAAAATTAAGAGCCTATTTGGTGTATTTTTGACTGTGCAGTGTTATACACAATACACAGCACTGTTTTATTCACTCATTCATTCAGAGAAATTCTTCATGTAAAATTGCAGGAATTGCATCAAGTACTTTTCTATCCTTTTTCACAGAAGGGTCTATTTCCTTCTGAGTTAGACTGTTGTCAGCAGAAACAAATAAGGATAACATATATTTTCAAGAAGTAGGCCTTTCTTTTTCCTTTTTAATTTGATTTTATGGTTTTTTTTCATATTTGACCTCTTCAAACAATAAAATATGAAGTACTGTGAATATTTGGTAAGTGAATTTTATATGTGACATTTGTTTAAGCTAGTTAAAAAATTCAAAGTTCATTAAAGTCAAGTACCACTTGTAAAACCTCTTGCCATCCCTCTGTCACAGGTACCTAAAGTAACAACATACACAGGCAAAACACTTCCAACCAACAAATGTACTAATTTTCCACTGCAGCAATTTTATTGAGAGCAAAGGCAAAATTCTAACACCATGCTTGGAAGGTAATAGTTACTTCCCATGGACACAACTGCTATTGGAGTAGAACCTGAAAATTGCTAGTAAAAAAACAAATTGCCAAATCACACGCCAGGTTACCCTGCCTCATTGATTTGTGGAATGACACAGAATTGCTCTTCAGCTCTTTCATACATGCAAGGAGTTGGGCAACCCCAGTACACCAAATTAAATGTAGTCCATGGGGACTCCAGTATGATCCCAGCATTTGTGCTTACAGAAGGCCTGATTCTCACCTCCCTAGGTCATGGGAACCAGATACCCACAATAATTATCAGAATGAGGCACTGAAAGAGTGTGAAAATGAGACTTGATGTTCAGACTTTGGCTTAGCCAATGGGACCTGAATTTTGTTCCTATGCTCAAGTGCACATGCAGCTTAGGAAGAAACACACAGGCAACGCAATCAATAACTGTGAATAGAATATAGAATTCGGGAGAGGTCTTTTGTTATGCACCAATTTTCCTCCACAGATGAAATTTGTAAAGAGAAAGACAAAAAGAAAAAGTACATCTGTTGTAACGTGTCCCAACGTGACATTTGCCTGAAGCGTGCGTTTCAAAATCACCCATTACCTCCCACTCATTGCATCAAGAACTCTGGTTCTGACTGCTGACTGTGCAGCTTTATTTGGAATTGATGCTTGAAACACTTCTCTTCAACCTACCCAAGCTGGAAATTTTTGCAAGACACAAAATGTGCAACTACTGATGACTAATAGTTTTATGCATCAGCGCAGACAAATGTAAACCCCATAAAAAAAGAAACAGCATTGTGTTAAATCCGCTTTCGTTCAATTGTCCTTTTAACTAAAATGCTTATTTGTGCCCACTTGTATGCATTAAAATGAAAATTCAGTATGCTTAAGAAAGGCTGTAGTGGGTCTAAAAAAAGAATGATGGGGCGTCCATTCCTAAAATTTGATTATTAAAGTCTAAAAACCCCAGAGCTAAACAATAACTGTATTTATAAACAAGATATTAGTTCTGTATTTTGCTCCTGCTCTCTGTTGAAGCATGAGAGAAGCAATTGGATACCAGTGACATTTCCATATATTAACTTTCTGAGGACTTGATCCATCCTTAGAAAGGAAACATCCTTAGAAAGAAACAGAAAGATCTGTTTCCAGATCTTAACTTTCTAAGGAATTCATACACATAAAAGTAAAATGATGGGTCAACAGTTAATTATGAAATCAAACTCTACTTTGAGACCTTGCTGAAGCAAACAGAAGAAAAGCAAGAACAGGCACCTCACTCAATACCCTGATTTATTTGTCATCAGAACAGAATGAGTGCCACACATCTGCAGGACAATTTGGAGACTGATGGGATTCTGGAAACCAGATATGAATGTCAAAAGATCAAAATGAAGGGCCTGTAATTCTATGTACATGACCACATAGTAGACTGGATTCAGCACCATGAACAACACCATGTTCTTCTATTTAACTCACTCTGCTAAAACAAAATTTAGCATTGATTAATAGGTTCGTGGTCATCAGTGAAATCTGATCTAAGAAAATATAATATGTTACTGAACTCTGAAAAGCTAAATTGTTTGTAACTAGAGCAAGGTAGAAAGCTAATTCTAACAGACAACCTTTAATATAAATGCAAGATTTGCAATTGACTTTTTTGCTTTTTTATATACAAAAATATGAGGTTCATGTTAGAAAACATTTTTGTTAAAGGTCAACTTATGTAGCTTTTCCCTTTAAAATGAATGTTCATATTCTGTGTTTTCTTTCATCCATACTAAACAACTTTAAAGCCAGCTGTTCCTTAAAAAAAATTTACAGAAATAAGTAGCTTAATTGAAATTTTATGTGGTAAATTACAGGTAAACAGGTATAATCAGAGGTGGCTACATAATGAGAAGAATCAAAAGTCTACTCAGAAGCAAAGCTGATGAGCCCCAGACCCCGCTCACCTCAAATGGCAATAAGACTAAAGATGAAAGCTATTGTGAAGGAAACCAGATCACTTGCCGAGTATTGATGCTCATTGATTTAAAATAGACATCTCCTTATTTTTTATGATATTTGTACTTCAGATCACTTGTTTTTATTTGGGAGTTCCTAGGGTGGAGAGGGCAGGGGAGCTCTGTGGTTCCTGTGGTAGGAAACAGGCTACAAGAAATACAATTTAAGCAATCATGACCTCAGTCCTGTTTGCGAAATCTTTCTTAGCCAAGATCTTGAATCAAAGACTGAAATAGAAATAGAATAAATCTCATATAAACCTATGGATTTTAAGTGATGTCCTAAATTAATGGGGTTTTTTTGAATATTGGAAGCAAGTGGAGCGATTATACTCTAGAATTTTAATTTCATTTAGATTACTAAAGCTCAAGTGAAATACATTTCATGTTAGTTGCTCACTGAGAAACACATTTTATGCAAAGCTGCATTTACTCTTTACCTATAATTTACTCCATTTCAACTTTTCTAAATAGTTTAAGACATCAGTTAAAATAATATAAAAGTATACATAAGAAGAGTGAACTGATTTAGCAACTTAGGAACATTTTAGTTACTCAGTGCAATTGGAGGATGTGTGCAAACTGGTATAATAAAATTCTGCATTTCATCTTATCAGGCCTCATTGTGTTTGGAAAAAGAAAGAAATGTAGGCATTTTATCCCCAAAGGAAAAAAATATATCCCATTAATATGTCAACTCTATAATCCACCTCAGAGGCCTTTTATGGAGCACGGTCTTCCGTGTTCTTTGCAGAACCTTTTAAAAAGGAGAACCATGACCAAAATAATCTTACTGGATAGGCATCCCTTTATTAATTTTACTATTTATAGGTTGTTTTAATGTAGAAATGATGCTAAACTTCTGAATTGCCTCTTTTGTCAGGTACAAGCCAGCCTTTCTTCTTAAAAGCTCCTATTTCCCTAAAGTTCTCATTACTTCTCTCTTTTTGGGTGAGCATGTTTCCCAGAAAAGTGAATTGGCATTTTTAATAATAGATTTCCCTCCCTACTTTGATCAGAGAGAATTGAACAGTTAAAAATCTGAATGATTTGAAGTTGCCTTTCTCAACTCTAACACATCATGCAGATTTGGGATCTAACATTCAAAGTTTAACCTGCAGATAGCATAAATATCTGGTACCTTAAACAGCATGTCCCTACTCATGGCAGGGTGGTTGGACTACATGGCCTTTAAAGAGCCCTTCAAAACCAAAATATTCTGTGATTTAATATTCTGTCCTTTAAGAGAAATGCCTATGGTTAACACCATTCATACACCAATAATTTTGAAAACCAGAATGGGCTCCGGGAGCACGGATCAACTGACAGGAGAAAGAAAGCACAAATCGGACACTCCAGCTCTTCTCTAGACAGCATCCAACAGCAGCACCCACTTCATCAGCTGGTATTTACCTTTTTCTTCTGTGTTGTCAACAGACCGCCTGCCCCTGTTTCTACTCCCGTTCCAGATTTCCTTCTGGGAGCTCTCAGCTGTGCCAGTACCAGCAAGCCTGCTCTCCTAACGAGGAGAAGCAACAGTGAGTGAGAGCAGCCCCACATTGGTCCATGCCCTGCAAGCCAAAACCCACCCCTCCAGCTTACCTGCCTGGAGCCAGCTGCAGACACTTGCAGGAAGGAGGAAACAGGGCTACCTGCTTTGTTTTCATCAGGGGACACGAGCGGTTGGTCTAGCGCAGACCTTGCCTGGATGCTGTAGATCAGCTCACTGCGCAGGGCTTCGAGTTCTGTTTTCAGGATGATAACATGGTAAAGAGACACTGCTGCAAGACAAGAGGACAGGAGCATTGCAAGCCACAGGAATGTGACAGGAAAAAGTCCCGTGGCGCCTGAAACAGCACCAGGGGGGGCAGAGGGAGAGGAGGCGGTATCCTTCTGTTGGATGACGTGCACACAGTCCACGGATTTCATCGCTGCTCTTTCCTTACTAAAGCCAGAGGGAGAGTTCAGCTGTCCCCTTCCGAGGTGCAATCCATGTTACCAGTTGCTCTCTGAAACTAAGGGCATCCAGAATAAGTGAACAAAACGCCCAGATCATTTCCTGTCATATGAAGCTGTTGATAGCACCATTAGACTTAATGTACAGAGTGAACATCTAAGATTCTGTCTTCCCTTTGTTTCCACCTCTCTGTGCTGCATTTTGGAAACGAATGCTTTCTCACAAGCTACCTTCCTCCTTTCACTTTCCACTGGTTATTTATGTGGCAGTTTGCTATAGCCATTTCCCATAATCTTTAAATTCAGGCACAGCCAATACCACCGGTGACTTTGAGCCTTATCTAGAAGTGCAGAAACCATGTGAAGTTTCCTGGCAGAAACCATGTAAAGTTTCCTGGCAGAATTTCATCCAGTGGTACTTAAAAGACATGTATGACAGGCATGTACCTCTGTGTGCGTAGGCATATAGATGTACTCTGTGTATACATTATATCATTTATGTTACCATGTTTATATTCATATCTAAAGTGCCAATATGCCTACAGAGGAGACAAATTATTAAAAATATTTTTTTTGTCCTTTTCTAAAAACAATAATGAAAAACATTCCCAGGTATGAGTCACAAATTACAGGTTTCTCAGTTGTATGAAGATGCTAATTCTGCAGTTCAGTTCATCAAACTAACTTGAAAAGGGACGGCATTTTATTAAACTTTTCTAATAAATACAGTCTCTCTGAAGAACTCAGGAACCTGAATTAATGCAAAAGGGAACATGAAGAAGCGCGGAGAGGAAATTTGGTGGGGTGGAACTAGAAGTGGTGAAAACTAGGGGATGGAAAAGAATGAGAGAGGGGGAAATAAGAATAGGGTAAAAGGGCAAATATTTATTTATAGAATTTAAAATTAAACACAACCCAAAACTTTAAACATGCAGGCTGACAACACTCAGGTGAATCCTGAGTTTATAAGTCTTTTCATCTTAAAACTCTATATTAGGAATTTCTTTCTTCTCTGTAACAGCAAGGATACCTAGACATCCAACACATATTCATGTGATATTTTTACTATCTCCTCACGCAAAAATTCAACTTTTACCCCTTTGTTAAAAGTTCCTGTGGTCTGGGGCAGAAGAAAAATGATAAACAGTATCACAATTATGGCTAACATCAATGGGTCAACCCCTCTTACCATGTAAATAAACTTTATCTTTGCAAAAGAGAAAACTTTACAGGTCAGTCCAAACACTGTGTAATAATACATCCTTATGACAACACCTACCAGAGTAGCTCAGATCAAGTTAATTCTGTTGGGAAGGAGAAGGAATAAGGAACAACAATAGAGTGACAGTTTCCATAGCCTCTCCCTCTTTGTTTCCTAAGGCCACAAGAAATTTAGTGTGATTATAAGCTTTATCATCTTCCGCTGTGATGCAAGGCACTCTTTTCTTTATTTTGCCACCTCTAGCAACCACACACATCCTGCACAGATAAGTAAATCTGTCCCTAAATGCAAAGGAAAAAATATATATCCTGTATCTTGCACCTAGAAGCCACATACATACTGTGAGAAATTATATAGAAATCAGTGTGGGGTGGAAAAAATAGAATACCATACCATTTCTGTTCCTATTTTAAAGATTAAGTTAAGCTGTATATGGGGCTGCATTTTGAATAAATTTAATATGAACTAATGTAGGGTTTTTTAACAGAATAAGCAATTATTGGTACTAAGCAGACATGCCTTCAAGTATCCCTAGACATCAGAACATTACCAGCCTAGTACTGACTGTTCCAAAAATAAAAAATGATGTGACAGTTGGAAAAGAAGTGCTATTTTAGAAAATGAAACCGAGTGAGAACACGAAAGTTATAACTAGCTATCCAGGAATACCAAGAAACTATTGGCCAGTGAGGTCTCTGCAGTCATTAATGTATCAGAAAATATCAGACCGGTATATAAATAGCAGTGCTCTAGCCGCTTCTAGAGAAAATAGGCTGTTCCCAGCCTCCACAGCCTCTTTAAATGGGGTCATTATTTGGGCTGACAAAGTACTTGTGGTGACATAGAGGACTTCTGTAAGACATCTGGCTCCATCTTGCTTATAATTCTGATCAATGACAATTTCAAACGGGAGATGAGGAAAATCTCAACAGCCCACACATGGGAAATTGGTAATTCAATAGGTATTTGTAGCTAAGCATCAAAGGGATTTCTCTCATGGCAACCTTCTGTTGTTCTGTAGATTTATAAGCAGTTATGTGGTTTGAAGGAAACTCTAAGTTCAGACAACTTTGGTGATGACAGGAACAATAGCTAATGGAATAATAGCTAGTGGAACAATAGCTAATGACAATAAGAGGTCAATCATGAAAATTGCATGAATTACCTAGACATATACTTAGTTGAACAACTTCTAATACAGCCAACAACTTCTAATATAATCAAATGGAGCTTTAGTTAATTGCAGATTGCTAATTGCATCAACGTGAATCAAAAAAATTACTTCCAAAAAAACCCCCCAAAAATCACCCAACCCAAAAAAGCCCCCAAACCAAACAACAACCCCATGCTGGCTGCAGAGCCTAGAACCTGGAGTCAGTGTCTCAATGCTTGCCACTATGTCTTGTCATAACATACTCTCCTTATGATTCCTCTCGTTGGCAGATCTGCAAAGCAAAGTCAGTAAGATTCTCACATGCTGCTTCTGCTTTGTTTTAAACTAGGGTGTGACTGAAGAGGACTAAGGGGTGCTGAGATCAGCCTCCCATCAGCAGACATGGGAAGGGGATGATTTCAGCTGAGCACAAGCTGTCAGTGGAATATTCTTGTAGAAATAGAGGTATACTATTTGGATATATATGCTGCAGAGAAATAGCATCCTGCTTTTGTATTGGCAAAACCTATTTGCATATAGCTAAGACTGACAAAACTGAACTGTGAAAAAGGTCAAAAAATCCAGAATTAGTATAATAGACATAAAGAACTAATCTCAGAAATGGTGTTCAGGTTTTGGCTAGCAGCTTGCTTCTATTAGGCAGCTTTCCTTAAAATCCTTTTGCAAACTTTTGTACCTCATCAACAATTTTGGTCAGCAAACCTTAGGGGCTGCCTCAAGACCAGTTCAAAGCACCATTTTCCAAACTACTGCTACAAAAGAAAATGTCATTAGATTAAACTGCAGAAACCTAGCCCTGGCCATCTAACTCTGCAAACAAATAAGAATAAACCCTTATAATAAAGGTATTCTGAAAATATGGTCGTAATCTGCATACACAGTACATGATCTGTGCATACACCAGTATCTCCTTAACCCAAAGTATGAGCTGTGTTGAACACTCAGATTAACTGACTAAAAAGCCTCTTCAGTTTAGCCAAGGAAAACTATTAAGAAATGCCTTGGCTAGTCTAAGAATGCTAGTTAACCAAGTCCTTTACTTTCAGGAAGCAGATTAAAAATTTAGGTAAAATTCAAAATAATAAATAAATGAAAACCAAACCCCAATACATTACCACTGAAGATGCTGAAAGGTGAGAATGTTTCACTACAAGACAGGAAAATGGGTTTCTGAACCCATTATTAAGGGTTCCTGAACCCAAAATTAAGGCTGTTTAAAACTTCCAAGATGTTACAGCAGAAACAAGCCCTGTAATTTTATGCAGGTAATTAATTTTTTTCCATTATGCAGAAGATCAGATTAAATTATAAAGATGGGTCCTGCTAATCTGAAAATTTATAAAAGATCAACATTACATCTGGTGGGGAACCAAGGCAGAGATAGCAACCAATCATACAGGAAATTTGTGGTTTAACCAGAAACTGAATTCTTGATTTCCTGAAATCCAGTTATGTACTTCAACCACAAAAGCATCTTCTTTGCGGGAGAGGAAAAACCCATAACGAAGTTCAGCGTACAAAAGAGAAGCAGTTGATATGACTGTGAGGGCTTGCGTAAAAACCCAATTTACTGAAGGAACATCAAAGTTTACTTCAAAACAAATGTTCTGTTTTTAAAAAGGAGGTTATGCAGATGCTGCAAGCCAGAGATCCAGGCAAGCATGTCGAAGGCTGCACTAAAAGTACGCCTCCAGTGGCAAGGGTCCAGCTCCACATACTTCTGAAGCAGCCGCAAAATGGTCCCTGCGGTTATTCCAAGAAAGAGACCACGATATCTCGCCTTACCACACAAGACAGTGCAGAGCACAGAAAAGGCTAAGGCTTCATTCTGAAATTTTACATTTAATTTCGAGCCCTATCTGAAGATGGACAAAACAGGAGGACTATTTTGGGGGAGATCAGAATCAATCCCGTATTGTAGTTTTCTGCTAATAAAGAGATCTGTATTAAGAGCATTAAGAGAGATACCCCTCTCTGAAAGAGTACACATTCCCTTCAAGAACACTTCATCAGTTCTTTCAGCCATTAACTACAACTTACACAGCAGCAAGTCCAGGCAAGTTCTTCCTCAAAAATGGATCCCAAAAGTACTCTATTTCTGGATACTCCACTCCTCTGGCTGTATATCTTACATCTTATTATTTTAACTTCTAGGAAGCTGTTGAATACCTTGCAAGTAAAGGATGTGTTATACAAACAGCTTAAGCCTTATTTGATAAATTATCTTGTTAAAAGGAAAACAAAAAATTATATGAAATTTTTCTGAGGCAAAAGGGTAATATTTTCTCTTTTCCTCAACATTTCAAAGTTGCTGAGGATGACACAAATGTGTCTGCATATTTTAGGTATGCCATCTTTGTTTCATTCCTTGCAATATATTACTTCTCTAGATATCTAGGCAATTTGGGTCCAAATGCATACTACACAAAGTAAACCTACATCTGACTTGCAGCCACTGTCACTTTTTACATGGTTATTACAGTGCTTTCAAAGAGAAGACGAACTGACACAGAAAAGAAAAACAGTTATTATAGGTGTCTTTCAAAGTATGTGGCAGAACCAGCTGGAAAGTAATTTTAAAAACATATAAAATATTAAAAGACAACCCAGGATTTATGTACTACAGCAGCTTAATGCCAGCCTCCTCCCCTTCCCCTTCTCCCCCCCTGCCCCCCCCCATGATGTTACAGCAATTGCTTCTTACTGCCCAGGGAAAAAGGAGCTCTGTCATACAGCTGAAGCCCACTCCTCTTACAGTCTCACCGGCTTTGCTATCCAGCAACATGGAGAACTGCATTTCTCCACCTCTTTGACACTATGCAACTTAACAGATTTTGCACAGATGGGCTGAAAATACTTTTGTATGATAACAAGATAAACACGGAGCTATGGCCCTTCATGTGGGAGTGGCCGCTCTGCTGCTGCTACGGTCTGGAGACCTCCAATAGAGGGGACAGGACAAGGATTCAAGTATGCTCAAAATTTCCTTGTAGCTGTGTTTGCTACCCTGTCCCTGAGTCCTAGAGGACAGACAGGAAAGGGTCCTCTGCCTGACCTTTCCCTTTGAATTTTTGTAAATAGTTAGCCCACACTAGACGTAAGTGTAATTCAAACCAGCTGTAGAACTTCCTTTCTTTCTGTCTTCAAGCAGCACAATCAGTTCCTTAGTTACTTGTCAAATAGCAGCAACATCTCTCTGAACTTGGTATGTGAACATACATTTCTGCCAGCCACCTTGCAGATTTGCATTATTCAGCTCATTTCTTCACATTATTAAATATGCATCTCCAGCTGGGAGTGAAACCACGTTCTTTAATACAGTAAAACCACGTCTGCTCTCTAGCTGCATTGCCTTTCAGAGAAAGAAAAATTGCTGTTTTTCCTGATTTCCAAGAATTATTCTGCCCCCATCCAAGCTGAAGCATAACAAATTAATCACATCAATGTTTTCCAAACAAATCCAGAAAATAATCAGCGTATCTTCCTATCTACTTACGGAGACAGAACTCAGTACAAAATCTAAAATGAAGACCTTGAACAGAGTCCAAGAGATATAAAGGCCAGTTATGTTCAATATCTTTGGAGCAAATAATTTTTGCTAATTTCAGCTTTTTCTCAAAACCTTATCTGTCTATACTTGACCTTTTAGCAGACAGCAAGCTTTTGGTCTAGATTTCATTTCAGAGATTCATAGAATGGCCTGGGTTGGAAGGGACTTTAAAGATTGTCTTGTTCCAACAACTCTGTCATGGCCAGGGACAGCCTCCACTAGATCAAGTTGCTGAGACCTTCATCCAGCCTGGCCTGGAATACTTCCAGGGATGGGGCATCCACAACTTCTCCAGACAACTTGTTACAATGCCTCACCACCTTCATAGCAAAGAACTCCCTTCAAAATATCTAATGTATACCTACTCTCAATCTTAAGCCTTTCCCTCTTGTCCTGTCACTACATGACCTTGCAAAAAGCCTCTCCATCTGTCTTGTAGCCTCCCTAAGGTACTGTAAAGCAGCAATTAGGTCACTCCAAAACCGTTTCTTTTCCAGGCTGGACAAGCCCAATTCTCTTAGCTTTTTCTTATAGAAGAGGTGCTCCATCCCTTTGATCAGATTAGTGGCCCTCCTCTAGACTCCCTCCAACAGCTCCATGTCCTTCTTGTGCTGAAGAATCAAGAGCTGGGTGCAGCACTGCAGTGGGGTCTCACCAGAGGGCAGGGGCAGAATCCCCTCCCTGTCCCTGCTGCCCACACTGCTCTGGATGCAGCCCAGGACACGTTTGGCTCTCTGGGCTGTGAGTGCCCATGGCTGGGTCATGTCCAGCCTCTCACCCACCAGCACCCCCGAGTCCTTCTCATCAGGGCAGCTCCAATTTTAGTTCAGATGTTCATATGCCCTCATGAATGTTTACTATGGTTTAAAAAGTACTCGCAGATTCAGAGGAAAATTAAAATATGGTGTTTTGCCTGATATAAAGACCTATACCCACCTACAAAACAAATGAATATAAGATCATGAGACATTCCAAGATACAGTTTGTGTTGCACTTGGTAGCCCAGATGCTTATCAATTTTCAAGAGAAAGCAAATGCAAGACTTGTGTTCCCCAGAACACTACTGCACAAGCAAGTTTTAGTAACATAGTTCACAAGACAGCAACCTGCTTCTCGTTCAGGGTAATATTCACATGAAGTACTCAAATCTGGAGTTGTTCCTGTACTGCCATTTCTTCCTTTACAAAAATTAGATTTTTTTTTTCATTCCAAATTATACGTATCTTGAACGGAGTGTCCAAATGTACCACACCTACACCCCCCACCCACAGCCCTGTTTCCTAGGTACTGGGTTAAAAATGAACTATAAGCCTTGCAGTAATTCAGGAGAGGACATAAATTTTGCAGCTTCATAAAAGACAGCAGTAAGCCCTTATTGTCTGGGTATTTCATATTAACCATGCTGAAAGGGAGCAGAGGTGATATAAGCTTAGTAATGCATTTCTCTGTAAGAAAGTAGAAATTGCTTCAGACTGAGTATCCCACTCCAACTGTATGAATTAATTATAAATATGAGTGGCATTAGAGAATTTAAAATTGACATTTAAAATATTGCCAGCATAGGTGGTAAAACTAGTCAGAAACACTTCAAAATACTTTCTAATGGACATAATACTTAGACCATCTCTCAGACCCCCAGACAGAGAAATTTTGAAATGCAAAATGTGTTAAAAAGTGATGGAGAGCCACCACATACCAGTTTTACTTACTAACACTTCCTGAAAGTGAGGATACATGACAAAGCTTAGAAACATATTAATATGCTTTTTCCCCAATGTAATAGCTTTCCACAAAGTCCACATCTCACAATGCAGATGTCTAGTCCACGTGCTCTGGCTTTAGTTAAGTGACTGAAAATGATACCTTGGGGTTGATCTGTTACCATGCAAACACACTGAAGACAGGCCACAAACTAGAATAAGACAGTACCAGCACTTTTAATGTATCAATTTATTGCATATGTCAGTACATAAAAATAGAAAAGTGTTTTTTGTAAAATTAACTTTATTGTAAAAACCAACAAGAATGATAATGTAAAACTTTGCCACAATTAGCACATATACAATAACATTTATGCCTTGTCTACAAAACTTAAGAATACTTCATAAGACAGTTTTGGCTTACCTATATATTAAAGAAAAATCAAATAAAAAGCTTGCATCTCATAATCAGTGACTGTTTCTGAATTCCAAACATAAGTGTTATTTAGAACTTCAATATGCTATCTCTATTTACACTTCTGTGGGGTTCTACTCTAAATTATACAAGCAGGATGGCATTGCAAATTATACCTAATGAGATACATTAGGCTGATCCCACTACATGCAAGAGGCACTGATTTTATATTTGGCAGAAGTGCCCCTAGCAAAATTGCCTGTCATTAACAAAAATAAAAATGCATTTTTCAAGAATTGATGAAATACAAATGGAGGTACGTCTGCATCTTTTTGCTAAGAGAAAAGACCATACCTTGGACTCTCAATTCTGCCTTGCATTCTTCACTGTGAACATCCAACATGACCCAATTATTAGCTGAGAGATGCTGATATGCATATTCTGTATAAATAGTTAATCCTTCTGCCCTTCAGCTGACAGATTGTCCATAGCCTACCAAATGCATTTGTGCTCTATTTCTAATTTTACCTGAGAAATGGACACGAGGGCAGCTAAACCAGTTAATGTTTCTCCAGAAGAAAGCACAGCTTAACTCTGCATTTCACAGTTCAGAAACAGATTCTGGGAATGTAAACTTGGGTTAGTAGGAAGCCTCAAGTATTTCCACTCATTAAAACCACAATGTGTGCACACACAAGATTTTATGCTTTCTTACAAGGAACTCTACTGCTACAGCTGTTCAGCTCCTGACCCCTCCCTGGGAACGTTGTTTTTACTTTTTTTTTAAAACTTAAATTTCTTCTTATAAAACAGAAAATTCCTTTAATGAACATATTTAAACTAAAACTTTCTTACAAACCTGTGAAAACAATTTCTTCCCAAACTAGACATTTATATCTACAGGACAAATATTTGTGAAACATCTATACACAAATGGATAACTGTTATGGGAAAACATATAATGGTATTAAATAAAATAAATGCAACAGTATCACAACACACCATTTGGCAATTTAAAGTTATTATTACTATGTTGCTTGCAGTTCAGTTTTTAGCAGCAGATAACTGTGGTTTCCATCACACAGTCCATGAAATAAAAACAAGTCTTTACTTGTCAGAACAAATTTCCTCCCCCTTCTTTCTCCCTCCCTCCCTTAAAGAATTGTATGCAGAGCAGTGAAATACTTCCATGGAAACATCACTTCCCTCCTATTTTCCTTCAGTGGACTTTATAACCAATACAGTGAAAAATAGCATAATAACATTCATTCACAAATGTATGTGGCAACCCATTAAGTGAGAAACAAAACTGTGCATATGTGGAAGGTGGAAGAAACCACACAAGTGTAAAGAATGCATATATGACAATTGTGTCAACTCACACACAATACCTGCAAAATTAAAGTTTCATATTTATGTCCTGCAGACAATACAGTGAAACACATATGGCTTGATAATAAAAGTAATATTTAGATACAGCCCACTTTGAAGAGTTTCAGATTGCCATAATCTAACACTACCCATTTGACTTTGTCTTAGCAATTGTGTGCTCAAAAAGGAATTCTTCATTTGCATACAAGTACCACATAATACTAGGGGTATTCTGGGGTTGAGAGTTTTGTTTTGATTGGTGGCAAGTGGGGTTAAATGCCATGTTACTTTAGAAATTTATGCTTTTTGAAGACCCTCCCCTCCCCCACCCCCCTACTGCACCCAATGGCATTTAATGTCAAGATATGACAACTTCTGAAACAATTACTTTCTCCTCATTCTGTCTCCAACAATTAATCTACTCTTTTGGCTTCATCAACTGAATTTTAGAAAAGCAGTATTTGCTAGTTTTCCTTCTCTTCCTCCACCTCTATTCTAAAGCAATGTGAAGTAAACTAAACAATCTATGCAAGCAGCTTTCATCTCACTGTAGAATACATCAGGGCAAGGCAATGTGACATCTATCAACTCCTTTCTGCTATACAAACACAGCCTCATCTCCCAGCCCCCAGTCAAACTTCTCCAATATACCGTGCCCAAGTACCCCTCTCCCCAAAAGAAAAAAACAAAACAAAACAAAAACCACCACTGTAAGGCTGAAAAGATAGTTTTGGTTTCACTCAGATTGAAAAGTATGCTCTATGTTTTTATGTCTATCGATCCACAAAGATGTATAGCTTTTTTCAATCAACTCTACAAAAACCTTAATAATAGTATCACAAAAGATACTTACCAGAGAAAGCAGCAACTTCTGGTATGTGAATGGTTATTAAAAAAAAAAAAAATCACATTTATGAAAAGACGTATCATCCTGTCTACAAACTGCTGACAACTTCTATCCACGTGTACGTAAGAACTATAATTCCATTAGGAGGCATAACCATTAAGGCACCAGTTCAGGAAAGCAGCTTTATTCAACCAGAGGGCTTGAGCACAAGCTTAAAATATGACTGTCCCTCAGGAAACAGATTTTAAGTGTGTGCTGAGATGCTTTTCTGAATCAGGACAACATGGCAGAACAGTTTACTTAAAAATTTGAATCCAAAGGGCAACTTTAAAGATTGTGTGGAAGATTTTCCAATTTGTTCTTTCTAGTAAAAAAACTATTTTGAAGAGGCAAACTCAGCTGCAGCAGATGAGTAATTAATCCTGCAGAAGAGATCTAAACACTTCCCAACTCCATTAGAGACTAAGCTAACAGCATGTCTTTGATCACAGAATCATCAAGGTTGGAAGAGACCTTCAAGGTCATCTAGTACTATCATCAACCTAACACAGCCATAATCACCCCTAAACCATATCCCCAAATGCCACATTCAGATGACTTGAATGATTCCAGAGCTGGTGATTCCACTACCTGCCTGGGCAACTTAGTCCAATGGCTAACCACTCTTTCAGTAAAGTTTGTTTTATAAATCTAATTTGAACCTTTGATGCAAGGCCATTTCCTCTCATCCTTGTACTTGAAATGTGGCAGAAGAGTCCAGCCCTCCCTTTCCTACAGCCTCCTTTCAAGTGGTTGTAGAGCAACGAGGTTTCCCCTGAGCCACCTTTTCTTTTCAGCTACACACAGCCCAGAGCTGCTCCTCACACAACTTGTGCTCCAGACCCTTCCCAGCTCTGTTACCCACCTCTGGACTTGCTCCAGCCCCTCAATGTCTTTCCTGTAGTGAAGGGCCCAGAACTGAGCACAGGACTTGAGGTGTGGCCTCACCAGCGCCAAGTAAAGGGATCACTGCCCTGATCCTTCTGGTCACACTATTTTTGATACAGGCCAAGATGCCACTGGCCTTCTTGACCACTTGGACACACTGCAGGCTTACATCCAGGCAGCTGTTGACCAGCATCTCCAAGTCTCTTTTCTGCTGAGCAGCTCTCAAGCCACTCTTTCACCAGCCTGTAGTGCTGCACGGGGCTGTGACTCAAGCGCAGGACCCGGCCTTTCATCTTGCTGAACCTCGTGCCCTTGGCCTTGGCTCGTTGCTCCAGTCAATCAGTGTCTGAAGAACCCGCCTTCTCCCAATGACAGGACCATCTGCTCATTTTCATTATCCTTACTGTAGCAACTGTACACATGTATCTCTAATCCTGTGATCACTGGTAATTATTTAAATTTGTTTCTTTAGGAGCTATAAATAAAGGGCACAAACATTTAACTACACCAGCATAGAAATCTGAACACAAAAACTTACTTTTACCTTGTATGACCACCCATTTTGCCTTAAGAATTATCACCTCAAATGCACAAGCAGACTAGTACTACCAAATAGTTTGCCTGGGCATTAGTGAGGAGAGCTTGAGGCAGAAAGGAGCTTAGATTGCACTGATCTCTTTCAGAAAAAGTTACTTCTATTTCCCATACAGAAATTGCCTGGGTAAAATCCTGAAGTGACGATGTCAGGCACATACAACCTTCTGTGCACTATTATAATACACAACCTTCTGTGAACTATTATAATACAAACAGCAAATGAAAATAAGGAAAGTATCTTTTCATCTTCGACTGCAGTTTGACATATATAAGTTTGCATAACCATAGAAACCAGTAATAACCCAGGATAGTATACCTGCAAGTATACTCTACCATTTATATTATTTTATATTATTTAGCGCATTAAAATCTTCCCACTTTGCATAATATAAAATTTCAAGAAATAAAACACTAATCTCATGCATGGCACACTTTAAATAAACTCTAAGAGAAGCAAGTAATTATTGTGCTAACCATGGCTGTCCAAAAAGCTCACACATACAGCAGTGAATACCAAAGAGCCTCCTGTTGTTCTAAATACATTCTGTACTACTTTTGTAGCAAGTTTCTTTAATAGCATCTGTTGTACATATCAAACAAGTGGAATATATGGACAGAGATACCAAAAAAGTATGAGAAAGACATAAAATGGTTCATTTACAATGCTGCAAATGTAAAAGTTATCTGGAACACCTTAATAAAATATCAGACCTTTCCAAGTTTAATTTCACTCTTTAGGCAAGTACAGACATGAAATACATTTAAAAACAGACATTCTTTTACCACTTATCACAAATCAAGGTACAGTGCAGGTACTTGCCCCACTCCACCCCAAAGGAGAATATCAATTATATTATTGTTACGTTAGATGATGCTTTTGCCATTTCTTCAGGGGAGTGACTCTTTATTACTTCTTTGATGAACTGTTCAAGTGCAGTGAAATAACCCTGGCACTGCCAAGTGTCATTGTGAGTTCCATCAGGAAATATCGCCAATCTCTTAGTCCGAGCTGGGGATAATTCGTAAAGTTGCTTCATCATAACTGGTGGAATTAACTGGTCAGACAACCCAGAGATGAAGAGAGAAGGCATTCTGCACTGAGAGATTTTTCTGTAGGATAGAAATTTATTTTTGTAGCACCACAGCGGAAGATACCTCATCGGAAAGAAAGAGAACAAAGTGCTGGCCATGTACGGGATGCTAAGAAAGGTGTTCTCCACCACAATGGCAGAAATCCTATGAGAATTTTCAGAAGCTAAGTGAATAGCTACTGCTCCCCCCAAGGAACGGCCAAAAAGAAAAATTTTTGTTTTATCAAGATCAGACCGAGTCATCACATAGTCTAAGACAGCCTCAGAATCTAAGTACAAGCCTTCTTCGCTCGCTTCTCCTTCGCTTTTGCCATACCCTCTATAATCGACCAGAATTAAGTTCACTTTCAAGTTTACCAGCATCAACAAAGCATTTGGCAACCTGTGGCCAATGTTGCCTGCGTTCCCGTGAAAGTAAATGATGGTTGGAGAATACGCTGCATTGTCCCCTGTGTATCTCAGCAGAATAAGATTGAGAAGAACTCCATCTTTGGTTTTGATGAAGATGTTTTCATGTGGTATACCAGTAGGCATAGGAACATAAAGGCGTGATGAAGAGGGCTGTTCAGGAAAGTAAAGCAGAACATCCTGGAATTTATATAATATACCCGCTATTGATACAAATATTAATATAAGGAGTATAATGCCTCCATACAAGTGAAAAGTCACTATCAAGGGCAAAAGACAAATACGGCAGAGACTCCAAGACCAGGAAGCCAAAGCTAGTAGCCATCTTTTGACAAAGGTCCAAAGCATCCATGATTTTTCCATTGTAGAAGTCAGTGATCTTTTACTCCAAGTAAATCCTGCAAAAGAACATATATATACATATAAACATATGTATACATATATTAATATAAGAAAAATAAAAAGGTAGCAATTTAAGCATTTGTACTTGCAGAAGATTAATGGCAAGTCAATGTATTGGAGCATTAACATAAAATTTGGTGGCAAACTCCCTTTGAACTTTTGGAAACCATCTAACTGTAAAACAAACAGAAATGCAATCGTAAGGAAAGGCTTTAGAACTCTTCAAAATCCCATTTGCAGTATTTCTGCAGCCAGTCCATTAACAGCACTAGAAGACTGGTTGAGTGAGATCACAGTAACTTTTGCTTTCCCTCAGACTTTCCTACTAAGCAAGGGAACAACCATACAGACTATCACCAGTTTGTCAAAGCTGCTCATGTAAGTAACTCTAGAATTCAGAGAACACAAACAAAAATAGCCTTTATTTCTAAGTTGCTAAGTAGCATGCAGTAAGTCTGTGCACGTCACTCTGCAGCCAGCAGAGGCTCATCACACATCTCAGCACTGCTATGGGCTAGTGGCTGTTTTTCAGCATCTCAATCAACTATGGTTACAAAACAACACCTGAACTGCTCAGAAGAGACTCCTCTATACTAAGATACCACATTGTAGTTACATTTATGACAGCTTTTTTCTTTTGCTATATTTTGATTGCTTCTGATTTATAACAATCATTATTCTCTGGTCAATGAAAAGCACTGCTGAAAATACCAAACATGAAAACAGACTCATGATAAAAGCACATACACAGCATAAAATGTTAACGACAATGGATTAAACCTTCTTTCCAACCAAAAGTTATGTCTCCCAGCATCCATACAAGATCTTGCAGTATTCACTCCTAGTTCATATGGAAACATATGTCATACCTATACAAAAACTACAGTAACCATTTAGTCACCACTGAACTGAATAATCACACTACCTGGAAGGGACAACACAAACTCACTTGTTTGAGAACACTAAGATTAGTGCTCTTAGTGTGAGCACTAAGAGCATTATATGCTCTAAACTATAGAGCATATAATAGGTACACTTTTGACACAAAGTTATAATCTCCTAAAATGATACAGCACAACAATAAGCTGAATTCAAACTCCAAAGGAGTTTGACATGCAGAGATGCATCCAAGCATTTTATACCAGCCATCTTGTTAGGCTTGAGTGATAAAAGGTGACCTCTGCAGCTACAGCCTTTGCATTCCACAGATATAAGCACCCAATCTGACCAGGAAAACCTGCCATCTCTATTTTATGCAAAAATTAAAAATAAATCAGAAATAAAAATAAATATGTCACATCTTAAAATTCATATATTAACCAAACCCAACATGATATTAAGCTTTTATATAGTGTAACTACTCCAAATACATAAAACTGGTGAAATATAAAGTAGTATAAAAGAGCAGTTATGTCAACTTTGTTCTCTTATATTATTTATAAATTCATGTTTATTATCCATATCCAAGTAAGCACAAACTGCCTATAGGAAAATTTAATTCTTGTGATCCATTTTCCTTGAAAAAAACTCACAATTATTAGAAGACATATAAAGTAGTTACTTCAATTTCTAAGATAACTTCCTAAAGAAGTTAACAAAGATTTCCTGCGTTACATTTCAGGAGTATAAGAACATTGATAATGAGACAGTAAAACCATTCTCCTTACCTACGCTATTCAACATTTTGCTGACTTTCTTGCAAAATGAAAGAAACTCCAAAAATGTTTTCTCAACAAGATATTCACAAGAGTAAGAGACCCACTGTTAAAAAAAACTACTAAGAGACAAAGAAATAATAAAAGTGATGGAGTTTTGCAATGGTTATCCCACACACACTAAGGATTATTATTTGGAGACTGATACTCACAGCTGATTTTATAAGCTATGTTAGTTTCATGAGAAGGGCACCACTTCTAGTTTTATTTCAGCAGGATAATATTATCAAAATATTATACTACTGAGATAGTGCTGCTGTGTGATTAATTCTGAGATATATATATATATGTATAGGTGTGTGTGTGTATATATATATATATATATGTATGTATGTAGGTATACACAAATATTTAGCTACTGGAATTGCAAAGCTAGTACATCCTACAACTGAAGCTTAACATGCAGTAAGTAGTTAACAGGAAGAGCAAACTACACAGCCACAAACGTTTCATGCTCACTACAAATTTAAATAAAGGTGACCACTCTGCCTTATTGAACAATTACATTACTACTAAAATGTTTTTCCCATCTGTGTGGAACTTCATTGATTTCATTCATTTCCAGGCCCATCTTGCATCTTGTTGCAAGATTTGTTAGTTAGGAAACTAAGATAAAATTTTTTCCTAGGTTCCTCCCCACCTTTCAATACCAATTAAAAGATCACTAGAGTAGAAAAGGATGGTTTCTCAAACAAGCCTAGAAGACTTATCAATATTATTTCATTTTCAATAAAGCTACAACCCACACTTTCTACAGAGCTCAAAGCAACAGACCTTCCAAACACTATCTTGGAAAGCAGAAGATGAAACAAATAGAAAAAAAATTCCATTTCAAAGACAGAAATAAAAAGGGCAAGCTGATATAGTAATATTTAGTGAGCAGTAAGGTCAGCACTTTTTGAAGTGCTGAGATTTGAGACTGTTCAACATACTGCAAGACAACACACACACACACACAAAATTCTCTTCTTGGTCTTTATTTCCCAGTCCTGGTGTGCTGGATGGGAAGTTATAAACCTTCCTAGCAGTTTACAATGTAACATCTTATGATGCAAATAGTCTGTCGTGAATTGCAAAGAGCATGTGTTGCATTTCTCTCGCATCTCTAATTTTTTATGGCTAACAGGGAGCCAGAATAATCTGGAAAAGGTGTGAGAGTGGGAGAACAGTGTATTAGACTGATGTAAGCGTATTGATGTCTGATGTGGTCAACTTGAGAAACAGAGTAGACCCACCAACCCACCCAACCTGGACAAACCTGATCCTCTCTCTAGACAAGACTACTTCTGTTCCTAGACTACAACGAGTCATGGATTTGCCCCATAACTTCCTGATGTCCCAGTTACATCAAGAAGCATTCACCCCTTTAAGCTCTTGGAGGGGACTCTTGCTTCACTAAAAAAAAAAAATATTGTTTTTGGAAGAAATATTGTATTACAGCATTGTATTTCACGTAATTGCTGTAACTTTGAAAACAAGATTTTCCTATAACAAGGAGTCACATCCCGTTTTACACCATTCACAGTTTAAATAATCCATGATTATGAAATACTAAGTAAAATGCTAGGTAAATAAGTATAATGTCATTTAAAATAAATTTTTCCTCTTGTCCCTCTGATAAGGTGCATTAGAAAGGTGAGCCTTTGGGAATCTTGATACTTCCTACAACTATTTGGCAACGCTTGTAAGCTTAAAAGACAAGCAGAAGACAGTACTGAAATATAAAGCTTTACTGAGGAAACCATGGCCAGATAGGAACAGCAATGCAGCCCAACTCAAGGTTAAGACCTGATGAAAGTAAGACTTGGCCAGACTGCTGCTGTACCTTTGGCTTAAACTGCCATGGAACTGTATTGTCTCTCAAAACAGAAAGGAAATTTGGAAGTGGTGAACTTCAGCTTTGAGTTGGGATATACACACATGTTGATACACACACACATGCCCTGTGTCTGTATATCTCCACAGCTGAATCCACAGCATAGGAACTACTGCAGACCTCTGTGTTCTATCAGATGAGCTACAAGTCCCAGAATTAGGTAGCCACTGAAAATACAAATCACTCACAATAAAAATTTTGAGGGAAAAAACCTCTTTATGAGCAAGGCATTTTAACAATATTCTATTTTGCCCTAATGCTATTTTTAAATGGTTAACACCATTATCAACTGAAAAAAAAAATCACAAAAATTCAAGTGTATATTTTAACTACTAGTGAACAATTTTTCTTTCATTTTGAATGGCAGCTAAAATTACTCTTGTCTCTTCCACAGGTTCTGTTGTTTTGCTTTTGTCTGTATTTTTAATATTAAACAGTATTATTTTCATACACTAATCATATCATAAAACATTTACCTTTAGATGTGATGATTTCCCAGGCTTCATCTCTGCCTGAAAGACAATTCCATTTATGAATTTTGAGTAAAATTGTTTTGAATTACACATGTAATTTACTGTTTATTTTGTTACTTGAAAGAAGATTAGGAAGTGATAAGAGCCAAACAGCCTAAAAATTACAACTGCGTCACTAATGAAACTGTTTGTCTCATGCTCCTCCTATCAAGCTTGTTTGAAACATTTGATGAACTTGAAATCATCTTATAATGAAGTTCAAGAATCACAATGAAATATCCTGAACTATATACACAAAACACAGTATATCACAATACTGTAATATTATAATAATATACATATATAACAATAACATAGCATCTATACATAGTTCTTAAAAACAAACATTACATTCTCTCCTTAAAACTGACTTTTATAAGTAGCTTTAAAGTTAGTGCTAAGAAGCACAATCAGGTGTGTTTAATGGCTGCTTCCTCACTGAAGAGCTTTAAAAAAAAAAGTCTTAACACTCACGGCAAACTTTTGGATTTCAACACAAACAAACAAAATCAAATATATTTTTAAAGAAATAGTTAATGACATCTGTTTGTCTCCACTTCCTTTTCCTAGACTCTACCTCCTCCAGATGCAGACAAGATTTGCACAAGCATTACATTTACTCATATTTATTCAGAAGACCTCCGGAAGTAGAAATGTCCTCAACTATAAGAAGTTAGTTTCAGAGGGGGGAGAACTGATCCGGAAGAAAACCTACAAGCTTAGTAAGGACCAAAACGTACACTTTCTTAGTATTAAATTCCTATAGAAACACTCATTAAAAAATAAAGAAAAAAAAGAGGAAAACAACAGCAAAGTAGTGACTCCTAACAAAGGAAGCAGTACAATAACAATAATTTAAGCATCACACATTTCATGGCTCTGGCTTTAAAATCAACGAGTCACTTGTCCTGCTTATTTCAAACAGCCAACATCCACAGCTCTGTTGTACATAGTTGTACGTATTGATAACTGAAAATGTTTTCCCCATAACTGGCGTGATACTTCTCCTCCCAACTGACAAATGGTACAAAGTGTCTCGAATTACGATGGTACTGCGTAAAAAAAACCAAAAAACAAAAACCCAAACAGCAATAAACGAAGATTGGCTATACCTTAACTTAGAACCTTAACTTTCTAGGGACTTAGGCTGCTAAAACATAGCAATTTCTAAGCTTGCTAAATTGCTTCCTTTTTGACTGACGAGAAACACCCAATTCAACCTTTTCAAAACGATCACTTGGTCCATTTAGAACACTACAGCTACCATCAGCCCCGCCTCGGCAGGCACCCATTTGCAGGAATTGCTCCATCTGGCAGTGGAAACAAACCAAACAGTGGAGCGAGACCTTGCTGCCAAGAACCTTAAGGTCTCCGGGGCTTCGCAGGGAGGCACCTGCAGGAACTTTTATCGGCACTGTCACGGGAGCGGCACCTCGGCAACCACGTCCCGCCGTGCGGGCACAAGAGCCGCACACCGCCCGGGGCAATGTCCCGCCTGCCGCCGCCCCAGGGAAGAGCCGCGTTTAGCCCCGGTAAAAACCCAAACCGGACCTCAAACCCGCCGGCCGCCGCCCCCGGCCCGGCGCGGCCTCAGGGGCCGGGGCCGCCCCCGTCCCGCGGCCGCGGTGGGCCCGAGGCCCGCCAGACCCACCCGCCGCATCCTCCCGGGCGGCCGCCGCCGGTGCCTCGGGCCAGCGCAGACCCCGACGCGCAACTTCAACCACCGCTCCTTCCCCCCGAGGCAGGAAGTCACCCCCGCCGCGGTTCCGCTTCCAGGGCACAGCACAGCCGTTCTCCCTCGTCTCCCCGCCTTTCCCCGCCCCGGGCTCCGCCGCCGTTCCCCGCCCCGGCCCGGGGGAGGAGCGCGGCGTCACCGGGCTGGCCCTCCTCTTCCGGGGCGGTGGGAAGCCGGTTGTCAGCCCGGCTCCGCAGGTAGCCGCGGTTCCCCGTGAGTCTGCCCGGGGTGGCCGTTCCTCCGTGCCCCCGGCTGTGTGGTCCCGTGCGGAGCGGGAGGTGCCCGCTCCGCCCGCGCTGCGGCCATGGCAGCGCCGTGCTGGGCGACGTGCGGTGCGGCCCCTCTCCGGCCCCTCTCCGGCTCCGCCGCACACCGCTCCCTCCGCCGGCACGGAGCGGCCGGGGGCAGAGCCCGAGGCGGGTGGTGTCGGGGGCTGGCTGCGTTCTCGGGGAAGGCGAAGGAGGAAATCGGTCGCTGAGCACTGAAAACTCCCGCCTGGGCAGCAGCGGGAGGGGAGTGCGGTGCCTTCTCCCGCCGTGCAGACCCATGTCTGGGTGATGCCGGTATCTCAGTGTCGCAGCCTCGCTGCTCCATTTGGCCCTTGAATGAGGAATCAGCTGGCGACCTTTAAGACAGTGGTTAGATCTTAGGTAGGAAAATTAGAAAAACATAAATCCTAATTAGATATGGGTTTTTTTTAGACTGAATAACCTGCTGGTGTTTCGTTATAAATATATAACTTTGTTTTGTTCCCAGAAAAACAGACTGATGGCTTCTGCACCTGTTTCACAGCCTCCTCCTAAAAAAACGGTGGCCTCTCACGTGCCTTTTGCAGATCTCTGTTCTACTCTGGAGCGAATACAGAAGTCCAAAACTCGTCCAGAGAAAACCAAGTATTTCAAGGATTTTCTGGATTCCTGGAGGAAATTTCACGATGCGCTTCATCAAAAAGAGAAAGATGTCACAGATTCCTTTTACCCAGCTATGCGGCTTATTCTTCCACAGTTGGAAAGAGAAAGGATGGCATATGGAATTAAAGAAACTATGCTTGCAAAGCTCTATATTGAACTGCTTAGTTTACCAAAAGATGGAAAAGATGCTGCAAAGCTTTTAAATTACAGAACGCCTACGGGCTCACGTGGAGATGCTGGAGATTTTGCAATGATCGCATACTTTGTGCTAAAACCTAGGAGCCCAAAACAAGGCAGACTGACAGTAGAACAGGTCAATGAACATTTAGATGCGATTGCTAATAATAATGCTGCTAAAAACAAGGGTCAGTTAAAGAAAAGTCTTCTTCAGTTAATTACCCAGAGTACAGCACTAGAACAAAAATGGCTTATCCGAATGATTATAAAGGATCTAAAGCTTGGTGTTAGTCAACAAACTATATTTTCAATTTTTCATCCTGATGCTGCTGAATTGCACAATGTTACTACTGATTTGGAAAAAGTTTGCAGACAACTGCATGATCCTTCTGTCTCACTTAGTGATGTTTCTATCATGTTGTTTTCTGCTTTTAAACCAATGCTTGCTGCTATTGCAGATGTCCAGCAAATTGAGAAGCAAATGAGTAACCAGACATTCTACATAGAAACTAAGCTGGATGGTGAACGTATGCAGATGCACAAAGATGGGGATGTGTACAAGTATTTTTCCCGAAATGGGTTTGACTATACTCAGCAGTTCGGTGCTTCACCCCTTGAAGGTTCATTAACGCCATTTATTCATAATGTATTTAAGAGCAATATACAAAATTGCATTCTTGATGGTGAAATGATGGCTTACAATCCTGAGGCACAAACTTTTATGCAAAAAGGAAACAAATTTGACATAAAAAGAATGGTGGAGGACTCTGATCTGCAGACCTGCTTCTGTGTATTTGATGTATTGATGGTTAATGATCAGAAGCTGGGGCATGAAGTACTAAGCAAAAGATACGAAATCTTAAGTAGTGTATTTACCCCAGTGAAGGGCAGAATACATGTTGTCCATAAGAGAAGTGCCAGAACAAGAAAAGAAGTAATTGATGCATTAAACGAAGCCATAGATAACAGAGAGGAAGGAATTATGGTGAAAGATCCCATGTCCACCTACAAGCCTGACAAACGTGGGGAAGGCTGGCTAAAAATCAAGCCAGAATATGTCAACGGACTGATGGATGAGCTGGACCTTTTAATTGTTGGTGGTTACTGGGGGAAGGGCTCTCGTGGTGGAATGATGTCTCATTTTCTATGTGCTGTTGCAGAGACGCCCCCTCCGAATGAAAAACCGACCGTTTTCCACTCCATTTGTCGTGTTGGCTCTGGCTATACTATGAAAGAGTTGTATGATCTAGGCTTGAAACTGGCTAAACACTGGAAGCCCTACCATAGGAAGGATCCTCCTTGTAACATTTTGTGTGGAGCTGAAAAACCTGAAATGTACATTGAACCTTGCAACTCTGTCATAGTTCAGATCAAGGCAGCTGAGATTGTTGACAGTGATATGTATAAAACTGACTGTACTTTGAGGTTCCCCCGAATTGAGAAGATAAGGGAAGACAAAGAATGGTATGAGTGCATGACCTCAGACATGCTAGAAGACCTCAGAAGCAAAGCACAAGGAAAGCTGGCATCTAAGCATCTTCATATAGACGAGTATGATGAGCCACATGAGAAAAAAAGGAAAACTGTTTCAAAGGTGAGGAAGGTAATTGGAATAGCTGAGCAATTTAAAGCTCCTGATCTTTCTAGTGTAAGCAAGGTTTCAAATGTATTTGAAGATGTTGAGTTTTGTGTTATGACAGGAAAGGGAAAATATTCAAAATCTGAGCTGGAAAGCAGAATAGCCCAATGTGGTGGCAGTGTGGTACAGAACCCGGGGCCGGAGACATACTGTGTCATTGTAGGAGCTGAGAATGTCAGAGTGAAAAACATCATCGCTTCCAACAAATACGATGTGGTGAAGGCAGAGTGGCTCCTTCAGTGTTTTCAAACCAAAATGCTGGTGCCTTGGCAACCAGCCTTTATGATTCACATGTCTCCTGACACAAAAGAACATTTTGCTCGTGAGTATGATTGTTATGGAGACAGCTACACAGCAAACACAGATGTTGAGCAGCTCAAGGAAGTGTTCTCAAGAATGAAAGACAATAAAGCAATGCCTCTGGACTTGATTGCAGAGCTAGAAGAACGTTACTGGTGTAGCAGCTGTCAGCTCGGTATATTCAGAGGAAGCACTATTTATGTGGACTGTTATGCTGTTGTTAATGAGCCCCAAAGCAAAATCCCTGGAACAACACTTTCAATTAGAGCTTTGGAGCTCCGTTTTTATGGTGCAAAAGTAGTTTCTCACCTTGAAGAGGGCGTCTCCCATGTTGTTGTGGGAGAAGATTGTTCACGGGTAGAAGAGATCAAAGCAATCAGGAGAACTTTTGGGAAAAAATTTAAAATTGTATCCGAGCTGTGGGTCACCCACTCAGTGGAGGAAGGAGTCGCAAAGAATGAAAATCACTACTTAGTTTAAAGCAGTTTTTAAGATCGGAGCAAAGGCACGATTGGACTTGGATTTTGTGAGGTTGTCCTAAATTTTTTGTGTGTTTTCACACAAACTGGCTTTGGCTAAACAATAACACTGAATTGCTGAAATCAGGGGAAGGCTTTTAATTTGACTGTTGCGGAAGGAGGAGGATACTAAGCTATGTTGGAAGGAAAAAACCCACCACAAGATAAATAATTTAAGCCTTTTAATCCACAAAAAGGTCTCAGGAGAGATCTAAAATTTTACATAAATAAAATATGTTTGAAACTGCCTAGTTTGTTTTAGCTTTAATAATGCTTGCCTCCATTGTTCAAAGTGGAGACAATAATTTATAATTATTATTTTATGGAGATTCTGCTGTTTATTATTAAGCTATCGATTTGCAATCACATTCATGTTTTTCTGGACTTGTTTTGTATGTATTCCATATGCTAGAGAATTCAGTAATTTATAAACTTCATCTGTACTGTTTTAATTTTCTTACATTGGTTTTAGCATTAAGCACCACACAGCCTCAGAAGCACTTTGATTTTAGGATATTGTATAGATTCCATGTTACTTTGTGTAAATAGCTTTTGTACAAAAGAACCAAAGCTTTTCATTGAGGTGAGAATGGATTAATAATGAACTATCTATGCATGAATTGCAAATCAATTACTTAAGAATTGTAATAACCTCCTGTGCTCATTACAGTTTAACTGTGAATTGTGACAGGACTAGGCTTTTACAATTAACCATCAGTTTATCTTTTAAAAATGCTTCTTAAGTTATTATAGGATTAATTTCCAAATATCCACTTCTATGTATATTTTTCCAATTACTAAATAAAATCTATTTTTAAAGTCTGCCTGGTATTTATTTTTAGTAAGCAGTCACTTTTGAAAAACATAAAACTTAATTTCTTGTTTTATTTTTAGATAATTCATGCATCAACTTTGAGGGGAGAAAGGTTGAGGCCTTGTTTCTTGTTATGTCAACATTGGTATCAAACAGAAATTAAGTTAGGCAGACCACATGGAGTCAGTTTTTAGCTGACCTCTTTCTTCTATGCTTTCCATGATCATGTTCATGCAAAAGTTCTTGTAAAAATAATTGGGAATTGTTATATAAAAGGTTTAATGGAAGTATTGAAATTTTGGTTAATTAGAATTGTATTGATATCTCTTAGTGTATTAGCAGCTCCCTTATTATCTGAAATACACTCCATAGGTAAAATGTATTAGTCGCTGTCCACAAATTTCCCATCACCAGGCCTGCTTTGCTCTTTTTCTTGAGTGGGGCTGGGATGGTGGGACATGCTTTTGGTTGTGAGGATCCTGCCTTGTGCCTGCCTTGCTGTTCCCTTAGCACTCTTTCCCTCGTGGTTGCACCCCTTGCCCCAACAGGGATTTGAATGAATGAATGAATGAATGAAAGCCTGGCCTCTCTCTGTTACAGAAATCCTCACCTTTCTTTTGTTCCCCTGTGTTCATCTGGGTCTGAAGTTTGGATGTGAACTCCTATTCAGAAGGAAATTTAAAAATTGTGGAAAGCTTGTCACCTTTTTACTGTAGTACATCTGTTTGGTAAAACACTTAAAACTGTGTGGTTCCTGTTGCTCAATTTCCAGTTACTCATTTCTGAAAGAGTACATCTCTATGTTTTAAGAGTCTGTATTAATATCCTTGAAAAGCAGAAGATCCACTTATACAGGTGAAATCAATCAAAATCTCTCAGCTATAGTAAATAATATGTAAGATGTACTGTTCTGTTTATGGCATCTCAATGATCTGGTGAGAGATTTTTAAAAGCTCTGTAGCTTGCTGGTGGGGTTTTTGCAATACTTTGTGTCACTCTTTCTGCTAAAATACAATCAAAGGCCATTTAATCTTTTCAGTCTATATATACTTGCAGCTTGAATTCTTTCAAAAGAGGGACTTAGAGTTATAAAATGTCATGAAGAGATTAAAAAAGATTTGTTTGAAGGTGACTAGGGAAATGCCTTTTAACATAGTTCAACTGAGCATAAACCATCTCCAGCTGGTAACAGCTGTTGCACCACAAAACAGTAGATGAGCCTGTAAAATTTTATGGAACTATTTTTTGCTGTGAGGGGATAGGAATGAGAGAACTGTATGTTTGACTTATACAAACCTAACAGTGAAGGAGCTTGCAGGTGTAATGTTTCTCCATATTCCTTTCTAGAGGCAAGGAAATTAAAAGGCATCAACGTCAAAATTATTTTCTTCTAGGAAAAACACTTTTACCACTGTATTTGGATGTTTTTAACAGTTGTAGCTTTTCTTTCTTTGTCATTTTGGGGAAGATTATCTTGGGAGAACATAAAAGGGAGTTGAATATAAATTCTAACTGCAAGCATTCATGTTCACAGCATATGTGATTGTATTTGAAAACTGATGTAATAAGAATGTTTCAACATGTATAATTGTCACTAGATTAGTGGCAAAATATATTTAGATTTATTATTCTGTTAATATTACAGGTAGAAGAACTATGTAAAGCTATGAAACCACAGTTCATTTTTCTCCCTGTTGTACGTAAAGTAAAATACATTTTTCAAGACCAAAGTTGCCAGAAATAAGATATCGGGGGAAAAAAAAAAGATTGTTACACACATGAGTGGGTATGGTGTGAGGGGTTATGTATTCCATTCTTTTATTCTCAGTCTTTCCCAGAAAAAATGAATTCACATAGTCTGCTTCTGTGGTTCTGTACAGAGTTGTGCTAGTTAGAATAACTTAACTATGGTATTTCTAAAGCTTTTATGAAGTTCAAATTAGCCTTTTGAAATAGATTCAGGTAGAAGGTTGTTTTGTTTCATTTTTTATAGAAGTCCTTGTGGTTCTAATTTAATTTTTATAGTTTCTCCAGTGTTTTCTGTTTTGTTATAGCACAAGATCAGCTTGATGGAGAAAAGTAGAGCTCTAGATGTTTTTCTCAGCCTTTGGAATCCTGACACTTTCCTGTAATATTTTCATAGCTATTAAGGGCTAGATGAATGAACAGGGAAGTGGACTGAAAGCTGGTTGAAATGCTTGAAGAGTTGTCAGCAGCAGCCAAGGTACAAGATGAGAGTCAATGGGGACAAAATGGAACAGGAACTTTTGTTTAAAACTAGGAAAATTTGTAAGGGTGGTGAAATACAGGAACAGGTTACTCGGAGGGGTTGTGGAATTTCCATCCTTGGTGGCATTCAATGTGCAATCAGCTACAACTTGCTCTACCCGACCCTTCAACTGGACAATGTTTGACTAGATGATCTCAAGAGGTGCCATCCAGCCTTAATTGTTCTGTGAACCAAGTCTGAACTAAATTTTCCATTCTGATTTTAGGTGTCTTGTGGATGGTCAAAGTGTCAAGTGGTGACATATATGTTGCAAATTTAATGGATTTTTTAAAATTTGCAGGACCACAGATAATAGTATTGCTTACTCTCTTTATCAGCATGACTTTTAAGGCTACACATTAAACTGGAGGAAAAAACAAAGCAAACCAAGAAAACCCAAAGCATAAACCAAATTGAGTTACAATGAACATCAAGATTGTTCAGTCTCCTGAGCAGTGGAAAGAACTCTCTAAGTGCTGTGTATAAATGTTTAAATACTAGCCATATCTTAAAGAACAGAAAAGCTGGTTTTCAATTTGAGGTGATATATAACTGTACCAATTGTGAAAGTGAAAACAGGCTCCTGTAATTTAACCACTTTCATCTGATTGCTTAGTCTTGATTTGGGGGTGCTAAAGTAACAGCTACTTTCTTGTGATGGTAGACTTTACAAACATAAACATTACAGGTCCAAGGAGGAGGTAGGATTTCTCCACCTTCTTGCAGATGGAAGCTTCCTCCTGCAGCTAATCTGCTACAGCCTCAGCAGACTTTGCTTTGGCAGCAACAGCAGCAAGCAGAGGCAACATGTTCTTAGAAATCTATGTTTTTAGCCTGCACATCTTACACCTGCAGCTTATGCAATAACTGTCTGGTCAAAGGCAGTTGGATAGGAGTTCCTGTTGGTGCATTCAAGTAAAAGACAGCAAATAGATGTGTAACACAGCTCGTCTCAGCTAAGTTTTTGTGGTTGCTTTTTTCATTCTTGGTCTCCCAGAGTTTATCTTTTGGGTTTGCCTCTTTTGCCTAGTGTATTATAGATTTTATATGTCAGACCTGTGTGCTGCCAAAGTGGAATGAATTTATACATACAGTTTAAAGACAGTTCTCATACCTCTCTGATGCACTTCAGTCTGCCCTGTAAACATATTCACATATAATTGTACCAAACATACATCTCGGATTTGGTTTTTTGTTGGGTTGTTTTTTGTTTGTTTGGGTTTTTGTTTTGTTTTGTTGTTGTTTTTTGTTTGTTTGTTGGCTTTTAGGGTTTTCTTTGTTTTAGGGTTTTAAAAAAAATTATTTTACTTAAAATCTCTGAGTGCTGTTAGAGTAAAAAAAAATTATTCAAGGCAAAAGTAAATATGAGAATGACAGGTATCACACTGTTCAGGTGTCTGAACATGGTTGTATGAAGAAAAGAGAAATAAACAGGATAGCCAGTTTTGCTGATTACATCTCTCTGTAACTGAAACACAGCAGGTGCTGGGAGAGACTGCATGACACACTGCTATAGCAGCAACCAGGGCAGAGCAGTAGGGTCACATGCATTAACAACATTAAAAAATTTAATGAATAAAAGACAGTAAAACCCCCAGAATTTTACTCTTTTTCCCCCTCTGAATTATGTGGTAACTTGAGAATAATTTTTTTCTATATCAATTATTTAAATTCTTATGCTTGGTGATGAAGAGCTATGTGTACAGAGCAATTGCTGCATACAGATCTCATACAGATTCCTGGCAGACACTCAGTAAAAGCATCTAAGGTAGAGCACAGATAATATTTAATTTTTTAAGACTGAAATATTTAACTTTTTTTAGTGACTGGGAGATATAAAGAAACATTTTACCACTAGGAAGAGACCTGGGTCTTAATATGTAATGGTACAGGAGAAATATTCTGCTGTGTTTGTTTTGGATAACCTGCCTTCCTGACCTGTGTTTTTGGAAGACATGACTGATTCAACCTTTCCAAAATCCTTGCCAATTTGCTCTCAGGGCAAAATGCTTTTAGAATTACATGCTTTGTCCTGGGTTGTCTTTGTTTATGAATTCTGGTCAGACTTACACAATTCTGTGGTTTATTCAGGGTGCTTCACCCTTGGCCCATGTTTTGGCTGCTGCCCAGGTATAGACTGTGGCTCAGTCATGACCCTGCTCTGGATTTCTGCAACTGCATGATTGTCTGTCCAACATGTGAGTGAGCTCCAGGAGTTGCATGGAGGGAAGGGGGATTTCTAAACCAGAGGAGCCAAAACTTGCTAGAACATGTGTAAATGTGCACACACATATATACACGCTATATACCCGCAATTTTTATTATTCCTTCATCTTTAGCAACGCTGAAGAATATTTTTAGAGATTCCAGAAGTGGATGGGAAGGCTAGACAACAAGAATTTGTGATGGTGTTGCAGAATTCATACCTACAGACTGCCCGAGGCTAACACACCTACACACAGTCCATTGGCATGACTGTTCCTTATACAGAGACCTCTTCCTTCCCATCCAGAAAATGGACTGTGGAAGTTTTACTTGGTCAGTAGAAACAAGAAATTCCCAGGATCCAGCACAGACCATTTCTTGCATTCTGCTGCCTACACTAAACAGAAATGGTCCCCAGTTCCAGTTCTTCAAAGATATTGTCAACCACCAGCAGCTATTTCTCATTCATGCACCAAAATTCTCATTTCTTAAAATAGTCTGGCCATAAAAAGCTGTGCCCTTAGCACTGGTCAGACCATCCTATCTGGTGCTTCATCACTGTTTTGGAGAATATTATTTGGTCCAGACCAAGCTGGATAACATTATGGACAGGGTAGTGGCAGGTCTGTGCTGGTGATCTGTCTAGTCAGGATGAGGAATTGAGCCTGAGTTAAGCAACTGACATGAAGAGACCATGAAAAATACATGCTATGCTCTGGATTATGTTCAGGAGCAGACAAGAAACATGGGGAGGTGGCTGGGTTTTGTGGTCCCTGAGCACGAGCACAGCTCTGCTGTGGGAATTGGAGCTTGTGGGAAGACAAGTAAGTGTTCATGATTGGCCATGCAGTTGTAGGTAACATCAAACCAGAATGAGTGCACAGAGGCCAAGAGAACAGACCACAGCTGCCTCTTACACAGGCTGAGGAGAGATAAAGAATGCAATGTTGATGTAACCAAAGTGTTCTGTCTCCTGCAAGGGCAGTGGCAAGACTTTGCTGCTGTTTACTTAAGCCTTCACCCACAGTTATCTGCTCTTTGGCTATATTCCAGAATTTCCATAGGGAATTTCAATATTCATTTATTATTGCGCAAAGGTTTTAGCAATCAGACAACACAAAAATCACATATTATCTTTTACAATTATTTTAAAAGCTTACAGGAATTAAAATAAAGATTAAAATCATTTAGCAGCATTCACACAATAACAGGTCCCCAAAGATCAGCACAGGCAATCAAACATTGGCAGGAAATAAATAGTTAGGCAGGTGGCCAGCATAGATAACTTGGCTCATCAGTATTCAAGTAGGAACAGCCTTTGCATTATTAGTCAGCCTAATTTCCCCCTCCACACCACAACCACCTCCAACCCTTGCCTCTCTTGTATACTTCACTTACTCCTTTTTTGTGGGGTTGCACCCTACAGAGTCCTGTGCTAGTTCTTGTTTTAAATGCTGTTGAAAGAGGGAGAAAAGCTATTCCAATTAATATGCTTATCAGGATTACTTGGAACTTAGTTAAATGCAAATAAAGAAGTTTATGCACCAGCATTAAGCAGTATGTGCTGTGCTGAAAATGGTGTGAAATAATTTCTGTGTACAAGACAAATAGATTTGACTGGGTGTTTTACATACAGGAATATACTGTGAGCAAGATGATCGCAAGGAAGAAAAAAGTTTTGCCAATATATCCTTCTAATTTAAATGTTGATCCATCAACATATCTAGCTTCAAAGCAGAACTACTAGAATTTGCTAAGCAGCCTCTGGAGATCTGCAGAGAGAAATCAGGTCTGCCTCTCTCCACTTAATTGCACAAAAACTTCCATCACTTCCAAGGTATCATGCAGATCAATGATCTGGGTGTCCAGCCTGTTCACTGCAGCTGTAAGCTTAGTACCCTGTGGAGACTTTCTAAGATAAAGTGGGTCCCTTTCCCAGGAGTTCTTCTTTGTAAAATGGTCAGCATATACCCCAGAAATTCAAAGGTAGAAACCCTGTCTTAACAGACATGTATAAAAGTGAAATCTGATTCCCTTTGAGTCTTCATACCTCTCTCTCCCCTTGACATTACTAATCACGCATGATCCATGTTTTGGGAGAACAGTTAAAAGAGCTTTCACCCACTTTATTTACAGTCTGTGATTTGAGTGTTTCCCAGAAGTGGGAGGACCATGCTACTGCTGTATTGTACAGAAACATCTGGCTGCCTGATTCTCTGACTAGTGGACTATTATACAAAGGGACCTCTAGAAGCCCCACAAACTGGGTGAAAAGGTGTGTGAGAGCCTGGATTGGTTAATGACTGAAACAGCTGACCTCTTAACTGCCCAGGTGCAGAGGGCAGTGCACAGTCATCACAGGAGGGCTTGAACAGGATAAAGAGAAGGCTGCTGAGAGGCAAATCCCATGAGGCAGGATAGTGCTTTGTATCATGCCAGGGTCCTCCCTTACATAAGGACTGGTGTGAAAACTCCCCTCCGGGAAGTACCTGGACATTCACAAGTAGCCTGAAGGTATTCACCCCTTCTGATGGTTTATTGTTGACTCAGTGATGCTGACCTGAGAGGCAGCTGTAAGGTCAAAATCACCAAAAACTCCTGAAGTGAGCTGTGATCCACAGCATCATACCCTTCAGTGGGAAACTGCAGTAATCCTACCTTCATTCCCCAGGGAAGGTACCTGGGCATTCCCACCCTAAGGGAGCACATTTAAACCCAGTGGATGCTATTTTGTGGATTTCCCCCACCCCTAATGGATCAAGACAGCGACCATACCATCCCTTTGACAGACAGACTTTGAAGTTGCAACAATCACGGCAGGACCCAACAGGGTGTGACTACAGACCTTTCTACTTCTATTCTTTCTCTTTTCTATTTCTTTCTATCTATTTGTCTATCTATCTCTGTACCTCACATTACTGTTAAATAAAAATCTGTATTATTGACTTCAGCATATGGTCTCATTTGCACCTTACTTCAGGCAGTGGCATCTCTCTAATAATTTTAATAATTAGATCTTAACACACTCTTAAGGGCAAAGAAAAATCTCATTAACTGAAATTTACTTCATTCTTTTTTTCCCTCCAAATTTAGATATCTAAAGCCAGGCTGGCACAGAGCCTGAATTGTTCCTAAAGCTGGGGGAACATAAGCTATTCTTTGAAAAGGACTGGTAAACATCCAGATTTTTGAATGGCTTTTTAACCTGGATTCACAAATGAAGTAACAAAAGAATACAGAAAGGACACTTACTGAAGGCTAAAAAGATAATAATGAAAACTCATTACTCCTTCCAGAGCCTCGACACAGCTTGACCCTGATTGGTCACTAAACAATTCACAGGAATTCAATGAAACAACCACCTGTTGGATAAAAATCTCCAAACACATTCCACATGTGACCACAACACAGGAAAAGCAGATGAGATAAAAATTTGTTTTCCTTTTTCTCTGAGGCTTCTCAGCTTCCTAGGAGAAAATCCTAGGCAAAGGGATTTTTCAGAAAATATGGCTGTGACACTGAGAAACTCAGCATGGCTGGGTTTGATGTACCCACTTGGTGTAACTGTAACACTTTGGACACCTTTAGCTGTTTGCAAAGAGACTATGACAGCATAATACATGCAGATATAAGGTACATAGCAATTATTCATTGCTTGGCATGTACGGATGTTAGCTACCTAATAAAGAGCTAGGCTAAGTGTCAGTTTGCTCAGTCTTCACCCCTTCCTATTTGACACTCATAGACTCCAGGGAGAGATAGCCAGGGATCAATAATGAGGTCAGGTCAGGAAGATCCTGAGTCAGGTAAAGGCACCAAGGTTGGCCTTTGATGCTCTCTTGATTTCATCTCTTTGCGAGTTCTCTTTCACCTCCTTCTTCCTTCAGAGTTCTTTCTTTTCCACCTTGGTGTTTTTTCCTTCAGAATCTTTGAACCACTCACAGACCCAGTTTCAATAATTCTACGTCCACTGTCAACTTTACCTTTCTTATCTCACATGGTTCCACTCTGTAGATGTCTTCATAGCCTTTTTTTCCAACCTGGCAATTTCTTCAGAAGTCTGAGCCAGGTTTCTCTACCAGAGGTAAGCCTTGGATTCTTGAAACACAGTCAGCTGAAATCCTGTGTGTGAGGGAGAAAAAGTTGTATGAAGGAGATACATTCATTAAAAAAAAAAAAAAATATATATATATATATATGTAATGGAACTTGCAAGGCACTTATTTTGAATTCAGAGAGAAGATGCATGCATTTAGTGCTGTGTGTAGTAAAATTGTCTTTCCAGAGACTTGCTTTTTTCTTTTCTTTCCTCCCCATGAGAATTTTGTTAACCATAAAGTGAGAAATCAGAGACAAAATGAAGGGAATTGCAGCTTGTTAGGAGTCAGACCTCTTTACATAGAAAGCAGATTATTTTCTTGTTCTCTCTTCCCCCCTTCACATTTTCAATCAAAGTGCCTGAAAAGAACGAACATTGAGCAATCAAAGTGTGAATGCCTGTGTCTCTGTCTATTCATATATAGCAATTTCTGAACCAATGGGCCAGTTCTATCCAAATTTCACAAAGAAATAGCAGTATCCCTCTCTCTGCCCACTCCTCTGCCCAAGCTCCAGTGTGGGAGATGCCTGAGAAGAGAGGGTGGTAATGGCCTCTGTGAGGGAAAGAGTCTGTGTACCTATCCTGGAAAGAAAATACTTCAGATGCCAAAAGAACTTGTCCCAGTTTTCTCATTGTCTTATGAAGTCAATCCACCCAAGGCACAGAAACAGGAACACAAGCTTCTTTGGTTGTGACACTGCCTCTCCTGCTCCAGTCTGCTGCTTAGTGCTCACCTGAAGAGGGAACAGTGAATGCCCAATTACATGAAAATCTCATACTTCATTAGGCATCAAAGTATCTAATCACTGATCTGCAAGACTCTTTGAAACCACTCTCATCTGGTTCTGTTGCTCAGGGAACTCTGTATGTTCAGCATTGCTGCAGTGTGTGATGCATATGCTGATGCATACCACTCCTGCAATTGCCATGATTTTTATTTGCATTGTTTATTCAGACTCTCAGAACCTAGCACACTCCTGCTATGTTACTGTCTGCTGTAATATGGTGCTGATTGTAATTTTTATTTAGTGAGAAAGATACTAAAAATGCAATGCTAGCAGATCCCTTTTATGAATATTCAATGAATTTAAATCAAATGGAAATAAAAGGACAGTACTCAACAAAAGAAGGCAACTTCTACCTGAACAGAAAGAACCAAATATGAGGAAAAGAGACTGATAGACAAAACATTCCACAGATTTTTCCTTTTAGTTCCATAAACTACAAAATTGCCAAACTCACAGCATAGGGATAGTGATTTGATAACCTATAGACAATCCAAACAAAACCATGTGATTCACTAATGGTTTGGTTTAGGTGGTATCCCTGTGCTCCACCAGAGTTACTGGATAGCATGTGGGATGAAGGGTTGCTGCACTGTCCAACCCTACAGGAAGACTATTAATTATAGAATTAATTGTTGGTAATGCAATTTCAGAGTATTCATTTTTCTCAGGACACTGAAGTTTCTTCCTTAGAAATTTTAGAGCTATCGTTCAGTACAAGTCTATGGCAGTGCTGTGGTTTTCCGGAAATGGTCACAATAATATGTCATCAAAAAGTATTTTTTAAAGAAAGCTTTGTTCTTCAGGATTCAAAATATAAGGTATGGTACCATAAAACCAGGTATAAGGATAAAATTTCTTCTTTAACTTATTCCCACATGATTTGATAATGTCCTTGTATAATACTGTCAGTTTTAATAGTTCTGTGCTCGAGAGGTATCTCTGTTTCCTTCATGATTCACAGTGAAAGTTATTTACACTAAAATAATATCAGCTTTCATTTAGGGAGTAGTTAACAGAGCTGTAAGTTATAGATTAAAGATTTTAAAAAAATTTAAATATAAAAAAATGTATTTCTATGGATAGGCAGGGAGGTTAATCTAAAAATTCTTCTCCTGAATAAAAAAATTCTACCTTTACAGCAAAAAACTTAGTGTTGTAATCCAAAGGATAAACTAAAATTAATGGATGGCATTGGAAACAGATGTAGTAGCTAATATAAAAATTAATTGCCCCAGGAAAAGCAAACTGAAGAGGGAAAGAAACACCCTTGTGCTGTGAATGATTTAGACATTAATGAGTCTGTGTTCATTAGCAGTGATGATTGTTAGCACTTAAGACAGCATAAAACATCAATGTCTCCTTTTAAAGACACTCATAAAGCAGAGAAATTCTACAGCAATCAGAGTTGAATGAAAATACTTAAAAGTGAATAACAATCAAATCAAGCAATGACTTTGGATTTCTTCTTTTTTTTTATTTTTGGCTGGCTGTTCTTGTGCTCTGTAACCCAATATTGCTGACAGCAACTGGCTCTTAATGCAGACAAAAGATTCCTCCTGAATACTGAGTTGACATTTAAAGTCTCACAATCACTCTACTTAGGGAATACATTTGTACATGAAAATTTAGCTAACATATAACTGAAAAAATCTGCTGAAGTAACATAACTTTAACTTCCTGAGCACAAAAATAAAGCAAAGATATTACTCTATGTTTTTGAAATTACCTAGGCTCTGTAAAGGTTAAATAAATGAAGTATTCAATCCAGAGTTCTTGAATCATCGGCATTCCCAAGTGCAGAAATGAACAAGACTGGAGTATGAACTATGGCACCACTGGAGTGAAACAATTAATGAGAAAATGCATGTTTGAAAGATACCAATCAGCTTGCATAGGCTGGCCTTTACCTCCTAATTTGTAGTAGCTTCAGTTATGTGAGAATTTTTGCCTTGTATCATTCTTGTTTTCTAAGTCCTTTGTCATAAAAGCCCTTTGTTATCTTCATTTTGTTAAAGTTGCAAAATTAGGATTTAGCTGTTACAAACACAACTTGGGCAGGGTTTAGACTTCTAATTAGCATTTACAAGGCCTCTCTAATTACCACCAAAAGCTACTAAAGCTTTTTAAGTTATCCCTGGTAACATTCAAGGTCAGCTTGGGCTGGGCTCTGAGCAACCTGATGTATTTGAAAACATTCCCGTTCATTGCAGGGGGGGTTGGACTAGATAGCTTCCAACCAAAACTGTCCTGTGATTCTATGATTCTAAGCTCCTTGGTACCCTATCTTAAAAAAAAAAAATTTGTCTCCCACTTTTGAATATGAAGAGCAGCATGTCAGTTTTCACAGCACTGAGCATTGTTGGTGATGAAGGCTGATAATATTCCATCCAATGCTCCACAAGGGCTCAGCTCAGTTATCACTTCCCAGCAAAGCTGCTGCTGTGGTTCAGCCTGGTATGCAATGAAATTTGCTGTTTCTTTAAAGTGATGCTGGTTGTTATAACAAATGTTAACATGCAGGATGTGGGTGACCTGTGTTAAACATCATGTGGGCGAGAGGCTACAGGGTCGCTTGTGCCTTCTTTCCAGAGGTGAGCTGGCTGGAGGCCTTGAAATGCTATGGGCATTCTTTAACTTACCTGGGGAAGAGAGAAGTTTTTGTCTTTGCTTTGCCAGCTCTGCTTCAAGAGCTGGCTATATACCTCATCCAGTAATAGATTAATGCAGACTTCAAAAACAATACTTCACAAGTAGATTCAAGTTTAGAGCTTCTGCATCCTAAAACAACACAATGCTAGTGGATTGATTTGTCACTGTATATATATACACACATATATATATATATATACACACACATATATATATACACACACACTCATATATATATATATATTTTGTATATACATATTAGCTCTGTATATGTGTATATATAGGTACTCATGTATTAAACTGGTGTCCCCCTCCAGAAGACATTCCACCTGTACATTTTAACTAATGCTTCTGGGTAGCCTAGAGCTCTGTGTCTCAGTCCTGGAGGTAGGTGACCTCTCAGGCACGCCCACATCCTTGCTTACTGTGTCATGCCACCTTCATAGTAAAAATAGAAAAAGCAATCATTTTTCTACATGCACCTGTGTATAATTTTGTTTTCATATGCCTGTATGAGTACCAAGAGAGGGATTACAGATACTCAGAGCTTTTAAGATGTATTCAGTGAGAAGCCCCATCTGATTATTACTAATGTGTTGAAAGAGTTGCAGAATATTTGAAATATAAATCAAGAGTTAAAATTTACCTTTACCTTGTGTCATGCAGAAAGCTAAATGACTGTGTTTATAGAAATGACATTTTCAGAAAAGGAAAATCACAAGATAAGAGAAATATATCTAGATAATTATGTTCTTTATGGTTTTGAATGTTTGTATAAATACATCTTGGAAATTAGAAGGATGCTGGTTTGTATCAAAGTGCTGACTTGACAAGAGCATTGCTTTTATTCTGGTGATATCATCAGTGAAGAAGCAGTGCATCTGCCGTAGTAACTGACCTTTTCTCTTTTCTACTTTTTAAAAAACTGAAGATATATTGTTCTTTTAGCTGAAAATGCATTTGCTCTTTGTGCTAAGTCAAATCAACACAGGCAAAAAAAACCCCTGTATCAGTTAGTGCATCAAGAGCAAACACTTTTGTTCATGTGTCATCCTCACAGTAGATGAAAGATCAAAGGCCATAAAAAATGCCAAAGTTCAGTGCTTTGGTTTGTAGCATTTTTGTTGCTCTTATCCTACCAACTGCTTAAAAATATGGTTAAGTGGGGAAGTGGTTTTACTGACTCATGTATTTTTGAATTCATTTTTAGAAGGCTTGTATTTAAGCATGTGCAGGACTGGATTAAAATTTTAATTTTAGTTTTCACATCTGATATGCACAGAATATTCTGGGCATCTTTAAACACAAGTGATGTTTTTAGCCAACCTTTTAACTTACAAGAGTCAGCCTGGTACAGTTTGACTTTGATTGAATGGCACTATTTTACGCTAGCTGTGATCAAACTGTTTTGTTTAGTTTACAGCAGATTCAATTTTTGGTGGATTTGGTTGAGAGATTCTGTGGGTGAAAACACAAAACAGGGTGGAAACAATTTCCTTGTCAGACAGTATTTTAGGAGACAACCCGCAGAGTTCAGCAGAACAGAGAAAGCAGCAATAAAACTGAAATGCAGTCTATTTGTCACTCTGTTTTGACTAAACCAAAGCAAAATACGAGGTAAAATAAAAATATTTGGATGGAAAGAATGTCATTAAGAGAGATTCTCTCGGCTACTCTTGAATATGTATTTGTCTGAAAATGAAAGAAGGGATCCTTGCTTTAGAAGTATATACACTGCCACTGACATGTTATCAAACACATGTACCCATAAATATGAAAATACTGAATTTGTGAGGCACCTACATAAACATGCCTCAAAATTATAAGACACATGTAGAAACGACAGAAAGAGAAGGAAAATACTTCAAGGCATGTCTCCACAAAAATCATAGTTCTAAGTGACACCAACATGACAAGAAATGGTCTATATAGTTAAAGAAGTTTGGCATCTCTTCAGAGAGGCAGTATTTTTTGGAGTAACACAGAGACAATCACTAAAGTAAGAAGTGTGGTTTTCTTATTTTCATGTCCCAAATGACATGCTGGGATTTCTAGGACATTGTTTTCCAGTAACTCTTTGTAAAAAAAAAAAAAAAAAAAAAATTAAAAGAACCTTGCACCAAAATTTTTCAATCTTTATTTTTCATACTCAAAACCCCTGAATAATTGATTGTTGCATCTGTTACTAGTACAGTGCAGTTTGTAGCACTAGCTGTTTCCTGGAACAACATTTGTTTTATTCCCAGATTAAGTTAGTCAAAATATGGGACAGGTCTTAAGGGAACAAGTAGTTTTAGGCTTCATTTTTAAGATAAGAAAAAGCATTAGAAAATGTGTTTTAAAGATGGAGGGGAGAGTGGAAAAAAGGAAGGAAATTAATTTAAGGACAGAATCATCCAGAATCAATTAGGTTGGAAAACACCTCTGAGATCATTGAGTCCAACCTATGACCCAACACCACCCTGTCAACTGGACCATGGTATTGAGTGCCATGTCCAGTCTTTCCATAAATATCTCCAGGGAGGATGACTCCTCCACCTCCCTGGACTGCCCATTCCAGTATCTAATCGCTGGTCTTGAACTTCATGCTGTTGGCCTCAGCCAGTGTATTCAGCCTGCCCAGAGGGACAGGTCAGTAATGAAATGGGGAAAGACTGCATCAAAAAGAGATGAGAAAGTTAAGAATTACTGTTATTAATGGCTAGGAAAGGGAGGCATGGTCAGCAACTCCATTACATCTTATCCTACAAGGGAAGTCCCTTAGCCTGATTTGCTAGCCTAAAATTTTCAACCATAATTTCTTCTCTCACAAAAAAGTCTTATTGGCAGAACTGTATCAGAGAGTAACAAGAAGCACAAATCACTCGGAGTCCCCCAGCAGACCCTTTGCTTGTAGTCTTTCTTGAATCTTTCTTTACTTCAATTTATTAAGCTAATTCTGACTGAAGGATGACTCTCAGTGTGAGACTGAAGGAAACATGCAAGTAAAGCAAACTGAAGTAGCCTTGCCTCTCCCCATTCTCCAACAGATGGAAGGAGACACCTTTACATTTCCTGGCACAGTGGATCCCAGGCAGCATGTACAGTTTTCCTCAATATTCAGGGTAGACAAGTCCCAAGTGAGGTGTGTTCCAGTGTTGTTCCAGGGATGGCATATGCTAGCCCTGCTGCTGGAAGTGGTATTCATACAAAGAGGCTCTGCTCTAAGGAGGAAGGCAATGGGGCTTTTGAAAGCGATGAAAGAACATATGGCAAAATGTTTTGACATTGTAACAGTTAGGAAAAGGGAGCTTTGAGAGTTACTAAACCGAGAGGAAATCAATCAAGTCTAGCAAGATAATGGTTATGACTGAAAGATTTGAAGTCTATAAATATAATGGGGGAAAAAGAAGAAAAACAGAACAGTTTTATATTAATGGAGCAAAAGAAGGCATTCCATTTTGTGCTTGAAGTGATGCCCGAAATTGCCAAGAAAATGTGTCCAGGGGCTGCCCAACCTGGACAAACGGAGAAAAGAGCAAGAGGAGCAGTTTTGGTGGGGTTAATGGGTAAAAAAGTGGCAAGGAAAAGGAGAAGTAAAGTGACAAGACCAGTGATCATAAACAAAAAAAAAATAAATAAAAGGAAAAGGAATAATTAATTCCTTTCATTGTTATTAATATTAGCACTTAGAGCTAAACAAATTGTTCCTGTCGTTGGCATGGGTATGTAGTGAAAAGCACCCAGAGGCCTAAGCAGTAGGTTGCACTGGGGTGGGAAATCCTTTCCATGCTTTTGGCTTTGGTTACATTCTAGCTACTGCAAAACCTCAGGGAATGCCTGCATGTGCTGGTGAGGGAGCTGGTGCTCTAACTCTTCGGTGTGGGGCTACCCAGGTCATGAGACGAGGAGGTAGAAAAGTACCTGGCTCTAGCACTACTCTTAACCCCAAATTTCCCTGCGTGTATGATCATGCTACACTTGGAGCAGGAGAGGCATTTCCTCATGGCCTGACCTACATCAGCCTCAGTGCAAGATGTGCTGCAAGTCCAGTGTACATCGTGTACATTGCAGACTCCTCTGTTCCCTCCAGTCTGCTGATGTGGCTGTGTCACCAGATGTGCCAGCTGTTAGGAAAGTGTTTTCATTGCTGGGCTTCGCTGTTGGAAAGTGGCTGCTGCCATGGACAGCAGTAGAAGGGAATCTAGAGGAGCTGCCATTGCCCCCTGCTGTCCTCACGGCTCTGGTGGCTCCTGCTGCATTCCAGGCAAAACTGTCCTACACCATGGGAGCACCAGGATGGGGCTCCTCAGCTCCAGAGAGCAGGGCAGCACAGGTGTCCAGCCAAGGTCATCTCAGCATGGGGCTGACTCTGCTCTGCATCACCACCTGGCAGCCCACAGCTGGTGTGTTTGGGCTCCCTGTGTGGACTGAGAAGAGAGAAAATTCTACAGGCTGCAAGACAGCCATGTGCTGGAATGACTGGCAGCGGGGACAAGATGATTGGGATTTGTGTTTTTACAAAGAGCAAGCTGTAGGAGCTAGAACAAAAACTGAATTTGCTGCAGGACAATGTGTTTGGCTTCTCTTATTATCCCCTTCTGCACTTGTACTTTCTAATGTAGCATAAGCACTACGTATACACATGCAAATTATTGCTGCAACATAAACCTCTTTTTGCCTTCTTTCTCCTCTATCCTAGACTCAATCTTTTTTTTTGTTTCTCCTCCAAAATCTTGAGTGCACATAACAAACCTTTTTCCAGATTGGGAAAGCAGCCTAAGCCAGTGCCTTGATAGTACTTACATGGATTTATACCTGCTGAGGATTTGGCAAAAGAGCTGTTTACTCAGAATTAGCTTTTTGTTTCAAGTTGGACAAATATAGCAGGGAAAAACCCCAGAGAAATACATATTAAAATAGCCATATAGAATGTATCCCTTTTCCCTAAAATATTCTTATTCCAACAAGTAATTAAGAGACATCTTGATTTCCTGCTCATTTCTTAGCCTTTTTTTGAGTCAAATGGGCAACTAGGTAAAAAAGGTAAATATTTTAATAATTAATATTATGAATGTTTGATCCCTCATGGCTTGATTTATTAAAAATCTGCTCACCTTGAATCAATTGCTAATTTCTGAACTATTTTTTCTGTATTTGGAAATGGTTAACCTTCATAATTATTACTTAAATAATTATTGTCGGTTTAATATCTACAACAGAACTGTTTCCTAAATTTCCAGGCTTCTTAGAGATTGCTGAATCCCAGATATTACAAATCATATATAACTAAGAAACTTTCAGGGTTAGAAAACATTTGGATGAATAGCTAATTGAATTAGCATCAGAAAGAGATGCCAACAATCTAGCTGTATTTTAAATCTAAGGCTGGCTGCCTAATGCAGCTTTGAAAGCCCTGAAATTGCAAAGGCAGTTTCAGTTGCTTACAGCAGGTGGTAGCATGTGCTATTAAAATAAAATATTTACTTCCAAGAAGGACTGCAGCTTAGTTAATAAGAACATGAGTAGAATGGGCAAGAAATCGACTGCTGTAAATGCGTTAAAAGCTTGCAGATTAGAAAATTGAGTATTTATTGCTTCTTTTTCTTCAATGCTTCCTCTTTCTCTGCTGCAAGACTACAGTACTAACTTCTTATGGGACATTTACGGACAAGTGAAAGACATATTACCAAAAATAACTCAAATCACATAACTCTTACAGAGCCATCTTCATCCACGGATCCCACTGTCTTTTAATTTCACAGCCTTTTATATGAAGTACTTTAAAAGAAGATCTAAATGGAATTCAAGTAGGTAAAAACAAACTGGTAATTCTGATAATCCATCTGGGGTGAGTGGAAGTTCAGAGTCTCTACTGCACAGTCCACTAGGGGTCCAAGACCGCTGTTTCTGTATGTGTGCCCTAAGATATCTGTTGGGTCTAATCCCAAAATCACTGGGACTAGAGTCTAGATGTCCCTACAGCAGTACCCCTGACCCAATATGTGTGTATACCTGATGCATACAGCCAATGAGATGAGGTGATTTACAAAGGAAACTGCACAGAGCCCATGCAGAAAAACACCTTTCTGTGATGTTTCAGGATGGACTCCTCACCCATCTTCATTCTCCCTTTACATCCAAAATATACCAACTTCAGACAGATTTGCATCTTTCTGTCCTTGTGCCCTTGGGAGAGAAGTTCCAGAAGGCCATGAATTCCTGTCATGGGGACAACATATGAAAAACAGGGGGTGAGATGCCTGCTTCTATTGTCAGAGATGGTTTTTTATGAGTGCGAACATGGGCTTCCCACACAGGGTGTGAGATTCTGTGATCAGCTGCAGTTTCCCCTGCACAGCTACTTTCTGTTTTCCTTTTGGGTAGGTGAATTTTGATGTCACCTTTCAGACTGGATTCTAGAGGTAAGATGAGAGGCAATATAATTAATGGGTCATAAGAATCAACAAATGTATACCAGCTTCTGGGCTGCAGTTGATTCTGGGTGAGGCTAGCAGCTGATATTTAGGGCAAGTTTATCCATAAAATTATAGTTACCATGGCATTTCAAATGCCTACAAGAGTGATAAAGCAGTAAACATATTGTCAAGCTGCTCATAGGCACAGCTGCAAACCTGAGTTCTTTTGTGAATTTTTATAGGTTATTTTTCAGTCTCTAAAGGCCCTTTTGCCCTCATTTACTACATTAATACAATATGTCTAAAGGTTGTTCCCCTTGTGATATTAGTTTAGCACAGCATGGACTTTAACTGAGCCATCTTCTTGGAGTCTGTACAGTTATTTGCAAGTACATAAAATCAGCAGTTAATTTAGAAAAGTAATGTTACTTCTGACAGAAACTTCTAAGTAAGATTTTGATATTTCTTAAAATAATTTGTTGGCTATCAGTTCTGCTCAAACATTGCAAAGGGAGGACCCACAGGATGTTTGTTTGAGTTAACATCAGGGGATGAAATAATAAAGAGCTGCAAGGGTACCTGAGAGCACAGGTTCTTTCATAAGCCATGTCCATCCTTGCCTTTGATTTTGCACAACTGAAATATTTTTCCAGACAATGTGTTTCCATTAAAAAGTGGAGAAGTTTTTTTGTCTTTTTCCACCTTGGAGGCTCATTTTAAAAATCAAACAAGTCCATACCTCTGCAAATTGCAATCTCCAAAAGAGAAAGATTTCCCTTCAATGAACAGAATCTTAAAAATTTCAGTGTCAGCTTTGGCTGAAGCTAGGCTGTTACTCTGACATCCTTTCATTTTATACTGACCTACAATAACCCCATCATTTCCATACTCCCTTGGGCAAAAGTTGACATTTATACCAAGCTGCGTTGAGGGATCTTGATTGCAAATATCCACTATGAATTTAGCAGAAACACTCATGGATTGTGCATTACATAAAATTTCAATCCATGAGCAGAGGCAGATAAAAGAAACTATAATCAACTGTGAATTATCTGCGGGTCGTTTATCCGGTTCCTGATTAATCACTCCATTAATCCTTGCAAAGACAGTGAGCTAACTCAGTGCAGAGCCAATTTCTGTGAGCTGGGCTTCCAGATTAAAGTGCAGTGCCATATGAATCTGGCTGTGTGTATCTGGAAGTATTCACTCTGCACAGTTTGGAGCTCAACTCAGGAACTGTGCCATTCAGAAGCTCCTGAACTGTGGCATGCAAGGCAGGCCCTGGTCTCCCTACACTCATTCCCATTACTGAGAGCTCTGAGAAGAGTGACACGAGTGATGCTGCATAAAGCTAGTGCAGATCCAGCGTGGGCTGGCACAGAGGGAAGGTGAATGAGGTCATGGATATCTGAGGGAAATTCTGCAGAAATACTTTGCATCAGTCATGCTAACAGAAATCTCTGTTTCTGGTGCAGAATGAGGAAAATGAAACCAACACACAAGCAATGCTGTGTCAGAAGTAGTAAACCCGTGGGAAACCAGAAGCTTGATGCAAGGAAGCAACTGTCAGAGAAATTTCAGGTCCAGCCAGTGATTCAGTGATTATTGTGACCTACACAATAATCTACACAGAGGTGTTTGAAAGCCTCTGTACAGTGTGGCCAAGGACCCTTATGATCTAGCGTGGTTCACCTTTTTGCTAACCCATCTGTCCTAATCCACTCCATTGCTCCGGATAGAAGAGAGCCAGCGGTTCTCAGATGCATCATCTATTTGTCCAAATGCACTGTGAGCTGCAACTGATAAAAAGCCCGCTAAAGAGCTGCAAAGACTACAAATTAAAACTAGAAAACTGAAGCAAAAGTATTACAAAAACGAAACAGTAAAGCTTATACTTCAGTTATACTCTGGCTTTCTAAGCTTTTTTAAGCTTTGGATTACTGAAAGATGTGTCTGGGTCTAGCTGAAGGCACAGGCCTGCAGTAAATAGTAAAAGACTAAGGCTAAGCTACATGACTATATTTGCTGTTTTCAGTTTAAAAAGTCAACGTGGTGATGCCTGCAATAGAGATAAAGCATGAGGTAACTTCTGCAATAAAATCTATTGATTTACAGGACTGATAAGTCTCAGGTTTAAACTCCTGACTTTTGTGTCTAGCTTCCACATAGATATTTTTTATGAAGAAGTAATTATAAGGCAGATGAAAGGCTTTCCAATCTCTCCCTTCCCAGTGGAAACACTAGTATGAAAGAGGCAGGTAGGTGGCAGTAACAAGTGACTAATACACTGCTGGATAATTACATCTGCCACAGGCTTATCTCTTAGCACCAAGTGCCTCAAAATTAAAAGCAGCGAGTATAAGACAAATGTTAGAGATATTGAATTAAGCAGAAGGGAGAAAAAAAGCCTTTAGAGAGTCAAATAAACTGTAGGAGGTCAGTTGGGCAATGAAGATTTTAACACAGCAGAGAGAGAAATGTGGAAGCTGTCTTAGGAAAAACTTCCAGGACCAGAATCTGCATAGACACAGACCTGTTTTGGGCCTGTGACACAAATGTGGCAATGTTCTGAATGCAAGGCCCTTTGCCATAATTTGCTAAGGCAAGGTGAGCTACCTAGGCTTTCAAAGCAGAAGGACAGAAGTGCTTTCAAATGTCTGAGCAAGACACTTGATCTTCTCTGTATAAGGAGCCAAGCATTCTGTAAAATTTTCTTTTACAAAAGCCCATGTCCCTGATTCAGAACTTCACAGAAGCTTTCCCCATTTCATAAACCTGAACCTTTGTTTAATGTAGACAGAAGGAAAGGCAGTCTCCTTTTCAGGACAATTTGTGTAGTTGCATGTGAATTCACAAGTGAGTAACTTGAGCTGCAGGCTCTCCACAGCGTGACACATATTAAAATACTTGCTGTCTTGTTTTTAAACTGTTAGAACTGCAAGACTGTGGTGTTGCAGGAGGAAGGTCACTGCACATATGTGCTCTTGAAGGAAGACCATTTTGCCGTGCTGAATGCAAAATTTAGGGCCTTTTTTGTAACCATGGCTATTCTCTCAAAATAGATACCCACTTTCAAAAGGGCATTCCCCACAGTAGATATCAAGTGGGTGAAGATATAGCACTGTAACCCAAGAAAAACATGCTGGGGGTGGGCTTGATCTCCAAAAGTTTTAGCACATTTTTTGATCTTTAGTCCTCTAAAAATGAATAACAAATGCGTCTCATAAGAAATGTAAAACAGCTTCTCCTCATCTTGGAAAAAAAATAAAAAGATGGAAGGGTGTACCAAATTTCCTGTTAAATTCCCAAATGCCTGTTCTTATCAGTTCTTTCTGTCCCAATAAGAAGTGCCAAGTACAGCCTGTTCCGGCCACCACTGATCTAAACGTGTTTCTAAATAAAATAATCCTGGAAAGTTCTAAAACTGAAGGAAAGTAACTTGCTGGAGTCTGAATATTTTACTTTTTCTTCATCAGAACGGTTACATATTAAGACATGTCTTGTAAAAATAAAAATAAAAATACCCAAAAAAGACAAAAACCCCCAACCACTTATAATTTTAAAAATGTTAAGGTTGGCACTACTTGAAACAATTAATTAGGACAGAGAGGCTGATAAACCATGGCTGGGTGAGTGCAGTCTGAAACCCATTTCAGAACAGAGTTGAACTGTAGCAAGTAGCTTTACAGAAAATAAGCCACAGAAATACCACAATTCTGAGAAGAATTTTAGCTATGGATTTAAACTGAGAAGCTTTTCAGGGTCAGAAGTAGATGGAGAATGAGGGCAAACTTGAGTGATGGCAATGGTGATTATATAGATATCTTGGAGGCTTCTCTCCTCTACCAGAGCGGCATACAAATGTTGTCCCTGAGAAAATGGTGTTTGTGCATGCTTACCTCCATACTCTGGCCAAACTCCCTGAGATTCTCTACTGGAATAGCCTTGTCCCTTGCTGTAATACTGTATTGGGCTTGCATGGCTTGGTTTTGCTAGTGGGGGCACTACAGGGGTGGCTTCTGTGAGAAGCTGCTGGAAGCTTCCACCATGTTTGGCAGAGCCAGTCCCGGATGGCTCCAAGGATGGGTGTGCCTCTGGCCAAGATGGGCCAATTAGAAATTCTGGTAACACCTCTGTGATAACATGTTTAAGAGGAAAGAAAAACAAAAGTCATTGCACAGTTTTAATTGTGGCCAGAGAAGAGCAGGGTGAGAAGGTGTGAGGAGAACAACTCTGCAGACACCAAGGCCAGCGAAGGAGGAGGAGGAGGAGGTGCTCCAGGCCCTGGAGCCAAGATTCCTCTGCAGGCTGTGATGAAGACCGCAGTGCAGACCACGGTGCAGCAGCTGTGCCCCTGCAGCCCTTGGAGTCCGTGCAGAGATCCATCTGCAGCCCGTGGAGAAGACCCACAGCAGAGCAGGAGGATGCCTGGGAGGAGGCTGTAACCCATGGGAGACCCAAGGAGAGGGGCCCTGCTGCCGTGCTGGAGCAGCCTGTCCTTGGAGGGCTGCGCCCTGCGGCACAGTGAGCCACGGGCAGAGGTTTGGGGGGCTGTGTGCCGTGGGATGGACTCACACTGCAGCAGTTTGGGGGGCTGTGTGCCGTGGGATGGACTCACACTGCAGCAGTTTTGGGGGGCTGTGTGCAGTGGGATGGACTCACACTGCAGCAGTTCACAGGGAGCTGCTGCTCCTGGGCTTGGAGCCACGCTGGAGAGGGTCACAGAGAGCTGTGTCCTGTGGGAGGGACCCCTGGTGCAGCAGGGGAACAGCTCCTGTCCCTGAACAGAGGGAGAAGCCACGGGGGATGAACTGACCAGAACCCCCCTTCCCTCCCCCCTTGCACTGCTGGTGTGGCAGGTAGAGCAGGAAGGAGGGAGGGGTAGGGGGAGCATCTTTTTAAGGGTTTATTTTACTTCTCATTATTCTGCTCTGATTTGTTAGTAATAAATTCAGTGCATATTTCTAAGCTGAGCCTGTTTTGCCTTTGATGGTATTTGATGAGTGATCTCTTCTGGTCTTTGACTCATGAACCTTTGTTAAATTTTCTGTCCTCTGTCCAGTTTACGGAGGGGAGTGAGTGAGGGGCTTTGCTGGGTGCCAGCATTAACCTACTACAAATTCACATAGAGAAAAGAGAAATGATGCTGTTCATCTGCTTTTGATGGGTTGTGGACAGTTTACATAGGTCAAAAGGCAAGGAATGGATGGAACTGAAAAAAAAAAAAAGGGGAATCAGTCCAGCTGTTGTAAAGAAACCTGAATTTATCTCAACACAAAGGCGATGGAGAATAACCTTTGTTTTGGATGAATGTCAATGTCAATCAGATAGATCAACTGGCTGTGTAAATTGCCTTCCCTGAGTTTTATCAAAAGGTGTGAATTTCTTCCCAAGCCATCCAGATCAGTACTGCCTGCACTTGGATTCAAACACATGAAATAGTGTAAAGAAACAGTTTTCACCAGGGTATTTTGTTCATGCTTGCATGCAATACTTTTCTTTCAGGTTTATCTTGAAATTCTCAAAAGTTGTAATTTAATGCTCAGCCATCAGTGTATTTTTTTTTACTTCTCTCCAGCTCGGTACCAGTTTTGTTATATCTATACTATAGTGTGGGAGGTAGATTAAACACTAACCATATCTAGAAAAATGTGTTCTTGCCAGGAAATAAAGGTATATTGATCACAACTTGACTGTGCATTGTTGTACTTGCATTGAAATGTCTGCAGTTGTTATTCTGTCAGCATTGTCCTGCTGCAGTCACAGAACTATCCATCTCATAAAATTCAACACAGGAAGTCGCTTTGAATCAGCCAATCTCTCAATCATTCCCAATCAAGTGAAGGATGTTCATAACATCATCTCAAAAAATCTTCCTACCATTCCTGCCCTGGTAGAAATAATAATTTATCTTTCACCTCTGGGTGCAATGACAATTGTGAAGAAGAATTGTTTATTGGTTATCAAGGATGCTTGAAAGACTGATCTGGTTTAATCCTGTATGACAGGGAAGGAGGCTGAGTTGTTGTCCTTGTACCATTAATATTTATGTAATATTAGTTAGTAGTATTCAAGGTAAGTAAAAATGTCAAATTTAGTTTAACTTGTACAGGTGTCTGCTGGTTTTCTAGCTTCATTTCAGAGGTAGTTAATCAAGCATATCAATTTAACATCATTTAAAGGAGTGCCTTATCTTAGTGGGTATCTTATTTACTAGAATAATAATTAATAATTTTCAACACAATTGAAGAACAGCAGCCAGGAACGCACACACACACCCACACACACGTACACACACACACACACATTTTTACAAGTTTATGAACCTCATTCCTCTCCTTTAAAGCAGATGTTTTTCAACTTAATGAAATAAACTGCTTTCAAGATTAACATGCTCTTCAGATGAACGCTGAAGATAAAGGAAATGTCTCAATTGACAACCAGATGAGATATAGATGATACAATTACTTTCACCTCTAGCTATAATAATATATAGTGTTTTAGTATTAGTAATATCTCTATTTATGTAAATAAAAGTGAAAATAATAAGTACACATTATTAAATCAGATCCACCTTTAGCTTAGGTTAGTATTATGTGGCTATTAATCATTGTTAGAATTTGCCCTAACTGTGAGAAAAAACAATAAGCTATATTAAAACAAATAAAAATAGAATTTAAAAATACTAAACTAAAACCTAAACAGACACTTAATTGTGTACTGTCATAGCATTTAAGATAATAATACATCCATACCATGTAGGTTCAGCCCTCTAAATTTTATTCCTTGCCCTTTATTCCTTTATCCCAGCAATTTTTCTGTAGTCTCATGGAAAAATATTTAAAGATGTCAAATCTGCTACAGAGTGGCAGATTCTGCTAGATATGGCATAATCTGCTAGATATGGCTTTTTTTTTTTTTTTTCCTTATAGAAATGTTTATTTTCCTGTATTCTTTCTAGCACGTTCAGGGCATGCTTTAGAGGAATGTGTACAGATATAATTTAGCAGCTCTTCCATGACAAGCTGCTGATCCCTGTGCTAGTTCCCAGTGCTTTCCTCCTTCAAGTGCCCACAAACCTTCCTGAGAGCCTTGGTGGCCCAGTAACCTCTTCAGCTGCTTGGTTACATTTATAAAGGTTTGACTATCCACTGTGGGAGCAAGTGGTCAGAACACAATGATGACCTTTCATACAACTTCAAGTAAACAGAACTTTTGCTCTCATGTTCATCTAGAAAAAGACTGTGGCCTTGAGTTGTCAAACCTGGATGCAGTAATCCCACAGCGGGTAGACAGAATTCACAAAAACCAGCACCTTGATAAAAATTGTCTAACAAACAGGAAAAAACATACACCTTTTCAAAGCTATCCTCAGCTGTAAGATACTTTTCAAACAAAACCCCCACATTATTATTATTATTATTATTATTATTATTATTATTATTATTATTATTATTATTATTATTACTACTACTATTGCTATTACTATTATTATTATCACTATTACTACTACTACAGTTGTAGTGAATAATTTGTTACTTTCTCTTTCCTTTCAATCCACCTTTAAAGCTGATTTTTATAATTAGTTTTTCAACTTCTGTCATGAGAGGGTCAAGTTTTGCTTTATGGGGTTTGGAGGGGGATTTTTTGGTGGTTTTCATGTTTGTGGGTTTTTTGATGCTGTCTCTTTAGTTCTGTAGAGGATATTTCTGAAGGACATGAGCACTTTTTTGTTTATTCTATTAATTCAATGGAATTGATTTAATCCCAACTTCACCTACACAGGGTTATTCTACCTAAAAGAAATAAACATGCTACAATTAATATTTCTCTTGTATGTTCAGTTCAAGATGTCTTAATTAGACTATTCACTCTAAATGGATGCGTTAAAGCAACAAGTTAAAGTTTGTGTTTAACCACATTGCTTCTAAGATTTGGGAGGATGGATTCACCTTCCTCTTGGGTTCCAATATGGTCTTAATACCCTCACAATATTTTTTTTTCTCACATACTTAGGTATCTGAGTTTTAGGGCTACAGGAGGATAGCCAGCCATCCTTTTTACTTTAGTCTTTTGTTTTAGTAAAAAGGGTGACAGAAAGTGGACTCTTCTTTCAGGGTTTAGAGCTTTTCAGGAGACATTTGTGGTGCTTTCTAGAGCTTTTGCAGTTTCTTATAGTAGTTCTGAAATCTCACTATCAAAGAGGCGCCTCCTTCATTAGATGCTCATTACCATGAATAAAAACCTTGGCAAGGATAAGTGGAAGGGGAGAGACCCTACCTCAGGGTATAAATAATAACCTCAGGGTATAAAATGATCTGAAGTGCCAGCCTAAGGTCCCTTCATATTTTAAATTGAAATCTTTGAGTTCCTTTTGTACCTGCTTCTGGCAGACAAACAGCTGAATGCTCAGTCACTTCATTTCAACAGCTAAAATCAAGGTAATAATCCTAAATTCTAAATGGTAATTAGATGAAAATGCACATTTTTCACATGTTAAATAGGAAATACAAATGACAACAACATTTGCCTAGATGGTTATGTCCTGATTTTCCAAAATACTGTTGCAGTGCTCAAGTTTTACTGTGGCTGAAAATTATGGTGAACTGCAATTCACTTTCTATTTGGATTTTGCTCTGAAAAGCTCTGTTTTGGTGATCTTGTCATAACTTAATTTCCAAAAGGATTTTTGTGTCATAAAATGAATATTCCTCAAAACCAAAGCAAGTTTTCCTGGAATGCTTATTTTTTCACAAGATAAAAATCTAATTTAGAGGCAATCTAACTAACCAGAAAATTCACGATTTCATAGTTGTGGAACACCTTTAGGGATCAGTCCCAAGTCTGTTTTATTTGGAACTGTTGGGCCATTTTAAGGTCAGTCACAGGGGGTTTTTTGTCTGCTTTATCCTGTAAGAATATCTCAAAATCTAGGGGTTTTGTCATTGTGGAATAGGAAAGATTTTTGGAAAGCTGTGTCAAAATATATTACAGGCAAGGAAAGTAAGTTTATCCTTAATTCTCTAGTGATTCAAGAGTAAATAATTGGGATTCCCCTTGGCGTGCATCACACTTTGTGTGTAAGCATGGGTTCTAGGACAAGTAACACTGGTATAAATCAAAAATGTATTTGCTGACAAAGTCTTTATTGAAATTCATATGTTTTTAGAGAGCTGAAGAGGGTTTGTGATGGCCCTTCTCTTCATGATCCAAAGATCCTGTCTCCATTCACACACACAGAGGAGGCTGCAGATTTGTTGCTCAGTTTAGCTGTGTGACATATTGCCAAGAGATTTGGACCAGACACTTCTCATAAAAAGGTTATAAAGTAATTTATTTTATTCCTTTAAGGAGTCAATTCCTCACATTAAAGAAAAGGATGTTCTTTTTATGGAGTGCAGAATGAAAAACGGCATTTTTGGTCACTTTTTGTTATATCAAATCCTATGAGGGGCCGTGAGCAGAAAATTTATGTACATTAATAGATAGAGCTCTCAAAGGTGCCCTTCAACCTTCTGCCAGAAAGAGGCAGTGAGTCGTTATTTACATGCTGTTGTTTGGTAGAGGAACAAGCTTTGATCAACAGGCAGAACCTCTGAGGATCTGTGTTTGCAAGAGATTACTTAGGAACTGCACTAACTCAGTTCATTTGCTGCATGCCACATGCCCTTATGCTTTCATGCATTTTTTTTCTGATACCGAGCGCTTTCCTCTTCTGGGGAATGTGCTTTGGGCTCTCTGGCTGAGTGAAGAAAGCAGTAATGGAGTGGCACAGTATGGATGCAGGTCTCTGCCTGACATTTGCCAGCATAATGCAGCTGAGGAGTGGGCCACGAGTGACACAGCTCCACATCAGCCTGGCAGCTCTGCCCAGGGGTGAGGGGAATGAACCTTCGTGAGGAGCTCAGCCCTAGATAATGCTTCACTTTTCTGTCAAGGTTTGATGTGAATGCATAACACATATTGTCTTTCACCTATTATTTCTCTGAGGCTGAGCGCTGCTGCTAACAGTAAAATTTCACAGGCTTACTTTAGCAGAATATTAATGGGAACTTCCTAAATCTTTGCACATATACATGCAAGGGAGAAGCTGCCTTTGGTGCTCAGAGAGATTTCAAACATTTACTTTCTGTCGAGCTTTACGCGCATACGTGCATGTGAAAGGTCAGAGATGGTCGTTCTATCATTTGGGATGAACACAGCTGAATTGAAATGTCACAGCAGTCCTACCTAGCAATTTAAAAGCTTTGGAGTGTTGCAAGCCTCCTGCCAAGCAAATAAAAATCAACTCTCTGACTGTACAAATTTACATGATTACCGATAATATATTTTACATCATGCTTGTGGAGTTTCTGAGCACCAGTAGGCACTGGCAGCTTTTGGAGTTGATTGGAGTTGAGAAGCTTGCTGTGCAGCCCTGGAGCAGAGAAGCAGGCTGCTCATAGCAGACCATGGAAGGCATCAGTCAACCTGATATGTGGCTGATAGATGTTAGCCTTTTTAGGCCTCTCAGACATTACAAAGGAATTCTGTAGAGGAAGTCAGGGGATGTTACAGTGTAATAAAAGAACAGGAAGAAAATTAATTTTAAATAATTGAAGAAAACACAATGTCTCTGTAGGAAGGGCTATACTAAAAAGAGACACAATCCCTTTGTCAAATGTTTATATCTGACTGTTTCAGCACTTTCCTTGCTGAGAATGAATGCTGTGCAGGAACTTTCTGACTCAGGGGAAGGGGACCTGCTGGAACATATATAGGTGCTCCTTCCCTCAGACAACACCTTGCAGAAGAATGTGATGCCTAGTTCAGATGGGATGAGGAAGGTGGAGGTGGACACCTTATCCATGGAAATGGAAAGTGCCTGCTAATGAAAATTAATCCAAATATATGAAGATTCCACAAGATAATTTTTAATTTTAATTTTGTGTTTGTGGAAGGAAAATTAAATCAAAAGGGTAAGAACAAACAACTTGGAATCCATCTTTTCACCTGAGATTCATCCTGAGAAGAAAAGAAATTGAGGCTAATTTATTTAGTGTATGGAGTGAATACAAACTATAATGAAACTCATATCCATGCAGATTTGCAAAGTGTACTCCTGACTACTTCTATAGTCATTAGGAATTTTTCTCAAACAACAAGAAGGGATGATAGCCATAAGGGTCTGTGCAAGTTCCATAGAAATTTTTTTAAATTTACAGAATTTAATATTGTGGGATAATGAATACTACTTAATATTAAGTTGAATGAAGCTACAGGTTTAAGAGGCAAAAAAACTTTTCTGTCATTTAATATAGTTAAGATAATTTATTATTTTCTAGTGAAATTCTACAAATTAAAATCTACAAACTATTTTTAAAAGTTTGCATATTTTGCTTCTCTTATGAAGGCAGATATTATTTGTTTAGGAAAAAACAACTGCTATAAAAAAATATGCTGTTTTCAACCTGCCCACTCTTAACATACATTCTGCTTATCAAATACAAAATTAGTTTGTATCTTGTACATCATCCCCTAAGTGGGTGCTTCATAGCATCAGTGTTAATGACCTGTAGCTGTCCCGATTTCCAGCATAACTGTGTTTTATATTTATATTTGAAAACAGTATCTGATTGACAACAGGCACAAAATATCCATAAAAACTCAGAAGGGATGGTCAGACTCTTAAGAGTCTAATAAGCCTTTCCTCTACCATTCCTTTGTTTTATTTGTTTGTGCAACTATTTAGGACAATACCTAGCTCTTCCTCTCCTCCTTGCACAGTGAAGCTCTGACTTTAGCTGTTCTGACACTGACACTGACACTGCAGTGATAGTTTTTTCTAGCAAATAGATAAGACTTTGGAAGAAGACAGTTTTATTCCCTGTGCCTGCCTTCAGAGGCATAAGACATAACCTCCCAGCACCTAGATTAAAGGTCCTGTGAGAAAAAAGAGATCAAGAAATTCACTCACTCTAAGCAACCCTCTCAGGCAAAGAAAGGACATTTCAGTGCTCTCAGCTGTTGCCAAAATCCCAGTAACCTGAATGCTGCTTTTATCATTAGCACTCATCAAAGGTTCAGAGAAGATGGAAAGGATTTTGAAGTTCCTAATTTCATGAGGGAATGAAGGTAATAAATTCATAGATCACTTGAGTGACTGAATAAAGAGAGCTGGCTGGGGAAAGTTGGGGATAAAAATGACATGAGTTTCATATGTTGTTTGTCCTTTAATAATAGTCAGGGAATAGCAGAAAAATGCCTTGCTGGTGGGGTCCATTTAGAGACCAAAGACATCCCGGGGAAAGGATCTGGAAAATCTAAGAAAAGCTCTTTATGCTAAAGAGCCAGCTGCAGTATTAGTGTTACTGTGGCTGTGGATAACAGCAGAGGGGCAAAAAGAAGGAGAAAAATTTCTGTGGAGTAGCCCCCTAAATGCAGTCTGCTTTACAGACAGGAGGCAATGAGCTGAGATATGGTCCATCTCTGCCATGTAATCTGCTCTTGGTGTCTTTGGTACTGGTGGTGGTACAAGTGTCCAGGTTACAGATAATGCCTGTACAGATGAGAGAATGGAGGTAAAGCAAAGCATGTCAGTATTTAAACAATTATTGTTATATATGTGCACCACTTTCCCCCACCAAAAAAGCCAGTCACCCTTCTTACTTGTCCCTGCAAACCCAAAATAAACATGGAGACAGAAAACCACAAACCGTTATTCTTGAGCACTTTTGTTTTGGAAATATAAAAGCAGAAAGGTAAATGATACTCTGGGGCAGCAGACCTCACCCTTACAGCAAAATGAGAAGTTTAGATGCTCTGAGGTTGAAAAAGGAGCTGTGTACATACCAACTGCAAGGCAGATATATTGATGTGTTTAATTGTAAAGAACGGAGAGATAAGAAGATAATTACCCTCTAAATTTGGTAAGGAAAATTAAGAGATTTTTTTGCTGCTCTGACTGCTCTGAAAAGAGAAAGTGCAATCTTAGATTTGCATGTAGTTTTTACAAAGTCTGCTTTGGGTCCCAGAATTAATCAGGACAACTGTCTGTCCTATTAAGCTTCAGAAAGCAGGAAAACACAGGGCTGCTGACAGACAGGCAGGCACCTGCCGGTTAGTGTGGAGGAACTGAACCAGTGGGTGCTTTCTTGTCTCCTCCACTTTGAGTGTACTGTGACAGATGGCATTTGGAATTGATTGGCGTATCTTGGAGGGTTTGCGCAAATTTAAATTATCCTTCAGATTTATCTTATAAAAAATTGAAGTAAATGGTGTGACTCGGTGAATCGAGTCACTGAGAAAGAAAGAAGAAAACTCACTTTGAAAAATTATGAAAGTCTAACTGCACAGAGTCTAAAGAGGTGAGTTAAGAGTGTCATCTAAAGTTCCATGCACTACAGCTTGGAGACAAGTTCTGTAGCATTGTCAGTTTGCAGATTTACAAGGTGACTGTATCAAAAGTCCTTCAGATGACTATCAAAGACACATGGTCTATTTAAGCAAATCTATATTCATAAAAAAGAGGGTAGTATACAGTATATAAAGATATTTCTTCTTGATCAAAATTTCCCTGCAATGATTAATTTAAATAAACCACAGATGAGGGAGAGGATTGCATAGCATTCCCCTCATCTATTTGTAATAAACCTTAATTTCTCTGGGGTTAACGTTTTGCACAACATTCTGCGTTTGTATTTTACGGTAAGCCAGTGTGGTTCATATTCAAACAGGTGCTGTAGATTTGCTCTTGCTGCTGGTTTATCAGAAAGGAAAGCCCACTGATCCAGGAGGTCCCAAGATCATTTTAGAAGTCAAGGAGAAGGAATCAGGATGAAGCCTTATTACAGCTGGTAATTAGAAGCAGTGACAGCAGCAGAAAGCTGCTTCATCGACTCCTAAACTCAAGGACTACACTTGGGAGGATGAAATGTGAGCGCTTGTCGGGGATATCAGCAAAGTTGCTCTATTCCTGCAGAGGTCTCACAATGCAGACCCAGCAAGGGTCCTGGCACCCTCCCAGCCCTGCCACTGGCAGCCCTCCCCTGCTGTCAGCGCTGCAAGGCAGGTCACCGCCTCCTCTCCTCCTGCTCCCGGCTGCCAGCAGCAAAGGGACAATATTGCTCGGCCCCGCGCCAGTTGCCTGGTGTGACGGCGTTGGATCAGCTCCTCACCTGACATAAGCCAGGCAGAAGGAAAGTAGACAATGTTCTGAAAGGTGAGAAGAATCAAGAAGAAGGTGACAGCAACCTGGCGAAGTGTCCAAACTGGGAGAGGAGGGAGAGGGAGTTAAATCTGGGAGGGTCACCTTGAGGCGGAGCGCCCACTTCTCACAGCACAGTGGGAGGTGGTTATTTGTCTTTTGTGAGGACTCTACCTGGCCCAGAGAAATGAAGAGAGAGATTGATTTTTAAAATATACAATTTTTTGGTAATTAAGCATTTTATAAAGCAAATATTACACGAAGTAGATTTTTGTGTTTGCAGGAAAGCAAAGTTGATGATTTTATCAGCATTCTGCTATAATATCTCTGCTGCAAACATTCTCCTAAAGCCATGGAGATGATCCTGAACTGAACTTTCTACTCAACACTTTCATCTTTTAGGATCTTTTTGACAGACAGACTGCCAGTTGTCAGAGTGTCTGTCAACTGTGAAAGCTAGCAGCATATGCTGAGACAAGCTGGTAAGGGCAGGGTAAGAGAGATGACTTCTCTGTTTATAAAACAGGAGCTCAGTAAAGTGACTACAGCAACTCTCAGGAGGAGCAGATGCAGCTGAAGGTATGAAAACAAAGCAGTCTGAAGTACTGCAGGGAAATTCATTTAATGCACAAAACAAATCGTCCTAATTCATCTTTAGAACTAAATAGTGCTCTGTTTTCTGTCTGATGATTCACTGTTATTACACACATTATTGTTTACAACTAATGATTACATAGCCTATCACTCTGTCAGGTTTCTGCAGTGCAGATTGTACTATCAGTGCTTAATGGGTGCTACTGCTCAGAAGAGGGATTTACACTTTTAGTGTTTGCAGCCTGGTATGTCAGAAAGAAAAGCAAAGCAGCCTCGATATTACTGAAGAGACAGTACATCTAATGAACCACCTCATGCTCTTCAGAACAGGAAATTTCAAGGTTTGAAACACTCAGAACCCTTCAAGACTTTCTCTATGGTAGTTTCTGTGCACCCTTTTTCACCCATGGATCTCCTCAACAGATAGTTTTATCTAAATTGTGTTTTTAAAACTGGGGAAGATCAAAAGAAGTAAGACACATGGCCTGCTGTCTCCACTGATCTCCGTTGGCAAGCAGGTTATCATCTCAATTTTTTGCAATATTTGAAATATCTTGTGCTGCAGGATTAATTTAGGCAACATCCAGACGGACCTATGGCCTTGAGCCATTCAGGACACAGAGTCCTAATACCCCCTCCTTATAGTCACTCACCAGTTTTATTTGCCCTTGGACTGAAGGATTCAGACCTGCTTCTGAAAAGTGGAAAAATGTAGAAGCGATCCCAGCAGTGATATAGAATCACAGAATGATTTGGGTTGGAAGGGACCTGGAGGACCATCTAGCTCAACCCCCCTGCCTTGAGCAGGAGCACCTTCCACCAGACCGTCCATGCTAAAAACCCCATCCAACCTGGCCTTGAACTCTTCCAGGGATGGGGAACCCAGAGCTTCTCTGGGCAAGCTGTTCCAATGCCTTGCCATCCTCACAGTAAAGAATTTCTTCCTTATATCTATTTTAGATCTACTTTCTTTCATTTTTTTATATTTCCCCAATAATATCATCAAAAAAAAAAAACCCCAAAAATATTAAAGGTAGCAGCAATTTTAATTGAGTAGCTTAAAATATATAAAATCGGACACACGTGAAATATTGACAATATAATTTGGTTAAAAGAAGGGATAATTTGGTTCCAATAATAGCGTATAAGCAAAAAAAAATAACCACGGGGTACGGAGTGCTGGGTCCTTGCATGAAAATTCCCCCTTTTATGCCATATGTCAGTGCCATCTCCTCCCATTTTCGGTTCATCACACTTCTTCCTCCGCCCCCATCACCACCTTTATCGCGCACGCTCCATCAGTCTTTTAGGTGGTTGCACCACTCTTTGGGGACTGTCATTGATGAAGGCCTCTCCTCTTCCTCAATGTCCTTTAATGCACCTGTGGGTTACACATGCACACCAAGCTAGTGTAACATATGCCAAAACGAACATAATATTATAGTTAAGCATCAAAGCAATAAATCTCATGTAATTAACATCTTCTTGGGACTCAACTAGATTTTCCTTTCTTTCTGTTAATTTTTAGTAACTGTTATCTCTTGCTTTTTCCTGCCTTGAACAGGTGGAACCCCTCCTCTCCCTTTCTTTCTTGGCATTACTTCTTTCAACTGTTTTATTATTTCCTTAACTATTTTATTATTTCCAAATATTAATTACTGTACCAATATTGATTACTGTTTCAATTTTTTCAGCATGAATCATACCTATTTACCACAATTTTAAACCCATTTTCCCTTGCCTTATCTCTACCTGCCCTTGTAAAAGTGCATCCCCAGCTCTCTTATAGCCCTTTAGATATTGCTATAAGGTCTCCTTGGAGTCTTTTGCTCTGCAGGATGAGCAGGTCCCACTCTCATAGATTGTCTTGAGAGAAGTGCTGCAGAGGGCTGGAGCACCTCTAATGCAAATACAAAAGTTATGTGGAGCCAATCTGTGATAACATCTGCAGGCCATGTAGGACATTGCTGCTGTAAAGAACATTAATATCTTGACCTAATACGTAAATACATGCCAGGTTTCTCTATTTAGAAACAAAAAGTTTATCATGCAGCACTAAAAGTATGGCCCCAAACTCGACTATCAGACAGCTTGTACATCTTTGTCACAAAGCTGTCATGGAGACTTTGAAGCACTGAAATGAGGCAATGCCTGTTTGGGGTTATTGAAATTCCCCCAAGAAAAGGAAAATCCTAACTCCTTTCCTGGAGCAGAAGCTCCGTAATCATTGTCACCTTATTTGCTGAAAGCATATAACCAGCAAAGGGTTACAGATCTAACAACATCAAAAGACAGTTTACAGCTATATGCTTGAAGAGGCTTATCAAGGCATGCTCAAGAGAAAGTTTTCAAATCCACCGCATTTGGGAATTTATCATAGACAGCAGTGTCAAATTTTAATGAGTAAAATTAGTTAATGCATGTACAGTGCTTTGAAGATATAAAGCGTTATTTAAATTATGGGAAGTCAAATCAAGGTAAGCAATGCAGGCTGAGAAATGGGGGAAGAAATATCTTTATGTAATGCTACATTGGCTTCATGTCCAGTGAAATTCTATATACTCCTTGATCAGTGGAGAGTCCTCTATCACCTTTTGGTAGGAATAGTCTCATATTGCTGTTGTTAACCTTGGACTGAAAACCAAAGCATCAGCTTTTTTTGTAGATTGCATAATTTCTGTTCCATTTTATCAAAAGAAAAAAGCTTCTTCTGCTTTTCTTTTGTAATTCATGTTTCACTAAGGGAACTTTGGCAAAATGATGTGACATTATGAAAAAGTCAGCTAGGACTTGAGGTGATTATTATCTTGTTATAGTACTGATTTCTGCAGCTTTTTTTTTTTTTAATTAATCTGTTTAGGGAGACACATATTTGGGGATTAAATGATGCTTGGAATAAAAAATTGAATTTGCAGTTAAAGACCACTGATAAATCTTAAGAACAAAGTGGATAAAAAGAGGTTTTTAAATAAAAAATGTGAAAAAATGCATTTTTGGTTGGAATTTCAACACAACAACACACAACAACAACAACACAAAACCTGGTGCAAATTCTGAAAATGTGTTTTAATTTCATTCAATAAATTTCACTTTTATAAAAGCATATGTATTTTACTAATATAAAACCGATTGGCTCATAAATCTTCTTCTTCAGTATTTGTAATGGAAAATCTTAGTCATCATGGCTGTCCTGGTGTAGAACTCATGAAAATTCTTCTTCACATGGGAAGCTAAATTACAGAACTGCCAGAGCTCTTCCAGTCAACATTTCTGATTTTAAGATACTCAGTCTTTGACTTAAAATCATAAATAAATACATATGCATGCCAGATGTCAAGGCATCTGCACAGATAGTCCAAGAATGTTCCTTGGTGCTGCAGATAAGTTGCTTTATCTTTTGGTCTAGCTAAAAGTAGCAATGCATAAATGCCCTCAAAGATAGAGGGAGATTTGTGCTCTGCCTCATGGAAAAGGGTATATATGTTTAGGTGGGTAACTTGGACTTTTTTTTTTTAATATATTTTTGACCTCTCAAGCACTTTCCTATAGAGACAAGCATGAGCTTCACTAAAGAAAACAGAGGCCTTTTGGCAGTTGGTTGTTTATTCTTCAATTATCTTCCTTTGACCCTTTGGTGTTTCTAGATTTTAAAGCAGAGGAGATTATGGTTACTTAGTGCTGTTATTATTATCTAAGTGAAGGAGAATGCATTGTGCACAAACCATAACAACTAATGCACATTCATTGTAAGTCTGTAAATCTTTCAGCAGTGTGCTGCTATTGTGCTAGTGGAAGTGTCTATGTCTAAATTAAAGCTGGAAACATCCCCTTTATATTTGTTTAGGTAAGATTACAACCAGAAGATGTTTCTTTTACCAGTCCTTGTGGCACTGTGATCCTGGCTGGGCACCAAATGCCCACCAAAGCAATTATTAATCACCTCCTCAGCTGGACATGAGAAAGAAAATATAATAAAAGGCTCATTGGTTGAGATAAGGACAGGGAGAGATGGAAGGATTCTTCCACTGCTCCAGTGTGGGATCTCTCCCACAGGAGACAGTCCTCCACAAACATTTCCAACATTAGTCCTTGCCATGTGCTGCAGTTCTTCATCATCTGCTCTCGTGTGGGCTCCTCCCCTGGGATCCAGTCCTTCAGGAGCAGGCTGCTCCAGCGTGGATCCACCATGGGCTCGCAAATCCTGCTAGCACACCTGCTCCAGCACGGTCTGCTCTCTCCATGGGCCACATATCCTGCAAGGAGCCCGCTTTACTGTGGATTTCCCAAGGCATCTCATCCTCCTTTGGGCTTCCACTGGCTCCAGCGTGGGGTCCTCCATGGGCTACAGATGAATCCCTGTTCCACAGTGGACCTCCAGAGGCTACAGGGGTGCAGCTCCCTCACCATGATCTTGAACATGGGCTCCAGGGGAATGTCTGCTACAACACCTGGAGGCCCTCCTTCCCTGCCTTCACTGACCCTGATGTCTGCAGGCTTTTGTCTCTCGCATATTCTCCTCGCTCATTCGCTCCTCTCTCTGGCTGCAGTTGCCGCTGGTTTTCGGCCCTTCTCAAGTACATTATTCCAGAGGTGCTACCACCATCACTGATGGGCTCAGCCTGGGCAAGTGGCAGGTTTGTCTTGGAGCCAGCTGGCATTGGCTCCATCAGGCATGAGGACACCTTCTAGCAGCTTCTCACAGAAGCCACCCTTTTACCTGGGCACACAAATCCAATACAATACTCTGTAATACTGGGAAAACTAGAAACACAAACTAATTATGCAGGGACTACACGGGCCACAACTGTGCTAGAGAATGTATTGAGACAGTGGAGAATACAGCAAAAAAAGCTATGCTTAAAGGGACTAGCAGGTGCTGCTGTGCTGTGGCTTATACTCTGTGATTTACAGAACTGCAGATCCTGCAGGGCAATTTGGAGTCCTGCTCAGGGCATCTGTAGGGAACAGAGAGAGTTTGGCAGTGGAAAATGCTCACTTACTAATGCTGTTCCGAGTTTTGATGCCATTCAGTGCTTTAATGCCTAGTCAATGTTGCAGGACAATGACTGTTTTCTCTTTGACTTCACCCCAGATCATATGCTGATAACAAGCAGAAATCAGTCCTTTCTTTTTACAGCATTAGTCCAGGAAAGATTATGGCTGCCACCTTTTTTAAATTGTAGCCTAACAGACAAACCACCGATCCAGCAGGCTGCCCATATGTTGCCTTTAAAATCCTCCTATAGCTTCACACACTGCCAGGCAAGAAGGGAAGAGATGGGAGGTGCATTCTACATATTTAGTTGAAACTATTCCACTCTACAGTAAGATGGGGACACAGAAAAGCAGCCAATGAGCCTATGGATTTACAGCCAACACAGACACCTCCCACCTGAAGGGAGAGAAGCCCTGGAAGCTCTTGTCATCAAGATTTATAATGTACTTTACGTTGAAACACATATTAAATACAGTGCATAAGTAGCTCTTCAGTCATGCTGATGGGGTCCAGAATAGAGCTTGTTACATGATTTCAAAGATATTGGCAAAGTTGTCAAGGGAAACCAGTGTAATATCTCGCTGCAGTAGATCTGCTTACGCTGTGCACAAAAGCTACAGACATTACTCTTTTCTTATGTGAGCATCAAAACCATTCTTTTCAATATAGCAATATTGATCCTACCTTTGGGAATGGCTGGGCAAGCTGCATTAAGGGAGCTGTACTGCTTGGAAAAACTGATAACTTGTCTCTTAGGCTCATGCTGTTAAATGAGATGAAGTAAAGCCTATTGTGGGATGCTAAAGAGGAGCTTACCAGCAAAAAGTTGACAGAAGCAGCACTATTTCCTGTCTGATTTTCATTTAAAAAGTCAGAAAAACTGAAATATAACAGAATGAGACAGGTGTGGGTGTAAAATACACAGCAACATTTGAAAAGCATCAAAACCCTACTGAATACTAAAAAATATCAAGCTGCTCTTTCAGCAAGTGACAGTGGCTGATCCTTTTTGAACTGCTTCAGTTGCTGCATATGTTGTCCACCCTGTGCATTGCACAGTATGTGGGTTTGGTGGAGGATGAACAAAACTAACATGTCGCTAAATCTTCTGTCCAGCTCTGTTCTCATGAAGGTGGAAAGTGAGTTTGGTTTTTGAATTAATTGCATCTTCTGGACCAAAGCCCCTTTGCCCCCCAAATAAAACCAATAACAAGACATTCAGTAGTTAGATGCAAGGGAAAATCCACTATTGCATGTATCATCCAGCCTAGCAAGGAGCAGAGCACTGGGGCTAGAGCTCAGCTAAGAGCCATCTTCCAGTATGAGGGTGGCTCTAGTATTGTGCACCACAGCTTCACCACTGAAATGCAGAAGACCCAATTCCCCATGTGGGGTGACATTAAGGAGTCCTTTTGGAAAGATGATGAGCAGGAAAGCTCTGAGTGAGATGACAGGAAAAAATATTTATCTGTCCACTCTACAACTAACCTGGTCCTCTTGAAGCAAACCTGTTTAGCTAAGAACAAAAGCAGATGAGTAGGACGTATGACTCTCAGTGAACTTATGATTCTTTTTGCTACTAGTCCCTTCCCACTTGGAACATTACAATTAAATATTACACTATAAATTTGATTGGGTAAAAAAAAAAAGGATTAGTATAAAATAATACAGCCTATGAAATCTTAAAAACCTGAGTGAGATAAAGATTTGCTTTTGTAAGAAAGCACCCAAACTGTCTTCAAACCTTAAAGAAAAATAAAACACCCTCAATCCATTACACCCTCAGACATTGGGCCATAATATAGGCATAGATAGCAGTGGTCTATTATCCCTAAAAATGTGTTTGGTCCAGAGTGGCTAGTTTTAATCCTGAATTTTTTTGACACTAGGATTAATACAGTTGGTTAGCGCATGCCAAGGTCATGGTTTCCATCCCTGTATGGGCCATTCACTTTAGAGTTGGACCTGATGATCCTTGTGTGTCCCTTCCTCAGAATATTCTGTGACCATAATGGATTTTATTAAAAGTAGTGAAAAAAATCTCTGCTCACCCCCAGAACAGTTGGGGTGGGGTACTACTACCAATATCAGCTGCATCAAGCTGGGTCATGCCAGCAGGTATTCTATAAACTTAATTTGGATCCCTGGTTTATGGCAAAGACCTGGTTCAAATATATTCTGATCACCTATTGCTTCCCTAAATTAAACCATCAGAAAAGTATACAAAATGAAACTGCTCTGAAATTCAGAGGTTTTCTTTTTAAAAAAAGGTTTTGTGATAGTAAGGCTTGTAAGTTAAGTATCTGCATTAAAGATTTGAATAAATGATTCATGTAATTAACAGCATATTTAAATGCACATTCTAGCTTTTACTGAATGAAAGAAGAGAGGGAAAATGGGTATATACTAATATTAATTAATTAGCCAAGAAATGTTAATTAGGCAACTATATAATTAGGTTTGGGACAATGAGGTTTCTTTTGCAATATTTGTTCATATATTCTTCCTTCAAACCCAAATCTATGTTAAGTACAAGATCTCAGTTTACTTGATGTATGTGTTTCAGGGAACCTGATAGGACATTGTCAGAATTTCCAGTGTGACAGCAAAACATATTCTCTGAGAATATGCTATGTAAATACCATAATACAATTTTCTTAACCTGTTGGCTTTTTGTAAAAAAAAAAAAAAAGTCCTCTATTTCCCCAGAGAATTGTAGAATATCTGAAAGAACATGAGTGCCTGAATAATTAATTATATATTTGACATAAAAGTATGAAGATTATTGCTTTCAATTTTGAATATAATTATATAATGTAAGTTTTTGTCAATTATATTCAGAAGCTACCAAGAGTTTCCAAAGCATGAACAGTAATAATCAAATAAAGCTGGTGATTACTCCTTAACTGTTATATTATGCCCCCATTCCCATGAAATTAGTTTTATAAGATAACTGCATAGAGACATTCAGAAATGTCAACAAGCTAGGGATTCAAATTGTTGAAATTAGTTTGCATTATTAAGTTGATAACCTTTGTCTGTCTTGTGATTCTGTCTTTATCTTTGTGCTTCATCAGTTCCTTTTATCTTCTCCTTTGCATTCACCATCTCTCGTTAGTAAATCTGACTGTAGAGAATAATAGATGCTTACATCCAAAGCTGATAATATTATTGCTGTAATGATCTTTAAAAGACAAAGGGAAGACAATAAAGAATGCAACAATTAGTTCACTTAGCTCTTCAGAAGGATAACATCTCTCTCCTGTTCTCACTTTGTTGCCTATTCATCTCTACCTATAGTGAATTTTTCATGCTGTTGTCATTCCTAGAGAACTGGCAGAAACTATTTTCCTGGCATGCCTATTTTCTCAGTTGGGTTTTACTCTAAAATCAATGCATTTCTACTCTTTGCAGAGTTTTACTTTGTCTGAATCTTGCTTCTGTCTAGGAGCCAGGAAGCCTATTACTATTTCATGACTGGGGGAACAAATGACTTTCAGCATTCTTCCTCAAAAACCATTTTACTTTTAAAACTATCTCTTTTTTCTTGTACTTGGAAAAGCAAAAACTTCTCATCATGTTTTATTGGCATTTAAGGGAAGTCCTCTGAACTAGCCCAGAGGGCATGTTGCTGTAACCAGGACCATCAAGGAAGGAGAGCAGGAAAGGAGTCACTTGCAATTAGAATCATAAAAACGTAGAATACCCTGAGTTGGAACTCACAAGGATCATTGAAAACCAACTCCTGGTCCTGCACACAACAGTCCCAAGAATCACACATCATGTGCCTGAGAGTATTGTCCAAATGCTTCTTGAACTCTGTCAGGCATGGTGCTGTCATAATTTCTCTGGTGAGCCCTTCCAGAGCCCCGACTCTGTGGATGAAAAACTATTCCCTGATATGTAACCAAAACCCTCCCTGATGCCACTTCAGGTCATTCCCTCAGGTCCTGCCACTGCTCACCAGAGAGAAGAGATCAGTGCTTGCCCTTTCTGTGCCCCTTTAGAAGAGGTTGCAGACTGCAATGAGGTCTCTCCTCAGTCTCCTCTTCTCCAGGCTGATTAACCAAATGACCTCAACCACTCCTCATGAAGCTTCTTCTCAAGGCCCCTCATCATCTTTGCTGCCCTCCTTTGGACGCTCTCTAATGGCTTTATATCTTTATTATGTTGTGGAACCCAAAACTACCCCCAGCGCTCGAGATGAGGCTGCCCCAGTGCAGAGCAGAGTGGGACAATGCCCTCCTTTACCCGGCTGGTGATGCTGTGCCTGACACGCCCCAGGACAGGGCTGGCCTGCCCTCCTGGCTGCCAGGGCATTGCTGACTCCTCTTCAGCTTGATCAGAACCCTCAGGTCCCTTTCCACAGTGCTGCTCTCTGCCATCTCATTCCCCAGTCTGTTTGTACATCCAGGGTTGCCCATCCAGGTGCAGAATCTGGCATTTGTCTTTGTTAAACTTTGTATGGCTGGTGATTGTTCAGCCTTCAAATTTGTCAAAGCCTATCTGCAGGGCCCTTCTGCAGGGCCCTCTGCCTTCAATGAAGTCAACAGCTCCTCCCAATTTATTATCATGGTCAAACTTAGTATTCCTTCCAGTCCTGTGTCCAGTCATTTCGGAAGATGTTGAAGAGACCTGTGCATGCAGTGCAGCCCTGCAGAGCCCCACTAATGTGCATCCACCAGCCCAATATGATGTCATTTATTATAACCCTTTGCTCCTGTCCCAGTTGCTCACCCATTGTGTCAATCCAGGTGGCTGTTGTCCACTATAAGAGGTTTTACTGAAACCCAAAAAGAGAACATCAGCTGTCTTCCCTTGTATATGGTCACTTCTTTCATGGATGCTCTACTGTATGTCTGAGCCATACAGTATTTAGAGTGCATGCTCGTGGAAGTTTGGTGAGCTGGTCAAAGGCATGAAGGATTTTGGTCTTCTACCATTTTAATAAGTGCTTTAGCTGACTATGCAGGTCAATTCTTAATTGTCTTAGTTTATCAATGGAAATCAATGCAGGCTCTTAAGATTTTTCTTAAAATGGAAACACTTTAAAAAAGTAAAAACATGAATTGATGATCCCTAATATGAGATTTTGAAAATGAGTGGTTTCTCAGTTTGTAATTTGGCTGACGACAAGCGAATGATGAAAACCAGGAGAGGTCAAAGCAGTGTGATTCAAGAGTTAGAAGAGCTAAACCAGCTAGCATTTGTTATTAATGGGTGCCCCCTTCTGTCTCACTGGGACACCCTGGTTTTGACCTTGTCTTCTGTCTACATACATATATAACTTAGTCCTCACTAAGATCTATTACAAAGAAGGTCAGTTTAAGAGATAATAAGAGGTAGGGGAGACTGGGTCCTAGATAGAGTACCTTCTGACCACAGGTACAAAACAGCAGCAAACCACCTGGCTTTCTGGCTCATGTCTTTCAGCAGTGTCCAGAATACCTGCTTGCCTTACAGGAGATCACTGCAAACAAATGCCTTTGCTGAGCTCCAAACCAGCTGTCTCATTTTCCTGCATAACTACAAAATGACACATTTGCAGAGGGAAGTGACTTGTTTGTCCAGAAGAGAATGGGACCCTTGTCAATACATGCTGGGACCATTCTTTCACAGACAGCTTTGCAGCTGGAGAATTGCCCAACAGCAGTATGATGAAAAAGACTGATGCTGGCTCAGTCAATTAAAACAGCAGACAGCTCTTAATCTTAAACCAGCATGCTTTCAAATAAACTGAGCTTCTGCATACAGCTCAGCATAAATGCCTTCTGTTTTTCAGGACTGCATGACATTCAGGTGGGAAGTTATCAGGGGCACGAAGGGGCATTTCAGCTCCTGCCCAGTTTTCCCTGGGGCTTCCTCTCTCCTCCTCCCCATGGGTCTGTGAGTTCCATTCTGGCTCAGCCTTAATTTCCTTCCTGAACTGTCTTGTAGGTGTTCCCATCTCTGGTCCTACCTCCCAGCTGGACCTCAGACCTATCCTATAGATGTTTTCCCTCCTGGATGGACCTGTTGGTTCTTATGGGTCTATCTGCCTGACAGATTTTGTTCTCAAATTGCTGCTTTCTCTTTAGTCATGTTTCTGGCCTGGTCTTGTTCAGCTCCTGACAGGAACACCTGGATGTGCCATGGATTAGATTCATTGCTTGTCATTTCAGGGGCTGCCAAAGCGCCCTGTGACCAGAAGCTGGCCCTACCTTCAGAGGAAGAACACACTTTGGGATATGCTTAGGTTCTTTTGCACAGAAAAGGCTCTGCCTCATTGATCCAGGGCCTGAATAAAAAAAGTGAATTCTTTTATCAGCCTTTTTAAAGCATGACTCAGTTGTCTGCCCAGCGGGGAAGGATCTTCTGTGGTTATGGATGTGGCAGAGCCCACGGAGCAGATTTGAACTTGCTGCCAACTGTCCAGGGTGGAGTTGACAATGCAGCTCTATGTGCTGTGCTGATGAACTATCCCTTTGTCAGCAGGTGGGCCATACTATGCTGTTACCTGGGTAGAGGTTACACAAAGCAAAAGAACACCCCCTCCTTGACTTCAACATTTAGAGAGCTGAAATCCAAGCACAGCCTTTCTGAGTTTGGATCACCTTCCTGGTGCGTTAGCCCAAGGAGTCAAAGGGTAGTGACTCCACTCTCTTTGGCTGAAGTGTTGGAAGTCTCATTGTCAAATGTATGCATAGTCATTTGATGGAAAAAGGTTATATTTGGAGACTGGTATTTATTTGTTTGATTTTATGTAGCTATACAAAAATACTAAAACCTTAAATTATAGACAGTTCATTGTTTGCAGGGATAGTAGCTAATTACCAAGTTACTCAGATATAATTATACATGTAATCTGAAAGGAAAATTATTTGAGCCTTTAACATTTCTGATTTGTACTTCACACATAAAGCAGACATATCCACCAAATTTAATGTTGTAAAATATTTGTGTTATAAGGAAGTATTTAATTTTTAATGAAGACTTTAAAAATTCCTCTATGGAAATAATGCATGAATTTAACTGAAAGCCCTGTGAGATTTTAATCTCTAAATACCTGAATATAGTATAATACATATACTAGAAGTGTTAGGGTAATTTCCTAGTACATCTTTTCTAAGTCCTGTTTAGGGGAATATACCCTGTTTGGCAAATCAAAAGATGTGCTGGTGAGGGAGTCAACATGCATTTAGATTCAAACTGCTGCATTCAGTGCTCTCCCTTGCCCTGTGGGTGTTCAGAAGCTGTGCTTAGCGTGGCAGAAGGAAGGCAGAAGAATGAAAGTCATAAATCAGTTGGTAATTGTCATTAGTGCCTGCAACAATTTGGCTTTCTTATTAGCATTGGACATTATAGTCAGAAAAAAAGGAATTACTGTACAAATTCTACAAACTGTGTATCTTGAAATTGTTCTAGTTTGCTGTAACAAACTCCTAGAAAGGTTTTGCCTTGCGATAATTAGAAACCATGGCAGAACCTCTGCCCTATTAAGCCAGTTGACATTTGCTGTCAAGGAACTTAAGATCCCCCACACAGCTCACATTTTTCTCATATAAAATTGCAAAACCTTCAAAGCAGATTTTGTACAGTTTAAACTCTGCCTGCCAAATATTTGCTACTGTGCAACAGGGTAAAAGATGCTTGAAACCAGGGAGAACAAGCAACTGAGAATGTGACCTGCTTAAAAATTTAAAGTATTTTGGGAAATCTAGCCTTTAATTTTATCTCCATTTTTTATTATTTTTCTCTCAGATTCTAGGGAAATAAGTACACAAAGCCTGAGAGGCAATATTTCTGTTTGGTAAGGAGAAAATTGACTGGGGAACTCACATTTCAAGAGTTGAAAAAGACACTAGAAATATTAATGAAAAATGTCTATGACTTTATCATAAGAGGTCAGAAACTGTGCCAAAAATCATCTCTACAGTTTGAGGTAAGATGAGATATTGTGGCCTGATTTTAAAATCTTGTTCTGAATTTTTTTCTTTTAATTGGATTGCCAAATTCAGATTAGAATGGATAAGAGCGGTGTACTAAGTGGCAAAAGCCATTTATAACCATTAAAAAGTAGGAGACTAGGACTGGTTATTTTTATGCAATCATTTTTATGGTTAACTTTTATTCAAACATGAAACAGACACATGTCTTCTCTAACTGATTTACATTAAAAAACAAGATGGCTTCTGGTATTTAAATTTCAAATAAAATAAAATCAGATTTTTTTTTCCAAATAAAATAAATTTCAGATAAACTGAAAGTAGCACTAAAAAGCATTAATCTTAATATTATCCCAAATTGACTGGGTTTAGAAGTGAAAAATTGCTTAGCTTAATGTATTCCTCTAGCAATTAATAGCTTCAGTAAAAATCATTTTGTATGTAAAATTATGTAATCACAGAATGCTTTAGATTGGAAGAGGCCTTAAAGATCATCTAGTCACTAAAAGAACATAAAAAATCCTTACAATAATATTTTTTGGTTTTAAAAATAATTAATAAAATCAGTACAGCACACTGAGAAAAAACTGGAAGAGTTAAAAAATTTACATGATCTTTAGTATATATGCAGATCAGACTCTGATACTGTTATTCAGTAGGACATCATTCATGTTTCAAAGCAGTCCCAAGATTTCAAAGCACTTTTTTTGGAAAGTGAAATATCCCAAATTACTAAATTATTAAACAAGCTTTGGGGTGAGTGCTAAAGTAACGTTTACATTTATTTACCAATAGTATATAATGGTCACAAATTTGAGTAAATTGATATATGCCTGGTAGTCAGCACAGATATTGTGACTTATTAATGAGCAGTGTTGTTGGGTGTTAACATAATTCTTGTTTCCTTTTAAAATTCAGTTCTTATGCCTTTTTCCAGTGACTGTTTACTGTAAAATTCAATCTTACTCTCTGTTTAGAGACCACTAAGTAAAAACTCAGGCTGAGGTGAGTACCTAGCTCCTTTATTTAGCTCCTATCAACTATTGGTTCCTTTGTAGCAACCAAGTAGGTATTTTACCAGGAGAAGTCAGGAGGATTTTCTCCCCATTCTGGATTTAAGCCTGAGGATTATGAGATTCTCCTGGAAGCTTAGAGATATAAGATTGGACCTTTCTCAGCTGAGTTGGATTTCCAAAGTTGTTTCCCATTTTTTTCATTGTCAAAGTGCTGTAAGTATCAGGCTGCTAGGCAAAAGCCAAACCTTCATCTGTGTGCTTTTTTGGAAAGATTGCTACTGTGTTTTTGGAAGTGACCTTAAGAGATTTCACACATTTGATCACACTGCAGGTATTGAACCTAAATTCTGGAAGGAAGAAACTGAATTGAAATAAAATATATATATGTGCTTGTGCATATACTTTATTGTCTCTTTTGGCAGTGGAATTGTCCAGCTCTGGTGCTTGAAGTCATCATGATGGATTTAGATATATCCATTTTAAGCATTCAGTCCCCAGATTTGGGAAAATGCAGATAAGAAAGTGATCAATAAACTACAGTGCAGGTTTGTCACTCAGAGAGATTTCAATGGGGTGGAGAAATGGGGCTGACAGGACTCGTGAGGTTCAGAAAAACAAATGCAAAGTCCTGCACCTGGGGAGGTATAAATCCATGCACAAGTGCAGGCTGGGGACTGACTGCCCGGAAATCTGCTTAGGAGAAGAGGTCTGGGGGATAATGGTGGAAAACCAAGGTGAACATTAGTAGGCAGCCTGTCCTTTCACCAAAGGAAAACAACTGCATACAGTGCTATGTGAGCAGAAATGAAGGAAGCAGTTTGGTGACAGTGGAAATTCCCCTCTATTCAGCTCTTGTTAGCTTCACCTGCAATCCTGTGTCCAGTTTTGGGCTCCCCAGTGGAGCACCCCTTAAATGACTGGCATGTTTGAATGTATGGGATGTACAAGAAGGGGCTGAGAGAATGACATTTTCTTCTTAGGATGAGAAGGCAAAGAGATGTTGCTGTCTTCAGGTACTTAATAGCAGGGAATGCTCAAGAATAAAAGTTGCAACATATGAAATTTTAAACATTAGGAATATATATACATATATATATATACACACACACATACACACACACACATGCAGATATATATATATATATTTGAATATTAGGAACAAAAAATCACAACAGGGTACTAAAACACTAAAAAGAGGTTGTGTAAAGAGGCTATGAACTTTTCATCCACGAGGATATAAAAAACTTCACAAGGTCTTGGGAAGTCTGATCTGAGCTGAGCAGTGGGTTGGACCAGACAGGTGATCCCCACCTCCCATCCTAAATTACTCTGTGTCTCTATGATTCAGCAAGCTCTCAAATTGTAGATTTATTTCTCCATAGTTCACATGTTAAGGTATACCTCATTTATCTGACTCATGATGTTAGAAATGAGATGCCTTAGCTCTTTTAAAAAAATTCCTGTGGCTCTTTGCATATTTAGGCTTCTAAGTACTTTAAGGCATATTTCCTGCCCTTTTTTCTCACAAAACTTAGGTGCGATATTTCTGTTATCCTTTCTTTCCAAAACAGTTTCCAGTAGGAAGGTTAATCCCCTCTGTATAGATGCAGAGTAGCCAAAGTCAAGGGGGGCCTATCTGTGAGAGTACAGAGAGCAAAACATTGGGGTTCTGAGGTTTAGAAAGCCTAACACTTCTGATTTGACTGGACAGGATGCAGTGTTGCACAGGATTTAGGCAAAGACCCCATTTCTTAGACCAGCACACTCATTTCTAACTGTTCCAGCGTGGAAAATCCTGGTTGTGATATCGAGATTAAATTGCTGAAGTACAGTTTTAATTTTGATGGCATTTCACTCCTCATAAAACCTGTTTTCTAAATGAAATTAGGGTCCTAAGAGAGTGCTTTAAAATAAGTGTTGAGAGGGTATAAAAATGATCCCTCTTTCATACATAAATTTACTTGCTTTCCCTAGCATGGTGCAAGAGATGTAGAAGATAAGAATCTGATGCCTCAACAAAATCTCAGTCTGGGTAAGTTTCAAAGAGATAGCTCTCTGAATTTAAGGGCTATGAATATGCAATTACTGTCATGTCCCTGGAATATTTCCAAGCCCCTTGACAGAAAAAAGATGTGCAATGCAAGTGACAAAGTATAAGAGTAGAGATGTGTATATCTTAGCTAGTCGCCCTTGGGGCCTCTTTACAATCAATGCAGAGAAACACACACTTTTAAGTCACTGTTCTTATCTCAGAGCCAACATTTAAAGTGGGAGAGGTGTGTGTGTCATTACCATCCAAAGTTATGAGACACAAATTATACTGAAGATGAAAACTCTCATTTTGAAAAACCTTTTTTGATTATATTTCCCCAAAGCTACCCAAGAGTAGAGAGATGTAAGGGCTACCCAGAAGTAAGCTTTCCTTTTGTACTCAGAATGTATTAATGAGAATAAAAAGGCTTTCATGACTTCTAATTTGCTCTGCAAAAGCTACTCATTTTAGAACATAAAAAAGACAAAATGTTTTTTGTCAAGTCATTCTGATCTGACCCAAATACATCAAACTGGTGCCACTGAGCGATATTTTTTCTGTTCTATGTTATTGATAATTAATGTACTTGTCTGGAACAGAAGCTAGGTCCTGGTTTGGAGGCAAATGTACTCGTCTGCAGTGGAGCATGCGGGCCACTTGATGGAGCCACGAGAAACGAGGTGGCCAGCCTGGCTCTGGCGGCTGCTGACAGTGCCATTAAAATGGGAGCTGGCTTGGCAGTATCTAAATCACAGATATTAAATACAGCAGTGAGTTTAAAGAGTGAGAAAAATTAGTCCTCCCACAGTCTCTTTTACTGTTTCAGCTCCAGCCTCCAGGAGCTCCACTGGACCTTGCTGCTGGGGCTGGCCATGCCTAGTTGTCAAACACATAGGCATTTCCAAGCTTCTCCCAAAACTCAAAGCTACTCATGAAGTGTTCACCAATGATAAATAACAATAAGACCGGGCATTGTTGAGTTAAACATAATTTTGTCATATGCATAATGCTGCACATATATTGCTTCTAAAAACCCTGACAAAGTCTTGACAGAAATATGCAGTTGATGTACACAAAGGCATTTTAAAATTCAATGAAGTGGATAAGAACTGAACCAAAACATACAGAATGAAAGATATGTTTATAACAAGGATGTATCAAACAATTGCAAATGGTATTCAAACATTCGTTCAAGATAATTTTGAAACAACAAAACCACTTTAAGGAATATTTACTGCAAAATTGTTCTCCTTTTGAAAATAATCATTTGAAGGCAGAACATAACTTTTTTTTTGATTTCCTGGTTAGGGTTTGGCATTTAATTTGAACTTTAGTAGACATACTAACCTGAGACACAGTAGTGAATTATGTGAACTGACTCATAGTCTGAGTTCTGTGCTACCAAAGAATCTGATCAAAGGAAAACTGTTATTTCTCTATGACTACAATGAGATTTCTTAAGGATTGTCATTTCTGCTCTAGAGTGCAGATGTTTATATTGAACAACAAATGTTGATCCTTAATGTGGCTCATTCTAAAAAAATTATCTCTTAGTACTCTTCTATATTTTATAATCTTCATAAAATATTTATCATCCTCATCAACTCAACATACTAATGCATACAATGTAATTGTTCCATAGTTTATGTACCATCATTTGACAATTCATGAGGAAGAAAAGATTTAGTTATTGAGTAAAAGGCAAAATGTAAGCCTACTTAAAAAAAATGGGAACAATATTGCTTAAATATCATATTCTATGCTGAGAAAGTAAACCTTCCTTTTTCTGAAAGGTTTTCTTCTTCAACTACAGAAAACTCAGTGAAATGAATTAAAAAGACCAGTCCTATTGTTGTCATGTTTTATCTTTTTTCCAACCCTTCATCTGGCGGTTGTTTTTTTATCAAAATTCAGAATCCTGCCCACAAGCAGAGTTTATTAAACAGATGAACTGTCTTCTGAGTTCTTTGCAAAAATTAACCTGATTTGTAAGTGTGATTTTCTTGAAAGGAAGCTCTGTATTCCTAATAAGGAATATTCCATGACATTCCATGCATCCAAGATGAGGGTTTACAACTATGATTTATATTATATTTAAAAAACATGCAGCCAGACCCCATGAAGAGTTTTATCATAATTTGGATAAATAAAATCAGTATTTCTAATAATTCCATGGCTATGCAATCGACGTGACACATGGAAATATTAAGCAGTTATAGAAATTAAATACATATCTGTTAGAAATATTTAATATCTGTTTAATGTTTAATATTAGCATTTTAGTGAGATAGTTTAAATTTTAACTTCACAGAAATTCTCAATCCTACACTTGAGTCAAGAACACACAAGAAGTAATACAGCAGTAGCCATGGTAGTTGCTTAAAAATATTCCATGCTGTCAATATGGCATTTATTTCTGTATTTCTGATGTTTTAAGAAAGCTTGTTAAAATTTTTTCCTCATTTTAGGATCCATTTCTGGAGAATAAGGAAAGATTTATTTTACCCAGTTTCTTCTTAAATTGAAAAATATGTGCTGTTTCCTTTATGTGAGAAAATCAAAATTAGCAAACGATCTTACCTTTGCTGTCCTTAAGTTCATTCCATGTGCAAAAGAGTTGACCAAGAAATCCTGATGTAAGATCTGTGTTAACTCTGCAAGGATCTGGACAGAAGTTATCTTCAATCCCATGTACTATGAGCAAAAAGAGACTGATAGCACAAAAGATTTTTAGTATTCTGGGCACAACAAAAAAGCAATTTGGGCTAAATAAACAGATGTAGAAAATTGTTTACATTACAATGAAAGTTTTATTTGTCTCGGATGACTCACAAGATACGGTGCTCTTGTTTTTATGGTAAGAACCAAAATGAAATTCCAGCCTGAGAGCTCTTTGAAGCTCTTTCACAGAAGTATTGGGGTCTATCTGGAAGCTCATTAGAGCTTCAGTAGTATCCCTAACACAAACTTGTACAGTGATCAGACAAAGAATAATAAATACCTTAATGACAAAAATTTACTTTCCTTGAGTGATTTCATAAAAACTTTTTCAGTGCTTTGATAGCAGGCATATTGTTCAGCTAAAGATATCCTTATTTCCCCTATCACTAGTATATTTTAAGGACTCAAAGCAATCTCTTCCACTGCTTTTGCTGATAATTGGTTAAGAAATTATTCCTCTCACAGATATGAGGAACAAACAGATTTTTCTGGGAACTTATGAACAATTCCAGAATTTCTCATAATGGGAATGCAGGTTAGTTGTAAATTACTGGTTTTTAAAAGCCAGTTTGTTCTTCAAAGAATTTGACTTTTCGCCTCAGTTTGTTGAAGCTGCTTTGTTAAGCATCCTCCACTTGACTGAGATTGTCTGTTATATTTCTTTGCCACCCACCACCAGTTAATGGCTACCATTTTTACTGTTGCTTCTACCTACTCTGAAGCCTCCATTTTCAGATAAAAAAGGCAAGGATTTAATATCTTTATCCCAATAGTTCTATTTGCAGTCTTGTCCAACAGTTCAGTCCTGATTGTCATTCCTGAAAGTTAGTTTTTCTGGTCTGTACAGCTTATCCTCCTGTCTTTGGTGCCTTGTTGACACCTTCACTGTATGAAGCAACAATTTCTTTAACACAGTAATTGGTGCAAAAGGTGATATCTAATATCTAACCTTTCTGTGTAATTTCGGGGTACAAAATTACACAGGAGCTATTTCCCTTTCCTTGCTTTATGACTTCTAAAAGCAAATACCTGGAGAACACCAGAAAAGCACTTTCAAAGATTACAGTGATTTTCCCCTAAGTAAAAATCTGGATTATTGTTAGATTGTGTAAAACATATGCTTTCTTTGAGACTCAGCAAGTTAAGAGAGAGAGCCAATAAAAGAGTCCTTAAAACTCCACACCTGTACTGGTGGCAAACCTTAACATTTGTCTTTGTGGAGTGCTGATGGACCTCTTAGACAGGAAGTTGGAGATTTATGTCTCAGTTTTCAGGAATTCAATGTCTCAGTTTTCTGGAATCCTATTAGCTTTCCCCCTGACAAAACAACAAACTGGTACAGTTTAGTGCTTTATTTCCTATTCAGGGAAATTATTCAAGACATCAAATATTCAATAGTTTTCAAGATGATGAATTGTTGTCTCCATTCATTCACGGTTCAGCACTGTTCAAGAAGGTTTTGAAGTAAATAAATGCCAACTCTTAATTCCTGAATTAACACAACTCATAGAGGAACTGGAGGAGAGCTGTGTTTAAAAGTAAATAAAGGCAGACCAGTGAGCAACTCAAGTGAGAAACTTGAGTGTATTTGTTACTTCTTATTAGGTTGACTTCAATTAGGTATACAACTTCACCACACTGTAGCATGCTGGACATATTGGCATTTTTATCTGCTGCCTTTTAAAAAAGTAATGAGCTCTCAGCCTTTCTCAGTTTGTGCTTCAAATGACAGAAACTGTGGTTCATGACAGCTTGGAAAATACGTAAATGATCCAGTTATTTCCCTGGCCATACGGATTTAGGGTGATATCTCAGCTCCCTGAGAGGCTGGGACAAATAAATGGTGCAGTGTTAATTGTATTTTTTATTAGTATTTTGCAACAACATGTTTGAATTAAAAGAAAATACTTGGCATATGTACAGAGAGTTTTATTTCTTCCTAGTTTCTTAGGATATTTCCTCTTGCCTTGAGAGCTGTATTGAAGTTTATATCATAATCTCTTAAACATAGACACTTAAAACTTGCATGTGAGTACCTAGAATTATCTAGGTAGAAAAAAATCAGTGTTTTTATTTATTTGTCCCAAAGTCATGTATAATACTAAAATGACTAGTGATTCTTCTAAACAAAGTAACACAGTTTCTTTGTTTATTCCATCACTTTCATTTTCTTTGCAGCAAAATTTGTATCATTACTGTATGAAAATCCAAAAGACAAAACTGGCATTTACTGTAATGAGACAATTTAATAGGAAACAATGATGTAAGAGTAGTGAAAATATATACATATAATAAATGTAAGTATAAAGAACTTGAGCTTCAATTAAAAATAATTTAAAAATCAATTACAGGAGTTAGTCTTAAAGATGGCATTAAAGTACTGTTCTGTGAAAACAACTTTCTCTTTAATCTTCACCTGACCCTCTCAATTACTGTGATTAATTATATTTTCAGATAATTTTCTGTAAACTACTGACATGACATAATGAAGTATGCAATTGTTAATTTCTCTGTGATTTTATAGAGACAATTTGTACAGCCAACTTTAACCATGCACACTTAGTAATTTAACTTTTTATTAGAATGGAACTGTTTAATTAGAGAACCAATACCTAACACTCTGATATCAGGGAAATGAAATGTCATCCATTGGTAAAACTAAACTGCAGGTTTCAGAACACAGAACAAGTGATGCCAGAAACACACTATAATTGGATGCTGCTGCATATCTCTGGTTTCAAGATATTAATACATGCTTTGGGATATGAGGGACATTCCTTCTATTAGTGTCTCTGCATGCCATAGTTTGAAAAGGAAATTAGTGTACACTCATTAGTTTTAACTCTTCCCAGTTTTTTACTTACTGCCTGGGAAATTTCTCCACTCTGCTTCTGGTCACTACTACAAAGCTGTAAGAATGAAAATTTTTCAGATTACTGAATTGCTTTTTAGAGATTTATGGTGGCTAAGTAGGATTGAACTCTACATCTATCAGCCTAGAGTCAGTAGTTAATAAATGGATTTTGCTTATTGTCTATTCCCAAGATAGTTAGGGATAAAAATGACAGAATAAATATAGAACCTCGTTTGAAATTAGTAGAAAGAAATTTTGAAAGTGAATTTTTATTAGGAATGGCACAAAAAAATGTGTGTGGTAAATGAAGAACAAGAAAATAATTTTAAAAATTTCTATTTTAAGAGGAGAGGAACAAGCAGTGTTTTTTAACAATTAAGATGAAAGATGTACTTTGGACCCCAACAAAAAGAAAAAAAGATATCACTCCAAAGTAAAGGAAAGCTCATTAGAAAGTTTATTTTAAGCTCTCTTTCTTTCATAGGAATTATCTCTTATACCTTGTGTAGTCTCCCTGTCTCAGTGTGCATAGAAATGCTGGCAAACACCTTGACTTATGCCTTTGGCAAAATTTAGTGAAGCTTAAAACTTTGGTGGGTTTTGACAGTGTGGTTGCTGTCAGGGTATTTAAGTAAAGAGGTAGAAATTGAGCAATTCAGAGTTGGAATTGATAACTGAAATAATGACTCCAGCTTTTAGGTTTTAAGGCAGAGCACATGAAGGAGAGGTTTCACATTTCAGATGCGTTTGCATACTCCAAAGCAAAGTCAGAGTATGGATTTAGCCAGTGAACAAAAGTCCAAAATGTTTGGGAATTCAGCAGGTGCAGCTCCTTGTAGCAATCTGTGTGATCACCATGAGGGAGAAATGGACAAATATTAACAAATGGGAGAGAAGCATGATGATGTTTTCTAGGAAAAAACAAACATGTTAAGTAGATGCATTGAGAACACAGGAAAAACAAGATGCAAAACCACATGTTATAGAATCTAGAATATTTACAATTTGCAACACCAAAAGGCTCAGAGGTGCAAAAATCAAAATTCAGAAAGAGTTTAAAACAGTGCAGAGCATCAAATTAGGGCAGTTTTAAAGTGGTAAAATGGCAGGATAGCTATAAAGCTTTTGACAGATACATGAAAAAAAATTAAGAAGTGGAAAGCCATGTAGAAGGAGTAGGGAGTAGTTTTTCTTCTGTATCAGATATTTCATAATAATATCTATAGGCATTTTAGGGATACATAGAAAAGGGTGCTTCAGATTGTGTTATAGGAAATGTAAAATGTCCAGCTCAGTTTGTTTCATGTGTAGTGCTTTTATGGTTGTCTGAATTAAGAAGACCTATTACCAGTGCTGAAGTGCAAATCCCACCTGATGACAAACATCAGGTCTTAGCAGAACTTCTGTCTACCTGGTAGTTTGGGCATCACAATGTGTGGTTTTCATTGGTATCATACTCATGTCTATATACCACTTATTTATCTACCTGCTTTGTGGCAAAATACATTCCTCATTGAAATAGTTTCTGACAAAAAAAAAAAAAAGCTTTGATGTTTAAGAAAATGATTTGTCTGTTTGCCACTGGAAATGGTTATACATATGCACTTTGTGTAAAAAGAAGCAAAGATAGAAAGACAGATATTCAGGAACATTAGGAAACAGAAGGAACCAGGAAAAGAGGAGAGGAGAGGAGAGGAGAGGAGAGGAGAGGAGAGGAGAGGAGAGGAGAGGAGAGGAGAGGAGAGGAGAGGAGAGGAGAGGAGAGGAGAGGAGAGGAGAGGAGAGGAGAGGAGAGGAGAGGAGAGGAGAGGAGAGGAGAGGAGAGGAGAGGAGAGGAGAGGAGAGGAGAGGAGAGGAGAGGAGAGGAGAGGAGAGGAGAGGAGAGGAGAGGAGAGGAGAGGAGAGGAGAGGAGAGGAGAGGAGAGGAGAGGAGAGGAGAGGAGAGGAGAGGAGAGGAGAGGAGAGGAGAGGAGAGGAGAGGAGAGGAGAGGAGAGGAGAGGAGAGGAGAGGAGAGGAGAGGAGAGGAGAGGAGAGGAGAGGAGAGGAGAGGAGAGGAGAGGAGAGGAGAGGAGAGGAGAGGAGAGGAGAGGAGAGGAGAGGAGAGGAGAGGAGAGGAGAGGAGAGGAGAGGAGAGGAGAGGAGAGGAGAGGAGAGGAGAGGAGAGGAGAGGAGAGGAGAGGAGAGGAGAGGAGAGGAGAGGAGAGGAGAGGAGAGGAGAGGAGAGGAGAGGAGAGGAGAGGAGAGGAAGTTCAAACAACAGTTATGCTTTCACAAATTGAGCTACCTGTAAATAGAATGCTAGCTCTATAGTAATTTTTTTTTCCTCCTGGCTTTAAAAAAGAAGAAAATGAAAAGGTCAGAAAGGTCAATAAAGAAAGAGCTACAATAAGCCCTCAACAGGAGAGGGTCATTCAAAGGATTTAAACCAAAAATATAAAGGACTGGAAGTATTACAAAATGAAGTTAAGCCACTGTAAAATAAAGGAAAGAGAAGCAAAGGCAGAGAATGACAGGAAGATTGCACCAGAGGTTAAGATAAATTATAAGAAATGTTTCAAGTAAATAGAGAACAAAAGGTCAGCAAAGGAGACGACAGGAACTCTAACAGATAAGAATAATTTATTGACATAAGGGTTGACAATGCTGGGGAGAAATAGATGAATCCTCTTTGCAGTGTTCACTGAGAAGGCCAGGGAGCAGAAACTGGCAGAGATAATAGATGTGCTTCCACCTGTCTCCCGCTGGGAAAGAAGGAATGTAGACAGAAATCAGGATCCCTTCAGAACAGGTCACCAAATTACAGCTGCCACCTCCCTGGCCACTATCTCTCCAGCATTTGTGCGAGGCTTTTCTTTGTATCTCCTGCCATGCAATAAACTCCCCCAAAGTTTTTCTTATCTCTTTGTTGGCACAAGTCAGCTCTGACACACACTACAAATTTGCCACAGAGGCTCAAATCCCTTAAATTTGTAGCTGCAGTAGCTGTCTCCATCTGCCTGCATCTTACTTGTGATTTACAAAATAGTGACTCCTTTCACGAATTACAATCTATCTTCATAGTAGCCATGTTCTGCTTTCAATGAATTTGGCAGAGCGCCTTGGAAGATGCTGTTTGAAGAAAGATGCCACACAGAAAAAAATGTTAAAACCTGGCCAGGATTACAGACCAGATGAGGACTGTTATTTAGAGCTGTTATTTAGAGGGAAGAATGAAGAATTTCCAACCCCTGAAGTCAATGGTGATGATACGTGGTATATTTCAGTGCATGTGGTCTGTGATGGATTTCAGCTTCGAAAGACATAGAGAAAATGTCTACATTTCTTTGTTTCTTCTGGCATCAGGAGAAGATCAGAATTTTAAATATTTACAAAGCTCTCATGGCAACCTTGGCCAAGCCATAGAGATGCCAGTGGAATAGGTGCAATATAGTTGCATTAAATGGTATCTCTTTCTTACTAAAGATTCCTGGGCATATTGTATTCTATTAAAAAAAAACCAAAACAACAAAAAACCCCCATGGTAAACTAATGGCTAAAACACCAGGCAAATTTATTACCAGGTCAAGAAAACTTAGAGGAGAATTTCAATATTTTCATATAAGTAAGTATGGTAGCCCTATTTCAAGACTCAAAATCAGATTAATCTAAATACAGTGCATTCAGTATGACAAGAAGTCACTTGCAATTTTTTCTAGTAAATGTGAGATCAAATTTTCCCTGATATTTAGGATCTTTTGCTATAATATTTGAGATAAATATTTTTTTAAAAAGTCAGCATATATAATTTACATTTAAAAATGTTTCTTTTTCTCTTACTTTGATGGTTCTGATAAGTGAAATAATTTTCAAACTGAAGAGCTACAAATTATTACATTAGGAATTTAGTTTTCAATAAATAACAAAAAGTAGCTCTAGTGAAAACAGGATACATAAGCTATTCAAGTATTTCAACACTTGGTGTGCTCAGTTTTACAGTAAATATGCAAAAACAGGAAAAATTTCTTTTCCCTGTTTTCTGTTAGTTTCTGACCTCATTTCTCTCAACTATTCTTTGTTTTCTTACATATTTATTGTGACACCTGTGTTTAACTATGCCATATATATTGCCTATTAGATTGCAGAAATATTTCATTTGACTTCCAAGTAAATTTTAACTATACTGTAAAGTAACTCATACTTTTTGCTGAAAGTTCTGTCTTCTGAACTTTTCTGTTGCCTATTGTACAGAATTACTGAAAACCCCTTATAATTACACAAAAACTGAAATGTAATACTCATAGAGCTGACAAATCAAAGGTATGTTAAAAAAACCCAGTCTCTCTAAATTTAAATTATAAAAACATTTTTAAAAAATCAGATGTGTATCAACACAGTTTTTTTTTTGTTGTTTGTTTGGTTTTTTTTTTGTTATTTAGTTACCTTCATCAAAAGTGAACCTTGCAGTTGTCATCAGCATAATCGAGAATTCTAGAAGCTCTGTCTATAGCTTGGGATTTGCATGGTGACTTATAAAGGGAAAATTATACATGTCTAAGTATCAGTGATCCTGGATTTAGCCTTCCAAAGATAGTCCTTGATATCTTCAAAGTGATTATGTTTGTAGATTTAGGGCATTCCAAAATTATGTTTACATCTTAAGTTGAGTCAGTGTTTCAGAGGGAAGGAACACTTGAAGAGATTGCTTTCAAAAATTAAAATAAAAACCTACAGAGACTCAGGAAAAAAAAAAGAGTAACCCTGTGTAAAAATTTTCCAATTGATACTTAATACATTACTAGTGGACATCAAGGAAAAAAAATGGCTGCTGGGCATGACTTTATACTAAAAGCCTGGGATTCACAGGGTTGTGGTTGTCTTCTGTGCTGTGTTTAATTATGCTGCTCTGATGCTTTAGGGAATGACAGAAGAGATTGCAGCCCACCAGAAGGAGGGGTTTAGTAGATTTTGTACTGAATTCCAGTCAAAGGCAGTCAAGCTGTCTCAAAAATGCAGACTTTGACCTGGGATGTACCACCATCTCTTTTAGACACATGACACAGTACCTTTTTCCTCTTCTGTACCAGATCTTAGCTGAAGTACCTGCTGTGGTTTTAGGATCCCCACTGCAGGAAGTTTGTGGGCAAATAAAAAAGCTCAGTACAGAGAAGTAGGATTAATCTGATTTTTTTTTTTTTTAAGAAGGAAACATATTGATTGGGGCTTTTTAGTCTTGAGATGATAAAAATATGGCAAGATCACAGCCACAGCAAGGGGAAATTGTTTTAAATGCTGTTTAAGCCACAAAAGGGCTGTGACACTTATAAGTGACCATAAAGGAAGCCAGGACTCAGCCCCCTGCACACTTGGAAACTGGTGAAGTTACATTCAGGGTAGATGCTGCTGAGGACCATGGGAGTGGGAGCAAGAGAAGCTTCACTGGGAAAACCAAGGAGCCACCAGCAAAATTTCTCATATTCCAAAGCCCTGCAAAGTTTGTAGAAGTCTATTAAATATTGCAAGGAAATAAGCTGTTCTGCAAATCCAGTATGAATAAGATACAAAAATGAGGTAAGATTGTCAAAGTATGTTCTGACTGAACATAAACAGATAGCATTATTTATGTGTAGACTAGCAGATGTCCAGCTAGACAGTAACAAATGTTTTCTAAGCAGAAGAATGTACTGCTTAGTAGGGATCATGGAATTTTTTTCCAAGAAAATTTTCAAAATGATAATTCAGAGAAAACTGTGTTTTGAATAGTGTGGAATTAATAATTGATGTTGCTCTGGGACAGGGAGATAGATTTAATGGCTTATTTTGATTAGAGTAGATATTCTATTGTGTGTACCCCAGGAATCATTCTATTGCTGCAAGGTAAGTGGCAAGAATTGATCTGCCATTCTTTCAAAGTATTCTTAATTAAACATATCACTGTATGCTCAAGAAGTGACAAGCTTTTTATGAAATACTTATATATACTTTTTGTGTCTAGTTACTTTCACAGCGCTCAAATTTTTAAATTGGGATAGATAATGCTTTGTAAAGCAAACCACCTATGGTAAGAGTTTTTTAAAACATACATCCCAATGGCAAATACCATGAACAATTGGTATCATGGGGGAAGGGTGATGATATCATATCAATCCATAATCATAGAATCAGCCCAAAAAATAGTGTCTGATTACTCACTCTACACATTTTAAAGCAGGCAATTTATATATATATATGTTAACACAAAAATTATCACCCCCATGTTTTACTAATGCTATATTTGTGTACTCACAGGTACACAAACCTTTTGAAGCAAATTGTAACATATTGTTTGCATGAGGTTTCATAGCCCATTCTTTCATTAGCATGCTTAGTTTGTAAGCACAACCAACAGAGTTATGCACTCATATTAACTGTATGACCAGATGAAACATTATTGTTGCAGTTGTTCAATAGACATGCACAGTCCATGTCCTTCTGATGTAAATTTGAGGTACTATTGCACAAATTGCACACCTGCTTCTCTTAATAGTCTACCCAAATTTTAACCACAGAAAATCCATATATGTGTTCAAGAAAAAGAAACACAGACCTGGATGTTACAGAGCTGTTTTGGCTAAACTATCTCTCAGGAGACCAGAAGTCTGCTGTGGTTAAAAGATTTGATGTTATCCAATTTCTCCCATCCACTTACTGTGTGTGAGCACTTTGTCTCTACCAGGATGGAGGCAGTGACCTCAGTGCACTTGGGTGCCTGAATCTCCTTTCCACCAGCCTAGTTAAGGGGGAAGGGAAGTGATGGGAAGGGAAAGGAAAAGGAAAAAGAAATAAGAAAAAAAAAAAGAAAAAAAAAGGGAAAAAAAAGAAAAAAAAAAGAAAGAAGAAAGGAAAACGAGTCGCAAGTCTAAGAGATAGGAAAAGAATAGGAGACAATATAGCAAATGAGGTTTCTGATCTGGATGTGCCAGCTCAGGCATGAATTTTCTACCTAGAAGACCTTGAAGTATCAAGTTTCACACATCAGTTAGCAATTTTCCTGCTCTTTCTCAGTAATTATGTTATAACTATTACTCTGTTCTTTCCATCCAATGATTGCAAGCACTGCCCATATATGAGCAAACAAATGTTCATCTATGCTGAAAAAAAAAAAGAAAAAAATATCCCTATTTCACAGATGGGGAAATGGGAAAACTTAAAATGCCTCTTAGGATTTTCCATGAAGTTTGTGGCAGAATTGCAGGGGAATCTGATTTTTCCAGTCTTTGGGCTTGCACAATATTTCCTTGCAAAATTTTTGGCACACTGAGTGAGAAATATTGTCATCATATGAATGGATGGAAATTTCCAAGGGACAAGTTGTTTCTGTGACTATTACATAGGGGTAAATGATTGCAGAAAATATACAGCCTTTGCACAATTATAGTCTCATTTTTCTTGATATTTTTGCTTTACCCCATCATTACTACTCAAATACATTACTAGACCTAAAAGACCAATTCTAATATACAGAGTAAAAAGGGTGAATAAACATGATGAAAACTCTTGCTGCTATGTTGCTGTGCTCTGAGCGATATTTAACCTGAGGGTGAAAAATGTAAATGGCAAACTCCAGTTTGAGTAAATTACATAGAGAGGAAATAATACTTCTTGAAGACATAGTCTTGGATGCCAATAATCATAAATGGAGAAATCCCAGGGCAGAATTTTTCCTCAATGTTTAGAGTGATGGAGGCCTGACTGCTTCTGGATGTTCCACTCCAGAATATCAAAACCTTCTATTTGTGGGCCTTTTGCATTACACAAGCAAACTCCATGCGTTTCAATGGAGATTTCATTGCTGTTGTCATTATGCTGTAACACTGAAGCAATTGAAAGTTTCTCTCCAGAAGCTGAGGATAAATTGAGCTGATAGAATGACTCTGTGTGAACCTGGCAAATGAATTGTCCGTTTCTTTGCTGTAGAATACTTGATCCTGCAGGCAAAGTTGTCTGTAGATATCAATGTACTCATTTTCACTCTTATTTTGAAGAAATTAACTATTGTAGTAGTTATTTATTACTGCCAATAAAATCTTAAATTGGAAGTTGTCTTCTAGCATTCTAAAAACAAGCAAGTGTTGCAGAAAAAATAAATATTTTGACCAAAAAATTATTGCTTGTAGAGCCATCTTTTGTTATCTGAGTGCAGTCCTTACAGAAGATCTGCCCCAAAATTGTGAGTGTACTCATCCCACATGAATGTAAAGAAACAGCAAATAAACATTGCCAGATGTGTCTGAACCTGCATTGTTAGTATGTGTAAAGCACTACTGTAACTTTTGCTGCACAAGAGACTTAGCAGAGTTCCTACCCTAGTATCAAAATAAGTGGAAAGCAAAGAGCAGTTTGATTTTTTGGAGGAGTACTGTAGGAGTAATGCTTGATAGGAGGTTTATTTTTGAAGTAGAACCACTATGCTTAATTTCACTTTTGCTTTCAAAATTAAATTCAGATATGAAGTTTGTATTGGAGTATGTTTGAGATGTTTTAGCCTTCCATTTAGGAAAAGCATTAAAAAACTCTTCTACCTTCTTTCCCCTTTCCAAAAACACATAGCATCTTGCATTTGAGATCATTGATTTAGTATCAATTAGCATGGAAATCAGCCCAGAGGTGCAAAAGTTACTGGGTAGAAAGGATGGTTTGAAGATGGGCATCTGCAAGCGGAATGACCATGAGTGTCCCATTTCCATAGCTAAGTGGTCTGAAAGTTGCTTAACTTTCAAAGACAGCCTATTTGTTCTAGAGACATACTTGGGAGAAATGTTGATTTTTTCTTTACTGCACACTCCTGCCAAGACATAACTACTATTGACAGCAATGTAGAAGCAGATCTAGGGATACACTGAGTTAGATGTTGGATCAATATTGTATAGAACAATGCAGAACTTGGGTATTTGCTGCAACATAGATCTTCAAAATTACATAGGGTTTTAAATCCCTAGAAAAATGATGGGAAATTTCAAAGGTTGTACATATTGCTTGAATTAGGACCTGAATCCTTGTGGTTTTCTTCTTATTTATACATCCATGACACAGTAAATTCAGAATAGATTACTAGTAGCAAAGCATTTGAGTTTTTACACAAATAGCTAGTATTTAATTTTTTAAATTATTATTATTTTGCTGAAGTCACAATTAATGTTTTCTTTTGTAATGGCCTTTTGTCAGATCCCATGAGTCACCATCATTCAAATCTCTGCCACAGAGTGATGGGTCCAGCTGGTCGAGCTCCATTACCTGGAAATTCATGGGTTGACTATAATAAAAACCGTAGCTTTCTCAAGCATTTCTGCAAGATTTGGGTCTCCTCTGTATCACACTTTCTGAAATAGTTGATTTTTATTTTGAGATTGCTTACAGGCCAAGGGCACAGGAACAATCTATTTAACCAGCTGATCTTTTCATGTTACATTAGCAAATAAATTTATCACTATTTAAATTATCAAACTACACTTTTTTTTTTTTGGAATCATGGTCAATATGCTTGTACAGAGCAGCATTAATTGTGTCTGCATTGTGTTGGGGGTGCAGTCTTTCTTTAAATGCATATATGTATCAGATGTGTGATAAAACCAAAGGAGCCTCTAAATCATACATCTTTGAGAATCATAAAGAATCCAAAAGCTAGGATTGGGAACCTGTGATCCCTCTGCAATGCCTGAAGAGAGTTTCATTCCTGAGAAGACATTTGTGATCCTCTGAGGGAGGACACTCCTAGCAACAGGGCAAAGGGGAAATGTTAAGCCTGGGGTATTTCTGAAACTCCATCTTCTCTGGAAAGGAGATAATAGAGGCAATGCTGCAGATAGATTTCTGTTTTCCCTCAGGCTTGAAACCTGAATGCACATAGAGCTATTAATTCAGACAACAAACTGTAGTTGACTCTTTCTTTTAAAATGCAGTTATTGATGTTTACAGCTTTGAAGAGCAAATGGGAATCCTAGATTTAATAAATCCTCAGCCTTATAAGTATTCCAAGTTGCATCTTCCAGCACTCCATGCTCCACATGGCCTGGGCTGTTGCCAGTGCTCTTAACAAAGTATTTTAACCAGGCAGCACAAAATAAGAAATTTAGGAGGCTGAGAAGGAATAACAGTAAGAGAAGTGAACAGAAACTTAATAACAAATTTTGTAATGAGTGAAATTTTCAACATGCTAGTGGAATAAGTCAGTGGAATAAGTCGTGGGTTCTCCACATCCAGCTCAGGATTAGAGGGCATCAGCTTCTTCTGACAGGGTGGAAAGTGCCACTTCACTTAGTTCAATAGATAAGGAATGGTTCTGTGAGTAGAAGTTTGATTTGAGTACCTAATTCAAAGTGTGGCAAATTTGGACATCAAGACAGGTAGATGCTTAAAGACAATCGTAGGTGATAATTTAGATAACTCTACAGTGTTAAACTTTTGTGCTTGTTCTCTTCTGGTTGTCTGAGCACTTGTTTTGTATCTGGTCTTAATTCTGTTCAAGTATCTGGTTGTCAGGCATTTTAAAGAGGGGGAAAATACAACCTTATTTTGGGACTTTGCTGTTTCTCCAAATTTTCAACATTCAAAACTAATATTGGCAAAAATAATTGAATCCTTGTGCAAAACTATCAAAACAGATGTGATTGATGTCTGCTCTATATTTCTGTCCTACTTTTGGCTAGGGCAGAGTAAATTTTCTTCTTAATTTTCCAGGTGGTTTTAAACCACAACTATTTCATGCCCTTTCTCTTCCCCATACCTACATGTAGGTGTTTCATTTATGAACCAAGGTTCATAAATGAAGGTGTTCTACCATTGTGCTAAAATTGCTTCATGATACTATAGGAGATGGTTTCAGTTGATGTTTATACCATTATCTTTGGTATCTTGAAGTGGTGAATGCTTTTTCTTTATTCTTTCAGCAGAGAACAACTAAGCCCTGCAGCGAAGACCTCCAAATAGTTTGACAATTATTTCTCTGCTGATTTTTCTCTTTTACTCTTTTTTTTTTTCCCCAGAATATTATCGGTAAATTTATAGAATGGATTTGTGCAATATGTATTTTCTTGACTACTTATTCTTGTCTAGAATGATTTGGGAAGTGAACACTTAAATGAGCCTGTGTGCTGAGGGAAATCCTGAAGTAGCTTGGACTCATTAATTAGAGCAGAAAGAATTTGAAACTTTGAAGACTTTATTTTCAAATTTGTGTAGGTATCAAGAGACATAGAGAAGCAACTAAGATCTCAATGTGACTTTGGCAAATTGCTTGGGTAATTATTGTATATTTGGTTTTATTCACAGGTGCATTAACAGCCTGCAGCTTTTCTGATTATGTGAGCATGTGACGATTCTATGGTGAAGTAAGTCTGGGTATGGGCAGCATCACCTGTTGCACAGGTCCTGTCTGCATGTGTGTGGTTTTATGCAGCAATGTGAAGTGACTAATGACAGTTTTTCTACTGAATATTGTGAGGAAGTCTTTAACCCAGATTAGTTTTGATGGTAGACTTTGTCACCTGAGAGCTTATGTGAGTGTGCTCTTTCAGTGTAGTACAGGAAACTGGTTGCTATGAGGTCTGAGACCTATTCAGACAGATGAAACAGTCCATTAGTGACATTTGAGACACAGTTTGATGGTCTCTCGTCATCTTCACTTTTCTTCAGGATATGCTACCACATAGTGCATTGAAAGATAGGTTTTACATAAGATCAGATGGACCTGGAGTATTGAAATGTAACATTCTGAGAGGGAAAGGTGAAATCTATATCCCTCATGCATCATCAAACAATACAGCTGGATGTATCTAATGTGATGTGACAGCAAATATGCAGAAGGAGTATAGGAAAGTCATTATTGCCACCCAAAATATACTTGCCTTTGGAAATACATGAAATATCTCAAGTAGTGGTTTCTGGAAAAAATGAACTCAAAAAGATGAGGCAGACCTACATTCCTGGAGCAACAATGTATAACCTTGAAGCACAGTAGCAGTTAGTAGACTTTATTATCCAAACTAGCCACAGAATAATAAACATGAATGGAAGTTAAAGAAGATTGTCAAAGCACTATGTCTGATGTTGGGTCATGTGGATGAATGAGTCAGTATTTGTGGTGCTTTTTCTTTTCACAGAAATTTATTACTCTTCAATGCAAGCCAAAATAGGTATCATCTGAAAGAAAGCTATAGTATAATTAAATTAGAATAACAGGGTTATTTTATCAACATGATGCTTTGTCATGAGAGAAAGTGGTGTTGAATCACAGGTGGCATGCTCCCAAATATATCGAACCAAGAGATCTTGACAGCAGAACAATGTTGTTTATGAAAAAACAAAATCAAGGGAGGTGTGATTAATTATGCCTATTCTTGGAAGATGTCAGAATTGATTAGCAGATAAATGGCTGAATGATTCATCTCCTGCAGGTCAAAGTGATTGCACAAAGCTGAAATTAACATACTTAATACAGGGGTTGCCTCAGCAGTTATCCCACTGCAGAGGAAAGCATGGGAAAGTGATATCAACTATTAGCAACCCTTCTAGCTTGGCTTGTGCCAGCTCTTCATTTCACAGGAGATCAGAGTTCAAGGAACATTATACCAATCATCCTTCATGCAAAACTATATGGCTGGTTTTGTTTTTTTTGGTTTTTTTGTTTTTTTTTTTTAATTCAAGAATAAAATATTTTTTTAGGTTACTCCATTTATATCTTTTCTCTTCTTCCTAACCTGAGTATTCAAAAAGTAAAAAAGGAAACATTGCTTAGTTTTATATGAAAATGTGGAAAAACCCCTATTTAAATGAAAGAAAATGGGATATTTGGGAAGTTAACCAGCATGTAGACCAGTATATCTGGAGATTACTCATTCTAATATACAGTAAATAGTATATAGTAAATGTATAGGAAATGAATGTATTGAATAGTATATACATGAATGTATTGAATAGTAAGAGTTTTGGAATAACCTTGGAGGTATGAGAAGGTCTATAAGCTTATAGAAAGATCAAGAATTGTACCAATCTTCCAAGAAATTTCAGTCAATTTTAATATTATTATTAATATACATAATAAAATCTAGCTTATAATATCAGTCATGATATAAAAACATAATTGGAAAAATACTGCAGTTATTTCTATTTATTTCTGCTAACTTTCTTTTTTGTAGAAATAAATATGAGAATTAGTGTACTTTCCTGATACACTGACACTTCAACACTCCATCCTGTACATGACTCCTAGATTCCTTAGGAAGCTATAAGAAAATGCGTCGTGGTAAAAAGCTGAAAGAATTTGGTGTTGAACACCTTAAGAAAAAGCAGAATGGCAGATAACAAGTCTATATTGAGTTCAGTGTTTTATATATCATGCATTTTGCTGTGAAGATTTAGAGACACATCAAGAAGGCTCTCACTGAGATTAGGTTACCCTGCTGCTCTTGATGGAAAGCCTCTTAAAGCTGCAGGGCTCCTTTGGGCACCAGCTGGAACTGTGTTTGAATGAAGAGCAACAGAAAAAAAAGGAAATATTTTAATAATGTACAGAAAAACAGAACTATGAAGTTTCCAGATTTTGAATTATTTGCAGTAGCAGTTCAGCAGTGCTCTTCAACTGCAAGAAAGCATCTTTACACAAACACACACAAACACGACAAAACCTTGTCTGAAAACAAGAAAAGAAGTATGGCACTACCATAAATCTGTGCATGACATTCAACTTCAGAACAATTTAATACTGTGTTTTCTAAATAGGGTAGAAATTAAAAGGAATTGAAAGGAAAACATAAAAAAATTCAAATGAGGCAAAAGATGTTTAAAAATTGGTTCTGATTGTAGTTCACATGAAATCATCTTTATAGACTGACTAGTGGTAACTTATTTAAGAGCTGCATTGGTGTAAGTTATTTTTCTCACAGGCAAACAAAGATTCTTCTGCTGCATTAAAATAATCCCAGGGCACAACATTCCTGTGTCCTGACATTCTCTAGGGGAGTGTTTTATATTTTGCCATTGATCACAGCAACAGTAACAAGATTATCTAACTGCTTTAATTTCCTCTGGTGAAGAAGATTTAAAGCAAGTAAAACATATGTTGCAGGATTTTGCCTCTTTTATGTGCTTTAAAACTCCTGTATGTTTTACTGCTGTGATTTTCTGAGAAGGGGGTAAGAATATCAGCAGGGACATACTTGGTGAGCTATAACTTTCTGCATTAAAAAGCCATGCTGTGAGCTCTTTGGTCTGATTTTCCTTCCTCATCAGGATAGTGAGCTAGATGTTTGCATAGCAGAAGTCCAGCACATTCATAGCTGTCAGCCACAGAGGCAATAAAAATGTCAGTTGATAACTAAACATCAAGCCTATAATTTTCAATTCTCTTAAAAGAAAATACTGGCAGAGAATTCAGGGGAACACAGAACATTTAGGGACATCGCAGTAAATACACAGGAGTTCAACCAGCTCAGTAAGCAGCTCAGTAGCTGTATTTCAAGGGTCTTTAAGTTTGGGGTTTTTCTTTTATACTTGGCAGAATTGCTTTTTTTTTCTTTTTTCTTTCTTTTTTTCTTTTTTTTTTGCTGTCGTTGTCTGGTTTTCCTACTTATTTGGCAGAGTCACAGCTTGCACAGCTTCCTTTGCATTTAACTTTTCATCTTCAATGAACATTTATCAGAGCAACAGTGAAAGCCAAAAAATTTGCCGAAGGGACAAATCCCTGAGCTGACTTTATCAGATTGACAGCCCAGCAGAAACCTGCACTGTAAATTAGTGAGTTTCTTCTCAGGAGCCAATCAAGCACTGATCCCAAAGACTTAAAATTAAATGAAGAAATGAACCCCAGTCTTGAAGAAGTGAAAACAAAATACAGTAGATATCTTCCACCTTATTTTTTCTTGATGCATATGTTATTACTTCCAGTCAGGTCTGCTAGCACTTGCCACTGCATTAAGTGCTTCTGATTCATGGGCTGCAGCATAGGAAACGCTCAGAGCTGATTCTACCAGCATAAGCCCATTTACAAAAGGGTCTGATGACTCCATTTTTTATGACACCTTGCTACAGGTACAGATTTTTCCTGTGACTTTCCCATCTCACTCCAAGTAATCTGGAGCCATCATTCAGAAATCAAGGTTTCATCTTAGTGTTAATGGCTAAAGTGCATTTCCGCTTCAGTAGTGCTGACATCCTTAGTGGCTCTTATCTATCATTTAACTTCAAGGAAGTCAGGCTTTCCCACAAGTTCTACAGGAAGACAAATTCTTTTCCATGGGCAAAATCTAGAAGAAACTTTTTCAGATTGACATTAGAGTTTTGGGGGTGTTTTCTCTTGTTTGTTTGGGTGTTTTTTAGTGCTTTTGCTTGATTTTGGTTGGTTGGGGTTTTTTTGGTGTGGTTGTGTCCTTTTGGTTCTGGGAACTGCAGCACTTGAGTATAATTGAGCATTCACCCTCTCTTTTGCCTCTAAAACATAGCAGAATATCTACATGATTGATTTTAGGTCTCTTTTGAACCCTAGTTTGAAATTAAACAACCTGTGAAAGCCAGAAGTCTTCTATAGTGAGTTTGCAATATAGCTAAAAGTATAAATACAATTTAATTCTATTTATCTGACTCATTAGAGTCAACTTTGAATGAAATATATATATATATGACACATTTAAATTGCGCCAAACAATATGAATTAATCTTGCCCCATTTTCTTTCCAGATATGATACCTGCAATGAGGTACTACTGAGTCCTGCTCAGAACTGAATTACTTATTTTCAAAATTCTTGCTTTTAGAGATGTCCCTAGAATAAGCAGCTAAAATCGGTAAGGGACATGGGAACCTAAATTCCAAATAATATATTTTCTTTACTAGTGAGATAACAGGTAGGCAGAAACTCAGGCACAAAGATGACCAGAGCAATGATTGTTTGAGAAGTGGGTTTTTATTCATGGTGGCAATTTTTTGTTTGACTGTTGTTGTTGGAGTTTGTTTTCCTTGATGTTTTGCTGATGGTGTTTCCTGTAAATTGCTTTTTAGCATGAAAATTTGGGGTTTTTTGGTCAGATAATTGCAGGGTCTATAGCTATACATCTCTATGGAGCCTGCTGGTGGCAGTTATACCTTACCTTGGTTTTAAATAACATTTGAGAAAGGGAAGAGAGTGCTTGAGAAATTATCTTAAATATTGGGTCTTCATTTTGTCAGACTCCAGCAGTGAAGGCTGCAGAACAGCAGCTGATTGCAGAATGCAGATAATGCAGAAACCAAATGCACTTTGTCCTATTTTGCTGTAATCCTATTAAGAGCAAACAGCAGGGCAAAAGAACAATGTAGGTGGCATTATAGCAGATCCTTTTTCCTCTGCTGGAAGATTGTAATTTTATAATGTATCTCTTATCAATTTAGTAGAAGAAATATTTTTTTCTCCCCAGATATTAAACAGTTTTAGTGCTCCAAACCAATATTAAAATTTACTTAGCATTATCACAATTTTCTGCATAGAAGGAAAATCTAAGCTAGCCTTTCAGAATTGTTAATGAAGTTCTGTCATTCTAACAAGTCAAAAAGAATCTTCTAAGTCCAGGTGTTAGCTCAGTGCTGGGTCTAGCCAGAATTGTACACAAACCCCTTTCTCCCGTGAGCTGGTTAGCTAACATGTTGTTAATGATTGTTTTTTTTCACGAAGCCAGAAGTAACTGGGAGTTTAAACTTGCTCTAAGCTCTGTGTTTCTGCAGACAAATCACACCATAATGCTACTTGCAATTTGATGTCAAAAGAGATCAAATTGAACTTGCCTCAAAAGAGGTAAGTTCAAAGTTAAACGCGGGCAGACTAATTAGTGCACTGCACTGCTTTCCCACACTGCATCTTTGAAATGCCTACATCAGATAGTAACCAGTGGAGGATGGGAGGCAGCAGCACAAAGATTTGGAAGCCAATCAGGGCATGGAACTGGCTGGAAATTCCAGATTAAAAAAACCCTGCCCTTAGATCCATCCATATCTGAGGCTGTTTCAGTCTTACATAGAAATTGAGGAACATTTATAACTACTGCAATAGGGACTTTTGTCCTCTCTGGGCTCCAGAGGAAGAAACCTGCAGCTAATAGGGTGTCAGGCTGTTTGCTCTGGGGATCCAGCTGGAAGGGGAAAGAAGGCACTGTTCTTGCACCTGCTGTCTAATGGCCTCCTGAGCAGACAATGAAGAGAGCAAGGCAGGTTAGTGGGCTGCTAAGAAATGGCTCAAAACCATCAAAACCATTTTGATCTGTCAAAAGCTCAACAGAACTCTGTTGCGTCTTGTGTCTGAATTTCAGCTGATGGCTCTGTGCTCTGAAGTCTTTGTGTAGCTGGAGCTGGTCTGTCATTTGGAAATTCACTTGTAATTTAGGACTTACAGGGAAGGGAGGCCTCACAAAAGATTTCATGTGAACAGAAGCAGTGAACACAATGCACTCAATGGCATAATGCAATTATCAGAATTTCAGTGACATTTGAAATACTGGTTTTGGGCACCATCTTGTCACACTTAAGGTCTTCTGTCACAGGTATCATATACTAAAAGAAGCAAGAAAAGTAATTGGAAAAGTCTCATTAACTAAAATTTAAAAAAAAAGAAACAAAAAGAAAAATAAAAAGAAAAAAAAGAAAAGTAAAAAAAAAAAGAAGGAAAGTTGAAACCACTTTTTGCAGGGTTCTATTATATCACCACAATAATTAGGAGCAGCAGAAAACTGACAGATTAATGTGATAGCACACTGGAAAGGAAGAAGGTAATTCAGCTGGATCATTGAAGCAGTGCTTAGAGCCTCAAATCCCTCATCATTTAAACCAGTGTGTAAACTACCTTTGTCTTCAGAAGGAAACTTCATGGCAATTTCTTTAGTAGCAACTAAAAGCTGAACCATCACTGACTCTTAGCAGTAACTCACACAAGAAACCACAAAACAAGTTTGTTCAATGATAATGCTAAGAACACTATGCTAGCACAATAGCAGAATAATTAAAAATATATCTAGATTTGGTTCTCAAATCTGCTTCACCTTCAAAAATTCTGTTTAGACTTGATCACCACATTACACAACTCTTTTATTAATATAACTATTATTTGTGGTTGTTTTTCTAAATTATTTTAGTAAACTGACAGCTATGGCAAATATTAAGGTTGGCTATGAAATTTGAAAATGTATCTTTTGTTGCATACATGTCCTTTACAGAGAAAAAAAACACTCATCCCATTTTACTTCCCATTTTTCCAGAGCAGAGCGCCATGCCACTGCAGTTCTCAGCTAAAAAGTGTTTTCCAAGAATAACTTAGGAGGCAGTAAATCCTGTCTGGAAGTCTTCAGTCCCCTCTGCTTAGAAAAGTTTATTAGAGTGGACAAGGAGTCACAGGGAGATGCCTATTGCTGCCATTGGAAAGACTGAGGCTAGGGTTGGAAGAAAACACCCTGTTTCCTACAGGCAGGAAATGATGCTTTTCACCTGCATTTTTTCACATTAGAGAAGCCAAGAAATGACAACACTAAAAATTTTGTAATCTCCCTGATGCCCATAATATGTGGTGTTATGCAACCTGTGGTGAGCATTCTCATGCCATTTTTTAAAACAGTGATGCATCAGATAACGCTGTGCTCAGACATATTGATCAAGAATTGTATAACTGGCATGGCTTTACCAAATCGCTTCTCAAAAATTGTGAAAACCCCATTGAAAAATTACCTGACAAACCACAAGGTTTGTAAATTTCCAGATTTTTTTCTTGGTATCAGAACGTTGTTTTTCTTAAATATCTAGTAATATGAAACCTTTGAGAACCAGAGTAACTTCTTTGTCCTTTATATTAAATAATGGCAAGTTATTTGATTTATTTGCAAACAATTCTATCAGCTGGTTGAAGGAAATGGGTCATCATCAAAGTGTGCACCATGGAAATACAGAAAGATAAAAAGGCACTTTCAAAACATTTTTCTATTTCAAAGACCCTTTCAAGGCAGACATTGATTTGACTTTTGAAAGTTTTCAGTGGCAGTAATGCTTTACTTTATTTCCCATTTATGCACGCACACCTTGAGGCTCCTCTGGAGATACCTATATTGTATGATAGGACTTTGTTCAGGCCTCTAAGTTAATTAAAACCTGCTGGTTTTAAGCTCAAATGTGCCAGCTGGGGTCCAGAGATGCTTTGGACCCTGTTAAGAAACAACAAAACTTGTTGTGAATGTTAAGAATGGACTTTAACAATCTCACAGAAATTGTCATTCCTGCTTTCTGAGCCCAAAAGTGGAACCAGCTTAGACATGCTGCATTGTATGCTCCAGAGCTTCCTATGCTGATGTCAAAGACTCTGCAGCCATAGCAAAGGATAAAGTTTGGTTTGCAATGGGCCCCAGGTAAAGACAGAGCCTTAAGCTAGATGGAATGGAAGAATCTTTCACTGGTCCATCATATTTGGCACATCTGAACAAGGCTTTGAGTCCCCCTGTTTTACCTACTAGTTTGCACACCTTGGTTTGGTTTTGAAGGCATATGTATATATATTTTAAAGCTCCTGTTGAACAAATAAAATTGACCTAAGGCAAATACTTCATGGAACTTGAAAAAAATCCAAACTCAATTATTGTTCAGTTTTTGATTCACTGTGACAGCAAGAAACAAACTGCCATCTTTGTTTACCATTACCAAAACATCTAATTTACATGAACAAACTAATTCAGCAATGTCAATGATTGCACAACTAAATACGGTTGAGCATGTTCCATGCTGCTTCTCCTTTACATAGAAAAGGATTCATGGTATTTGCTAGTTTTCTTCTGCCTGCTTTACTGGTTTAGGTACAGAACATTAGTTTACACTAATTAAAACAGTATTACTAAAAAGAGTATGAAGGGTTTATTTTTATTTTAAATTACGTCATTTAAATTTGATTTCTAGGCAACTTCAGCTAAACCAAAAGAAGTCCAATTTAAAATGATGAGTTTTCAATTGTTTTAAATCATGCATCAAATTGATTGCTACTATTTTTTTACAAAAATAAACACTCAAGCTAGGTTTTCCTGTGCCCTGCAGCTAGCATGGATAATTTAGCTTGATACTTGAAGCACTGGCATTCGATGCTGTCCATTATTTACAGGAGAATGTTCACTTTGTGTGGCTGCAAATGCCCACTTAAAGTAGGGCTCCTTTCCTTTCACCACCTGGCATCAGATTCACAAATCAAAGTCTGTCCTAGCTTACACCATAGAGACTTCTTCTAAAACTGGTAGAGAGAAGTCCTAAAGCACAATAAAAATTGTTACAAAAAGCTATAGTCAGATCTACTCTGATGGTTAGAGTGAAAGATAGCTGTGTATGAGCTAGCAGAAGAAGTTGTGTTGTTTTGGAAGCACAAGCATTGAAATGGGTTCTCCAGGGAAATGGAGTCACCATCCTGGGTATTGTTCAAGAAATGACTGGGTGAGGCATTTAGTGTTGTGATTTAGTTGGCTTGGTGGTGTTCAGTCAAAAGTTAGGCTCAATGACCTTGGAGCCCTTTTCCTGTTTTAATGAATCTGTGATTCTAAAACACTTTATTGCGTCTATTTGAAGCCACTGCTGGATCAAATCTTGTATAAATTCATTGAATGGTTTGCGTGCATTATAAAGAATGATTTGTGTGCATTATAAAGGTTTTCTGCGTTCCTTTTGTGCCACAAAGAAAATAGCAATATTGTTGCATAGTTATAGATTTACAGTCACGTAGTTGTAGATATAAATTTTTAAGTTGTATGGTACCTCTTTAGATCATGTAGTCCAACTTCCCTGGTCAAGCAGGATCAGACAGATCCAGCAGTCCTGGAGCTTATCCAGCCAGGTTCTGAATATCTTCACAATTTATCTCGATAACCTATTTCCAGTGTTTGACTGTCTTCACAAGAAAATTTAAGTTAAACTTATTGTATTCAGATGGAATTTCTTTTTTTTTTTTTTCTCTTGTCCTGTCAGTGGGTAATATCTGGCATTTCTATACCTTGAGAAGATCTCTCCTGAGACTTCTCTTTTCCAGACTGAAAAGTCCCACCTCTCCAATTTGTTTAAATGTTTTCTATTTTGTTCGTCCTCCATGAAGAGTAATGGTTCAAAACTTCTCTCTGGCCTCAGGGGATCCCCAAAGGCCAGTTTTAATAATAAAGACCTTTTTTAAAAAGGAGGGAATTTTTCTCTTGCAGGCTGATTGAGACAGAAATATTTTTGGGGTCTTCCCTCTATCACTGCCCAGAATTGCTTACATGGGTGAGGAACTAGGTTTAGCCTGCTACTGTTTAACAAGACCTTGCTATAGGCTTAGTGCATCAGAAAAGTGGAAGATTCCCGATGGAGCTTCCACTGTCTTTTATGGACTGTACTGGAACCAGTTTATTATTCCCTTCAGATTTCAGGCAAAGGGCTGATAAAGGCATCCAAAACAGCCTGGGGACCTGCCCTGCAGCTGGTGATAGCTACACGTACAAACGATTAAGGAAGGAGTGATGATCAATGCTGTGTGAAGTATTAGGGGGCAGCTTCCAAATGAAGCAAGTTAATAAAAATAGGGTCTAATTAAGTCATACTCCCTGTGTCTTATCTCTGCCTGCATGCCTGATGCAATGGCTGTTATTCAGGTAACATGTTGGGAAGGCACAGAAGAAAAGCAAGTAGTTTGTTGCTCCTCTTGGTAGAAATTAGATAGGAAAATTATTAGAGAAAACTCTACATGGAATGTGATTTTTTAATGATTTCTGTGGGAAAAAAAAATTACATACTTTCTATTAAAACTTTCTGGGTATAGAACTGCTGAAGATATGTGAAACTTTGTACTTTGGGTGCCAGAATATATGAGGCTACAATTCCTACATGTTCCAACCAGTTAAAAATAAAATCACCATCTCAAGAAATGATTTCAGGAACTTTGCTAGTGCAAACTCTTTCCTGAGGGAGTTCACTTGAAGCAGCATTCTCCTGAAGATGACATGAGAGGTCTCTAGAGCTCTTTCCACCACCACTGCCATTCAAATGAAAAAACAAAAATTCAAGCGGTGGGTACTGCTTTTAGATGGAAGGTGGAAATGCTGAAATAAATAAGACTTTTGGCAGGTAGAGTCTGGTCTTCCATGTAATTACTGTGAATTTTATATATTACCCAGTAATAATTTACTGGGTAGTATATAAAGAATAATTTAATTTATATATGCCTGTGGGATAAGTTTTCTGATTTTTGAAAGTAATGGTATAACTTATCTTTGGTTTTTAAATATTTCTGCTGGAAAAAAAACCATGCAAAATTTTTTAGAGCCTTTGTTCCTCGGCCATTCAGAAGAAAGTAAAATCTGCCATTTCAACCCTTCTCTTGCATTCAGGCTCTTTACCTGGGTCTCTATTGGAAAAATTTTTAAATGGGTTGTAGGCATAGGTTTGCCAAGCAGGAAGAGGGAAGCTAGAAAAATGGGTGCCTGTCCATTGACACAGTGCATGGTCTCCTCTCTACTCCTGTCTCCAAAATATCTCCCCCTAGGAGAAATATTAAAGAGGCTTTGCTATACTTTTCCCAAAACACTTCAGGCTTTAACTTATGATCTTATGATTTGTCTTTATTTCCATTTGTTCCACTGCATACATAGTTGAAATACTGTTAAAATTCCCAGAAAAGAACGAGGGATACTTTTTCTCTTAAGAAAGTATATGGTCTGTGAATAAGGTGGCTGACTGAATAATATTTTCTTGAACTTTTCATTATCAAAAAGATGTGGAGAGTATTAGATTGTGGGGAATATTAAAATATTTTATATGTGTTAATAGTAGGGTCTATATGTGTCTCTTAATTAATTGGAAGGTATTATATTTGTCTTGCTCTGAGATGAGATGATGAGTGATACACAAGCATTTCAGCACTAAATACCAAAGGACTGGCCACATAACTAAAGAAATAATTTGTTTATGGAATGTGAAGTTTCTGCCAGATCTTTGCTTTTTGCAAAGAATGCTTAGGAGCAGCTGTTACAGAAGATTTTAAGCATCAGATTGTTTTAGAAGAAAAAGGTTGAGAGATGAGTCCAGCAATGTCTTGGAGAGAGTTGAAATCAAGGAGAAGAATCACTTTGTGGTTGAGAAGGAAGATGGCCTATTACTCTGTTATGTGGCTGAGAAAAACTTTCTGTGCCATGATCAAATAAATACCACACAACAAAACTTAGATTTAATTTATAGTTTCAGGGCTTCCTATGACTATGTATATTTCTAGGGTTTTCTATGAAAGAGTTAAATCCCTTTGTTTTTTTTTAACTGTTCCACTATGGCTTCTGTAATGTGCAGCAGCTCCCACAAGGCTGTAGGAAAATATCTGTGCAAATTCCACAACGACAAATTTATGTTTTAAAGATCTTATCTGATGAGAAATTTTAACTTCTGAAAATCTTTCAGATGTAACTATAAGAAACTCTAACATACATTTATCCTAAATGTTTGTGAATCTGAGTTTGTGTTGTTACCTAACAGCAGACTTTCTGTACTGTATCATTATTGAATAGCAGGTTTGGAGGCTCTGCTGTTCCATCTTTTATCCCATAATTAAAAAATCCACTTAATAGTGGCCTCACTCTCTACTTTTCTGTTATGAGTGAACTGTGTCACTCCATCCACAACATCTCCCCAGTTTGAGTTCATTTAACTTGAACATAGTCAAGTGGCTTCTGCACAATTATATTAGTACCCCACTGATGCATATAAAAGGATTGAGAATTATACTTTCAGTTGATTTCTTCCTTGACAAGCATATCTAATTTACCACTTGTCCTGTTTTTAATCAGATTTGAGTTTCTGTCAGGCTGAGATGCATTCTGTGTTTAATGAAGCAAATTGTTGATTAAGGCCTTTGATATCTTAAAAATTATGTGGCCCTTATTTTCCATTCTTTTTACCTCTGTTATTAAAGAGTTATGCTAAATCTGGAAGGATGAGGCTGACAGTGATATTGGTAACAGTCTATTGTGTTGTTTGTACAGTCCTTATAACACTAATAAAAAACAGTCTTTCTCACACTAGTGCAATCCTTCCTTCTAGGGCATACCCAGAAGTAATCCATATACTCTCTTTAATGTTTTAACTGTCAAACCTTTAAAACTCAAAATAAATTTCAAAAAATAAAAAGTAAAAATAAAAAAAAAATGGTTTCATTGCAATCAGTGCCCACAAAAACATATATCTTCCTTTTTCATTGTAATGCAAAAGATAAAATGTTTAATTTGATACATTTCCTCTCAATTAAGTGCAGTCTAACTGATTATTGATGAGTGAAATGCTTTTGGTAGAGGTTATTTCCACCCATCCTACCTTTGCTCATCAACTAGATTGGGACCTTAAATGTGATTGAATGCTATCCTAAATTTAACTGGGAGTGACTTTCTGGTGTTCATACTGCAGGAAATTTAAAAATACCATCAATTTTCTAAAGTTACCAAAAAAAATCTTCGCATTAAATGTTTAAAAATAGAAAAAGCAACTCCCCAAGCCCTCAGTCTATTGCTAGTTTTGCTATTCTACTTGCAGTTGATGTTTCCTAACTTTTTCTTTCAGTGATTTTAAATATTCACTACATATATGGTAAAGTTAGACTCCTCCACTTTTTATTTCATCTTCTTCTGTAGTCACACAGTTCTTTCTTTGCAACAGTGATTATTACCTCCTGCTGTATGCACAGAGAGCAGCACTGTCCTACACTCCCCTAGACTATTATAAGGAGCTGTTATTTGCACTTGGTGTGAAAGTATATCAGTTCCTTTGCTCTGCTTTCTCTGTGTTTGCTTTAGCATGATCTCCCGTGTTCTGAGTACAGCTGATAGGGATTTTATTCACCCTTCCACATGAGCTTTTTGCAATGACATTAATACTTCCCCATCCTCACAGTACCAGATCAATTGATACATTCTTGACTTGGGTTTTAGCATTACACTGTGCTGTTGAATCGCCGTTATCTGATGATTACCTAATGCCACAGAATACCATTCTCCTTTATCACTTCCAACGGATAAATTCCACTTCAGAGCAGACATTCTCATTATTAAGCTGTGACCTTGCATTTCATTCTCTTAAGCAGCATTTTTAGACAGACAGACAGTGTTTTCCTTATTCTGAATCTTCTGATTCTCTGCAGTATGAAGGCTATCACTCAGCTTGCCATCATCGCCAGATATCATCAGGAGACTTCCAGTCTTTGCCCTAGAGCTCCACATTTAGAAGAATTTTTAAGTGACCCCAAGCTCTACTCAGGAGCTCTGCTGAGAAACTACATGCTCAGATGGTATATTTAAACATACTCATTTTTCTCTCTCCCCCCTCCCCCAATGAGTCTGTCTCTTCATCTGACAGGATTTTATTAATCCCTGCCTTCTTCAGCTGCACTAATAAAATGTCTTACATGACATCCCATCAGATGATTTGTAGATCTAATCCAGAGAGATTAGATGAATTCTAACTCATCTGTCTAAAAATTTATATAGCTCTTCATGTGAACAATAAATAAGATTTGTATTAGCAAATGTCCAAATGATAACAAAGAATTGCATATTAATACAATTCCTCCAAACCAGAACACGCAACTGTTCATGTCTTTTTAAGTCTTCAATGAACAAAAAAGTTCTGCTGCCAAACTCCATCCTTCTTCAGTTTGTTGAATACATTGAAGTAGAGATGGAAGGGAGAAAAAAAAAGATCATTCCTCTTTGTGGCATATTTTTATGTTTGGAAAACTGTTCTCACTCTAGCTTAGATCAAAACCCAGAAATCTGGATTTTGCTTGGAAATAGTATGGGGTTTTGGCACTAGGAACATCCACCTGTCTGCCAGTCCTGCTGCTCCTGGAAGACCCAGAGCTGGTGGTTATGGCACCCAGCAGGTGCTTTATTGAGGAACCACAGAGATGAGCTGGCAGGACACCAAGAAAAGTTTCAAAGCTTGTCTGGTGGCAGATTTCCAATGGGATTTCATCCCAATCGGGCTATTTCAGCACAAAATTTGCATTCCAAGGAAGTAAAAAAAAATGCAAAAAATAAAACATTCTCTCTGGATTTTCTGACCAGCTTTAATGTTAATTATTCTTGCTATGGGAAAAAGCAGATAATCTCTCTGTGTGACACAGATTGCAAACTATTTACGGTGTTGGGACTTGCTCTGAACACACTGCTGGTGTCTCCTGTTGGGGCTTTGAGAGCATTAAGGACCTACCAGTCCCTGCCCCGCTTCCCTGTGGCTCCACACCCACCTGTCCCACCGCCCTGGACCCCATCAGTGCCTGTCTCACTGGAGCTGAAGCAGGGCTGGTCTCCTGCTCCCCTGCCTTGCCCAGCCCAGACAGGGGGACACATGACACAAGACCTCCACTGCTGCCAGGTTAAGCTGCTGCTGCATGGCCTGATTGATGCTTTGATGAGACATGCTTTTTAACCATCCTGGTTTTCTGGTTGGGTCATAGCCCTGCCTGCTGTTGTGGGTATACTGAGATCTCAGAGCTGGCAGCAAGCCTTAGATGGTTAGTAAGGTCAATATGCATCAGAACTCTCACTGTGGGTGAGAAGGAAATAGGTTTGGTGAAGAAAAAGTGCCTTGCCTGGGTCACAAGAAGAAGCCACTATATCCTCACAAAATTCAAATTTTTCTTAAAAATTGCAATCTTGAAACACATTTTGGATTTATGTGGTTTGACGTAAATGAATTAATTTGGTTTGGAATTCTGGTCGTAAGGCAAAATTGAGGGCATAAAGTACTTACACTCTAGCTCTATGAATATTTTATATTTTGATAAACCTAAAGAATTGGTCCAGGATTTAACCATACAAAAATGATTTCTTATTATTAGCTGGTGTAAAGTCATAGTTATCAGTGAACTAGGATTAGTAACTCTATGCAAGTGTTTGGAATAAGCCTACATTTAAAGTCTACATTTAAATCTGAGAACTATAAATATAATATTCAATTTTTGAAAAACTTCATGCTATGGAGTTGACCCATCTAAAAAAACAGTAACCTAGGTAGCTTTTTAAAATTTTTTTTTCCTTCAGTTCTCATCACTTTCCCATTTCCATTTAGCGTGATCAAATTTATGAGCTGGAACACTGGGAGGAGGAGTAAGACAGAAATTTCAAAGTGTTGAAAACCAGCCCAGAATATAAGACAGGAAGGTGAATATTTGAGCTGACATTGCCTACAGAAAGGACATAAACTGATGAATAACTAAGTAGGTTAATTATAGCTTTCTTTTTTTTATTCTCATAATTACAAACCTTTCTAAATGTTTTACCTCTTTCTGTTTGCCTCTAAATTAAGCTGATGGTGACTCAAACTATATCTCAAACCCAGAAGGCAATCTGCTGCCTTTTTGTGGTAGTTCCTTCAGCTGGAACTCTAAAATATTCATACCCATCTTGGATCTCCAATGTATTTCTTTGTAACACAAAAATTGTGCTTTCAGTGCTGCAGAAATCAGTTTGAGACTCTAAGGAACCAAGATGAAGAAGTGTAATTTCTTAGATGTTTCATGAAATATTACAGGCATTTAGGAAACACACATTAACAACAATTATAGCTCGGAATGTAAAGTTTCTAAACTGAAACTTGCAAGCAAAACAATATTCAGGGCTTAGGCCCAGCTTTAAATCCAAGTCACATTTCAGAATATTGATGTTTCGTTGTGCAAATAATTTCAAATGCACACATACAAAAATATTTTTTATTCTACCTAATATATGTGTGTTTAAAGCTTATGCTCCAAGACAAAACCAAGTCATTAAGGCACAAGAGGTGTGAAGAAATGTCCTATCAGCAATTTATCCTGTATTTGTCTATGCTGGAACTTCTTGGTCCTTTGTAAATCATCTGGTGCAAACCACAGTGAGATGGGATGCTGAGTAAAACAGGCTAAGGGTCTGATCCAACCTGGCAGCTTTGTAAAGCCAAGTCACAAACGGAGGTGGCTTTATCTTATAGATAACAGTGGCAATTACATGCTTGTTAGTACATCTTGACCTAGTTTCCCTTGATTTATTCAGAAGGTGACAAGTAAAGTTAATCTATGACAACTATTCTTAAAGCACAACTCTGGTGGAGTTCTAGAATTATTTAAGAGCAAACACTTTTTTTTCTGCTGTCACAAATATCTTTGTAAGCATCTATACATTTGTAAATTTTCTTTTGTCTTTATATTTCCCACAGTGTGCCAACGCTAATGGCATTTGGCTTCTGTATTTACAACAGAATACCTAATGACTGTTTATTGACCTGTCTGCCTCTCTAATGTATTTATAAACTCAAATAACTCTGTGTTTGGAGTTATACCACATCTTATAAATTGTGACTTTGAATGAACATGATATTCCATTTTTCTGCTATTCTTTTTCCTAATACCTCTTCTTCCTCCAACTACCCCCCCCAGCTTTTTTCCCCCTTCACTCTAGAATATATCCCTTTTACTTCCATTTTGATTTCTCACTTGAGAAAAAAAGTGAGTGAAGATTTTAGGAGTAGGCTTCCTGGTATTACTTGCTGACAGGACTGTGAGGTCTGAAATATTTCTTGAAACAATCTTTCTGTGCTCTTATTCAGTCTTTTTGCTAGTGCGACCTGCAGAGATGCTAAGTTACTTCAGTGATTTGCTGCCTTTGCACTCCTGAAACATAAGGAAGTCAATAATATTAAACAAACTTCTAGTGTTCACCTCCTGTAGATTTCAAGTGCTTCCTGTCTTAATGAACTATGTTTTTCTTAAAATGTAAGCTCCCCTAGCTATAAAATGTGATGTTTTATGGCTTAAAAAGTCCTGGATACATTTACTTGTCTTTAAGAAAGAACAGCTTGGCAGTGTGTTAGGTGGCTAACCCTGCAGTACATGGAGAGAGGTGGGCACTGCCAGCTGGGATGCACCAGTGCAGAGGGTGCTGGGGACTGCAGAGGGGGTAATTGCATTTTGCTCCTCTGTGGACATCAGTACATGGCTGGGATTGGATGGAGAGATTTACATTGTTCTGCAGTCCTTAGCCTGGTCACTAGAGTGCTCTGAAAGACTTGGAGGGCTAGGACATGTACTTAGCTCAAAAAAAGCTACCAGTGTAGATGATATTTGAGTAGGATGAGTTTACCCACTTTTGAAGGTGGGAGGCCTGGGTTCAAAGCCTTCTTTTGCTTAAGGAGGTGTATTTCACACTCAACTGAAGTTTCTTTAACCACCAGCTGCACTGGGTTGACTTTTTCTTGAATTTCTTTGATTTTGCTATAAACAATACAAGATTCATTGCCTCAGAGACATGGATAGAGGAATGCCTAGATCACAGAGCAGTACCCAGCTAACTCAGGGAGAAGAAAGCACAGTGGAAATGCCTATCACAGTAATAAAAATCAGTATAATTAAGGCTCTGTCTACATTAGTATTTTGATTTTGGGCTGCAATGCAATACTGAGAAAAATCCCTTGATTGCTCCTAACAGTCATTTGGTTAAAAAAGTATTTAGGTATAAAAAATGAGACTTCTTTCAGGGATAATGACATTAGAAACTTTGCTTCAGGTGTTCACAAAATGTGGTCTAACCTCTAATGGGAAAATAATGTTCCCAGGCAAGGACTGCTTCTTCCAGCAGATAGATATCACATGTGGTGGGGTGCCAGGTCCAGGAAACTCACTAGCTTGAATTAACCCCTCAAATTGCATTTATTAGAGATGTAGAATTCTCAGCAACTGCTTTGATCTTTTCTGCTCTTCTTGTGCTGAAGCTTGGATCAGCAGAGAAATAAATTTAAATGATATTGGGCCATAAATGAAAAGTTAGATTTTTTAAACGGATGGTAGAAAGAATTCAGCCTTGAAAATGGATGCTGCCTAGGCACCCCTAATAGACTAATTTTGGAGCAATACGCAGAAAAAAAATTGTTGAGATAGGAGCCATTGAACCAAGAGGCAATGGGGAACAAGAAAAGTTTTAAGTATCATTAACTTATTTTAATGTGATTTTGTTTAGTTTATTTGGTTATTGAACTAGCAGCCCTGAATACACACATAGCAAGATAACACATAGCTTTTCATTGAAGATATATAGATACACTCTTATGTTCCAGCTATTGAAAGTATTGCTAATAGAATTTCTGAATGCCTTCAGAGCATTCCTTTTAGCATCATCTGGGGAAACCACACTAATGTACTTTGTAAAATGCCTGAACGGCCACTTATAAATTGTTTCTGTTGTTAAATGCAGTTCTGTATTCACATGCAAATGAATTATTTAATAGGATATATTTCAGTAAAAATGCTATTTTCTTTAACAATCGCTGTTTCACCTTTTCAGCTACTCTCTTAAGAAAAAAAATCCAGCAATTTAAAATAACACAGAAAAGTAGATCTTGACCAGTTTTTAAATGAAACTGCTTTTCAGTTACATTGAAATGAAAGTCCATGTACTGATAAAAACAGTAGTATTAAAAGTATTGTACTGTATTTGAGAACACTCTAAATCAGATAGTGTAATCTGAAATTGCATCTCTAATAATCTGCTTTATCTCCTACTTTTGGCATGGTTTCAACAGTTAATAAGAGAAAAAATATATAAAGTAGAAACAATGCATAGAAATTCATAGTTTCTCGAAAATCTGGATTAATTATAATGACATTCAAACAACTCAAATATCTGATCATCTCAGCTGACACATTTAGTTTGATAGGGGCTTTGGAAGAGGTGTGTTCAGCCACACACTGCAGCAATAATTCCAGGATGATTAGAGACTTTACAGAGGCTTGCAGAGGCTTGGGCTAACAACAACCAGTTTCAGCCCAAACCACCCAGTTTAATGCAGTAAGGAGAACTGCAGCTCTCTCTTTGAAAGCAGTTCTTGACTTACTCCCAAAATGACATCCAAAATATAAAGTTAGGTGCATGGGAGGAAGCTACATTAAAAGACATCTGAAATGCAGTACTGAGCAGGGCACCCCCTAAACCTGCTTAATAGAAAATGCTGGGAAGTTACTGAAATTTTGCCACAGACTGGGAATTAGCTCTTGTCTCAGGTCAACATGCTGACATCCCTGTCTAAGCACAAGGAACATAAAATTATATTTTCTAGTCCCTGTGTAACTCAAACTTTTGTGTTCATGCAGTAGAGTGGGAAGGCATCTTTCAGGTGAGGGCAATGGAGTAGTTCCTCAGGCAGCACTAAATCTGCCTGTGCTGATGAGATACAGCTTTGAGGATGAGCACAATGCTCATGGAAAGGCACGGGATCCTTTTGGCTGGACTAAGGAGCTGAGTGAGCCATGCACAGCAGGCTGCAAGATCCATACCTTGAAACACTATAGCCACAATGTATGTGGAGGAATCAGAAGTGAAAATTTGTCACAAAAATGTGCATGTCTACTTTTACAAGCAGGTTTTTACAATTAGTACATTTAATACAACTTGTGATCAACAATGACGCTTGGCATCCAGCTACAGGACAGTGCAAATTGCCAAACTCTGGTCAAATTGTCTTTTAGTAAGGAACAACAAATACAGTCTTAGCTCTTGGAGGAGTGTAAATTAAATCCTAGGGGAGGAATTGCTACCAGCTAGCCATGTCACTAAGTAGGAAATATAATGAATACTTAGATGCTATTTTAGAAATCTTTCACGTGTGCTTAAATCTGGCCTCAGCTGCTAGTGAGCCACACAGCAACCAGACAGGAAGTTTCAGATCCTTTGGATCAGAGAATAATATGCCAAAGGGTTCAGATGCACATCATATCGCACATCATATCACCCTATTTCAATCTAAACTTCCATGACCTTAAAGAAGACTGAAATAAATAGGAAAGTTTTCTTTCTGCCACAGCAGGTGAACAGTAAAATAATGGGGTTTTTTCTGTGTTAATAACAAATTACCTTTTGCATCATGGTGATGCAAAGGTAACATGAAAGCCAAATCTCTCTGTGCTAGATAATAGTCCTACCATTCAGAAAATCACTTCTGCTCTGAAAATCTTACAATGTAAGCATACAAGCAGAGCTGATACATAAAACAGAAAGTGGGGAGGGTCAAGAAGAGACACAGGAAAGTAATACAATACCATTCAGCATCACTCTGTTGTAAAGAGATGGACTCATGTTTATTATCTCTGGTTGGGCTAGGACATAACTGATGAAAAAAGATGTTTCCAGGTGGCAAGGCTACTGTTTAGATTGCAAGATATTGGCCTGGTTTCAGAACTCAAGGATCATCATACTGTGTGGAGTTTTTTTTTCCTATAAGACTTTCCTTTAAGAAATGTATGGTTGACATAGAAATATAACCTTAGCATATTGTAAATCTGAGTAGTTAGCTGATTTAAGTTAGTGTTCAGCAGCTTTTCTTTTAGAAAGAATATGTGGTTTGACTAAGTCACAGATAGACTTAGCAGAGGAATATGGGGTATTGTTAGTTAGCAATTTGCATTACAAGTGGGCTATTGATAAATGACAGGAGATAGGTGTCTCTGTTAAAGGTAACATAATGATTAGTATGCATTGTGAAAATCTGCAAGTTCAATTTTGGAAGCAAAGAGGTCAGGACAATTGTTCTTCATGATGAGCTGAAATTAATTTTGGTATAAGAAACTTTAGTAGGTCATCCCTTCTTACAAGATTCAATGCACTTTACATTGTGCTTAGATACTGGAACTGTACAATCCAAGCCATGTATACATACATACATATATATATATTAAAATCTAAAAGAAATTAACATATATTCTCTCAGATAAACTATTTGTTGAAAATTTCTCACAGTTGTTCATGCTTTTTAATCTGCAATAAGTGAGGCTGGTTTGACTGTCTGACAATACTACTTCTCCTGTGTTAGCTACCCTGATTGCCTGGTATGCACTGGCTAGTGCATGCCTACTTCTGAAGCCCTCCAGTCAGCCACTGGAAAAGAGTAAGCACAAAATCTGCACTATAATGTGGAGTGCTTGAATGTTAAATAATAAACCTATTGGATATAGTAACTTCACATTTATTGTAACTGCAATAAAACACTATATATAAAAATAAATAGAGAAAAATATATATTATATATATAAAAAACTATAATAAAAAATTAAAAACTACCAAGATCCCTTTTATCCCCTTTTGACCTGGTCATCAAGAAACTGAGGACTCCTTCCCAGTGGGGAAACCTGATTTCTTTAGACTTTTAGACTGTCTTGTGGTGGCATCCATGAGTACATTTTTAGAAAGAACCTAACCTGTATTTTCTTAGTGTCACTCTTCAATAAGAGAGTTTGATCACACCCACATCACCACCTCTCCCTTTACAAATGTCATACTGTCATCTTGCTTTTCTTGGAGTCTATGCAAGATTTGTCTCTTTAGAAGATTAGACCCATCTAAAGTTACCAGCTAATGACCTAATTTTTCTAAAAGTAAAAAAAAAAAAAAAAAAAAAAAAAAAAAAGAAATTAAACACTGTCTTCTCTGCCTTATGTAAAATTTTTCTCCTATCCTCCCATCTTTTAGATGTATATCTTGAACACCTTGAACACCAGGTACAAAGAGGAACATAAATCTTCAGCATATAATTTCTATTTCTTAATTCTGCAAATGGATCCTTTTGAATTGGGTTCCCAAAATATTTCAGTGAGAAAAACTCCAGAAGAACAAGTTCAATACTTGCTTTTTTCCACTTGTTTCTTTCAAAACCTTTCACAGAGTTTTATATCAGTGCATAAATATTTTTAGTCAGTCAGAATTTTTTTTCAGAAATAACTAGTTTAAAAAGTTTCAGTCTCTTATCCTGGGGAATAAGTGCAAAAGGATGAATTAGTAGTAGTTATGCTGGTATTTTCTAACTTATTTTGTTTCTGACATTTTGCCTTAATAGTGTTCTTCTAAGATAGATTTTTAATGTGTAATATATTTTATTATTTCTTCTTCTCTTCCCTAATATTTATTCAGCTGCAGTCTGCAAACTGGCTTTGTGTGCTTTTGTGTCTTTAAATATTTGCTCTTATAGGAAGACTCCTACATGTACATTTCTGGTGATGATTCTAATGAGGTACCCCAGCCTTCAGGGCATGGTTCTGTCAGCAGGTGCTCCATACAAAGCAATGTTCAAGCTTGCAGGTTATTTTCACAATAGTGTAATTTTCAGGAATGATTCAGGCTGCAGTGAGGGAAATCCTGGCAAAGGGCCCAGAGAATTTAAGCATCTCTTTTTCTTCAGAAAACTAATATTTACAAGTTAAATGCCACATGCTTTATAAAATAAATCAAAAGTTAACATACCAATACTGGTGGCATTGTACTGGCAGTATTTTTAGGGTGGTCAATTTTCATAATTTAAAAAACAAAGAGAACCCAACATCAAAATCCCACTCCTCACCCCCAAAAGTTCAAGCTGTTGTTATTCTTGTGATTACAAAAGCAGAGATGTTTAACATCAATTTTAAGCTTGCTAGATTTCCTTGCAGGTCTCTCTTTTAATTTTTTTTTTTTTTTTGTTACAAAACAAGAAATAAACCTTGACTAAATTATTCATTCTTTTGACTTATGTGATGGCTGTGCACAGTGGCCACCCATTAAACAAAGGCCCCTTTATGTGCTTGCAGCATGCATACACCATATAAAAACACTGTGTGTTGCATACACAACATAAATTTTTTTTACTGATGAGGATAGGTTTTTAAAATACTGTAAAAAAGAAAAACATTCTTAATTCATTCAGTATTAAAAATCCTTCATAATTATGGTATTGTTTGCAAAATAGAATATGAATTTAAAATCTATAATTAGGGACTTTGAATTTTAAACAAAAGTTTAAAGAGAATGTTATATATCCTCTTTCCAAAATTCCCTATTACAAAGTCATGTTTATACTATAAGAGATTGAAAAATTTTAGTTGCAAAAAAAAAAAAAAAAATCAAAGCAAAATAGCTTGGTTTAAAAAGTAATTATGCCAAATACAATTTTAATCAAAATAAAGAAACCTTTCTTTAATCAATACTTTTTTGAATTATTGGAATTTTTTTCAAAGAAGAGGTATGACCATCTAAGAGATCACAAGCAGAAATCACAAATTTTTGTCGTCTCTGCAAGTTGGTCCTTAGAATAATTGCAGCCCTGAGTCCAAAAATGAATTCTGTAAACGATCTTTGCTGGAAAGTGTTTTTAAATGATCTTGCAGCAGCTAAGTGTATCAATCATCAGTCTACTTTTTGACAGTGTTCTTCCTGGTAAAATCGATATTAAGTCGCTCAGGTAGTACACTGTGAGACATTTCCATTTTGTATCCACTGCCAGGAGTTCCTGCCAGGGAGCAGCTGCAGCGCTGCCCTGCAGGGACAGGGGAGCCGGGATACAGGAGCTGGAGGCAATGGGGAGGCAGACAGGGCCAGTGAGATCATCAATCATAGAACACTTCATCTTGGAAGGGACCTTCAAAGGTCGTCTAGTCCAACCCCTCTGCAATAAGCAGGGACATCTTCAATTAGATCAGTTTGCTCAGAGCCCTGTCCAACTTGACCTTGAATGTTTTCAGGGATGGGGCATCTATAAGTTCTCTGGGCAACCTGTTCCAGTGTTATACCATCCTCACTGTAAAAAGGTTTGTCCTTAAATCTAGTGTAAGTCAACCTTCTTTTAGTTTAACCAAGAATCCTTTTCCTGTCACAAAAGGCCTTGCTATAACATTTAGAAACATGTAGAAAGTGGTTGTACAGCCTATCTTTGCTTTTGACATCAGCCAGCTGCCAGTCACCACAGTGAGGAGATGGATTCAAGCTGGCACATTCATGGTGGTGTTGAAGGGGCAATGGTGTCCTGCCAGCAACTCAGGTGTGTGCAGCTTCCACCTGCACAAACAGCATGTGCTCCACGGACCCTTCCTTGCTCCAGGCAAGGAATGCCAGACCTGGGAGTGTCAGTCAAACTGAGGTGTGAGAGCATTCCCCCTGTCAAGGGGTTTCTGGCCCCTGCCACGTAGCTTTGTGAAGCTCATGGTTGAACAAATAATTAAACACGCTTCCCTTATAGCTTCAAAATTCCCTTATACTTAAATGATCCAACAGAAGATCTGATAATAAAAGAGGAGTGCTCAATGAATAAAAAAGCAGCTGGATTAAAAATTTGGACCAACAAGGCTAAATATTTGAAACTATGTGATAAATATCTCCATTGATGAAGTAAAAGTTCAGTAAAAAACCAAAACAAATTGGTTATAGTAATTTACTATAAAGCAGATACATTGATGATGAATGTTATCAAAATGGAATGTTTCAGATAAGTCTGAATAGGATATTCCAATAGGTTAAATATAACTTCTTTATCATGACTGTCCATTTAGTAGACAAGATCTTTCACTAGTTCATTTGAAGAGGGCAATTTAAAGTCAGTAAATGTATGTTTGGAGAGGCTAGATGAGAACATGATCCATTGTCTTTTTTTCCATTGTATGTATTCAGGAAACTGATCCAGATAAAGTTATCTAGAAAATATAGTAACAGATACAACTGTTGTTTACAGCTAGTAAATAGCAATTGTATCTCTTAAATCATTGCAGAGTGTCTGAACTGAAGATTCTTGAATTAATCATGTTTTTTCACATCTTTTATGAGATTTTTAAAATGGTTTTTTTCAATTTTATGTTTGCAAAGACCATTTGAATACCTACTGTTTATGAAATGCATTTATAACAACTTCTTTAAAAAGCTTTTTCAAGTTCAAAATTTTCTCTGAAACCATATTTTGCATGAAGACCAACCGTGATTAAGAATTCTCTTTGAAGTTGAACACTTGTAGAGAAACAAATGAAATATTTTATGCACTTTTCTCTGTGCTTTCAGCTAGCCAAAAGTAAAGAATTTGCAGATGGTTTTGAAGAAGGTGGGAGGGAAGGAATCATTTATCTCATTTAGAAATAAAATTGTGCCATAATGGTGAGATTTCGATGATGGATTTTGTTTTGAAATAAAACAGGAATAAATATTATTCAGTGCATGAGAACCCTTAGGTTTCAGGAAATTTGATGTAAGGAAGTTTGAAATCAACAGCCAAGATAAAGAGCTGCTGCCTGGGAATGAAATAGATATTTATTGCAATGCTTGTCCTGGGGGAGATTAAGGTGCTGTAACCACAAGAACAGAAGCATACCACTCAGTGGCACTATGTATAATTTGCTTACACAGAAAATGGGATAATGACTTCTGTGCTCAGATTCCAGCTCTGAGATGTCTGTTCCTTGGCGCTAGCACACTACACAGTCATGCTAACACAAGTCCCCAGTTTCTCTTTGGTGCAGCTCAGACACCACAGTGGACCTGAGGAAAGAGGATTCACACCAACCAAATCTTGTCTGGCAGCCTCTGACTGTAGGTGCACTTAAGCCCAGACTGGTACAACGTGCCAGACATGCAGGTACCAAATGACTCCTGAGAAGCAGCTGTTTTCATGCTTTATTGATGTTTAGAAACAGATTGGCAGAATAGCTGCAAAAGGCTTTGTACTTATGTAGCCACGAGCTGATGTCTGCAATTTTCCCCATCACCAATCACAATTCACTACCTCTGTCACCACCACCTTCCAGTCTCCCACCCCAAACCAGTTTGGGATACCAAGCTGCTAATAGCTCAGTTTCCTTATTCCTTTCCTGCACATACCTAAACCACCAGAGCAGGACAGATCAGCCCAGCCCATGTCTCATTTAGCAGTGCTCTTGGATGGACATCTCTGTGACCTTTATCTGTGCATCTCTGTTTCTGTGAGCAGACACCAGGACCACCTAACCAGTGAGGGCTGGGCAGCTGTGCTCAAGGTGCCACCTACCTGAGCTGTGCTTTCAGATAGGCTTTATCTTCCAAAGTTAAATATGCCTGTCATCAACACAACCTTTTTCTCCTGAAGAAAGAATTCTGTATCAGTTATACGCATAATTTAAAAAGTTATTTCGAGAAAAGAAAAACCGTGGTCCCTTATAGAAAGCATTACAGTCTAGCAGGTGGTCTAAATCTGCCTAGCAATTCTCCTGGTTCTATTTTTGCATTTCCTTTGAAATTGCTTCAGACAAATAAGATCACATTTAGGTATTTTGTGAATTTTTGTTTTGGGTGATGAATTGTGAGAAGAGGATAAATGGCTTTCAAGTTTCAGACATAGGAAGAAACATTCTGATTTGTAGCATAGTAGCAAGTAAAATCTACCATTATATCAGCTAGATTTTATGAGGATTTTTGTGAAAATGGTTGCAACTGCAGCCAGCCTGATGCTTCATAATAAAACAAGAAGATTGATTTTAGTGATCTGAAAACAGAGGGGTAATTATATTCACATTTTCATGTTCATGATGTGCACAATTCTCCTATCAAACTTTAATGGTTGTTGCAAGTGCAAAAACATATGCAAGAACATAGAGAAAACACCACAAAGCTGTTAGCTTTGAAACTCATTGTCAGATAGCAAATATTATAGCTATAAATCTTAACTTTCATAGTTAGCTAGAGCTGCAGGCTAGACTAGAGAAAAAGACAGGCATGGAACTGTAGCTGTGCATTAAAAGCAACACACTGTACACTGCTGAAATATGCATTGTGATTAAATTAATATTGAACAGTGAATTTTATAGTCTTTTCTGATTTTCTTTTCCCCAGGCAAAAATCAACCCTTTTCTAACTGCAGTATCCTTCACAATTCATTTTCTGTAGTGTCAAAAGAGGTGTATTAAATTCTCAGGGAAAAAACACGCTCTGATATGGTGGCAGCAGGGTGCATATAGTTTCATAACAACATTAAAAGCTCATCTTTCCTACTCTCTCTTTCCAGGAGTTGCTGTGGGAAGGGTGACACAGAAGTGAGAGTGCAATCCCTGCGGTCTGTTTTCAGAGAGTTGTGAAAAAAGACCATGTGGGGGAGTGCAGGGTATACTGAGTAACATCTGTTCCTAAATGGATGCAATAACATCCAACCTGCTTAGCACAAACAGAAACATGTCAAATTAAATAGGGTATCAGCAGGACTCTAGGTACAGCATGTGGAAGCCATGAAAATAAGCAAGTGGATCACTAAAATTTGTGACACCAGTCAGTTGCATAAACAGGCCGGTGCATTCTCTTTGACATGCCCATTTAGTAAAAACACTGGGAAATGTGGAATACCAACCATTTGAAAAATAGCAGAAAAGAAGCATGTGAAATTGTGATTTACAGCATATGTTTATAAGAAGGCTAGAGGGCAGGTAAAGTGTTGTCTCGGGTTTTCACCCAATCAAAATTTTAAGGGTAAAGCTGGACAGTTGAAAACCACAAAAATAAGAGTGCAAAGTTTACAACCAGAGAGCTGGACTGGAATTTGAAGAGATAGTCAGAGAGAAACCCTTTGGGCATGCCCTTGCCCATATTAGTGCTCCATGTGAAATCCTCCCTGCAGGAAACCTCTCAAACACATCTTCTACTTCAGCCTTTAATTGCAAATTTTCATTTCCCCAAACCAAGTTGTTCTAGAAGAAAAAAATATTTTTGTGTCTTCCTGGAGACACTACAGAGAGACGTAACATGTCAGATAATTAAATCCTTTTTACAGTAGAAAAACCAGACAGCAAGGACACAAAGAAGAAAATTTACCAGTTCTTTTAAGAAAGGATAACACTGCCTTCTATCAGAAATTAGATGAGGGTTTGGAAGCTAGTTTTATACTTCCCTGCAGGGGGAAATAGTTTTATACTGCTTTTCCACCAAGTACATTAAACATAAGTCTGGCAGCTTCATCTAGTTTTTCAGTCGTTCTTCACTCAGTGCTACACACTGAGCAAAATTTGATTCACTCTACTCTGGAAGTGCTTTTAGTGGGTTGCCATGAAAAACAGCATGGCATTTTAACCTAACAGCATGAAAGCAAATACAGTCATGCATCTCCAGTGGAAACAATATAAAATAGGAAGTAGATAATATTACCAATGCTATATGCATGGTACTGCCAGCATCCTGTGCCATTAACCAAGTGCTTGTAAACATTACAAAACAGAGAACACTAACCCACAGATTTTACATTTTTAATGGTTGATTTTGTGGACCCCCTGTCCCTGGCAGTAAACTCTACAATGCCCAGACTATCAGATGCCAGCTTGTTTTGATTTGCTCTTTGGTTTACAGCTGGTTTTGCTAAGTGGGTGCAGACTATCAGGTTTATTACTTTGGCTCCTTATTTATCTGCTTTGTTTATTTGCATGCAAAGGAAATAAACAATTCTCTGTTTGGCTGTCAGTAAATCTTTGGGCTGGAGTTTAAGGTGTGACAGTCCTTAGTGTGGAATAATTAAGAGACAAGGTCTGATCAGAGAGTGGCTGTACAAGAAGGGAAATCAGTTTTCTGTTAAGAGACTGCCTATGACAGTAAGCCTGTTTAATGGGGGATGATTTTCTGGGTATAAGAGGGGTGGAAAGTCGGTAGGGAAAGACAAACTAGCCAAAGCATGTTTTTCAAGGATTTTTGTAAAACAAACTACATGCTTTATTGTGAGGAGGGAAACTGGGAGTAGTATCTTTAAGCATTGAAGTTAAAGTGTCTGATCTCATTTTTAAATAATATCTTATACTTTTAAATTTCTTAAGAACCTTTTTGACATGAAAGTCATCTTGAAACTATTTTTGTTCTGAAATATGCAGGAATTCTTTTGGTTAAATGCAGAGAGTAGCTTTCTTTGGGTTTGAGGATAAAAATAGGAGAGAGAGAAAAAAAAAGAAAAAACATATGGAAGTGGCATATCTTTGAATAAATACAGAAGGATCATGGTAAAGATTGACCTATATTTGCAAAGTTCTTTTAAGAGGTAACACACTATCTCCCTAATGTAAATTTCCCTCAGCCTGGAAGGACTGGATTGTATTCTGGGTTGATGGTTGGTTAGACAGGAGCGCAGGTGGTGCTCTGTTCAATTCCTTCAGTAGCAGGGGTGAACAGATCATCTTGAGTGCCATCACACAGCACCTACAGGATGGCCAGGGGACCAGACCCAGCCAACAGGGATTTAGGAGGGGCCAGCCCTGCCTGACCAACCTGATCTCCTTTTCCAGCCAGATGAACCCACCCAGTGGATGAGGGAAAGGCTCTGGATGTTGTCTATTTGGACTTCAGCAAGGCCTTTGACACTGTCTCCCACAGCACACTCCTGGAAGAGCTGGCAGCCCATGGCTTGGACAGGAGCACTCTCCTGGATTAAGAATTGGCCGGGCCAGAGAGTGGTGACACATCCAGTTGGTGGGGACATTAGGAAGAATTTCTTCACAGAAAGGGGAACTGGACATTGAAATGGTCTGCCTAGGGAGGTGGTGGAGTCCCTGGAGATGTTTAAGAAAAGACTGGATGTGCACTTAGTGCCATGGTCTAGGTGACTTGCTGGTGTTAGGTCATAAGCTGGACTTGTTGATCTCAAAGGTCTTTTCCAATCTAATTCATTCTGTGATTCTGTAAACACAATTACTCTTCCACAGCTTCTGATATACGCAGCAACCTTAAACATTATTCTGAAAAGAGAATAGAAAGTGGTTCACAGTCAGTGCCAGGCCTTCTCAAACATAGAGGATTAAAGTCTGAAGTCTGTTGGCAAGGTTTACTCAAAACAAGTGGAGTAGGCTCCATCTTGCATAGTTTTCAACTTCCACAGCATAGATAGCTAGAACTGAATGAGCCAGGTTCACTTCATCTTGTAGACAGTGCAGAGAGAGAATTACAACTCATCTTACCCTGCATAAAGACCATGAAATTATTAGGTAAACTGTTAAAAAAAAAATCATTTCTTCCTCCCCAGTTCCTTACAGAATTAATGGTCAGGTGTAGACATTGGCATTAGACATGCATTCTGTTTAATGAATCCTCTGTGAAATTTCTGTGTTTTCTCAAAGCACTGTCAGTCTTCCCTGTGCCCTAGCTGGTGTCACAAGCAGCCACAGTCTTTTACTCCTGTGGTGAGGGGCTACTGAACCTTTCTGGACAGCAAAGGCAGAGGCACATAACTGGATTTGGCTGAACACACTGGTGTAAAGCTTACCCAGTTGACCCTGGTAGACCCAGAATAGAGCAAGATTTTTAGCACAGAGTAGTACCTCTTTAAATATTTTTTAAATTTGCTACTGATTGTTACCAGAACTCATGTTTAAGGAGACTCCAAGCTCCAACTGGTTTAGAGGTGATTAGGCCTTGTCTTTTGCATATTTTCAATAAGCATTGTCATTCTGATCCCAGCATGAGTCTCATATTAAGTTTGCTTAAGGAGTAAAAAAAAATTAACACCTCCAATGTTTGCACTAACCCCCCTCCATCTTCAAGTGATGTGACAGCAGTACATTTCTCAAGTTTAGTCACTGGCCTGGCAACAACACTGTGATATGGATGACAAATTTTCTTATCTGTATAACAAGAATACTTTTTCACCAATAAATCCTTTGGGTTCAATAGAACGATAAATTAATTTTGTTGATGCTCTTTATAACTGTATATGATTTGGAAGTGGAAGCTGATCTTTTCACCTCCAGAGAGTGTTTATTATTATACCTGTTAGCTTTCTTTCCAGGTCTTATTTTTTTTTCCCCATTCTGTGTAGAACTATATTAAAAAAAGCTGTAAGACAACCCCACAGGTTAGGAAAAGTAAAAGAATTCTTTGGAAGGTACACGGGTGACAAGGATCCTTTAAACTTTCCTGAAGAATGGAGAGTTGGGACAAGCTCATCACAAAACTCTGGGCAGCATGGTCAGATTTAGTAGCTGATGGGAAGAGAGCAAAGGAAACTGCAGCTGCTGTAGAAAAGAATAGGCTGAACACAGCAGCAGCACAAAAAATTTGCTTGCTGATAATGATGTAGATAATGTGTTACAATAAAGAAGAATGAAGGACGCAGGAGAGCAAAAGGCTGACTGACAAATAGTATACAGTCTCTTCATCAGGGACCAGTAAGGTGAAAGCAGAGATCTTTGAGCTTTCAAGAACATTTTAGAAAAAGCTTTTCAAGGCATTATTATTGTCAGAAAGGCAAATGATAGCTTCATTTTTTGTCCTAAATGCTGAGATGCTTCTAAATGTAAAATGTCTTTTTTTTTTCTACTGGGAAGTGAAATATTTGATTTGTGACATACACGTCTTCATTTTACAAATTACTTTGTGAAAGTAATTAATTTAAAAAATCATGGGAATTCTACATAAATTAATACTGTACAGAATTTATTTTAATTTACTAGTTAAGGTTTGATTTTTATGATGACAAAAACTAGAATAAATGCAACTATGGTAAATTATGGTGGTGATGGTGATGATGATATTAAATATTCCTGTACTGTAACAGCAACTGAGAAGGTCTAGCTGAAACTAGGGCACCTATTTTGACAGATGTGATCATTCATTGGGTTTCACAGTTGCATTAACTGTTCCTCTTCCTTACTATCCTTGTAAGTAGACATTTTGTACAATTTTCTAAACTAAATCTCCCTTGCTGCAAATCAAACACATTACATAATTGAAATATAATAATTATCTGCCTCTTTTCAGAGTAATACAATATAATTTGAAAATGGAGTGAACTTGTTGTTTTATATTTCAGAATTAAGAAGTTTGAATGAATAGAGGTTAATATTGAGAACTCATTGAAAATTAAAGTCAGAGCACAACACGTGAGAGCTTTTTCTTTTCTTTTTTAATTCTTTTTAAAGTGAAAGTGACTATATTTGTAGGATTGTCACACTAAGAGAAACAGGAAAGCATGGTGTTATGTGAAAAAGAGACATTTTTTCAGTAAAAGGCAAGTTTTACTAGTTGATGCCAGAAGCTCATCTCCTGAATCATATTACCAATTCAGCTGCAAAATGCTTGATTGCAAACATTTCAGTAACAAATCACGGAATTATCACACTTAAATTGGGCTTGACACAGCCCATCCAAGATAATTCACAATTCAATGTGGAAGGAAAACAATCCTTCAATGCTACCTAAAAATAATTTAAAAAAAAATCAGGAAAAGGATTGACTTGTAACAAACACAATGGTGAGGTAAAATACAGGAGAGCAGGGAAAATGAGCAATTTTTTAATCCATGTTGATGAACCAGGTATGGTTAGAACACCGATGAGTAATGTTAATCCATTTTATGAACATTGCATGGAGACAGATCTGACCATTGATTAGGTTTCAGTAGATATTTCTTTGGGTTACTGTCCTTATAAACAGATACTGGATACAATCTTCTAAACTGTTTTGTGCTTGTTGAAAATTAGATTATTGAGATGAATTAATGGTCCATCCATTTCTACAATAATTAAGTACCTGGAGATACCTATTAAATTTCCTTACATTCTTCTCTAAGCAAATCCAATTCACTTTTAAATATTTTTTTCTGGGTTATGTTTTCAAAACCTTGTTTTTCTGTTCTTTCAATTTAGCCCAAATTGTTGGCATCTTTCTTAGAGTGGCATCTAAAGTGGAGACTTGTTTTCCAGCTTAGGCCTACCTTGCATGGAGCAATGCAAAATAATTGCCTTCCATGTGATAACAAGGACACATAATTATGGGGTTTTATACTTAGCAAAACAGCCATTGACCTTTTTTGAGTCATCTATGGTTTGCCTGCTGCCTGTTAGAATATTCTCTGCCTTCCCTGGTTTTCTTTCTTTTTTATAAAAGCTTTCCTAATTTTGTGTCCCTTACTTTTATTTCTTTCAGTCCTTTGTTTTTCTGTGTTCTACCTCTATTTGGGTAAAAATTTTCTATGGGATTTGGTTTTAGAGACAGGGACAGGTTGCATACCAATCTTAGATTCTGTAAAACTAATGACATTTAATTTTCCCTCTTTTCTCAGTATTGAAATAGTTTGTTCACTTGACTTAATAGTGATATTTGTCAAAACAAAGCATTTGTGAAAAACTAAAGCTGTTTTTGAATTTTTTCTTTCCCCGCCTGGGGTCTATTCTAGCAATTCTCTTAGCTGAAATTTACATTTGTTTGAACATTTTTATTGTTCCACTGTTCACACTTGTACCCCACCTTAAAATCACAAACTATTCTTTTGTGATCAGTTTTATCCCTTGTGGTTTTCTACACTGTGAGTTAATGTCTTCTTATTCAAAATGTACTATAAAAGAGCTGCTCTTAATCTTTGCTTCCAACTTTTTCAAACCTATTTCTTTTCAAATACATACTTCCATGTATTTCTTTCAAAAACAAAGTTTTCCATTACTGTTTTTTGCTTCACCTGGCAATTCACAAAAAGTTATTTTCAGACACAGTTTTCATTATTTGTTTATTAAATTTCAATAACAAACTTGGTTTAATTTATTTTATTTTCAACCACATGCTTTCAGCAGATATTTCTCTCAATTTTTTAGAAACATAAAAAAAACCTGAGACTATAAAAGTTGCTCAAATGCTGAAACAAGAAAAAGGCATATGATGCTACACAGAAGTTATCTGTGTAACCCTTTAAGTAAAACTTTATTCCAGGCATTCCCAAACAATCCTGGATCTTGTCCCCAGAAGATCCAGAAGCTACCAAAGCAGAAACCAGAGATGGCTATGCAAACTTCTTTCTCTTAGCTACATTTGTCAGTGACGGGTATGTACCATGTGTATAAAATACTCCAAAGCGAGAAATGTTCTTGTGTATTGAAAATGGTGTAGAGCAGATCACTAATCAAAACAATCCAAGCATTCAAAGCTTGTCTCTTTTCAATAATCACTGCCTGTTGCAGTTCAGGGAAAATGGTCCTTGTAGACACCAAGAGAGAATTCAGAAGCTTCAGCTCCTGACCATCTTTCTGCAGAACATCTCAGGAAAAGTAATAACATAATTCCCAGATCAGCTCTGCATGAATGATGAAAGACTTAAGTTGCTTTGGGGTTTTCTTCCTTGGTGTTTGTTTGGGACTGGTGGTTTTGGTTTTGGTTTGATTTTTTTTTTTTTTTTAGAAATATTATGCTCATTTCCAAACCTCTTGCAACACTTTTGGTGAAGGAGCACATCCTCATTGTCACTGTAGTACTAATACATCACCACCAGTGAAGTTTGAGATTTGTGGCATTCATGACACCTACTTCCTTACTTCAATATTATTAATTTTAAAATAGACACTCTTTTCTCTTTGTAGAAACAGCCACATTTTGTCAGCCCGAGGATTCATCCGGTAACAATCTTTGCTCCAACAGTGGCAAGCAGCATATGCTTGAATAAAATGTAAAAATAAATGGAGTCTACTAAATATACTTCCTTTAAATGCCTTACTGACTTTGGGCAATCAACAGTTTAGGGATTCCTGTGGACTATTCCTAATTGCATTAGACAGTATGTATATCTATCTATGTCTGTCTATCTATCTATCTATCTATCTATCTATCTATCTATCTATCTATACCTATATATCTATATATATATATAGATATATCTTTCCTGCCAGTTTGTGAATTCCAGTGCAATCATGGGAAATAGCGTGAAAATGGGAGGATCCTCACTGAGGTGCTCTATTGCACATATTATGACATCACTTAGGAATGAAGTGTAACCATGTAAATGGCTCTTTTCTTCGTTCCTGTATAATACAACAATACAAACACATAGGCAAGAAAACCTCCGCTACTTCATAAAAAGAAAATAGTAATTGATGGACATGGTGAATAAATCAGAAGAGGATTAAAGATAAAAAATGTATTTTTTCATTTTAGCTATATGTATATGTATATGTATATATATATAAAATAGCTTTAGAATTGGCACATACTTTTAGAGTTTCAGCAAAAAAAATATTGTAAATCTAAGAAGTTATAGGATGCATGTAACTAAACTTGAGAATCTTCATTCAGGGAAAGATTCCTTGAGGTTCTGAGCACAGCCTGTGAAGTAAATATTTTAAAAATCATGAAGCACTCTAATACTACAGAGATGTGAGAAAGCAATCACTTTGCTTCTGGTGCACCTTCTCCTGCCAGACGGATTTAACTTTACTGATTTGGATTGCAAGCTACAAGGTCCTCTGGAAAAAAATATAAAAAAGCCCCTAAGCAAATGAGAAGAAAGAACAACTGCAACTGGAATGAATGGAAACTGAGAATTAAACAGCTATGCCAGATTCTTCAAGAGCCTGTGTATTTTTTGCTGGTGCAGAGCATTCTTGACTCCCATTACAGACATGCGGTTCCTAATGAGCTTACACCCTATTTTAAATACTTTGCTATGGAAGTGTTCATCACTAGATAATCTCATTCTTGTAATGACTGCCAGTACAGCCATTATGCTAATGAGACAGCTAGAAATGAAAGGAGATAAAAGGAAAAAATGATAGCTAAAACCCAAAGCAGTTTAAATGCTTCTAGTTTTAGTTTAATTGTGTTCTTCCAAAGAATTATGACTGAATGAGGAAGAAAGGAGAGTAAATATTGCAGATTAAAGAAGAAAATTCTTTAGTACTCCTGTGTATTCTCATTTACATTTTCATATTGAACTTAAGTAGGGCTCCATCCTGAAGTATCTCCCTGAGAGACATATTTTGACTTCAGAGTGCTTTGGTAAACTAGATGCCACTAGCATGGTTAACAGGGAAAATAAAATGCAAAAGCTAAGAGAAACCTTAGGAGTTAACCTCCTAAGAGTAGCACAAGAAACAGAAATAGAGTGAAATATAGTTCAAATTATTTGCTTGAAAGATTAAATGATGAAACAGATTAAAGTAGCGAAGTATGATTCAACATAGACAAAAGTGAAAAGATTAGGTTGGTTCTAAGATGTAGACCTGGCCTGGTTTTATGGTTAAATACTTTAAAAAAGATCTTCATGAATCCTTTGGACACTATTAGAGCATAAAGTCCATTCAACCTTGAAACTAGGTTGGGAGAACCACTGGTGGTTTTTATTTTATGACATAAAGAAAAGCTTATAGTGACTTTAGAGTAATCTCACATTACTTTGAGTTTCTTTGCTATCAGGAATGCTCTTATCCAACATAATTAGGATTATTAGATGCTGCTTTGCTTCCTGCAATAGCCTGCATCACATTAAGAAGAGTGAGGCAGAGGGAGTTTGAAGCACACTTTGACCTCATTCTGACAGTTCTAGATGTCAAGTCTGACTTGGGAAGGTCTCCTCCTTTAAGAAAGATTTTGCCCTGAAGAGAGTTCACTCCAAAATCTGATTCTTGTTCGTTACTTTCCCTTCCAGCAACTTTTCAAGACTCAAAAGTGTATGTTGACTTCTAATTTTATTTTTTTTTAATGAAAGCTTTCCAGGTGGTGATGCCTAGTTCTGAGTCATATTCCCATGATGTTTTTCATTCCATGACTTCAACCATTTCCAACATCCTAGCCTGTCACATCCAGAAAAGTTGGAAAGCTTTAGAATATCTCTCAAGAGTAATTCATTGTCATGATGACTGCACAGAGCTATAAAAGTAAAATGCTGATAATAAATAAAACTTGCAAACAGCATGAAAATTGATAAAATAAACATAGACAAGTATGTTGTCTATGTTTATTTTGTAGACCTTAAACAATGTAACATTAAATTATACTAGGTGAGTTTAAATGGAAAGTGAGAGGCAATTGCCATAATACAGAGCTCTCCAGTGAATCAGTTTTGATTTCTCTCTCATGTTGCTATCCTGAATGAAGTAAAGTGGCACCAGGACAGTGATAAATGTGGGGGAAAAGAAAAAAAAAAAAAACAGAAAAAAGGAAATGGAAAAGAAAATTATCTTGATGAAATTTGGCAAACCACCAGAAAACTGTATGTCAAAGATATCCAAACAATGTAAAACTGAAACGTTTGAAACAAAATGTTAGAAGACGCAGTCTTTGTTATCATTGTGCATTTCATCAAAATCTGTTTTTTTCATAAACAGGTTTAGGTTAATGATGTACAGAATATATGTCAATAGTATTGCATAAGTTTTGCAGGGGAAAATCCATAATTCTTGTGAGTCTCACCACTATGAGAATTAGGGTAGCTAATAAGAGAAAAGGGATGGTTTTCTGGAGTAGAAAAGCTTGTTAGCAAGGAAATAATCTGATTTTCTCATCTGTATGAGATAACACAGGAAATAAACCCCTTAAATTACAGCAAGAAACTGTTGTAGACTAGGAGGAGATAAGAAAAAGAAAATCAAATCAAAAAACAATGCATAACTTTTTTAGCAATAAATACATTGAACTGCTCTTCTCAGAAGTAATGCAGACTCTCTACTATTGAAGATCTTCAAAAACTAGTTAGATAAATATCATCGAAATGTTATGGAGTTGTTGACCATAACTGTAGCAAAATTGCAATTCATAGTTAATGCTGCAGACCTTTAGGTCTTTAGATTATTTTTTGTATACTTTTAACTAGTGATCTCACTTAGGAAAAAATACATAAGAATATGTATTGTTAATTGAATTATATGCTTCAGGTAATAGAATACAGTTTCTGTAATTGGAAATGTAAAACAAATAGCTGAAACAAGGAAAAAAATCTCATCTGACAACAGCTGTTGAAACTCAGGAACATTCTAGTTTCTTATATTTACACTCTTTTATTCTGTCCAGTAGACAAAAATCTGAACCAAATATGACCTGAGCAGGATCTGGACAAAATTTAATCCAAATTTGAATTCCCACATTTATGGTGAAAAAGATGACCAGGAACTGTGAGGAAAAAGATGTGAATTAGGATGTGTAACAGGGGAAATAAATCAGATTTAATGACAGATTATTTCTGTGCAAGCAAGAGAAATCCTAACAATGCTGGCAAACTACAGCAGTGAACAGACATGAAATAAGATTGCTCTGATTTGGGCACCATGCAGAGAGAAGTCTGTATTTTCATGCCAAAGAATTTAATTTAATCCAAGTCACAGAACAGTTTTTAACCTTTTTTGCAGAAACAAATTCCTCAGCATGGAAATGCCAGTGAAGACTGAACAAATGTGTCTCCTGATGTTACACAGTCTTCAGCCCCCTCTTAGTCCACCCCCACAATCCTTCATTTGGGAGAAATTCGAGGCAACCCCTCCTACTGTCCTTTCTCTTCCAATCATCAAGAAACAGATTCCCAGAGAGATATTAAGCAGTCTCAAGATACTGAGTTAATTTAGTTTGTTTATTGTTGTGGGTTGGTTTTTTTTCTGCGCTGAGAATGCACTTGTTTTCAGTAAAGAAATTCCCTTCCCTCACCACCTCCAGTTTTCTTTAAGTGAGGCCATTTGTTTTCAGTAATGCTGAATTTTCTCCCCTCCTGTAAACATGTTCAGTTTTTGCAGCTAGAGTACAAACAGCAAATGCTCACCAGAATCGCTCACCTCTTCTTTTTCTCTCCTTCCCCCATGCCCCCAGCTCAGCTCCTGCAACAAGCCCAGCAGCAGCATGCATATGTTACACATTAAAAACAGCCAGAGAAGGTAATATTCATCTGTATGCTTCCTGCACTGACAGGAATTGCAGATTCAGAAAAATTATATTTATTTTCCTCAGCTTGAAACTTTTTTTAATTTCTCAACAAATGATCACACTTTGAAAAGTTGCATGGTTGAACTTATTAATAATTTTTTTTCTCATGCTTTCCAACAATTATTGCTAGTGTGAAACTGGGAAATGCATCTAACTTCTCCTCCAAAAGGAAATATTTGCTATGTCTGTATGTTCATACTTTATGTGTCTTATTTCACCAAAATTGATGTAGTTAACCAATTCTGAAAAAGAAACACCCTTCTTCTAGCAACAGATAATAAACAGTGCACCAATTGGCTAATCAAGGTGCCAGAAACCATGATCTCCTGACAGAAATACGTAACCTTTATTTTGTGTTTGAGTGCTATATTCCTGTGGTGCTCAATAACCTTTGTCTTACAAAAAGACTGCATCTGTGCTCTTTATGCAAAAGCTTTTCTTTGTATTTTTAAAATTGGCAGCAGTGGGAGTTTTGCTTTTGCAGGATCTGGTTTAAGGAATACAACAACTAGGCTCTCAGAATGGAGCAAGATAGGAGAAATAAATATGAATATATACAGAAATTCAAAAGTCATCTGCATTGTCCATATTCTTCTTCTATAGAAGTGCAATGAGAGTTTTATTGCTCCCTTTAGTGGAACTAATGTCATTCATTTTGCAGTGCTGCTTCTGACTATTTGATGTCTGAAAACATCCGTCCACAGCTGAGGGAATATTGAGCAGAAAAAAACAATGAAGATGAGATGTTGGATGTCTTCTCTATAGCACAGACTAGATCTGAACAGCTCTTTGTGCTCAGACTATTCAATATTGCTTTTCTTAAACAACAATGGAAAATGGTTTCTTCTTTGCATAACTTTCCTATTTGGTTTTGAATGAGTCAGGAGACAGCCAGTTGTGCAAACATCAGTATCACTGATAACATCAGTTGTCTCCAAGATCAGCTCAGTAATCTGATTTCTCACTGTCTGCTATGACTGGTACAACAAGCCTTTAGCAAATAATACTAGGAGCAGAAGTTCAGAGGTCAATTTATTCTGAAAAGTCTATTTATATTTGATTGCAAATTATAAATTTGTCTATATAAGTGATAAAAATATAAGTGATAAAAATTGCTGTAAATTCACTAAATCCAAGTAAGTGGATTAGTTGGGTTAAATTTAAACTTTCTTTTTTCTTTTTTTTTTCTGTTTTTCTTTTTTCTTTTTTTTTTTCTTTTTTTTTTTTTTGTGAAATTTGTTAGTTTTCCTTCCAGTATGTTACCTCTTCTTTTTCTCAAGATGCTGAGCCAGGTGAGGTCCTGATTATCTGATTTGGTTTTGTCTTCATGTAATAGCTTATGTTCATCTTTGAAACCGTGATCTATCTTCTTGAAAGCCTTCTGGCTGCATGATCACTATACTACAGTTTTCCATATGATTTTGCAGGATGTAACTCTGGTATTCCCCACCTCCACACCCTAAATCTTGTCATTGAACTAATTTCTTTTTTACCCAGTCTATCATCTGCTGAACTGAACATCCCAGGCTGGGAATGGCAAGTGGGGTGATGTACTCACTTATGCTAGGGAAAGCCTACTTTAAACATGTTAAAACTTGAAAACTATGTCAGCATTTATCACATGCACTTTTAAAGTCCTTTTGAAAGTTAAATCCTAGCAGGCAAATTCTTCACCAAGTAGGTTATATTAGAAGTTCAGGACAGAACAGATGATTTGGGGGCGGGGACACTACAGTCCAGACACTGGTTCCCACCATTTCTTTAAAAATAGTTCTTCCTAAGACTTTGCAACTATTCTGTTTCCCTCTTACTGTAACCTAAACTGTTCTGTTATGAAAGAAATTAACTTAAAAGAGAGGGAGTTTATTGTTTCAGCAATCTGTCTCCTCTATTCTCTCAAGTAAATCCTGCAGGTATTCGAAGCTCCTAATGAACTCCCTACAGAAATAGCCCCTTGTGAAAACACCAGGTAAATTACTTTTCAGGCCACACAAACTATTAAGGTGTGCTAAAGATGATAGGATAACATGAGCTAACTGACTGTGAAGAAACTAATCTATTTCACTAAGTACTGTCAGTGTTCAGTTACTATGTGCTATGATTTATATGCTGATTGAAGAGTCAAGGTTGAGTGTGAAGTTGTGTCAAGATGCCAAAACTTTATATGAACAAAAAAATCTATGGGGGAGCAAAACTGGAAATTTCTACTGTGTTTTTCAAGTACTTCATGACCCCAAGTTCAGTAATCCTTTCAAATCCTTTAGAAAGGGCAATCTCACTGTTATCATTATGTGAGTTATTAAAATTTCATTTCCCAATAAACCTTCTTGAAAAACACAATTCAGTGTATCAAATGAGTGCAAGACATGCACCATATTTTAGCATTAATTTTTCTTTGTTTCTGTATCAGATGTATTTTTAGTTAATCAGGAAAACCATTCACTATAAATGACAAATGGATCCTCCCTTCCTGATGTTTGTGTGCAAGTGTTTGAGTGTGTCTATGTTCCACCACTAACATAATATTCCATGTGGTGAAAAAGTCATATAATGATACCTTTAAAGATGTTCAAGAAACTCCAGAGTAGTAGTCCATTGGGAAGTACAGACAAGCAGCTTCTGAGAAGTATGTGATGTAGAGGACTGAAAGGAAGGTTTTTCAGGAAGAAATGGGAAAAATTTCTGAGAGTGTTTACGAGATCTCTTTGTAGTGGCTGGTTTAGCTCTCCTTTCTTGAAGGTACTAGGAGCCTGGAGCATTTGAGTGAGGCTGTTGTTATTCTCCAAGTCTGCTTACATATATCCTGAGCTGTTAAATAACCAGCTCCTGCAGGTCCTATGTTCTAGGCAAAACAGCAGCTTACTTCCCATAGCACTTCAATTTTTGTATGCAGTTGGGTTATACTGCACCTCCCAGAAAATGTGGCTGTGATTATTTTCTTTTTAAGATTATTGTGCCTACACCAACCTTTGCACATATTTTTTCACTCACTACTAGAGCACTGGCAGATCCTAAAGAAATAGAGAATTCAATCTTTATTCTGCAGGGTTCAGATAAATGCCTGTCTCTAGGTATCCTCTAAGTGCCTGTCTGTAGGTAGGCTCAGTAAAGTGGTGTGTCTTTGCATCTCTCACTCTGAAGCTGGGCCTTGGGGCATTCCTTCATGCATGGTTTCTGGCACCAGGAAGAGAGAGGTAACAGGTATCCTAACAGTAATTTTATAGGAGAAAGAAAAATAATGTCTGCAGCTAGGCCTAGTTAGTTTTAATCCGATTCTTGATAGAAAACCAGATACCAACACGGGAAAGGTGCTCAGATCTCCTTGAAAGGTTTACCCATGAAGGTCTTGTGTCAGGAAGAGTTGAAGAGTTAACAGTCACCATCAGTGAAGGAAAACAAGCCTTACTCAGTTCTTTGCAAAAACAGTCTGCAAGCATCTGCCATCATTATTGTTGTCTCTGGATGTTGATCAGACATAGACAGGTCTGTTGCATGTGCTGCTCACAACTCAAATATGAGTGGGATTATAGACACTGTCTGCAGCATTTGATTTTGGATTGGCACCTCCCCACTCTCCCTGAAGCAACTTTAAATGCCTTCCTGAGGCATTTAACTGTATATTGTGTGGAGATTACAGATATCTAAATTTGGCCTTTCAGAACAGGGTCTTGAAGGGTAGTTTTCACAGTAACTGTTTTCTTATAGCTCAGGTTCTCTGTCACTTGCTCTCTCATCAACCCTGTTTGGAGGAGCAGGAAGAGACAGTACAATATGTTTGCGTATAAAAATGAAGAATACAACTCAATGATTTGACACTGTCTTATTGCAAATAAAGATTCCACATTTTTAGTGGCTGAAGTTCTTGAACTCCACTTCTTTTGCAGTATCTATCAAGAGATTGCTTCCTGGCTGAACATAGGGCAGAGACAACTGTACTTGTAGATTTACTTTGCAAATCGGCTATTTATTTCCTGTCTTTATTATCTGATTTCATGCTATGCAAAGACTCTTTCTCTTGCTGAGACAGTTTTTAATAAAACTTGGTAACTGATGCCTAGAATTACGTTAATACTGATAAAGCAGCAGCATTTCCTGCTCCTTCAAGAAGGTCTTAAAAACAGCAGGGGAATGGTGGAGTCTGCCATGATTTTTCATTGTTTTGCTTCCTGTAGTAGTTACTTTCAAATAACTAAATGTTGCACAGATACTCCAAAACCAAGGAAAACTTTCTCTCAGATTGAATACCCTTGTGAAAGTCAGCGGGTGTAGCAGTGCAGCACCTCAGGATAATATTTCCCATGAATAGGGTCCATAGTGATAGACTCCTTGGAAGTATGCACAATGGGAAAAAAAAAAATCTTTGGCAACCGTGAAAGCACATTTCTGGAATTTGGCATAATCTAGTTAAACTACAGTTATCTCTTTCTTGAATAAAAGCTGGTGCTATTCATTCGATGTTGAGACAAGTCAGAAACCCTGCTGAGAACTTTAATAAGATACCTAACAAGGGAAATTCTCCACATTAGGCAGCCTGGCTAGCTGACAGTCACTGCTGTGCTATTTAAAGATGCTTTAATATGACTCAAGTTAATTTAATAGAGCTCTAGGTTCCAGTTTTTTGTAATCTTTATGGACATATTATAGGCATATACATATGTGCACATAAACACACATTTATATCTGTACTCCACAAGATGAAATAGCACAGCTGGATGAAGTTATATCACCAGGTGAAATTTTTGACCAGAGTAATAATCTTCCATTTCAACCTATAAAAATTAAGATTGTGTTTCAGGCACAGAAATACAGCATTTAAATGCTGCTGTTGTATGCTAAGGATTTAATTGAAAATATGATTCAAAGTGAATTTCTTTAGGCCCAAACTCAATCAACTTGAAAATTAACAAAGAAAAAGGCAATGAGTTTGGAATGTTTTTTAAATTTGAATTTCTTATACTGTTTCACACTTTTTAAATATAAATTAATGTTTTTAAAATTAGCAGTAGCTTTGAAAAAATAGAGACGCTTGCAGTTTAAAAATTAAATGAGTTTTTTCAGGTTATTTTCAATTAAATTTGGATGAATCTAAAATTAGGGACAAGCAGCTTCTATTGAATGACTAAAAGTGATTAACTTTTTTTTTTTTAATTAACTGAAGCATTTCCAACTATTGAGAAGAAAAGGTTGTTTTTGATTCGTAAACATATATTTGTTGCAAAGTTATATGGGAAGGGTTGGAGTAATTACTTCCATTCATCTTGGATAGAAATATGAGAGAGGCCAGAAGGATTATGATACATGAAGCATTTCTGCTTTAGGGGACTTTGATAGGAAGGACTGTTCAATGTAAAAAGTAAAGGAGAAAAATAGAGATAGTTTTTCTCAATACCCAGCTTAAACATGCATGAAATTTTGGAATACATTGCTTAATGAGGGGGAGGTGCTGAAGCAGCTTGGTGACAAGAGTTCAAATAAAAATCTCACCTGATTTTTCTATACTACTCACTTTCTCAGAAGAGATTAATCTGTCTGGCTGGGTGATTCATATTTCTTTCTACACATCAAGACTTGATCCTCAGACCTTTGTTGCAGGCTCCATACTTGCCAAGTCCTCCCATAGAATTTGTTTGTGTTAGTTTGCTAGCAAACCTTTGCATAAAGTTGTTTACCAGATATTTAAAGTAAACAGGGGCCCAATTGCTTTGGCTGTCATACAGTACCTTCTGGACTTACCTTCCTATAATGCCATTGCTTACTTGAAGCAGCCCTGACAATTTTCCTCTTATGAGAGGACTTTTGTTTAAAAAACTATTTTCTTTATTCACTAAATTGGATTCTTGTAATTTTACCTATTAAACCAGCTCTTATTATTTAAAAGAAAATGCTGCTGGACATGATTACGTTTTTTCTATCTTTAATATAAATAAGGCAAGCAGTTATAAATAGTTGATGAGAATCTGTGCATGCACAGTGATTTTTAATTGCTGAGAAGTTTCTACTACATTCAGCTTGCAGCTGGCTGTATTGTTATTGTGTTGGTCACATTATAGTTGGCTAACTTATTTTTTGCCTTCCCAGCTATATTTTCAGCTTTGGATTATGCTTTAATAAGCCCAGATGGATTTCAGCCTAAGAAATACATTTAAATATAACATACAGATTAAACTCATTAAACATATTCCTTCAGCCCCGATGTTGGTAGTTACATTTATTGAGTGATGTTCCTGTAAATAGGTAAAATGATCTATGTTGGGTTTGGACAAATTGTGTTTAAATACAAAATACAATTTTCTATAATCACACTGTCAAATTTCATAATGATGGTTTTGGTCATCTCAAAAGAAGTTCTTGGTTTATGCTCACATACCCATACTCAGAAAAATACTTAACTATGTGCTGAGTCTGAAGAACTGCTGGACTTAAAATGTTATTATACAGCAGGCAGCGTTCAAAGCAGATTTGTATAATTTTGTATTTTATTATGGAGCCTTTATTCCAGTTTGAGCATACCTCTGAGAATTATTCAGACAGTCTGCAGCCAAGCTCTGAAAGTTTTGGTAACATAGCAGAGCCTAACCCTACTGAAATCAGCAGCAGGTCAGTCCATGGACTCCCTTCCTCCTTAAAGGGGACAGATAGTACAATGTGTTTGCATACAAAAATGAAGCATACAGCTCAATTATTTGATATTGTCTTATTTCAAGTTAATAGCTGCCTGCCACACCCCATGCTCATACATTCCACTTGGTGCATTGCTTGTGTGGCTTCATGAGACTCCAGCCAGGCTGTGGTTTCATTCTCTGCTTTGATCAACACGAGACCTACCCTGGCACTCGCAGTGAGGATGCTGCTGCCTGTTTGTGGTAGTGGGAGATTGTGTGCAAATTTTGCAGTTAAAAGAGAATAGCAGTGATTAGTCAAAGGCCCTCAGACAGGGGCCCTTTTAATTGAATAGGAAAACAAAATTTTATACAATTTTTTCTCCAAAACACAGAAAAAAGGACTAGTGCTTCAGAATCCTAGTAACTGTGGGTGTTTCTCAACAGAAGCTGTCAATTTATAGTTATTGTTAACAGATGGTCCAATACCAACAATTTTTAATAATTGTTTTTTATTAAATAGTACTATACAGCTGAAAAATAGTACATGTGATAGACAGTTTAAAAAGGCACAGAACACAGACACTAGTAGTCTTGCTCCCAGGATGTAAATGTTTCAAAGTTTTTCCTTTAAAAAGTAAGAATAATCAGCTGTGGTAGTAGGTAAGAAACTGGGAAAAGCATATGAGCAAACTGAAAGCAGTATATGATACATATTTGCCAAATCCATCTTGCTGTACTAATATGATATTTTCTTTGATAAGATATGTCAGTTTTTCGATAAAGGTCTTACATTGCTGGTTAAACTAAAGAAGATAATGGAATAGTCTAAGAAATGTAGGGTATAAGGATTATCATCAACACTGTTTTGGAAGGAATTTAGTAATGATAAAATTTAGAAGTTTTCACAGAAAACAATGCTGTTTAATATTTTCATTTCTGACCATTACAGGGACTAGCAGTGTTCTCCAATTTTATTTTTTTTGGCCATCAAAAAGGTAGGATACATTATCAATATGTGGATAATGTAAATGTCTTAAAATGACTAAATGAGATTAAATTCCCTTTTTATCAACCACAGTTATATTCAGTTAGCAATCATGTCAATGACTACTGATGTAAGCAAGATTCTTTGGCTGAATAATGGAGGGGGAGGAAAATCAAAGGGTAGTGTTGAGGCCTGAAAAACAGTCAGACATCAATGTAATGTGGCTGTGAAAATCACAATCCTAAGATTTACCAGTTGCAATACTTCTGTAGAAAGAGGAAGATGTGGTGCCATTGCAATATTCAAGTGAAAACACAGGAGTTCAGCCAACTGAGCTCTAAAAAACCCACCAAAGTTTATCTGCAATAGCCTTGGAAATTATTACTCAGATGACCAGGAAAAGGAGAGCCTATATTCTATTAATTTAAAGTACATGGCTTCCTTGGTCAAGCAAAACAAAGGTTATTATCTGTGTGTAAATCCAAGAACCAAGTACCAGGAGGGGAAAGCATTTTTTAAAGGATAACATTGATAAGAGAAAAGGGACTATGAATTGTTAAGGAATTGATTCAGGCCTGACGTGTCAAGTTTCCAACCATGTTAAAAAAAAAAACAATCTGAAGAAAACTTCCAATAGGAATGGCAAGGCAAATAATTAAACTAGTTTTGAATGGTCCTCCATTAATTCAGGAAATGGTTCATATATGCACCAGATACTGGTGGTATCTTTATGGCTGACCAAAGAAATCAGAGTTGTGAAACATTTCTTCAGTTTTGCTACAAAGTGTTTTAAGTCCTGCAGCCAGTTTATAAGTCATGGATGGTTCATATTAGTAAAACACAAAAATGTTTTAACATGAATAAAACCATAATGATTCTAATGAGGTTTTGACTAGTATTTCCTACAGATTTCAGTGAATCCACATCAAAATTCAGTAGCTCAAGGCTGTATATGACATACATTTTTCAGGACTCACTTTCAGGAACTAAAATTTCTCCAAGGTTTCGCTATCAAAACATTAGAGAGATATAGTCAAACAATTATCTTAAAGTGACATAAATTGATTACTCACATTTTAAACATGCATTCTCAATAATTCTGAGCAGATTCAAGAATCGTTAGTTTCATTAAAATTCAAATTATTAAAGATAATTATTAATTTGTCTTTACCTGAGACAAGTAATTTAGCCATCAGTCTGCTTGATTCTTTCTTTTTCTGTACAGATTTTTGTTCTTCCCTATAGAGAGCTGAGGTTTTATATCTCCTTTTCCTTTACCCATTTCTCAGCCTCAACAGTTTTAAGAAGTGTTCTTTACATTCTTGCAGCTGTGTCCACTCCATATTGAAACACTCTTTACTTTTTCTCGTGTTTAGAAAAGGAGGAATAACCCAATAATAAAATTAATCCTTCCCAAATATTTTCTCCTGACAAGGACAATGAATTTTCAAATATGGAAAACAAGAGAAATCTTCCTATTATTATATCAATACACATTCATCATCCTTATATTGGAATGAAAGAGAAATTTCTGCTCAAGATCAATGATTTTTGAAATAAATATCTTTGGAAAGATGAAAGCTGTCTCTCCTTTAAAAAAAAAATTAGGAAGTTCATTATTAAGCATTATGCAGTTTGGTCAGATTCTGAAAACATAAAGATAGAAAATCAAATATAATGGATCATGAGAACAAATACAACAATGTACTACATTAATACAAAGATTTTCATTGTGAACAAGAGGCGCTAACAATCATGCAGGCTTGCCTACTTTGATCCAAATTATGTGAGCACTTAGCCATAGATTGATTTTTAACCAAGAGGAAGTGAGATGAATTACAAAGCACCCAAAGACACCCTCCTGAGCATTAGAAAAGGAAAGGATGTTCTGCAGCTCAGTGCCCAAAAGGCATAACATAGCAAATGAACCAGGTGTGACAGTTGATACTCCCTCCCTGAAACCTAACCAACACATCTGCAACACTTGAAACCTACACTTGAAAATGAACAAAATGTGAAGTTGATGGGAATTTAATGAAAACAATACCTAACTTCAATTAGTTACCGCGGAAGCTCACTAATTTTCACTTGGCTAACTCCCAAACTCCAAAATTTTAAAGGAAATGCTATCTTTCCTTTCATCACAACAAATATTTCAAAAACAGAGCCATAGGGGTATTGTTTCAGAAAGAAATTGTTACCTTTCTATAAAATAGAGCATTATACTAAAGAGCATGTACACGGATCTTGGTGCTGGTAATACATTGGTCAAGAGATAAAGACAGCTCGCAATACATTGGTCATACTCTTTGAGCTTCCTTTGACAGTGCTGAAAATTGAACCTAGCCCTTTAGTGCTCTATTGTGCTCATGAGATGTGTAGTTTGTATTTCCTAGGCTTTAATTTTTAGCCTGGAGAGCAAACTCCTTGAGATAACTGACTGAAAGTAGCTCATATCTGATTTTTAGTTTTGGTGCATTAGAATTGGATTAATCTTTTAAATTGTTTGCATCAGCTTTCCTAATGTGTCTGACTGTGTTCATTCATAACCATAAACACTTTATACAAATTAGAAGCAATGTTCAGGCCTAAAATAACTCTTAGCTCTTTATTCTTTTAATAAAAATTACCAAAAAGAAAATGTGGGATCTAAATGAAACTGTTGTCTAGTTCATACAGGAGGACTAAGCAGGTACTAAACTAACTCAAGGTAGCTTGCTCAGATAAAAAGCTGGCTCAAGTGGCTTTTTACTGAAAGAGTAGTCCCTAAGTGTAATCTAGAGGTAATTTTAAACATGCATTTGTTAACAAAAAAACAAAGAAACAAACAAAACAAAATCCCTAAGTATAATCTAGATGTAATTTTAAACATGCATAAGTTAATAAAGAAAGAAAGAAACAGACAAACAAAGCAAAACCTGACAATGGTGGCCTCTTTATAATATACCTTATGGACCATAATTCTACCTTAACATGTGCTTTTATTACTCACTAGTCCTTTAAAAAATAAAACCAGAGATATCTTCTATTGGAAAGAAAGAGCTTTTAAAAATAAAAAGTTCCACTAACGATGACAGAGAAAATCCATGGAAGAAGATTTGCCTAATCATTGATTTTTTTTTGAAAATGAAATCAACAGCTCTGCATGAATCACTTAGATTAATTGTCACAAAGGATTTCACTTTTTCTGTATTTTTATGTAAGGTACTGTCTTCACTTTTATGAAATTAGTTGTTCACTTGGGGTTACATCCTGGAATAATCTATGGCTTTTTTATCTGTTTTATAGGAATTGGTCTTCAATGTGCAGGAGGTTGATAGCTCATGTAATTTATGCAGCACTTAAATTTTTTTCCTATTTTCTTTCTTTTCCTCCTTTAAATAGATTTAAGACTACTTTCTTTGCACTATCTGCATAGTTGAAGACATTCACATTTACTCAGAGGCTGTAAACTGTATTCAGTGCTTAATCATATTCTTTACGGACATTGCACAATGGTATTTTTTTAAATTGGAACAATCAGACACATCCATCTTAAAAAACAACACTTTCTAATTAAAAGTAAAGTCTCTTTATTTATTTAGTAGTGGCCAATCCTGAAAATCCTTCTGAATGTAGAAGGTAATGTAGAAGGTCTTTACTGAAGCATCCCATTAACTTCAAATACATGGAATGGTGATGTATGGTGTCATAGAGGATAATAAGGATATCTACTTATCAGGATATATTTGTGTCCCTGTTTTTCATATTTACTATTTCCACTAAGCTTTGTGATGTGTGGTTACTTCTTCTGACAGTTTAGCAGAGTTGCAAGGGTAGGCAGTCTTAAAAATCTTGCTGCTCTGAGCAGGTTTTGTATGGCATTCCACAGAGAAAGAGACAACAGTCCCCTATGCTGATTCCTAATGAAAATGCCATCTTTACTTCTTCTGAATCCTCATCTTGTGGTTGCTTTCTTGTTACTTGCTAGCACATAATACAGGATAGATAATGACAGCCAATTTAGTTTATTTTATCTTATTTCTAATGTGGCAAAGTAAGCCAATGATGAAGCAAATATCTTTTCTGTTTTGTTTTGAAGGCAAATGTAACACCTCACTCAGTGGAATCTCAGCTGACTAACAGATTCTTTGGCAAACATTTTTAGAAGGTTGTAGCTATAGTTACAATTGCCCTGTAATTGGTCAGATGTTCACAATACTTAAAATCTGCATTCTTCCATTTTACTGTAGGCAATTAGAGATCTCAGCTAAGGAGACTCCAATACTTTACTATTGAAAAAAATAACTTTCTGAGAGCACATTTAGCACAAAATGCTGTAAAAGAGTAAAATGCTTCTATGTCTTCTATGTTTCTGCCTCCTAGGACAGATAAAGTTCTTCTGATGAATAAATGTATATGAAATAGTCCTCCTGATGAAGCAGTTACTTTAAACAAAGGGTAGAATCCAGTGCTGAGAGGTGAAGAATGAATATACTCCAAGGCACGCAGTAGTTGTTTCAGTTTGCATGGATTCTGAATTAGAAGTGTTCAAATGCCTTAAGACATCCCAGTTGGTTCATCATTGGGACATAACTTACAGGGAGTTCAGCAGGAGGTTTATAAGCAGATGAAATACAGCCAAAGACATTTTTCTTTTTTAATTGATCAAAGATAAAGAAAAGGCTCTCTGCTTTTTGTCTCAAATTCTTTAGTATAAAGAACCTGATTGTGTTTTCAAGACACATATAAATCAGGTTTTTTTAAAGTAGTTGTCTGAATTTACACCAAGTGAAAATTCGGTTTACTTTTTTCCTTAAATGATTTACCTTTAATATCTTCTATACACCTTAAGGCTTTCTGGTTTATCCCAGGCTTACCTTAAATAATTAGCATTGCATTAATAAAGAGGTGCTATTAATGCTTGTTACTTTTCTTGTGTTGACCTATTCTGTGCTGTGTCCCCACTTGTTAGGCTTTGCTTCTCCTTTCTAGTTTGGCATCGCTGTTTATTTTTTTATCCTCTCTTCCTTTCAACATACCCTATCATCAAATTTCTTCTTCTTGAAAGTAAATGTTGTGGTATAATCAGGGGGTGGTGTCAAACCAGGCTCCTATCCTACTGACTTTTTTTACTCTAAACATAAACTTTACAATGTGCATTTATTTTTTAAAGATGAGTTTAAACACAAAATTCAACTTTCTGCACTTGAGAGATTTTCTTATAAATTCAGATCTGATTCCAGGCACAAACATTGTTAATCTAGTATTGCTTGAGGTTAGCATTACTGTTTCTCACACGTTGACTTCTTGACAGATTTTTTTTCTTATAAACAATGTCATTTTATTTCAAGCTGGAGTTTCATTTGCACTATTTAGAATTTTCTCAATAGATTATAACAAAGTGCTCATTAAAAAGTTCACTTTCCAGAACTGTTAATTAAAAGGGCTTGCTGGGATAAATAAACCCATATGTTGTTGATTAACCACCTTTTAGGGGTCAACAGTTGGAATCTCCTGCTGTGCTTATGTTAATTGTTGTCCAGAATTTTACCAGGAACTGCTTTGTCCATATGGCACTTGCTGAAAATGTAAGACCTATAGAGAGAATCAACAAAACCCAAAGAACAAAGGTACCTCAGGCTGTGCTGTAGGTGTGGAAACTTCACGGTGGCTCTTAATGTGCTCTGTATCTTACCTTATGAAAAACACAGAAAAATTTATAAAGTAATAGAGAGTTTCTGTGGGTGTATGTGTGCATTTATCATTATCATGTCTATGAATATCTGCCACTATTTATAGAGAGAATATCCTACCTGCATGTAAGGAAATACAAATTTTCCAAATAATGAAAAATATAAAGACACTGCAATATGTTTTAAAGACCAAAACAATGTGGAAAAGACCTCATATTGTTGATTTTGAACATGTTGTTTTTCAGCTAAAGTGAATGCACTTTTCCTTGTAATACCCAATATATACTGACATTTCTTTTTGTTTATTGTTAATTACGCCCTGAATATCTGTTTTCATGCCAGATGAATCCCAGAAGTGTCTATAAGACTGGGAGATTTGTGCTGTGATTCTCTTTTTTGAAGTTTAGATACACACTTACTGAAAATTGTTCATTTTTTAAAAAGTTCTTTTTAAATTCTAGGCATACAAATTTTTCATTTCCATCTTTCCAGATATAAAGAATTTATGAAATTATTTTCAGATGAATTAAAAAATGCCAAACAAGCCCCAGACCTTATGCAAAGACTTAAATAAGACCAGAAGTTTTGCCTTAGGCTGTTGAAATTCAGTACCCATTGCACCAAATCTCTGCTGAAATTATGAGACATTGCTGTCCAAGTTAGAGCTTCAAACAGTGATATCAACTGGGTAAACTCCAGAAAAAAAAAAAAGGTTTTATTGATCATTTCTTTTACTTACTCTGTCTTTTTAAAAGAGAAAATCAATCATTATTGAGAAAGCCTCAAACTTTAAAAAACCCCAACTTTTGCTCCAAGAAAACCAGGGAATAATTAAGGTTTTGATTAATTTAGTTTAGTTTGTCAGTTCAGAAGGAGACTGTGACTGACATACCTAAATACCTGGATCACAGTACTTCCAAATGCAGGTGAGGAGAACTGCTATTTTCAGTGTGTTATTTGCTGCCCAAAAGTTTCTTCAAGGTGACAGCTGGCAGCTAGACCTGATTGAAGATGTATCTCTGCATACAATCCTGTCCATCAAAGAATGAGAAAATCCTGTGATAAGTAAAAAAGGATGAATTAGCACCCTTTTGTTTCACAGAGCACCAAATTATGCTGAATATATGTTTGCCTCCACTCACACTGAAATGGCTGCGTCTTCAGCTCAAGAAAAGCTGGAGAAGGTGATGGACTTGATGATGACCGCACAAAGTGCTTGACTAGGTTTAGTGCTCTGTGACACCACAACCTCACAGAAGAAAGCCACTTTCTCCTGGCCCAGTCCGTGTTCATATTTCACATTGTCTGGCAAAACAGCTTTGTCTGGAGAGAAAAAGTATCAACTATTTTAACAAAATATTGCATTGATGCAGCAATGCTTTATACAGAGTCAGAATTGTGCCTCGTTCTCCCCAGGCTCCTCAGATTTTGCCCTACATAGAAGCAATTGTGTATAAATATTGTTCAGCACACAACCTCTTCTGGTTCTTCATTGGTCAAAAAAAACTAAAACAGATCCTCCAAACCTCAGTCTGTTTCTGCAGACTCCTCTCCTTTTCCACAAGGTTAGTTCTCATCTTTGTTTCATAGGCCTGTGATCTTAAGGAGTATTTTTAGCTTGTAAAATAGTTATTTGATGTAACTGTCCTCTATGAAGAGCAATTAAAAACCACAAACAAGTCTTTCTGGATGAAATGCCTCTGAAGCTATTCAAGCTTGAATCAGTATCAGCAGCCATACAGTAAAACTATGGAAACAAAGATGGAAATGGATTTGTTTCTTGCTTGTTTTCTCTCTTTTCCCTTTCATGCTCCTACCTTTTGCCTTGTTTGCAGTACCCCAGCTGTACAGCTAGTTTCTTGATATTTCATAGTATCCCTCAGTATACATTTCCTGGTTATTGTCAGGGAGGATTCAGTGGGAGGCTTGCTTTCTTATCCCACACAGGGATAGCAGGGTTGGGGTAAGATGTTCCTTGGACAGAGAAGGTGAAAAGGTCAGTCAAGTCCAAGGTCAGCCTGAGAAGTCCAGTGAGCAAGTCAGGGTTGGCAGGAGCCAAAGACGAGCACTCCAAGAAAATCAGTGGGCAGGGAATGTTGGCCTGGGATGGGATGAAATGGAGTCCAGGGATATGGACACAGAAAAGGAAAACACTGAGGGAGGCCGGGCAGCAAGAGGTAAAGCATGTTGCTGCTCTCAGGACTGTGAGAGGTTGTTACCCTTCCTTTTGAGTTTCCTCTTTCACCTGATATAACTCTAATTATCTCCAATTTTTGTATTTAACCCAGAGCAAGCTATCACGCAGGTGTGCCCCTACTCCCAAGTTCTTTTCAAATATTTCAGTTAGTGTTTTCCTATAAATAGAGCTCCACGTCCTCTTCACTTATGACAAGTAGTAGGATAACTAAGAAAATCATTCTGCTAGAACTGCCGGTTTCAGAGGGGCCAGAAAATAGTGTAGGTGAAAGAAAAGGAAAAAAAAATGGAACATAGTAATATTCAGGAGCTATAAAGAAATGGCTAATTCATATTCCACTAAATCTCTTTTGTTTTTCTGAGAGACCTCTTAGGTATCAAGCATTTTTTCCAGCAGTCATGATTCCAAAATATCCTTTCAGATTTTCTGGAAATAACTTCATCAGATGCTGCCCATATGTCAGTACCATCTCTGGCTTCTTGAAGTACTCCAGGCAAAAGTTTTTACAGGATACTCACTAAATTTGTTGAAGAGTTCCGAAGGTGAGGCATAATCCTGTTCTCAACAATGGCTGATTGCTGAGGGTACACTTTTCTGTCATTTCTGCTGTACTATCAGGGACCTGATATTCACTATTTAGCTGGCTTTTCCACCTAAAATATGTTTAATATGTCCTTGTCTTCTTGGCAAACAAAAACTTACAAAAAATAAATCACTGGATTTATAGCAATAAAACCAAAATAAAATGTTTTACAATAGCAACTTCACACTAATGAAAAATACCTTCTGCAAATCCACTTTTGGAAATTCAGACTGTAAGAAGAACCTAAAAGATTTCAAAATAAAGTTTGAACTTTTAAGAATACCTTAATTTGTGGACAATGACTATGCATGAGGCATGTCCAAAAAAATGTAAAAGGAAACCAATCAGCAGTTCAAATTTGCCTTTTTCTTTCAAAAGCTTAGAATAGTCCTCTTGAATACAGGAATTCTGCATTTAGATTTTGACCAAACTCCTGTTTTTCATTTGGTTTTGTTTGGTTGTTTTTTTTAATGTCAGCTGTTTTGGTGGTTTTGAAACTAGAACTGCTATGCTGCTTTTCTTCTGTAAGAAAGGTACTACCCTGAAATAATCTGAATGAAATGTGATTTCTCTAAAGCATGAGGAAGAGTATTACCAAAGAGTGGATTTAAGTAGTCTAGGTACTGGATTTGGGATGAAAGTTTTGAAATATTATATTGTTATGAATGAAAACATTGATGTTTTTGAGTAGATTCTCAGCTGGTGTTGTTTCTCAGTGTAATTGCTCTGATTCATGCTATGAAAGGATTGACTCGCACTCTTTGTTCGTTTGTACTAAAGTTGTCTTCTTTTGTATCATTCATTAAAAAAAACCCCAAAAACACTTGGAGGAAAAGTGTATCTATAAATAAGGAAACTTGAAGATAACGCCTTGCCTAATTTAGTACATATTCACATTCACATACCAAAGCTGTTGATGATAATAGGTGCACCATCTAATGCTCAGAAATCTGCTTTCAGATTCCAGAGCCATCTAGCCTTGGGTTAGGCAGTTCTGCATGAGAGAATATAACAAGCCAGAGTGACTGTGATGAGTATTCTCTACAGCTTAATACACTGCTGATCACTTATAAATATTCTACAGAAGTATGTTATTAGATTTAAATTTCTTTATCACTTTTTCTTTTGGTTTCTATTAGAAATACCTGCCCAAGGCATTTGGAGATGTCATTTTTGCATAATGAAAAAGGCTTAGCAGGAATGCAAATTTCCAGCAAATATTTTTCTTTCTTTTAGCAGAAAATTCTCATGAAATTTCCTCAAATAAAATTACCCTCCTTTGGCAGTTTAGCTCTATATTTCTATATGCTTTTCCCCACCTCATTTTGAATGCCAAATTCAATCTTGATCCAGAAAATTTAATTTTTTTTAAAGTGAATTAAAATAGTAAATTGAAGTGGTTGAATGTATTTGCAGATGAAGGGAAATTAAGGATATAGAATCTTCATATTTCACATTACTCATCCTAGAACATCAGAGAGTTTATCCAAAGTTCTTACTGCTATACTGCTGACAAGGATCTAATTATAAGAAATGAATTGTTTCTTTTTGGCATAGTACAAATACAGTGCAACTGAATATGAGAACCATATTTCTCAGGTAACTAATAAGCAAAATCATAACATAAAAGCCCAGTTCTTCCTTGGCAAGTATGCATGCTTAAAACCTTAGTGACACCATTCATTACTCAGCAGTACCTTTGTAAAATAGACAAGTGCTTCCACTTAAGTGCTTCTTTAGTGTTTACAAAATGAATTTGAGGAGATATGCAGTCATCTTCCCATCTCTAAGTTATCTTTAAAAAGCCTGAAAATATTAAGTAAAAGGAAAGGACATACATAAGAGTAAATAATCTGTTTCAAACCCTTGCTAAATCGGGAAAGGATGTTTCATGAACATTTCAGAGATTTCAATATTAGCGATGCTGACACAACCCCCAAGTCCACATCCTTGCTTCTTGAACACAGATGCAAGTGATTACTTTAGTTTTAGTGCTATACACTGTTTATCTTTATGTCAGGAAGGTGAAGAAAATTGAAGAGAAGGATCCATTTAAACATTATTCCCCGTCTATTTTCATAAATAAAATAACTTTTATCTTTCAGTTTCTGGCATGTTTGTCTTCACTGTTGCACTTTTTTGATGAGTCTTTTTCCCAGTTCTCCCTTGTCTCTTGGCAAATTTATATTCCCATTCTGCAGCTGATTTTCTTGCACTATTTCTGGAGCATTTCTACATTTTCCCACTTCTTTAAATGTGAACACTAGCTAGCTGAGTGTTTTTATCTTGGTATTCCAAGCCGGTTGTACATCTGAGGACTAGCAAGTACCTTTGTCTCTCAGGACTTCTAATTACAGCAGAATTTGCATGGAGGTATATAACATTGTTCTAAAACTGCCTGAAGATAAATTCTAGGTCACTAATTCCCCAGTGATTTTAACTTAAGCATTCCATTAAAAAATCTTTGGTTTTTAACCAATATTTCATATCATTATTTTCATACATACATACATACATACGTACGTACGTACGTACGTACGTACGTACATACATACATACATACATACAATAATTATTTTCACTATTATCTTTCCTTATCAATACATTCCTTTCCATTCCTCTGTTTTAGTCATATTTGACTTGGATTTTCTTCAACTCTGGCTCCATTTCCTGTAACATTAGATCTGGTTTCTTCATTTTGTTGATCCTGTTCTTCATTCTCCTGCAACCTACATTCAATGAGAGAGGATAACTCAGGCAATTAAAGAATGAATAGCAACAGGAAAGGAATTTATGAAATTAAAACCCCCATTTTTTTATTTCATAAATTACCATGTGGCTTGTCAAACCTGATAACCTCCTATTCCAGTTTCTGTGCAATAGAAAACCGTGACCACCAGGTTTTTAATAACAACTCTGATCTGCACAGTAGGCACAGGTGAGCATCTCAGCCCCAAAATTAAATTGCATCCCCTGTCTGTGACTCTGGTGTGCTGGTCTAGAGCTGGGCAATCAGCACTTTCCTTCCTCAAGAGGGATGTGTGAAGGCTGTGTTTGGAGGGAAACATTGTATTCCAGTGGGTACAGTAGGCACAGAGTTTGTGAGCTTTGGCCTCCACACAGCAGCACTTAAGAGTTCTCTTTTTATTATGTAGAATACTTTGCCTTCAAGATATTTTTGAAAATTATATTTGTTCATTATTTTTTAAATTCAATTTCAAGCAATTTGCAACTGATCACAAACAAGGAGGCTATTTTACCAATTGTCCTTTCATTAAGAAAAAATAAACTTTTTGAGCAGGTTTATATAAGAATACTTCCAATAAGCTTGTCTACTGTTATTAGATTAATATATGTGAGACTGTTCCTTAATCATATGAATCCAATCGTGCTCTCACAGACATCAAGAAAACTTTTCATTGATGTTTTTATTTACTAATTTTTATAGGTGCACCTTTCTCTTTAATAAGGTGAGATATTATAATGTTGTTTATTCCTTTCTCATTTCTAATATATTTTCCTGATTAGGAAATAACAGTATAATTTAATATAATTTTAATTTTTGTTAATTTTGTGTTTGTGTCCAAGTAACTTTTGAAATGCCTTGTTTTAGCAATTAGTGAAAATTAGTCTCATAAATTCATATTCTTTGTTTTTTTAAGCAGCTATAACCTCTGAGGCTGATATTCTTGTACAGCATTTGACTAGGCTGTTAGAAAACACCAGTGTCTGTTTTCATCCTGACAGCGGTTGAAAGACCTTGCTTAACTCTTTTTTTGGTTTTTTTGGGGTGTTTAGACATTCTGATAAATATTAGACAACAGTTATGTGCATTGCACTAACTCAGGAACAGAAGGAAAACTTTTCAAACAAAACTGCTGCGATTTCCATCCAGTACACATGAGCGTCTTCTCTTCCACAGAAACATCCACTAACATGTCATTGTCACTATCTCATCCTCCCTCAGCAGTCAAAACATGCTTTGGAAATAAGTGCCACCTACCCTTAAGATACTCCAGTGGAACATGCAAACAGACACACTATTTGTTGTACTCCTCCCATGCTGGGTGATTCCATCTGAAATACAGGTAGACAGCTCTCTTTCTCTTGCAAGTTCAGAGTGTTTTGCTGTGAAAACAAAATCAATTTTAGTATCAGGGGATATTTTCGAGTTGTTTTTTTTTTTTTTCCTTATGTTTTTCCTACCCTGAGTCTGCTGCTAGATTCTTCAGTTGCCATGGTGAGCAGGGGTGTAGGCAGTTTTTCCTATCAGAGAAAAAAATAAAAATCATGAAATGAATGCTAATGTGAGGGGAAACTGGCAATACTTGTTTTATAACCCTGTCTGGTTCATAAATAAAAAAGCTTTCCACCTCAGGCTTTCATGGGGCAACACAGGAAAATGTCATAAAATTAGGCACTCATCTTGAAATAAATTATAAGTTGTTTTTTTTGTTTTGGTTTGTTTTGGTTTGGGTTTTTTTTGCAATCAAAAAGACCATGCAGAAGAGAATAGTCCAGTGAATAGGTAGGTAAAAGACTGACCCTGAATTCAGGTCTCTTTGGCAATCCAGCTTCTGGTGTCCCTTGTTGAGAAGCTCAGCCAACAGTACTTTTATTAGAAAAACACTAATTTGATAGGTCAGTGTGTACCAGACCCTCATAAACGCTAGAACCTCATAAATAGAGTTAACTAGAAAATATGTAAAATTTTACACATCCTTACACCACTTTTTCATTTCAAAATTTATGTTTATCACAGAATTATAGAAATATAGAATCATAGAATGGCCTATATCAGAAGGAATCTTCAAGATCATCTAGTTCCAACACCCCTGATGATGTGGGCAGGGACGTCTTCCACTAGACCTGGCTGCTCAGAACCCCATCCAATCTGCCTTAAACACTTGCCCAAATTTTCTGGGCAGCTGGTTCCAGTGCCTCATTTCTCTCACAGTAAAGAATTTCTTCCTGCTATCTAACCTAAACCTGCAGTCTTTCAGGTTGAAGCCATTTCCCTTGTCCTCTCAGTACATGTTAATAGTTCATGGAAATAGTCTCTCCTCATCCTTCTTGTAGGCTCCCTGGAAGTACTGGAAAGGCAAAAATAGATCAACACAAAGACTTCTTTTCTCCAAGATGAACAATTCCAATTGTCCTAGCTTTTCCTCACAGAAATTGTACTCCATCCCCCTAATAAGAGGTTTTGTTGACCCTTCTCTGGACTTGGTCCAACAAGTCAATGTCCTTCATGTGCTGGAGATCCCACAGCTGGATGCAGTACTTAACATCCTTCAAAATACATCTCCCTTCAAAACATAGCAAGTTTCCATAAATACATAAATTTCTTCATATCTATGTGTACATCTGAGGACATCTGTTTTCTTTTCTACTTTCTTCTTTCCATTAGGACTTTATTTCCTCTACCTTTTCTTAACTTTGTCTTTCTTTCTAATTTTTTAAAAGACAGATGTAGAAGCAGAAACCACTAAAAAATACTAATTTCTTTGAAGAAAGCATGATTTGTGGAACTTAAAAGCTTCTCACATGACATTTTTTCTTCTCCTCTTGCAGTCTTCTCTCTAGAATACAGTACCTGAAAAAAAGTAGATGTTGTTGACTTTTAAATAGTGAATGTGTTACATAGCTTATTTATAGATACAAGGGTTATTCTGAGGCATAATTAACATCTATAAGGCACCTCAACAGCTTGTGCTATACTAATGCCTAGCATTGCTGTCACTGACTTGGAGTCCTTAAAGAGCTTTCAGAAACTAGTCAATCTCTTAGCTTTAATTTAGACATGGTGATCCTGTGGATTAGTGATATTAAATCAATATCTCATTGGAAGAACAGCAGTATGTTCCCTCCCAACATATTAGTTATGTGCTTAATAGTGAAAAATTACTCTCTTACTTTAGAGGTGGATTAAATTTTGCTGTTATGAAAGCTTGTGAAAAGAGAATTTTAAGTTCTGCTTCTGAAAAATATCCATAATAATATTTTTTACTGCAATTGAAAGTGCTGAGTCTTCACTTAAGACCTGCTGCTAAATTATCAGTAACAGTCAAAAAAATTATTGACAGTACGTTTCTGATTGGAATTGCTTCATATTTATATGAGTTAAAATTTGGTGGAATTAATTTTTAAATCTTCTGTAAAAGAAAATCTTTTACTGCAAATAACTACTTTTATTTGCTCAGCTTTAAGCTTCTCAATAGATCAAAGGATGAAGATAATTTTTCAAGGAAATAAAATTAATTGGTTTGCTTTTTGTGTGTTTATGTGTGAGATTAAAGGATAGCAAAGCACAGCAGTTCCTAGGCAAGTCTAACCTAGGACTCACATAGTCTTAAACTAAGGAATATTTATACCTTCTTGCCAGGGACAGGGAAATGAGCCACAGAAGGCCATGAAGACACCTTCTGCATGCAAAGCTTCTTTAAATCTGAGGCTGAGACATAACAATTGCTCAGTGCAGTTATCCAAATAAATCACTTTACGATTCAATATTGTAGGAACAATGCTCTAGGCAAGGTCTAGATGGCCTGAAAATAAATATTTTACTCTTTCCTAAGTTTTAAAATAAATTTCCTAGCAGCTTCTTTCATATGCTTAGAGATAAGGGACAAGTTCACTTGACAGATATATCCCATCACAGTTAACTGAACCATTCAGCTGCTAAGCACTAAGAATATTCCAGTTTATTTGTTAATAGTGATTACATCCTGAAGGCTTTAAAATTCAAAAAAAAAAAAAACAAACAAAAAACTAAACCAAAGAACTTCTCACTAATTGGAACCATAACTGCACTTAAAGATGTAGAGGTCTGCAGCACCTCTCCCATGAGAACAGGCTGAGGGAGATGGGGCTGTTCAGCCTGGAGAAGAGAAAGTTCTGGTAATACCTGAGAGCAGACTTCCAGTACCTAATGGGGGCTGAGAAGAGAGCTGGAAGGGCTTTGTGCCAGGGCACATAGAGGTAGGACAAGGGAGAATGGCTTTAATCTGAGAGAGGGTAGGTTTAGACTAGATATTAGGAAGAAATTCTTCATATGAAGGTAGTGAGGAACTGGAACATGTTGCCCAGAGAAGCTGTGTATTCCCCATCCCTGGAAGTGTTCAAGGCCAGGCTGGATGAGGCTTTGAGTAACCAGGTCTAGTGAAAGTTGTCCCTGTCAGGGAGTCTGGAAGTAGATGGTCTTTAATGTCCTTCCAACCTAAACCACTCTATATTTCTATGAAAAATAAATTTTTATTTCTTTCACCCATAGACAATAGGTTACTTAAGTAAGTTTGATTTATGTATATTTTGTCATAACTATCTTGATAGTATTAATCTCTTTTTGCTTGAAACAGTCTAAGGAATCCTAATCTTCCAGGATTCCAAAGAATTTTGTCTGAAGAAATGATTGCTGTTACCTTATTGATTTAAATGGCAATTCTTTGGGATGGTGTAGAAGACACAAAAGTTTGGTTCAGCAAGCAACAGGTTAAAATTAATTCAGGTATAATAATTCTCTTGTATTCTTTTCATCAGAGTAATTGGTACTAACATTGCACAGAAAAGATGACCAGTGGTAGTATATTCACTGTAGAGCACAGAAAATGTTGAAGTCAAATTATGTGGCTCTAGGCATTTTTAGAGATAAGCAGTGATTCACTGTGTCACAGTCCACATGACCTGCCTTTATTTCACTTATGCAGTTGCCCATGATCAGTGCATGCCTAAAAAAGAATATAAGTACTAACTAAAAAGCCACATAAAAATGTGGTAAGGACTGAAAATATAAAATATTCATGCTGTTGAGAATAGGGCTGGATGCAGTTCAGGCATGGATGTGGAGCTGCTCTGGAGCAGTCTACTTTCCTCTCTCTTTGTCCCAGAATACCTGACATTCTGGGTCATGCTGGTATGGGGCTGGATAGCACAGCCAGCAATCCTCTAAAGTGCTCTCTTTGGTGTAAGAAACCACCCATGACTGAAAGGGAGAAAACACTGTTACAGAAGCATCAGTGACAAATAAGCTTTATGGATTGAGACACAAACTTTAGGCAAAGAAGAAAAGAAAATAAAGCCTGATCAATATGTGGAAAAATGGCTAGGGAGAAGTTCTGTTTGCATCCTAACATGTGAATAACATTATACTGGTATAACATGGAAATTATAGGGTGGAACTAAATATACAATGATTCACAAAAGACAGCATTACTATTCTGTGGTAATTGAGATACCAATCTGGTATATTAATAGAGTAGAGTTTGAAGCTCTGTCCTTTGCTGAGTGTTGTATAAGAATGGGTTCATGTAACTCTAGGAGAGGATTTGAAGGGCTAGGAATTTCAAATTCTGTGCCATCAAGAATCAAAATATGGGACTTTAGAGTGAGCCTCCAACTAGTAAACTCAGGCAGCTCACAGTCCTGGTGGCTGACTTCTATGGATATCAGCCTTCAGCCTAATTCTTACAGTGTGCTGGGGGAAGATAGCTACATAAATTGAATTTTCAGTTCTCAATTCAGAGAAGTTGGTTGTTGATATGCCCTATTCCCCTCTACTGGGCACTTGTTAGCTCACTGAATCCATATTTCAACACAGTGCACACATTGCTTTCCACGAAAATGAACCCCCATGAACTTTCATAGCAATGTCTAGGAGGTGAAAATGGTACTCTGAAGAAGAATCTGCTTTTAGAGGCTTTTGGCATGCCTTCTCATTAAGCATTTAAGATATGAAAAATCTTGAATGATGGAGAATCTTTTATTTCTTCTCAGTTAGAGAGGAGCTTACACTGAAACTGTACAAAAATGTCATAACTTGCTCTAGTCTCTATGTTCACAGCTTAAACTGGAATCATCCGTGCATCAAATCAGTTTAGGCTTGCTGCAAGCAAGATCAACAGTAATCAGTAAAAACCAGAAGAGCTAGTTTCTGTCCTAGTTGAAGATGAATTCAGTAATTTTGATTTTATCACAAAAGCAAATGCTGGAGTACTCAAATGTCAGTTACTACTAATTCTACATTAGACAAGAGATTTTGTATAGGATGGCAAGGTTTTGGGAATAGGAGGGGGGGATACAGGGGTGGCTTCTGCAGAAGCTTCTAGAAGCTTCCCCAATGGCTGATAAAACCAATGCCAGCTGGCTCCAAGGTGGATCTGCCACTGGCCAAGGCTGAGCCCGTCAGCAATAGCGCCTCTGGGATTACAGATTTGAGAAGTGGCAAAAAAACCCTTCACAGTTGCAACAGGAGAGAGGAGTAAGAGTATGTGAGAAACAGTCCAGCAGACAGCAAGTCAGGGAGGCAGGAGGGAGAGGAGGTGCTCCAGGCATTGAAATCTTTCATGCAATGAACAGGAAATACCATAATTTGGCAGCCCAAGTTTTAAAAATTTTAAGATTCTAAGTGCAATGCACAAAAGTGAGCCATGAAAAATCAATACAACTTCTGTCATAGGATTTTACAAATGTCATCAGTTTTTAATATGTAGAAAGGATAACACTTTTAGTCCTACATTGCCCTCTAGTAATGTGCTGTGTATTGATTTAGATTTTCTGAGAGGCCTAGATATTCTTTGGAGGCGTCTGCTCCAAGTATTAATCCATCCTGACCTGACCTAGCTTAGAAGATCTGATGGGATCCTAGGATAAGATAGTATGTCTAAAGTCAGGTTTTTCTTAAAATATTAAAATATTAAAAAAACTGTGTGTTTTTGCAATGTAAAGAATGCTACAGATAGATTAAAGAATATATAAAATAAAAATGAAGATCAAAAAAAGAAAAATCATAATAATTAAGAGTATTTTTAAGATAAGACAAAAAATAAGAATCCTACAGTCATTTGAAATGAAGTGAATTATCTAGACTTCCAAAGAGGTTGACCAGAAAGGATGGGGGTAGTAAAAGGAAATTGAAGGTTTCCTCATAAAACAGTCTACAAAATAACTCATGACTGGAAGACACATTTTGTGTCTTCTCTGAACCTGTATGGAAATTAAACTTTATTAGGCACATGTCAATAAATTAAAATATAATATTTATATTTATACATCCCAGGATTTATGGAAGTGGTCTAAGCAGATAAGTCATTTATTCATTTAGTATGTATTGCTATACAAGGAGAATTAATTCCTTTAATCACTTAAATGTTTGTAAGTGCCACTGAGCAGCTCTCCTTAGCTTAGGTGCCTGAAGATTTCTGTATACTTCCTGGTGTTGTGCATATGTATTTTAGGACATTTTTATTAGTTTCTTCCACCAAGTTATTTGAACTGCAGCTAGACTGACTCTCAGAAATTATCTCATTATTACTGATAGGGCAAACAAGTACTGGAAGAACTTCAATAAATTAGGAAACATCTAGCCCATTATAGAATAGAATAGAATAGAATAGAATAGAATAGAATAGAATAGAATAGAATAGAATAGAATAGAATGGAATGGAATGGAATGGAATAGAATAGAATAGAATAGAATAGAATAGAATAGAATAGAATAGAATAGAATAGAATAGAATAGAAGAGAATATGTTAATTAGAATATATAATAGATATATAATATGTTTATTAGAATATAGAAAAACCTTCACTTAAGACAGAAGGTCTTATCTGGACTTTTTAGAAACTCCCATGCAAAGTCCCACTGGTAAGGAATAATATGTGCAAAATTCAAGCATAAAGAATCAGGCTGGGACAACAGAGCCAGCTGTGATCTTTTTCTTAAGAAAATAATTTTATTTCATGAAATGTTTGGTGTTGGTGGGGCGTAGTATGGTGTGTTCAAAATCACATATCTTATTAGCTGTAGAAATCCTCCCAAGAAACTGATTTCATCAGACCAAACAAACATGATTGCTGATTTTTCTTCTTTTTCCCTTCTTTACAATCCACCAAAGTAGGAACATCTTGAGGCATTCTCTTCATTCATTTATTGTTAGTAAATGCTTCTGTAACTGAATGTTCAATTAGATAAGAGAAGCTCAGAGCAGGGCATCCACTCTACACTTGACAAAGTACACATCATATCTTCTCCTGAGAGAAAATTTTTGATTCTTAGCCTTATCTTTTAGACTATATGTGATGTAGGAGCTCAGATTTCCTAGAATTACAGTGAAGAAGCAGATGAAATCTTGACACATCTGGCTGTAAAATGTGCTGCCATTTTAGCTGGTTGGCACACAGCAGGATGCATGACAGTGTGCAACAGATGTTAGAGTATTAGTCACCATGTTTTACTTTCTGTGCTGAAGTATTTAGGAGTTATTCGAAAGATAAGCCTTGACAGCTCACCTAAGTTGTTTTCATTCTGCTGAAGCTGGAGAAATAATGGGGCCAAGCTGCTCCAAAGAAAAGAATGAATTGTCAGAGTTTGTGTGAGGTCTGCTGTTGAAAAAAGAAATAAAAAATGCCTACCAGCTCCTTAAAGGCCATTATTTAAAGGCTGCTTGGATAATAATCAGGACTAGGATGGTTAAGACTATGTCCATGAGGATTGGGCTTTCCTCTGAGGGGGGCATTAGGCTTATCACAACTGCTGAGTAGCAGCTAGTGACTCCTGAATTAAGAGACATTTCCTTGGTGAAGATTAAAATGGAAGTCTTAAGCCTGTGAAGAGGTGTCTTGTTGAAAATGTCAAGCCTAGAAGACTTTTAGGATTCAGGAAATTAGTTATTTCTCCTGAGATCTGAAACCACAATTTGGATTCCTACTAGAGATAGGTAATAACTCTTTCCACAGAGTAAAATTCACAAATCCTAATATTAGAAAAAAAAATTATTCTCAAATTATTATTGAAATTAGTAATTGCCCTGTTTTGATTAGTATTATTATTCTTCTACTGTTTCTCTTGCATATTTTAGCAACATTCTCTTCTGTATAGGTGCAAATAAAGCCATGTGGGACTTTCAAAACCACTAAGACCAGTTCAACATATGGTATGATATCACAGGCAAGTTACAAGTCTTTGAAAATCTCCTCTATGACCTATCACCCCAACAAATAAGGCCACTGGCTCCTTTCAAAAGCAATTTATACTGAAAAGCATTCTTCCATGAGTGTTAGCCGAGCTTAACAGAGAGTCAGTGTTGAATCATTATGAATACCTTCTGAATTCTCATTTCCCAAGGGAATAGTTTCGGAATATGAAATTTAACTTTGTCTCACCTCATGTATTTTTTTTCTTTTTTCTTCTTTTCTTTTCTTTTTTTTTTTGTTTTGGTTTGTTTTTTTTGTGTCCTCCTCTATGAGCTCCAATTTGATGGGCACTTCCAAAAAACAACATTCATGCTAGCCGCTCTGAAATACAGGGCAGGGTCATGACATACAGGCACCAGAGCCTGAGCAGTTATGTGATGACAGGAGAAAGTTGTGTACCTTCCCATAAAAAGAAGCACTGATCCTATGGAGACTGATGGCTGTTCAAGATGCAGTCATTATTTCCCTGCCCATGGCTTGAATAATGGATTGTACTTTACTGACAAGTGGGTTTTCAGCCTTCCAGACACCTCAAATCATGCTTATTTATACTCTAAGTTGAAAAGTGAAGGTCTATCAGTAAGATAAGAATTTGCATGAGTTGTTTCATATTTCCAAACTTTAATTTGCCTTCCAATCCATTTTAATGAATGGTTAAATAATCAAAGAAAAAAGAAATCCCTCTGTATTAATCAGATGCTAGACTTAGAACTGCTTGTTACAAGAAACACAGTTCAACGTTAGGCAGCTGCACTGTTGCTTCTCTCACATCTAATTGACTTGACTTTAAAACAACTTTTGATAGCACCAGATCACTTAAAAAAAAAAAAAAAAGGATTTTAACATACCATAAAGAAATTTTTGGATGAATTTCAAGAGCTGGTAAAACTTTTATCTTATTAACACTTTAAAATTGCATGTTTATGCTGGCATTTTATTTGATATTGATTCCCTACAAATAACACTGAAAATTTCAACTGAGTTTTGAGGAAAAAAACCTCACCATGCAATATTTTTACTAAATATGATTTTACTTTATATCCATCATATCTTGTCAGACTGTCTTATTCTTCTTATCTTTTCCAAGCTTAGTTTCTACATATGTTGAGCAGAATAATGTATACTGTCTAAAGACACAGTACCAGAAATCTGGCACTTACTGGAGACAGGTAACTGTGGAAGCAAAATGTGACTGAAAAACTGTAGTTATTGCTGCCCCACCTGAAGACAGGAATTTTAGAATATATGGCATAAAAGTTCCATGCCTATTCAAATACTGATTCTGAAATTAAATTAGAAAATGAAACTAGATAACTGAGATATTCCAGAAATTTTACACCAAAAAAATAATTGGTCTGACTCACCACGAAATCTTATGTGGGATCTGCAGGAATAATCAGTTTGGTCACAGAAATATTTGATTCACAGCTGCCAAGATTAAGACAAAAAATTCTCAGGCTATCTATAATCTTGATATTTCTTATATATTAAAACATGTACATTTAATGTAGTGCAGTCAAGCAGAACTGCAAGACAGACAACTTACATGATGAAAATATAAACTTGTAGGAATTAAGAATTTCTGTTTTGCAAAGTAAAGGCATTTTGAACAAATGAAAATGCACAAGTTAATTTAATTTTCAAAATAATTCTGTAGTTTATTACCCTTCATATATTTTTGTAAAGATATTCATATTGACCATATTGATTTTTATATAGATTTTCATATCTGAAAATGTTTCATATTAATGGAAAAAACCCCAAACCACAACTAAAGCAGTGTACACTTTTTAAAAACCAGCATTGTGTTGTGCAGTGGAGTTAATATCCTGCTTATTGCTTTTTTTATCATCTTTGGACACAACTTTCCTTTCAAATTGCACAAAGGAGAAAATAAACACAAAAAATTCCCAAATCCTACAGACAGCTCAACATGGGCAAAACACATATTTTCAGGTGGCATTTTGTTTTTTGAAGATGTCTTCTTTTCCCTTGGCTCATTGTGCATGATACCACTGAAGTCTTAACTTAATCTTTCAGTAATACAATAACTCTAAAGAGTGAAGTTGCATTTTCCACAGTTAAAATTTTTTTGGACTGTACCTGAATGTCTTCTGTATCAAAAACTACAGAAATTAACATTTATTATGTATGTTCTGCTTTTATTGCTAATATTGGCTAAAATAGGCTATACTGGGGTTATAATAAGCAGGGTGAAATTAAATTCAGTTTCATTTGATTGTTTTTCTAGTGTCAGTGTGGAACATTTGCATCCATACATATCACTGAGGACTAAGTAACAACCAATGGGGAGAAATAAACACTGTCAAAGGGTAATTCGTTGAACTAATGCAGATACCTGCTTCAGGAAAGGATATATTTTATCATCTCAGTGCCTATTTCTCTGCAGTAACTATGGAGAAACCCAAAGGTTACCAGCTCAGATATCAATATGTGCAAGGTGTTTTCTGCATTTTATCAAATTAATCATAACTCGGGAGTTAGCTTGATCAAATTTAACTGTTACATATCCAGGCAAAAAGTTTCTAGCTGTCTGTCTGCTTTGATAGAAAATTAAAAATCATAATGAGTTTTTAATAATTTATAATACCAGCTTTATTTTTGTATTTGGCAGCATTTGATTGTCATGATGTTGCTTTTGGTTTGATTTCTATGCATATGACTGGGGGATAATAAAGATATGCATATATCTTCCTCTTTTATGGATTACAGAAATGAAAGAAGAGTAATAATTACTGTGTTTAATTGCCACTCCAACAAATGAACTTTTGCAAGAATAATTTTACTTAAGCATGCTAAGTATCAACTCAAAAATTTAAAACACTCTTAAGAATTGCAATAGGAATTGTCAAACATGATTCTTAGCAAAAGCTAAAGACAGTCACCTAATCCCATTCAACAAATGTGCATTATCCATCAAATTCATGAACAGACGTCTCAAACAGTTAAGCTTAACTAACAAAAGTAAATATAGTAATGTCATTTATGACATGATTCTGAATATAACTAATTTTCCTCCATCATGCTATATATTGCTATAACCCTTTTTTTTGTTAAACCATTTGTAGGATCCCAACTTATTTTGAAAAATATTTTGCTACTTTCTGAGTCTATTCCTTTCCCTTTTTGCTTTCTTTTTTTTCAATATGTATTTCCATTTTTTCTTCATAAAACCAAAGTGAATTCCCAGCTTGTGATTTTAGCTCTTGCAAATGTTATAATTCTGAAGTTAATCTCCTTTACTATGTTTTCCCCTTTAAAAATCATTCATCTGTAAAAACTGTAGAGATTTTTCACCTATGTAAAATTTTAATTTCAGAGAAAGAACTAGCAAAAATAGAAAGTTTTTGAACATGATTGAAGACATACTTGAAAGTAATATTAGAGGAGTTCCAGAAATTAAATGAAACCAAAATGAGAGCTAATACTTGACAAGGAGAGATGCTGTACATTCTCAAAATAATTAGATGTTCTGAAAAAGAGATAAATCAATCAGACTGTCTAGTTAGATAAAATGCAAGGGAGTTATAGACTGTTTGAGGCAATTGTGCTACAAAAGTTATAAATTTCAGTGTTTAAAAAAACATTTTATGTGATACAGTTGAGCATGACTGAAAAAAATATTAAAAAGTTACTTTAAAAATCCTGAAGATATATTTGCAGAGCTTAGATAATGAAGAAAGAAAATATTTTTAAAAATCTACAAATATTAAAAACTAGGAGACTACTTTCAAAGAAATGGTTGAAACCCATCCTTTACCAAGATTGTGTAGAGGTAAAGCACTTAATGGAAGTAACCTTTCTTCTTTCCTTTCAGGTCTGTAAACTGTGTGTCCATTCCCATCCTTCATGCATTGCTCAGAAATTAGGAGTTCAGAGAGAAAGCCACTGTTCCATATGCTCAGAAAAATATAAAGGAAGAAGGTGTCATTTTGTCTGTTTTGGGTAAACAGTCACTGAAATGAAATGAAAAAGAATTTGTAAAATAAACTCAGCTGAGTCAGATGCAAGCTATTTAATGCAGAGTTTATATATTTTCATATACATACATTTTTAACATTTTTATTGTTAGCTAATTTGCTTCTGCCAGAATGTGTAGGTTCTGGTGATAGGTATATGAAAAGCCTTCAGTCCAGTTAGGAGACAGTGGACTAATTGAAAACAGTTGAGTATCAATTTTTAATATCCTACTGAGATCTCAACAAGCATACCAACTCTAGTGTTGTTGTGTCTTCAGTCTTAGGTTCCAGGTAGTCATAAGTACTTGTTCAGCTACTCTGAGTTGCATGAAGTGACCGATTCCCTTTGTGTGGAAGCACAACTATATAAATTGTTAGATTATCATTGTCTTTATTTTCACCAACACACATTTTACAGTAGGAGTCATAATTGATGCTGTCCTTCAAGATTTCCTTATGTTTACCAAAAGGGATAAAGTTGAGCAGGGCAGTCAGGATCAAAGAAAAACACAATAAACACTGATGATAATAAATTATCTCCTTGAATACTGTAGAAAATATCTATTTTCTTACTAGGAATATTAAATTGCTATTTAACGTAACTGAAATGCAAAACAATGAAAGTTCGGATGTAAACAAAAGTACTCAAATAATTCACAGAACTGAAAACTTAATTGGATAAAAAATGCACCAGGCTATCACAGGAGAAAACTTAGTGTGCATCTGTGGTCAAAAATGATCAAGATGTTACACTGCATATGTAAAGAAACAATTAATAAGGTAGAGAACATTGCAATTCCCTGATACAAGTCAGTGCTGTGATTTCATCTAGGGTATGTAGTCTTGTACTAGCCTGCTCAGTTCCAAAAGAAAAGCAACAAGAGCACTGTTAGAGAAGGGTGAGAATAGCTAAGACCTCCTGTTGACTCAGATAAACTGCAAAACATGAAGCAAATAACCCAGCTGAGCGCTCTACCTGGTGGAGGATGTCATCATCTTTCAAAATGACACTGTGCTTCACAGCTAGACAGCAGCACATTTCTTCCACATGCTCCATCAGAAAAAAGCCATTCCTGAATTTATCTTCACCTGGAGAACTTCACTACTGTCACAGCCTTTCCTCTGTGTCCACCCTCTCCACTCATACCTTTTGTGTTACCCCATCTCTTGGTCTTAGCACAACTACAGTGTTACTCTCAAGGCTGGCCTGGATAGGCCAGAAATAGCTCTGGAAAACAGCTCACAGTAAGATCTGCAGCCCATATGAAATGACCTACTGGACATGTCTTAGAATCCTTCTAGACTGTCTTAGAATTGTTAAGGTGGAAAAGACCTCTAAAGTCATTGAGTCCAACCATTAACCCAGCGCTGCCATGCTCACCAGTAAATCATGTCCCCTCGTGCTACATCCACGTGGTTTTCACATTTCCAGGGATGGAGACTCTGCCACTTCCCTCAGCAGCCTTTTTCCGTTGCTGACCACCCTTTCCAAGAAGAAAACTTCCCTAATATCTAACCTAAACCTCGCCTGGTTCAGCTTGGTGCCCTTTCCTCCTGTCCAGTCACTTGCTACTTGGAAGAAGAGTCTGACACTCACCTTGCTACAACCTCCTTTCAGGTGTTTTTGGACATGCTCCTGCACCTCTCTCTCTTGCCATGAAGGAACAAAAACTAAACACAGGATTTGAGGTGCAGCCCCACTAGTGTCAAGTACAGGGGTAAAACCATTTCTTCTTTAAGAAGGCGATCATGGCAGGGAGTGGAATGATTCAAGGCATCAACGGAGGATCAGAGGAAGAAGGGAAGCACCTTCATGGGATATACAATTCTGTTCCTGGCTGAGAATGCTACACCTCAAAGAGGGCTTCACCTCATTGGGAGGGGTGCCAGAGATGTATCTTTACTGACACCAAGTAGGTGCCTACCACAGTGCTGGTGTCGTGTTCCAGGCCATCTACCTCGACTGAGATGAAAGACACGATACATTGCCCCTCACATTACTTTTTATTGATTTCCCAAAATCTGTACAGCTTTCTTGCATGCTTTTTCCTCTTCACAAGAATTGATTTTTTTAAAGCAAAGTTTACACATAGTTCAGATTTCTGCTAAATCCTTTCTTAAAATAGAAGTTGCTATCTACTGTGATGTGCAGATATCTCGGCAGAGGTGGTCTGATACAGGATCAAAGATGTGGGGTTATGGAAGGATTTTGTCTAGCTATGATAGCTCCTGTCACAATGGCTTGTAAGCATTCTCAAGCATAAGGTAGAATAAAGGTTGACAACCCAAGTTAGCACTAAGGACCACGTTGCCCAAGTCTCTCCTGCCTGACCATTCTTTATTCAGGTGGCTGAATGCACACTTCTCCAAGACCTATGAGAACTGAAGTGAGCAGAGTCTGTGATGGTCCTGGAGTAATTCCAGAATTCACAACTGTAATGATGGTAACATTATGATGAAGAATGTAATAAGGACCGCATAGAGGCTGATGATTTTAATAATGATTTCCCCTTTCATGCCACTCTGGAGTGCAGAGTACGTTGAGGTATCTAGTGCAGTGGGATTCAGTGGCATAGCAATCAGTGTTGGCTGGGATGATTTCATGAGAAGTCTTTGGACAGCAAAGGTTCACAAGGTAATGACAGCTCATTTCTCCACTGGGATGGACATAGATGATGGCCAGAGGTCCCTGCAAAATATGACTGTGTGCCATGGGTGTTCTGCACCCATTGTTGATCATCCTGTGTGCTGCCTCATGTATCTTCCCACTTGTGGGGCACTGTCTGCAGGGTACCAAATCTCCATTATAGAGAGAGGGTGCTGTGTGCAAGGTGATATCTTGATGATTTGGGCATGTGCTTCTTGTGGGAAAACATCTGCCATGCATGGGCCAAAGGAATGGTATGTGAATCTTGTGAAATGCATTTTGTGAAATTACAGGGCCTGTGCCAGCTGACTAGCAGCTACTTTAGGAGACTATGAATATAATAGAAAGGATGAGTAGAGAACAAGCCTTCATATTCTTAGCACAGAATTGTCAGTGAAACGTACATTGCGTAGTTAGTACTTGTAGTCCAAGCAGCAACTGTTACAGTAATGGGAGCAGCAAATTCTTGGAAGGAATAGGTAGAGGATTTGAATAATTTTGAAGATGTTTTTCAAAACAAATAATCTCTTAACAGTGATTCCTGGTTAAGTGAAGAAAGGAGCTGCTAACACAGTGACTGCAACTGCTCCTGACTAATATAGATTTTGTTCAGTAATTTATACACCTTAAGTTATAGTACTACAAGGTGTTCTACTGAGAATCCTTCCTTGCAGATCATTTCAATAGTTCTGGTCACAAAACCAGTCAGGCAAACCAACTTTATAAGCACATAATGGAAGTGCCTTGTTATTCAAGCAGCATTGCTATTATAGTGTGTCTTTAGAAAGAAAAAAGGCAGGGTGTGAAGGAGAGAATGTGAGGGAAATTATGTAATATATATTTTTGCATCAGCAAGGTGGAAAAAGATTCATTTATACAGAAGTAGTGGAAACAGAAAGGATAGATAGAAAATCCATAACAAAGTGCTAATATATAATTAGGTCTTCATAAATAATGCTATTTACCTGATTTGTATTCCATATGGGAAATTTTTTAACTGATCATGGAACCCTGAAATGTGCATTGTTCGTACTTATTTAATAACTGCTTTCCCTTTTGATAGCTTATTCAGAAATTTGGTATTGTCAAACATCTTTGTTCAGACAAGACACAGGATGTAGCTTCTGTTCCTGGATTGAAAGCCCTTCCAACTAATGTTTCTCTCTATTTTCTATCTTAAACTGCCTGTGAATGTTTTTGCTTGAAAGTAACTGAATGGATGCATGAACTCATAGAGAAAAGTTTAATCAATAATTGCCTTTGTTTTGTCATATACATTTACTCAACTCTGGTGGTTTAGTGGTTATGAGTTATCACCAGTAAAATTGGGGTGACAATAGGGAAGAATATAAGTCAGTAGGGTCCAGTGCAGTGAATTAATCAGGCTAATAACTGGAACTGCAAACCAATGTGATTCTTCTATAAAACAAATAGTTTAAAAAAACCAAAAAAACAAGCCCAAAACCAACAAAACAAAATAGGAATTTTGACAGAGAATCCAAACTCTTGTTCCAATTCTTTCAGGGAATTAAAAAACCCCAGTATTTAGTTTTCCATCTCATGTCCTTATGAGTTCTCCCACTTGAGTACTCTTTCACTTATTCTGCATTAATTGTGTTTTCTCAGATCTTCATTTAAGACAAACATAGTCTTTTTATTACATGTTACTATGTTTCAAATTCCAGTGCTCCTCATGCATATTTATTACATGATATTAAAAAAAAAATCATGCTTCTGTTTTCCACAAGGAAACTCGCTCTCTCAAGGTAAGTTTGAAACTACAATTCCTCAGCAGCAAAGCTTTCTGAAAAATGCCCATCAGTACTTTAAGCCTTGAGTCTGATACCTAGAGGATATAAATCTGTAGATAAAACTACAATGGATGTATGGCAACGGTGATTGACTGGAGGTGCAGGTCATTGTAATATGATGGGAATGTCAGCATCTAGTTTTGATTAATCTTTCCAAATGCATGCATTTTCTAGGAGAAAAATAGAGAGTGCCAGGAATAGAGTTAGTTTATTTAAAGGGATGCAAAGCATAGCAGGAAATACAGGCTGTATACAGGCAGAGAAATTAGATTTTGTAAACTAATGCAGATCTCTTTAATTAATATCAAGGCTCATACTCTGCCCACCTTGCCAGCTTAGATTTAAGGGAAAGCTTTGAGAAATATTTATCTGAACAGATGTCTCACTAAGATAGCTGTACAGAAATACATCCAAGAATTATGCAGTCCTTTCAAAATTAATGTTGCTGAGTTTGTTTCGCAATTAAGAACATAATTGAAAATACAAATGTTTGAAATATTCATAAGGCCCAAACTGTCTCTGTATTATCCACCCTGAACAACTCTTCCCTGTTTAGAATGAGAACAGAGACACTCCTTGGGAAATTCCTACAGCTTGACTGGGACAAAAATACCTAGTAATAGAGGACCCAAGTTTATATCAACAGAACTTCGTTCCTCTTTTTTTTTAGTTTATATTTACATATTAAAACAACACTATAAATTTGCTTGCTATAACATTAGAAGAATGGCAGAACCATTTTTGTTGCATACAGAATGCTTCTGCTTTTCCTTGGTGCACAACCATCAATGAATTTAGGAGCTGAAGAATAACTAAATTAGGAACAACTGTGGATGCTTAAATCCATATGAGAATATCTACTGTGAATCCCATGATGGTTTTATGTTCCCTTGCTTTTCCCCCTGCCTAAAATTAAGTATCTTTGGACAATATATGCATAGCATCTGTGGAAATATTTTCTCAACATGAAACACATTCATCAAAACATCAAAGCAAAAGATGGACAAATCTAAGTCCTCTGCTTTGAAGATTTCCTGAAATGGTTACACATGTGGAAAGGAGGGAAATTCCTAAATTCATCTCAGATTTGTGATTGCTGCTTTCAAATGGTTCGTGGTGTGTGGTGGCACAAGTTGTGATATTTGATCATAATCAAAAGCAGATTACCTTTCTTGTCCCTTCCCAAGAATAGATGTCTATATGTGCTTATGATAAGTGTATATTTCTTCATTCTTCACAATGAAAAATTACAAATACAATTAATTTTTTAAAAATAACTTTTCCTAAGGTTCTTGTTTGGATTACTCCTTGAGGTAAAGAGGGTTTGGCATGTACAATTCTGTGCATTAACCTGGGAGCAGCAATCTCAAATGCATCTGTGAAACTAAATACTTTAATTTTCATATTGAAATAATTTTGGCACTGGAAAGCTAAACTTACATGCTCTGAAGCACCCTGAAAGAGCCGTTCTCTTTTTTCTTGGCAAGAGAAAAGTCTTCTTTGGAATACAGCTAGCTACTAATAATAGTTTCTGTTTCCCCCAAGAACCACCAGTTTATATGGTTCTACTCTTCCAGTACATAAAGAGGGAAAAAGTTGCCTAGGAAATATGTCAAAGCCTTTGAAATGAAGTTATGTAAAGTATACAGACTGGTTCTGTGCCTCTGTAGAAGATCATTTTTTAAAAAATCTTGATAACTTTTACTATGGTAATTTTTTGAAATGCCTAATATTAAAAATATACCAATATTTATTTATATGCAACTTCATCATCTGATGGAAAGGTAAATTATCATAAAGAATTCAAATTTCTGACAGAAGACTACCTAAAGTTTTGAAATTTTCAAGTCTTAACCTTACATTTCTGGATAGAATTTCTTCATATGACATGGAGTTCTCCATATCACTGTGCCTATAAAGAAAAATATATTTTCCACTTTTCTTGTCCATTCTTTGTGTCACTTCTTAACCTAGCTATGTCAGCTTTGCTTTTAGAATACCTTAAGACAAGAGTGTATTTACTCCAGGGGTAAACTTAAAATCAGCAGGTCAAAGAACTGTTTAATTTGTTTAATTTGGCCTGGCCTGACACCTTTTATGAGCAACACGAATTAGGCAGTTCTGAATCCCCAAATTTGTCTCTTTATTTAAGCTAGCCACTGCAGAAAATACAGACTGAAAGGAAAGAGGGCAACCTTTACAGCCATTGATAAATTAGGCAGCCAGAAACATTTATTTTAATTAAAAAGAAAACAAACTTGGAAAAAGTGAAACAGTAGTTTTCCTTTTTAAAAGGCTTTCTCCAAGTGTCAGTAATGTCAATATTAATTGCAATGTCCCCCCTGCTTATCCCTTAAGCAGATTTACTGCTATAGCACTCTCACCCTCCCTGATCCTGTGTGCCTATCAACCACTTACTACACCTTCTCATGATTTAAATTTATGTGCCCTGCACATCAGAGACTCAGGAGAGCAGCCTTAGCCCTCACTTTAGGAGCCAAACTGAACCAGCTCCCCCCTGGGGCTCAGAGAGGAGAGACAGATGCTCTCAGGTTGGTGTGGAAAAGGGGTCTAATTCAAATTGTTCCCTGCAAAGGAACCTCTCTCTCCATGCTGGCTAAAGGAAGGGCTCCAGAGATGAGCTGTCTTACTGTAATGAATTCCCTCACTGCCAATGTTAATTCAGGTATCTAAAGGAAAGCAGTGACTCCCCCTCCATTTTTGCATTTCTGTTTACTAAAATGGATCTGGTCTGTAATTCAGGATTTCAAGGAGTTGTTGCCTTTAAGAAAGGATAAATGCTTTATAAACAGCAATAACAGTGAAACTGCAGTATCCTTTTAGAGGAATTCTGGAAAGAAGATGAAGATCACTGCACTTGTGAAGTGTCTTCTCTTATTTTTTCATGAAGCCCTTATGCAGCAGAGCTAGCCAACCTTTTATGAAATGATGGTCTGTGAATTCTGAGAGCATGCAGTCACCTCAGCAACACACAGTGCACTTCTACTGACCCTGAGCCAGCCCTGTTTGTGGCTTGAAGCAAATTATCCCATAATGGTGGTACTTAGAGGCAGAATCTCTCTGCCTATCCCTAGCAAGACTCAGAATATGCTAGGTAACAGGCTGGGAGCAGTATTTGCTCTGGCACTGTGGGAAAAGTGAGTGTCATACAGCCACAGCCAGCCATTAGGGGCTGTCTCCAGAAACAACAACAACAAAAAAATTAAAAATAACAGGATGAAAGGAAAAAGAAGGAAAATGAACCTCAACAGAATGTAAGAGTTAAATCTAAGACCCAGTGAAACTAATTAGGAGACTAAAGCACCCAGTGTAATTACATTTCTTTTCTCTGTCTTCCCCCCACAAGATAAAAGCATGCAAATAAAGTACCTCTTTTCCAGCAATCTAATGCAATGAAAATGTAACATATTGCCAAATATCAAGTAATGTATTTTACTGGAAAATTAGAAAAGCAATACTGTTTGTTTACTCTGAGCCTGAGAATAATCTGAATGAGATCCCTTTTGTAGAAAATCTTTGTGTATTCACAGAGGTCTTCACACCACTCAGAAATGGAGAGCAATCTCTTTGAAACAATAACAAATATTCAGTCCTTAGAAGCTGGATGAGATAAGAAATAATATTATATACTGACCTATATAGTAACACATCAAGAGTAAATTCATTATTTTTACTATTTAAAACAGCACTTTGAAGGCATTACCTAACTCTTCTAGCCTCCCCTTGTTTATAAATAGAGATGCTGAGGAAAAGAGAATGTCCAGAATCATATCTATCTAAAGAGTGGAAACAGACTAAAATATCAGGAGCTCTTTGCTTTCAGCCTGTGCTCAATTCTCTGAATCTCTTGCAAGGCATATGGAACAGAAGCCAAAGTTTAGAAAATTGCTGGTGATGTTGCAGACAAAAGGAGACATTTGTCTTCGGGTCAGACACATTAAATTGATTGTGGGATGACTCCAAGAAGACCATAAGAGCTTGAGTCATCCTACAACTTGAGTCACATGCCTTCTTCACAGGAATAACCCTGGAAGGCAGAGTGAAAAAACCCACCCTATCTCTCTCTTCCTGGCAGACAGCATTGCAGCCAGTTGGCAGAAGGCAGGATATTACATTTTGATGGAAAAGGATACGACCTGGCTCCAAATATATTGTCAATGTATGGTTCATTCATGTCTGCTTTACTAGTAACCAAAACTAGAAACAAAAAGGTGTCAAATATGTATTTCAACACTCATCTGCAGTTTTTTCTTCAGGAAGAATCTTTTACAGGACGCCAAGACAGAGACAGAAATCTTACTGATTAATTTAAAATATCTTGTCTTTTAAATGTTACGAGCTGGGTGCAATAGTATCATGTCCAAACCCCACCCAGCGACTCAGCCACACACAGCTCACTCCTCTCCTGTGGGATGATGGGATGATGATGAATGAATCAGGAGGGTAAAAGTGAGAAAAATTGTGGGCTGAGATAAAGAAAATTTAGTAGGTAAAGAAAAAGCCACACACAGAAGCAAAGCAAAACAAGGAATTCAAACACCACTTCCCATGGTGTTCAGCCATGCCCAGGAAAGCCAGGCTCCATCACGCACAACGGTGACTTGGGAAGACAAACACCATCACTCTGAACATTCCTGCTCTCCTTCTTCCCCCAGCGTTATACGCTGAGCAAGCCACCCTGTAGTCTGGGATATCCCTGGTGCCAGCTGGAGTCAGCTGTCCTGGTTGTGACCCACCCAGCTCCCTGTGAAGCCCCAGCCTCCTCGCTGATGGAGTGAGGTGAGAGGCCTTGATGATGTGCAAGCACTTTGATCCCTGTGTTATTGCCACAGTGTCCAGCACAAATCCAAAATATATCCCTGGGTCAGCTACTCTGAAGAAAATGACTCTCAGCCAAAGCCAGCTTAGTTAAGCAGCAATGTAAAGTTAATCAGGGACATTTCTTCCATATTCAGTGTAAAGAGACGGCAGGACATAGCTTGCCATTCAAGAGTGCCTGTCTTAGAAACCTATTTAAGGATGGAACGTGCTGTGTTCCACAGGTAGCTGTATTTCCTTATTAATAGCATGGTGAAAGGATAAGGTTTTTAAGGATGCTTAAGTCTGCATAGCTGAAGCTAAATGAGATGAAAAGTGCTGAAATTATTCCTATTTTTAGGATATATATATATATATATTTTACAATTATAATTATTCAACCTATATTGAAGCTCCATATCAAATCTATAGATAGCTACATATGTTTTAGTAGCAGGGATATTTCTTCTGGTCAAACAAGAAACCCCCATATGTAGGAACGTTTCCTGCATGCCCACACTGTCATGCACTTAAAATTTACACAGCAGCCATGTGTGCTGGAAACATAAAGATATTACCAAACTTTCATATGGCCAACCTGGAAAGAGTTTTCTAGGATGGCATATTTCCAAGGCATGTGGAATAAAATATGTGGTGAAAAGTGGGGAGAAGTTTACTTCCTAGCATATATTATTTCTAAATTAGTTCTTTCTCTTTTCCACATCCTTCATACCACAGACATGGATGAACATGGAGCTACAAATTCAAGTTAGTCTAAATTCTGGGTTAGAAACATCATATCAGTACATCAGAAAATAAAACCTACCTAATGCAGGTGTTGTAACTCAGACTGATACAAAACATTCTACAGTAACATGCTTAAAGAGGAAACCAGACTGTGAATGAAACAGTGAAGTTATGCCTAAAAGCACTTTTTTTTTCTTTCCATGAGAGTTAGAGAGAGCAAAGGAAAACTATTTGACTGATTAAAAACCTAAGACTTTCTACACAGTGCACAGATATTCTTATTTAAGAAAAAGATTATAAGAGAGTATTTCTAAGAAAAATCAAATATTATCTCTTTCCTATGAGTTGAATTTTGACACAAGGAAGAGTCAGGATACCTGTAAGGTAACCAAGGAGAAAAGATGAAAAAGTTGTGTTTGATGTCTGTAAAAGCATAATCACATAGTGAGGCTATTACATTTATTAAAAGACAGCAAATGTATACAATTAGTAAGAGAGGGAAACACAGAAAAATATTTTAAAAGCCATAATCTACCTTTTGGTGATGCTTTCAGTCCTTTTCCTTCCATCCTCATATGGGGGAAATCTTTATTCTTCTGTCTGTTTCCTTTCCACATGCTTGGTTAAAAACCCATTGCAATCTTTCCCCTGATCTCAGCATGCTTTGGATCAGACCTTACCCTAACAGGCACAGGCTAATTTGTGTGAGACATCTATATTATCTTCTTCCTGCTGCAGTCATGTGCAATAGCTATATTTCACTTTTTTGATGGCTTCAGTTAATGAAGAATAGCTTTAGCTCATTTCAGACCTTGTCCAAATGTACCCACTGGATGTGATATTATGGCTGAGCTCTCATTATAATGATGCCATGATAAAGATGACCTACAACTTTTGGGGAGACATTATCAGACTCCTTATGCTATCCATTCATCATTCCATGGCTGAAAATGTCAACAAACCAACATACATTCTCATTATCTAACACGAAGTCTCAAAGGATCCCAAGAAAACATCTGCAAGATAATTCAATCAATCAGTATCTTTGAAGTTTGGACTGAACAGCCTCTTGAAATCCAGTTGAACAAACTTCTATAACTTACCGTGTGATAGTTAATTCTCTAATTTGGTAAGAAAAGCTTTAAAAAAATCTAGCCAAAGAGACAAAATTGAAGGTAATGTGGAAAGTGTGAACAAAGGAGAATGGAAGAATCTTAAAATCTGCATTAGTGCTGCTTGATCAAGGATTAGAAGCTTCTGATAACATTAACATAAATTTCCCATTGCTTTGGAGCAATCAGGCCCAGATGACTGAAGCTTTCTCACAAAAATTGAGCTTTCTGAAAAATACTGAATAGGAAACTAAGACATTAGGAATGTGATGAGAAAAAAAATTAGTTCTTCAGTATTCTCAACTTCTTTGTATCTTACAACCATCATGGATATTCTTATCAAATGGATTGAGATAATTAAATCTCTGATCCACTTCCCAGGTAATGGGTAATATAATACCCAAAATTTGTTGTAAGATGTTGAAATAAACCAAAACCTAAACAACTCTGAGGATGTTAAACCACATAAATGACATATTTTGCCTACAGTGAATGTATAGGCATTTCTGTTGAAGACAAATAGTTTAAACTGTTAAAAAATCACTAAGAGGTACTAGTAAAGGGCTTGATTATGTTTGCTTGGTATTAAGAGTGGTGGATGAGCCTCCAGTGCAAATGTGTAACTGATATTTCTGTTAATAACTTTTACAACAATTGCTCCTATCAGTAGAACCAATCAATCCAAAAATAAAATGAAAGCTAGTCTCTTAAAAATAACCTGCCTGTTACAAAAAGAAATGCTCCCTAGCAATTACAAAATAAGTATTTTCTTCTATAAAGAATATACATTACAAAGACAAGACATGTCTCTCAAACCTGTTAAAATCGTCTGAAAGACCTATATACTGCTCTTTTGATGCTATAATTTTTTAATCAACAAAGTAAAGCAAGAGAATTATGCAGGAAATAACTGTTTGCCTGATATTAGGCAAAAATATAAGAACATTTACTTTGAAACAGCAAAGCCCTCTACTCTGAAAAATGTTTATTAATGTGTTACATCAATAAATATTTCTGCTTGTTAAGCTAAAGTATTTTCACAAAGAAAACATAAGGTATGTAGGTTAAACAATAGCTGCAAGTATCTGGAATTAGGGCATACTTATCCTGTTAGACTTTGTCTTTAATGCTTAATAAATCAGTTGTCTTACATATTATCAGTTGAAGAATTAAAGGACATCAGCTCTGATTGTATTGATTAAAGCACAGTGTGGCAGAGATGACACTGAACCACATTACTTTAAGGAGATCCATCTGTGAAACATCTGGTGATTCCACCAGCTAGGGAGACAGGATTCCATGAGTTCCTCACACTTACCAAGCTTTGAAACACGAGTAATAAATATTCCCAGTAAAATATGTAATTTCAAAGTGAAATATTTTGCAGCACTAGAGTTATTTAGGAAGAATGATGAATGATGAAGATGGGGACTTGCTTCTGTAGCAATATTTTTGAGGAAAGTTTTTCCCTTTTTTTCCCATTCATATAATTCATTAAGCTATTTAAAATAAAATGCTGTCATTTAGATCAGATTTACAGTAAAAAAAAAAATTGAAGGAACTTTTAGAGAAAGCAGCTACAGTGTATAATTCAGATTCTTTCCCTCACTGCACACAGCCTCTTGATTTTCAGATATTATTTTACAGCCTTATTTTTTCCCTTGAGCTCCAAGACCTAACACTAAGGGGCACCAGAGAACTGAACTGCATTTGTTCAGATCCATCAAGAACCAGCTACTGAAACTAAGTTGCAAGCTGTTCACCGTGCTAGGTGGAGAGTGAATGGGGCTTTGGGTGAAATGCAAGAGGCAAAACAACGTTCTGTGTGACATGCTCTCTGTTACAGAAAACTGCCACTGGAAAAGCAAGGACATGCTCATTTTGAAAATACCAAATGTCTTGTTATTGTTTATTTCTAGGTGTTGAAAAAGAACTCTCACTCTATTTTTTCCAGAAAAAAAGTTGGGAAATGTGTGAAAATATTAAATGACATGAAAATGGATTTTTTTTTTGAGAAGCCAAGTATATCTAAACCATCTTAATGTATTGACTTCGAGTATATTTGCTTTGATCTTAGACAAGTGTAAACAGAGGAGCAAAGACTTAGGAATTCATTTTTATATTAAGTTTCAAAGGAGATCTGAATACCAGCACATTTTCATTACCAGTTCTTGAAGTTCAACTTTGGAGATAAAGAACTTTTATAATTTCATTGTGGATTGCAAAATTGCCAATTATCCTCTCATTTTCCCAACAGGACAAAAGGGAAACCACATTAAAAAAACTTATATAAATTAAGCCCCTTTGCCAAGCATGGACTCCAAAGCTCACATTTGTCTGTCAAATACAGAATAATTACACAGTCATTGCCACATACCTTAGTAGAGCACATTTTGAAAATCTCAGACCCAATGTCAGGAATCTGTTTCTTATTCCAGTTATTTTCAGTTTGGTTTGAGTTTTCTTTTTTCTTTTTTCTTTTTCTTTTTTTTTTTTTTTTGTTATCCTGTATTTCTGCTCAGTCCCTTTATTCTAGCAAGAAATACATAATCAAACTAGCAAAAGGAAATTAAATAAATGATGTTATATTTTAGAGTAGTAAAATTGTCCTGAATACATTTTAAAAGCTTGGTCACGGCCTTGTCCCAAAACAGAAAGATTACAAAAAGGCAAATTCAGTATCAAAGCCAGTATGTCAAATCATTTCAATTAAAGCTCCAAGACCAAAATTAATAATGTACCATTAGCAGACAGGTGATTGACTGAAAATTGCAAAGACACATCCTGCTTTGGGTACTGTAGACCTTTCCTTAAAATGTTAACACTTATTTCTGTCTCTTTAAATACCCTATCAAAGTCAAAACCCCAGATAACTTCTGCTTGGTGTAGTATTTGACTCATAGATCCTGTAAGGCCAGATGAGACCATTATGAAAATGCACTTTGACCCCCAGCACAACACAGGGCATAGAACCTCTGTAAGCAATTCATACCTCAGGTCTGCATCTTCTGTTTGAGGTTTAGGATCTCCTTTTAAAAAGCATCCAGCCTTGATTTATTGCTCAAAGTGACAGAAATTCCAGCACATTCCTTGGAAAGATCACCCTTCTGTTAATGACAACTGTGGTCAGATAAGGTATAAGTTTTGTTCTCTTCTGATATGGTTTAGTCTTGGGTCTTTTCCCACAACACTTTTTGAAGCTGAACTCAAGAACCATCAGCAAGCTGTATCAGTTTACAGACCATGTTTGTTAAGAAAAAAGGCTTTCTTTAACCAAAAAATGGGGCAAAGCCATCTTTTGAGATATACTGCACACCTTTTCCAAGGGCAATTATCAGTTCCTCAGGATAGAGAAAGCCTCTGGAACAAAGAAAAACAGGGTTTCTAAACCTTCTGCCAGTCCAATGGAGAAATTAAAATATACATCTCGTTATGCTATCCTATGGCCAGGTAGCATACCTGATGTCTCGAGGTGAACATCAGGTCTTCATCTGTTACTGCTCAACCTCTAGTTGGCACCTGTTCTTGTGTGTGGGATCCAAGTTGTTCTGTTGCTGTTACATTAAGGTGCATAAGTGAGCCAGAAGAAAGGAGTGAGACACACTTTGGAGTGTCCAAAGAGTATGTTCATTTCAGCAAGAGACCTCCATGGTTGGAGGACAGATGGTATTCGGATCTCTGTCCTGGATCCAAGTGGAGACCATCACCCCAGGTGATTTCATCATTCTAGAAGGAGGGCTAAGCCTGGTCCCGCTGTCTTTCTCTATAAGCAGTGATGTCTAAACAGAGGAACACACAGACAGGCCATATTTACCCAGCTCATGGGCTGAACCAGGGTTTTGCAAAACTTCTCTTGGGGAAACAGCTTGGGATTTATGGTCATTTTGCTTTACAGCTCTCTGGCTGAGAGACAGGCAACTGTGTTCAGACATTTTACTGCGTGTCCAAAACTGGCCAGGATGCAGAGCCTGCAGTGTCATATGCCATTTTTGATTTGCTTTGACAAGGACAGACACGGAGACAGACCTCTCCAGCCACCATCCTGTGTGGACATGGTGTTCCACGGCCACAAAGGGAAGGGGACCCTGAAGGAGAGAGGGCTGGACAGTACTACTGAGCAGTCCCTTCGGTGAGATGAATAAAAGAGTTGCATCGAGGAAGCCCTTTGGAGGGTCCATGTGGTCCCCAGTGCATCACCCACCTCCTCCTCCTCAGGCAGGAGGAGGCAGAGTTGCTGCTGCTGCCAATGCGCCAGGATAGAGCGATCTCGGCGCGGGAGGAGATGACGCAAAAGGCAGAGCTCCCCCCAAAAAAGTGTTTCTCCAGGACGAAGATGGCGGCAACTTAGCCCAGGGGCCCAAGATGCCTGTGCCCATCGGGGGCCCCCAGCCAGGCAGTTCCGCCCCGTGCGCCCGGGGACACCGCGCCCGGCGGCAGCAGCGGCGGCAGCCGCAGCCCATTGTCACCAGCAGCGGCGGCGGCCCCGGCAGCCTCCTCCTCCTCTTCCTCTTCCTCCTCCTCCTCTTCAGCATCCTCGGCAGCGCTCCGGGAGCCCTGCAGCAGCGTCTCTCCAGTTAGAGTGGAGCGGGGAGAGAAGAAAGAGACTGAGACAGCGGTGCAGGCATCTGTGCCGCGGCTCGGGGCTCAGCGAGAGGAGCAGCGGCGGCAGGGAGGAAGAGGAGGCGAGGAGCCCTCCCGTAGCCGTCCGTCGGCAGCGGGGGACGCGGCATGCGGTTGTCCGGGCGCAGTGGGCTTTTCTCAGGAGGGAGATGGGGAGCTGCGATCTGACCATGCCTGGGTGAGAGGGGGAAAGGACCAGTCGCGCAGCCCCGCCACCACCAACTATCACCACCACTACCACCACCACCACTACCACCACCGCCACCACCATCTCCTCTCCCTCCTCCTCCTCCTCTCTCTGCGTTATTGCTCTTATCTTCTCCACGGCACTCCGCGTTGGATGGACTGGGGCTGTTTCGTGTGGTGAGACCAAGGCAGAACCACCGGCGAAAACCAACAATATCTCGGAGGAAGAAAAAGAAGAAAGAAGAAAGAAAGAAAGAAAAAAAAAAAGAGAAAGAAAGAAAAAAAAAGAGGAAGAAAGAGAGAAGGGGGAGAGTGGAAGAGAGAGAGAGGGAGAGCAAGCGAGCGAGAGAAGGGAAGGCAGGCAAGAAAATCCCCCCAATCTTTTAAGTCAATGCATATTGTGGTGACACTGGCAAAGGAGCCCTCACGGTGGAGTCGGCCAGGGCTGTGCGTTCCCAAAATATGACCAGGGGTGCTTGGATGTGTAGTCGGCAGTATGATGACGGCTTAAAAATCTGGTTCGCACCCCGGGAGAACGAGAAACCCTTCACGGATTCAGAGAGGGCTCAGAAATGGCGACTGTCCCTGGCATCGCTCTTGTTTTTCACGGTCCTGCTCTCTGATCACTTGTGGTTCTGCGCCGAAGCCAAATTCACGGGGACCGGAGAGAAGGAGCAGCCGCCGCCCGAGAAGCCGGAGCCCGCGGAGCCGGAGCTGCTGGCGGGCATGGGGGAGCCGGCGCCCCCCGCGCCCCGGCTCCTCGCCCCCCCCTCGCCCTCCCTCCCGCCCTCCCCCGGCAGCAGCGGCGGCGGCAGCCGCGGCAGCCGCACCAACGGCACCGAGCCCCGGCACGGCAAGGCTGCTTTCCTGGGGAACTCCACCGCCAGGCCCCCGGAGACGTGCCCCCCCCCGGGCTCCTCGTCCGGGCAGTGCTTCAGCGTGGGCGACGCGGAGGCGGTGTGCCAGCGGCGAGGGGGGTCGGGGCGGCCGCGGGGCACGGGGCAGAGCCCGGCGCCCGGCTGGGACCTGACGGATTTTTACCTTTCCTTTTGTAATTCCTACACACTTTGGGAGTTGTTCGCCGGGTTGTCCAATCCGGACACTTTGAACTGCAGTCTGGATGTGGTGCTGAAGGGGGAAGGCTCCTGCAGCCAGTGCGTCCAGGCTTACCAGCGCTACGACCAGCACGCTCAGGAGAAATACGAAGAGTTTGAGGTTATGCTCCAGAAATATTTACAGTCGGATGAGTACTCGGTGAAATCGTGTCCTGAGGATTGTAAGGTAGGAGCCCCTGCTGTGTTTCCTGTCCCTGGCCGTCGGGCTGGCGTGCCTCCCTCGGCTGTTGTGGCTGCCGTGGACCCTGTTGTGCCTGTGCTTCGGTCTCTGCCCCTGGCGCCGGCGGCCGCGGTTCTCTCGGTGCAGGCGATGCTGCGGAGGGTATCGGCCGGGATGCCCCCCTTAGCGCATTATTAAAACAGAGGAAGAGAGAGGGGGAAGCTTGAGAAAACGCAAAAAGAAGTGATCCTCGGTCCTCTGGGAGCGTAGCGCTGGATTTCCCCCTCCTCATGAATATGCGATTGGCTCCGGCTCGGCTGCCGGCTTCCAGCGGGCTGGGATGCGACTTGGCGGCAGGCAGCGACAGGGTCTGCATGACAATGAGCGGGGCTCGGAGCGGCGACCGGGGTCGGGGCTGCCCGACGGGGCTGCCCTGGCCGCCGGCCCTCGGTGTGCCGGCGGCCGCGGTGCCCGGGCACGGGCGATCCGTCCCCCGCGGGGCCAGGGGCGCATACCGGAGGCTCCGGGTAGGTTCTGCCGGGCGCTTGGCCCGGGGGTGGCGATGCTGGACGGCGGCAGAGCGGTGCGGCGCCGGGCCTCCTCGGGAGCGGGACAGCGTTTGCAGGCGCTCTGCCAAAATCTGTGGAGCTGGGGAAAGCTGGAGGACGAGAGTGTCTGTTGACGGGCACTGCAGTGGCCCTTGGTTGGGAAGTGATGGTGACAGCGTTTTGATAAGCCGCGGCTGTTTCCTTTGGTGCCACTGGTGACGGCTCAGAGAGATCCAGAGGCTTTTCTTTTGCTTTGCTAGAAGGCAGAGGGTTCCACTTTGGCTCTTGTAGGTGTTGCCTTTTCTGTACTTTTGCACAAGATTAGTTGGCCTATCTCTCAAGACAGGGCAGAAGAAAAGAGTTGTCCTCGGTGCCTAAAATAGCTAACTGCATGCTTTTCCCCCTGTATGAGTACTTGGTAGGAGGTGAATATTTCTGCCCTGAACTGGATTATCTCAACTACTGTAGCACTAACCAGTCTGAACCAAATTCTGCTTTAGCAGTGGAACACAACCATGCACGTGGATCACTGCTCTAAATAGGAGGCCTGGCAGTACCTCTGCGGTCTGTAACTTCAGCAGGGCTTTCTGAAATCATTTAATGGTAACCGCTTATGCCTAAACAATCCCATTCACCAATAACTTAGTATAATTTGCGCATATATTTGCCACAAAAATGGATCCAGAGTCCCTCCAGAAGCTGAAATAACCTGCTGTCTAATTGGATTAAGGTAGGAAAGTTGCTGTATTTATTTTTCTCTCTAAACCTGACAAAAGTAAGGTAAAATCACCAGAAGTGTTGACTCAACTGTTTTTAGATTGCAAACTCTGTGTGTACATTGCATATATGTGTACTCATTGCATATATGCTATGTACTCAGTTACTGATAATGTAAACATATTTTATTTCCAGAGTGAATTGGATAAGTAAAAAAGGATATCCAATGTAAATAGATATCTATTGCTGTAAGGAAATCTCTGTCATTTCAGTAGCTCTATAATTAGAAATTGACCTACTATTCCATGATGCCAAACGATCAGCATTTGCATGCTTGAGGTGATTTTTTGTATCACAGTTTAGTTTGACTGAACTTTACCACAAAGTCCTCAGTTGCTCTCCAGAACATCAGGGTGTAAAAGGTTTTGGAAATGAACAGATCAGCAAATTTATGCTGTTTAACGTTTTCCTCTTCACACACCCAGTGAGGAGAAATACTTTTTTAATGATAGAGAAAAAGTTCTTGACATTAAAAATGATTGTGTGAAACTTTAATGAAATAGACAAATGCCAGTGACCTACATTTCTGCGGTTCTGAATGCCATATGATACTGCTTTATGTTTTGAGAACTTGGCCAACAAATCTGTGTTAAAAATGAAAGATATTTCAGAAGGGGAAAGGGGAAAAAAAAAAAAAACAAACTATGGGTGCAACTTAGTCTGTTTTCCCTTTCTCCAGGGAATCTGGTGGGCAGTGCAGATGCCCACCCAGTGCGGGTGGGGAGCGCAGTGGGGCGAGCCGCGGGGCTGGGCTGGTCTGTGCCGCCCTGAGAGGAGGGCCAGGGGACCGCTGTCCAAGGTTCTGCAAGGCAGCGCGCACATCGCCAGAGGTCAGGGAGCGGAGATGCCGGTCTCTGCCCCCGTGCCCTGATTTGGTGCTTCTGGGTCCCTCTGGAGCCTTTTGATTCGTGTGGATAGTTGCGAGAGCCAAGTAGATGGCCTGTCCCGCGGTCTGATGTGTGTGTTCATGTGCTTGTGCATGGGCTGACCTGGAGAGCGTGGAGGTGACACTTGAAACTCAAATACTTTGTGACTCTTGCAATATTTCGTTTATAAAACTCAGGACTTTTTTTTTGGGGGGGGGGGATGTGTGTGTGTAAGCAAATATTACTTTTTTTGCATGTTGTATATTTAGCTAATTCTTAGGTAAAGCATCAGAATAGACAATAACTTGACATATGTGTGGTTTAGGTACACATTATTTGGTGGGCATCAGTAAAAGCGACCTGCTTTTACTGCCTTTACTCAACAACCATGTATATAAGCCTTGGCTCAATAGAATGAAAGGCTTTTTAACTAGTCTATTTATATTTAAGATGCCTTTAGCATTCTTGGAGGTCAGCTTTGTTCACAGAAAAAGGGATATTTTCATGCAGTTGACCAATTACAGATGATGATAAACACAAATAAAATTTACTCTGAATAACAGTCAAGCATAAACTTGCAATTGAGTGTTGCTTCACCTCAACACCATACACCATCCTCAACTCAGTTCTAACAGTAAAGTGTGAAGATTATGGGGGGTTTCTCAGCAAGTTATGCCTTTCCAGAAAGAAGTCTTGGTGATAACAGATAGAACGTATTACAAATGCCTTTCATGCAAGAGTATAAACCTCAGACTTTGTGTTTTCATTATTTTATCTAAAACCAGAAGAAGATGAACTATACTTTCACAGTATTCTGTCTTCCACTGCAAGTCTCCTGGTCTCTGAAGAATATTTTAAATTAATTGCTTAATATTGCAGAATTTTGTAGACAGGAGTTATTTGACTTACAGTTCACATTTAGCTATTCTATATGGTGAATTTCAGTTTTAATATATGAGTATACTCAGGCTTTTTTGTTTGTTTTTCTTAAGTGTACTGTCCTGTAATTGAGGTCTTACCATCAAACTTTTATTGAGTTGCATTGAGATTTTTAAAATTTTGTAGAAAATGCTGGCAATTTTTAACATTTAGAAAACAACTATTTTTGATGGTATCAATGAATATGCATATGCCTTTTATATTGTTTGTATGTCAGTAGACTTTATGTCTTGTTTAGAAGCTTGGGAGATCAGTGTTGTCTCACAATAAATCTGTCTCCAACTTATTTCTTATAAACTCTTCTTAAAGTCTGATATCTCTATATATTGTTTCCTTGTCTTGATAGTCACACATTAGTAAGGGCTAAACAATAAACATAAGAGAAATATTTGGATTTATTACATATTCAACTAGATGGTGAAACAAATTTCTGTAGCTTTATTGAATCACTAAACTAGCAGAGTAACTGGAAATCTGGATTTACACTTCTGCTTTTCTGTTTGAAATTGAATTCAGATTTTTAAAAAATGCTTATGAAATCTTGTTATTGCCTATTATAAATTTGTGGTTATTTTTGCAGGGATTTGTCTTGGAAATATGTATCATTTCTTGGTTTCCAGAAAATAACTTTTATATGCAGTGTGTCACAGCACAGTGTTCAGACAATTAACAGAAACTGTATTGGTTTGACGTTGGAAGACACAGTTCCTCATTACGACTTGTCATCCTTCTATCGGGGGAAATACTCAAGCTTTTATTCTTAAGGCAGCAGGCAATCGCTCTGTGGAATAGAAGAAAATTCTGGCTACTTCTGATTAAGAACTGGGTCAAATAACTAAGTAGGACATAAAAATGTAAAGATTTTTAATATTTTTCCTTTTTTTTTTTTAAAGGTGGAGCTCACATCTTTGTGATTAAGTGTCAGAGGCCAGGGCTTTCCTGGAAAATGTGTTTATTAGTGTTTGAACCAGTCATCATTTTTGACACAGGTTTCCTTAACCTAGTGCAAGTTGAAAGTGTTTAAAATGTGGGCTTTCTTAGCACTAGTTAAAATATTCAAATCTATAATTCAAGTAAGTGCATTATATTTAAAATAACACTAAAATAATTCATTTTCCCTCATAGAATATCAAAAAGGAAAAATAAAAAGATACCAACTCTTCTTATATCAACATTGCTAAAAAGCAAACTTTGGCTGACATCCTAGGTGCTCAACATGCACACACAGATTTTTGTTTTTCAGGAATTAAATGCCATTTGATAACTTCTGATTTGAGAATTATGGTATTGGTATCAAAAATATGTAATTAAATACCTGAGTAGTACTACTCAGCTGAAAAATGTGTGTCAATAAAGGCTTTCATCACTAAGTGCAGATGGTATAGTTGATAGGAGTATAGGGTCGGTATTTCTCTTACTGAAGAATTATTTTTGATCAAAGAACTGTGCTCAACTACTTTTATTTGAGTAAGAGGGTGATTGGAAGTTATTTAAAACAATTAAAATCACATTTCTTCTTAGATGTTATCTGGAAATATCAAAGCCTATATGAATCATTACTTTCCTAAGAACTTTTTCCTAAACAGCATATGTAGTCTAATTAGGTTTTGATTTAAAATCTCTGTTAAGCTGGCAAAAAAGAGCAGATGAGAAATACCAACCCAAAAGCTCAAATGATAAAAGAACCCTTCAGTTACAAGAGATCACATAGAGCAGCATCTGCCACAAAGTCAGATCTTTCAGTTGCACATCTTAATCACATATTTATACAAGGATAGTTCTACGACAGAGTGATATCTAAACTAAGTCAGAAGAAACCCATACAAATTAAACCTTGAAGATCTGTGCTTGCGGTCCAATACAAACAAGAAAAATCCCCACATTAATTACTGAACTAGTGCCTTTTCTGAATCTCTTGAAATACAATTATTCTTTTAAAGTTCTTTTTAAAAAAATGAATACTATGTTGTACTTAAAAAAATACACAATGCTTAAATGCTTACACTTTTTAAAACTTTGGTATAAAACGCTGTGAAACTACTGTGATTGTGCAAATTGATGTTTGCACAGTTTTATGTTCAATTTGTTCAGGCAATTTTTTTAAAAAGTAAATGTTGAATTATTTTTCAAAACTAAGTTAAGAAAAATATGTGGATGAATTTAGTATAACTCTTCTTTTGGTATTTGTATAATACAAGAAGCAACACGGACTATGTGCTAAGGGATTTGTATTTTGGCCTAGAATCCTGGTACAGCAGTCAGTCTGAGTCTCCTATTTTGAGCTAGATGAATGGTACTGCACTCAGGGAAGGCTATGCACATGCTTGTGGTCATTCAATTGCTTAAATGCTTTACTGGATCCAGGTCAGATTTCTTCACTCCTAAAAGAGAAATTCCCCAGGGTGTTCTTTCCAGAAGTGCATTAACCCCACACAACTTTTAAAAGTTTGCATCTAGTTTATCATCAAGATGCTCATCCTATTCATAGTTTCAATGGGTACAGAATTCCTGATTTAGGAAAAAAAAGGACTGCAGATTACCAGCACAGAGTAGTTGAAGTGGATTCCACTCTAATCCAGTAACCACCATTTAATGTTTCAGGGTATTAATGTCACATAGTTTGGGACCTCATGGCTCTGCCCTCAATTTCAGTTTGTTCACTTGTTCTCTTTACCTCAAGCAGTGTGCTTCACATGCACCTTGCACAGACTGTGAAAACCTTGCTTCTTCATTTCAGGTTCTTCTGGGAAAGGTAATCAAAATGCAAATTATAGTTCTATCACTTATCCTGCCTAAAAATCACTTGGTCTATAGTCATTTATAACTTCAGTCTTGCACTAAGATCCATAATGTATTTAGATCTCTGAATTGCCTGAAAGGGAAAAAATAACTTAGAAGCTGAATTCTAAATAATACTTTTTGATAAATGTCAGTCATAACACCCCAGAAGATAGAAAAATAAAGTAATCCATATGACAAAAAGAAAAAAAAAGCTAGATATCCATTATGGATATTCACAAAAAATGTAAAAGTTTAGATTCTCTTTGTAGTCAGTGGAGATACATAGGTAATTCTAGAGTCTAAGTCAGTTCACAACGAAGTGGATATCTAAAATAGGTCAGATGGATTATGCCCTGAAACACTTATTTTATGTCTGTTGTCTCTAAAGAGGACATAGTGTCATTTTATATCAGATACAAACACTCCCACCCACTGTTGACTTCAAAAGTCAGATTAGATGAATTCTAACAAAGTGATTTTAGTACAAAAATTAAATTTGGATGAAATTGTGTTCATATGCAAAATTAACTCTGAAAAAGTTTGTAAAGTCCTGTTACTTGTGTTGTCCTACACAAACCTAGTGAAATCACAATTCTATTTCACTAGAATATCTATATTCTGTTGCTGAAGAATCTGTGAGCCATGTAATCTGCTTCTTAGGTATGAGACTGGGAAAGAGCCTTCTATGACATAACTGCATTTTCATCAATTTTTTTTGAGAGAGAAGACCAAAATCTTCTACATATGGCTTTTCCAGTTATTATTTCTGTTGAGAAACTAGACAATAACAATTGCAGGTCATCTTCTTAATAGACATTTTTGCAGGTAGATCTGGTAGACATTATTTCTTTTATTCTCCCTTCTCTCTTTACAAGAAAGGTGTATTGTTTGTGGAGTGGAGTTTCTATGCATGAGAATTTCTTCCCTTGGTCCAAATCAGAGGAAACTCCCAAGACTATTGAAACTCCCTCAATTAGGAAACACTCTTATGCCACTTTGCTACAGTAAGCATACTGTACTTTTCTAAGTACTTTTCACTGTACTTTTCTCTTGTCAGAACTGTAGAGCAAACATCTCCAAGTGAGAATGTCTGTGATTTCCTTTACAACATCAATCAGTTAGATGAATACAAATGTAGTGAGGCACTAGAGACATATTCTGGCTTGTAGAGAGATATGATTAATTTGGAGATATGTTAAAAAAATAAAGACAGAATAAAGACCAGATTTCTTTTGGGATTTGTGAATTGACCTTGTATGCAAACAGGGTAGGTATATGAAATATGTGAATTTCTCCTTTACAACATGCACACTGAAGAGCTGTATCCAACTAGCTCCCAGTCCATAATGACAAAAAGGATAGGGCATGATGTAAGGGGCTCTGAAGTGAAGCTGATCAATGGTTGATACTCTCCCCCCTTCATCTCATCTTGTCTCCTCTCCTTCAGAAAAACTGATAGATGTGTTTGAAAGCTGTGTTTGATATAGTATTGTCCTCAAGCCTGTATGGAACAATCTGGTATGACCCTTTGAAGCACTGATTGAATGCAACAAAGTTGTTGGGATGAATGGTGATGATAAATGCTGCAGTGACAAACTTCAGCAGTTATATATTAATATTTTGGTCCTTTGAAGTGTCTATGAGAGCCCGATGGAAATGTTCACCTTTAATATCTATTGATTCTGAGAGCTGATTCAGATGCTTCATCTTTACAAGAATACCTCATGATTAAAAAAACCAGTAAAGATCATCTGAAGTTACAAGCAAACAATATGTTTCAGTCAAGGTTTTTAGAAGTTCTCAGTAGCTTGGAAGGCATTGTGGATGTTTTAAATTACTTCAGCAAAATTAGAAGGAAATGGTACCAGACATATAACAAATAAAAACAAAGTGTCCAAATTTTCATTTTTGGTATATGATATTGGCATATTAATTATTTTTAAAAATGTTGTGATTTAGGTAATTTCATTATTAAGGCATTATGTTTTCAAATATATCCATTATAAAATTTTTAAAAGGGAGAAAAAGAAAGAAATTGTATTATGTTTGCATTTTGGAATGTGCAATGTGTTGCAGCTTTTAGGAGATATTTTCCATGGAGGAAGTATGATATCTAGAGTGCTTTTTAAATACATGTTTAATTCTTGTTGATCCTCTGCATGTTAGATTAGATGTTGCCTTCAATTTGCCTGAACACTTATGTAAATGGTATCTTGGGCCTGTCAACAGACTTCAGCTCTGTTAAGCATCATAATGACCTATCTTTATTACATTTTGAAGCATTAGCAGTCCAGAATCAGAGGGAATTCTTTATTAAGCAGATGGGAAAAAGATTAGATACTTTGAAAAAATATTTTTCTCATTTTATTAATTCTTTTAGGAAAATAAGAGTTTCCAGAGTTCACTGATTGCTGATTTGCTAATCATTGCTCTACATTGGTTAGATTGCTTTCTATATCTAGAGGGTTACACTTAAAAGTTCTTTCAAAAAAAAATGTTGTATGAGATTCATTTATTTATATATAAATCCTTGAATTTCAAGGATGACCTTGAGCAACTTGTAAATACTTTAAAATCTATATTAAGTTAATTACATATCTCAGAGACTTCTGTGTGTAGTAATAGACGATTAAATGCTAGATGATAAACAGAAGAATTTATTAATGTAAACTTATTTTTCATGATGAGCAGTATACCAGATGGAAAAGCTTTTGCTAGTGTGGAAAGTATATTCTTAACTCATATCAGTTGATTTGTTGTCTTCATGCGTCAAGGAAATATAATATTTTACTAGTATAACTTCATTTAGAGGGGTGTTTTTTCACTGGTAAAGTTACATTTTCAAAAGCACTAAAATCATCTCTGCTGAGACAAATTTTTGTATTTGTATACACACATACTGGATTAAAAAAACAGATGTTCTTCAAAATAAAACCCAGCTTGTAAAACAACAACTAAATGGCAAATGAAAAGTCCAATTTGCTTTTAGGCTTTTTATATAGAGAATAAATAAAGCAAGTATATATATTTGAAAATGTTCCCACAAAAATTACATGCGAATTTTGTATGAATACTCTTAACATTGCCTTCATCTATATTTGTTGAAACTGGATTTTTGTATAGAAGGGCTTTAGGATAATGGAGACATACTTCACAGCTGGAAGTAAAAATTCCTGCGACTTGAACTACTTGCAACTTACTGTGCAACTGGCCATGGTGTTGTCTGGTATAGCACATCATCCTTCAAATGTAAATTATTTTTAAAATATAAGAGAAATATAAGTTCCAGCATATATTATCAAAACAACAGCAATAAAATTATGTATGTAAATTGTAATCTTTATAATTAAAACATCTACAAGAAATCCCAAATCCATGCTTTGGTAAGATTAAAATCTCTGAAGAGATTAAAGAGAAGTATTAGTGTAATATCTTTTTAGAATACTGATTGTTAGTAAAGTCCTTCAGCAAGTTTCTGGTGGTTTCCCAGTGGGATGTGTCTGTACTAATTCTAGCCCTGTTAAAGCCAGGAAATCAGTGTAATCAATGGAAAAAGATCCATGTCATCAGAACCTCATTTACTGGCCTTTTTTATTATTTACTAAAGAATTCCAAATGCATCTATTTTAGGATACTGCAAATTTTATACCTCTAGAGGTATAAACCCATCCTTTAATATTTTTCCTTTCATACTATGTTGAAGCTGTAAGTATTATGGTAGTGCTTTAATGAGAGACTGGGTGTATTGCAAGCAAGGTTTTCTTTTTGCAGAAGGGAGCAAGTATGGGAATCTCACAGCATCCTGTGAGTGGGGATGCCCCAGCACGTGCTGCCTGCCTGGAACTTAGAAGCTCTGCCCTGGAGCAGGGCCAGGGCTGAGGATATATGAGGATTAGATTCCACTGGCTTGAGGTTCTGCACTTAAAAAGGGAAGCAAGTCAAAAACATAGCCAAGGTCCCCTGGGATGACTTTTAAAATTCTTCATGCATCCAGAGATGAGAGATGTTCATTTCCAGTCCTGTTCTGCTCTGGAGTTAAAGTCTTGATGTAATATTTCTACAGAGAACCTGACAGAACTTGGACCAGTATTTTGAAGGAGTTTCTGAATAAGGTACATTTGAAATATTACCCAAATTATATTGAAAACAGAAACAAGTTCTGTGTTTTTACTGTTTTTTTTTTCATTTATGCTTTATGATGTAACAATCCTTGGGGAAATGATCCCCATTATAAGCTGAGTTTAGCTAACAAGATATAGTATAGCACTGGAGTTCAGGAAATGAGGCTTCCTGTTTTATATTTCAATTCAGTTAGAAGTGCATTATGGTTTATTTTGTCTCTATTCAAATCTCATAATTGTTATAGCTGAACCTTATAAATGCACATTTTTTGTTGCAACCTCACTATGAATTTAATGAAATTAAATCATTGATGTGACAACAGCTTTTTAAAATCTAGGTACTGAGATTAATTCCTGGGACCAGAGCAGAGAAAATGTACTGCAAGCCAATCTCTGTATGACAGATATGAATTTAAAATATTATTTTATTTTCATTTGTAAGTATAGGCCAATTTTCTTTAGTCAGCAATCCACAACAACATAAACCAGGACTAACTCCATTGAAATAAATGGCTTTACTCGAATGTAATGCTGTTTTGGGAGGAGGAACATGATACGTTTAAAACTCAAATATATGAATTCAGAAGGACAGTTTGACTCAGACAGATTTGTTTTACACACCTTGCTACAAAAACAATATTCAGACTGCTTTAAATGCTCATTTTCCTGTCTTTGACTGACATTACTAATTTGTTATTGTTGTTGGATTGATGGTTTTTTTCCCTTTGTTGTTGTACTTGGTCTTGATTGTGTTCTGTTATTCTATTGATTTTTCAGGCACTGCTGTAGAAAAATATTATGAGCTTAAGTTGTTCAGCTATCCAGGGAGAGGAAAACCTTGAAGAAAACAAAGCAAAATTATTTGCCTCTTCCAGCCAAGGCTGTAGGTCATCCACCAGGGTTAAAAGGAGAGATGATGATCAGTAGTATTAATAGTTTAAATCCAGAGAGGGTGCTTTGATTGGTGCAAAGACAATCTGTATTTATGCTGGCATAAACATGGCTAAAAATTTAAGTGTAGAATTGATCAGGTAATAGAAGTTTTGCTCTGTGGTACACTTCAACACTCATAAAAAAGGTAGCAATTTTAACAATGACATCCTAAATAAAAATTACACTTAAAGGAAGTGGAACAAGGAAATGATTGATATAGGATTAAGCATTCTAGAAAGGCTAGGACAGTTCTGCAGTGATCCTGTGGAAATCTGAAAAGTGAGGACTTATGGAAAATGAAGAAGTACAGGAAAATGCAGCAATTGTTTCTAAATTATCTTCTTCTTTTTTTTAGGATTTGTTTGTTTTCTGTGTGGAAGCATAAGTTACTTAGGGTATTTTCTTTCTTTCATCAATACTTCAGAAAGGTTCAGTAGTAAAAGTAGAATACAAATGCATCTGTTGTTGGGATGCCCACTAACCTTGTCTTATACTGGTCTTCACAACACATTTGTAGAGACCCTTTGTGGAATATTTTAGATTATTTTTGTTTCTGTGTCTCTATTTGCACATTACCACAAAGTTAATTGTTCAGCTTATATGTGGGGTTTTTTTAAGACCAGCATATTTTGATCACCGTGATTATCTGGGAGATCAGGTTTTTATTACTGCTGTATAATGTGATTTATATATTTTTCCTGAAATATTTTAAAGGGCAGAATGATGTTAGCTTGTGCAATATAAGCATGAATTACGGTGACTTCCCAAATAATTCTTTAAAAGTTTTTTTTTAGTTTCTGGCATTTTGTTTCTTAATTGCTACAATAACAGTCGTCTTTAAATTGTGGTATGAAAGTAAATATTTACAGAACCTTTTTTTGGGTTTTGTGTTTAATAGTTTTTAATATAGGTCTGTTTTGAAGAAAGCCAGTAGAAGTTCGGGGTGGTAGAGATCTTTTTCTTCTTTTATTGTTGTTTAGATCTGCAGGAGGAGGAGATATGTTTTGCAGCTTGCAGAAAATATTTGCGTCTCAGAGTTTTACCAAAATCTTAACTGGTAGTGAAGATCAGTAGTTCATATGAAGGAATGTAATAGCTGTGAATATCAGTAGTTTTTGTTTTTTTTTTGGGGGGGGGTTGTTCCTCTAAAGTTGTACCCCTGTACTCCTGAGTACAGGGTAAAGTATATATGAATAGAGAGACCTGAAACCCTTCAGAGGCCTTTTTTTCCCCTTCAAGTGAAGCACTTGCAGGGAACTCAACTATTACAGTAATTCAGCAGTGCAGAAGGCCATAGCATGCAGGGGCACTATGAGATGAAACTGTGATATTGCTCAAAGGGCTGGTCCTGCTTCACACTTTGTTCCTGACTTTGTGTCTTAATAGAGTTAAAAGGCAAGTTTATTTCTTACAGAGTCTGTAAGGAATCACAAGAGCCTGAGCTGAGTACAGGCAGCTGCCCTCAGGCTGTCTCCATAAGCATTTCAGTTCAGGTCTGAGGTGTGCTTTGGAAAGTTCCCACTCACTCCCACTGCCTCTCTTACTGTCCCTTGGCTCACCACACAGGCTGGATTGCTGCCTGCTGAAAGCAAAGGCATGCTTTGTGCCCTAGAAGTGTCCCCACAATGAGCTGCAGGCACTAAGGGATGTGCAGTCCCTTAAAGGGTCTAGGGCTAGCCCAAAGTAAAACCAACAAAACACACATAATATGGGTACCAGGCTCTTGGCACAATCTCCATTTACAGAGTGTCTCTACAGTGACACATGCCCTGTTAATACTCATTTAGCTATAGTTAAAGAAGCTGAAATTCAACCTGGAGATAGTTCTCAAAGCATCTCAGCAATTTCTTTAGGACTGCAGCTCAAGGCCCTGAGCCAAATTGCTGAAATGATTCACTGCACCTGGCTCTAGATAATCATGGCAGTAGTGATCATGTATTATCCCTTTTTATTGTTTTTTCTTTTATCTTCTGTTGGCATGCCTATGAAGGTGATGCAGATTTTTGCTCTGTGCTTTCCCTAAATCTGCCAAGCCTCTGTGCAGCAGAACCACTGCAGCTCTGCTGCATTTTGGGTCTGCCTCTGTCCTCACCGTGGATTTCACAGCACCTTCCCAACACACAGACATAAGGCTGAAACAGAGCCTTGCTTCGTTGTGGCAATTCTAGAGTCTTTAGTTTCAAAACGGTGCAAAAATATCCAAATAATCATGAAAAGGAAAAAATTTTGTGAGGGAAATTGGCAGCAGTGAAACTAGTCTGTCCAGTCTTCATTTAATACTGCTCTCATTATGTTTTAATGTATTTTCTTGTTTCCTGCTAAAATTAAAAAAAAGACTATGATGCAGTGTTCAGGCTAGAATTTAGGTAGCTGCTGAACTAACAATTTGTTATGCAGGAAAGCCTAAGTAGCTGATTTTCTTTTTTAATTATTTCAGTTTCTATATACATGTGAAGACTTAAATTTTCTTTGGCTTTCTTCAGCATACAAGACAAAGGTGTGTCTGTGTTATGGATTGATATTATTTTTCTTCACAGAGTAAACTTTTATTCTTTGAATGATTAGAAAGCACTGTGCAGTTCATAAGAATATAGAACATTGGAAGAATATTTCTCTGCTGATAAAATATTTGCTCCTAGTATACAGGGAACTACTACCTTTCTAGTTTTTATTATTTATGTATTTTTATTGCAATATGTCCAGTAATCACAGGTCATTGCTCTTGAACCCTGACAATTCATGCCATGTATTGATTTTGTTTTAAGTAAATTTAATGGACTTGTAGGAAGAAAATTAGTTCTTCCAGAGGTCATATTCTAATAGTAACAATGTTCCTGATGATCTGGGGTTTTCTTTAATGTTTTTAGCCTCTGGTAGCTATCAGGAAGCCTTCTTACCTTTTCCTCAAGCTTGAAACCTGAGTAGGGATAAAAGGAGGCGAGAAAAGTGATATACTGACCTAGCAAAAGTGGATGAAGAAATAATTGGCTGAAGTAGTATCAGTGTGTGTGATTGACCAAAACATGAGGAGAATATGTGTGAGGTGATCAGCACTTTCTGCACCACCAGGTGTTACTGACCTGACCAGGAACTGCAAGGGAGACCCTGCAGCAGAGACAAGACATTGCCCAGCCAGCAGGAAAAGCAGTCAGAGTGGCAGACAGACAAAACTGCAGATGTTTAGCTAAGGTCAACATAAGAGTAGACAGAAAATATATTCACATAAGACTTCAGTCAAATGTATCTCAGGTTATGCTCACGTTGCTTTACCCTGAAGCCTGAAGGAGCTGATACTGAAGAATGACAAAACTGAAAAGACTGTGTTTTTTGGCAAGCAGGCTGTAGGAACTGACATACCACACTGCTCAGTGATCTGCTTGGAAGGTAAAATGAATTTTACACCAGACCAGAAAACTGTTTGTTAGTTTGCAAAGTTTCTTCTCAATTCATATTAGGCAGTAGTCAATTTATCATGCTTATGATTCAATAAAATACTTTTCCATGTTCTTTTCTGTTAATATATTTTCATAAGTGAAGGGATATCTTACTTTTAGAGGTAAATTTCACTTTCAAAGGTACTTAGAATAGTGTTCAAAATCATTATTTTCTCTAAATGTGTAGCAATTGCAGCAAAAATTCATCAAAATCTCGTTCTTGTTGTTGCATGTGTTAAGTCTCTTGGTTCTTTTTAATAATTGACTAAAAATTTCTGTTCCTATAGTTTTTACAGACTTTTTGTGTAGCTGCTCTATTTTTTAATATATATATCTAGGGGCAAACTATTAGATTGAAGTGGAGATTAGGGTAGAAGGAGATGCTTATATTTATAAGAATTATATTAAAGGGGTAGAGCTAAACCAGTAATCAAACCCAGGAAATTATAACTTTGAGTATATTGAAATATTAGTGGGATATGTTGCCTATTTTCTCCTTTCACATACAGTTTTTGAGCTGTATTAATGGCTACTGACTGATGGATTACAGTACAGTTTCTTTTTTGACAGAGAAGGATTTTATTTTTATATTGTCCATATAAATGAGAATGTCTGTACATCTGCTGCAATACAAGACTTTCCTACATCTCTAACACATTACAATGTAGGTGTTACCTGTGATTCTTGGCAAAAAGGATGCATGTATCAAGTGTTCATTCATTAAGATTTTGCTATTAGCTAAAGCTGCCTCTGGTAGACACTATTTCACACATTACTATTGCTTTAATTATCTAAAGAAACACTGGTACAGGCCACACCTCCTGGTTTGATGCCACCAGGATTGTCCTGAAGACATTTCCAACTTGTGCCCATCAGTGGCAAAGATGACTACTGAAAACATCTTTTAGGATTTTAGCTGTCCTTTTCCCTTTATTGTCCATCACTACCCAGCCTTTTCTCTTTAGTGTCCATCACCACCCAGATTTTTCTCTTTCTCTTTCCTCCCTCCTTGAGCTATCTACCAAACCAACCTCCTGATAAGTTTGGCTGTGGGTCTTTGATGTGGTAATATTCTGTACTAAGGAGGAAAACTTTCTGAAAGGGGGAATAAAATATGAGTATCCATGACTGAAGACCTGCAGCTGAAGAGAGTGGTTTATGATGTACAGAAGCTGGGATAAGAATAAGCTGTGTGCCCACGAAATAGAAGATGATAACTGCAGAGGTGCCTGGATTTTTCATTAATTGTTTGTGTTGGTTTGATTCTGGCTTGTACTGAACAGAGTTCTGTGAGGAACATTTATGTATAAATCCACAGAAAAACCAAAGTCCTTCATTAAAATGGTGTTACATTTCAATTTCACAACATCAAATGAGGAGTTCTATATCTTTGATTTAAATAATAATGAAAAACAATTCTCTGTTTTAAATATGCTATTTTCAGTTTTGCTGAATTCTTTATTTGTCTTATGAAGAGAGTTAAGTAATGATATAATTTACTTAATTTATGATCTAAATTTACTTACTCATTATATCTTTTTTTTACCTTGTAATTTAAAGGCGCCAGGCTTCACCCCTAAAAAAATAAATCTCAGCCTTTGTAGCCTTTCTGCCAGTACTCGTCCCTTTTTCTTCTCTTTCTCAACAATATTGTAATTAGCGCCAGAGAAGTATTTTCATTGATCTGTGCCTATCAAGAGGGTCTTCCCCTGCCTTTAGTGGTCATACTGGGTTTTTAATTCTAGATGAAGTATTTCATATGGTTCTTTTCCCTGTACTTCTATCAGGCTTGGCAGTGCTGCATTCCATCTGCCATTGTTTCCCCTTCCACTGAGCTCTTTTAAACAACCTAAAAGCTCCTTGGCCTGTTTTGGCCTTAATTAATCAAAGACTTGTTGTGTCCATTGTAAGAATTTCCATCTTATTGTTAGTCTGATTTCTGGATGATTAATAAATAGATTAAACACTTTCATCCTTTGTAAAGAACCTGAGGGCACCCGCCTGTTAACCTTTAGCCACACGGAGCAGTGACCACTAATAAATGCATTCTGCTTCTGTGTTCTCCTTTTTGTAGTTGATTTCTAGTCAATGACAATGCTTTACTTCTCATCCTGTGATTACTTAGTTTCTCTAATAGCCTATTGTGGGAAGCATTCTCAAAGGCTTTTTGGAAGTCCAAAAACTTGTATTTGCCTGTTCTTTCTTATCTGCTGTTTATTAAGATGCCAAAAGAATACTAATAGGTTAAAGATATATACAGGGCACTACGACTTCTAACTTTGATCCACATACTTAACATTTTTTCTTTTAAATGGCTCCTCAATTATTTCTGCAGTAATATGTGTGTGTGAAGCAGAATTCTTTCTCAGTTTCCCTCAGGAGTTACATGAAGATCACTGCTGTCCTGTGTAGTTCAGTATACTATACAAACTGATTTCAATGGGAAACTGCATAATTGTGGAGTTCTTTTGTTTAGTCTTGAATTGCTTTGGGAGTCTTGAATAAACAGTATCCAATTCTTGAGATACATCAATCTTTTATTTATTGATCCATTCCAACAATTCCTCTTATGATACTTCAATCATCAAATGTTCCTTTCCTTTATTTGGAAACTCTGGTATATCCTCGGCGCCATGAGTCAAAAAAGAGATGTAAAAAATTATATCCTTTCTCTTCTATATCCTTATCTTGTTTGTTTTCCCCTTTAACTTATTGGAAGGGGAGTCATGGTCTCTCTTGGTCATATTTTTTGTACCTAATTGCTACATATATTCTCATTTAACCGTCCCACTTCCCTCTTCAGATGTACCTGTCATTGTTTATGCATCTTATACACCACAGGCACTTTGTGCCAGGTGCACTGGAAAATCCACTACTCTTGCACTCCCAAAAGTAACTTGAAGCTTCTGTGTTCAAAGATCTGATTGGTTTGAAGTGTAATTTATCTATTTTATTTTTATTTTTAGCTCTGGAACCCTTGGGAAGGGAGAGCAACATGTTCTCCTCAAAGATGGGTGCAGAATTGGAGCCATGTGTGCTGGGTCATGCAATGGCGTCATAGCTGGAAAGGGAATAACAAGGTAAACTTACATTCTGATGAGAAATCTAGGACAAAAAAGAATCCTGGGAATTCTTACTGATACACTGTTTCTAAGTACTTGTTTTCCAAATCTTTCCTGCTGTATGTGCTGCAGCATCTATGCACACACATGCCTCATTTTCTCAGGTGCTGCTTTATAAAACCATTGTAATATGCATGGGTTCTGTACCCCATTCATTCAGAGTAACAAGCAGGTTTGGGTTTTTTTAAAAACTCTCTCCTCCAAAAACCCAGCAAGCTTGGGGATGCCATGCTCCACTATTTGAATAATTGCCTGGTAGCTGGAGAACTCAGTTAAGAGGTAGAGAATTTGCTGGTGTTATGTTCGGTGTCCTCCACAGCTTGAAGATATTCAAAGGCACTTGAACATAGTGAAGCAGTGGGAATAACATTAAGGGGTAGCTAAAAGGCTTAAGATGAGAAATATGTAGTAATAACTTTCTCTGCCTTCACAACTATTTGGTTTTTTTCTATGTATTTAGAGATTTCCAACTCGATTTTGCTGAGAACATTACTATGACTAGTAATAATAATAATAATTCTAAAAGTATTTTGATAAAAAAAAACTCCAGCCACATCTGCTGAATTATTTTGGATCATATATGTCTTGACATTGCTTTCAGCTCATATAGAACTCTGATGCTGAACGATCCCCTCCTCCTTTGAGGAACGAAAGGTGCTTTTATGTCACAGAGAATGTGGAGTAACTGTTCCAACTCTCCTGCCTACCACATTAATGATTTTGGACTGAGGACAGAGCAATAGGGGAACAGCTAGCCTGTTTGAATCCATTCCCACATGAGTATATCTACATCAATATATGCCCTCCAGGGAACGTTTTAAACCATTAAAAGCTACAAGGTTTGAAACTTTACCAAAGCTGTATATATGCAGCAAAAGACCCAGAGGAACTTTTGCCTCAATAATAGCTTCTTCTGGGTCTTCCAGCATACACCAGGGCATATTACAAACATCAAAATATGCTCAGTGGATACAGGCTGCATTTCAGCTCCTCCAGGGATGTTTTACAGTGATGGGAATAGAATGCCTTCTCTGTTCTACTCTCATAAGCATTCAAGCAGGAATTACTTCGGAAGACAGTCTCAGAAAACAGTGTCTAAAAGATATTAAAAGGAAAGACCTGGCTTTCAGAGATGCTAAGCACTCACATGCTGAGTTAGGACACAAATTAGGATCTAATTTCTATCCCATGGAAAAAGTTAACACAGGAAGAAATGCTTTTCAACGAAACTAACATAGTTTAATGTACTTGGTAGGAAAAAATGCAGTTCTTTTTGAGTATGAAATATTTTTTTTCAGATTTTTTTATGTTTTCCAGTGATCATTCTAGATACTTCTGTAAAATCTTCCTACAGCTGCAATAAAGTATAAAATATTCCATCATATCATTAAAATGTATTTTGTTGTGGAGGTTACTAAGCATACAACAGAAACAGTGAAGATAGTCTATCAGAAAATTATTTTTTTCACTACAAGTGGTTTATCTAGAGAAGTTGCTGATGCAGTAGCCAAGTGCAATGCTTATGTCTCTTTACGTGAAGAAGGACATGCTCTCTATAGACTGCCAGGAGGTGAGTTTTCCAGATGGAAGAAGAGAATTTCAGACAGTGTGGTGTGCAGATCTCTTTAACATATACCTGAGCTGCTTAGCTGACTTAGTACTAGGGATTTTGTGCTTGTAAACAACTCACTTCAAGTTGACATCATGTCAGGTTTTGCATTCTATTTGGATGTGATCAGTCGTACATGCAGGGGCAAAGGATTTTGTGATAAAGTATTTCTGCTTTCTTTTTAGCTAGAAAAAGACAATTGATGGGCAGCTGAAAAGGTATTATAATAAAAAAAAATTTGATTTGCTCTCCTAGTTAAGCAGCATATTAAAAGAAGTTCTGCACTTACTATGTAAAATTGTGACAATAGAAAACTGTTTGGAGAAATCATTCCTTATGCATTACTTTTCAAAGATTTACTGAAGGTCAGAATCTTTATCACACAGTTTGTGAACAGGTTAAATATTGTATTCTTCCTTTCTGTAATAATAGTACTTAAAAAAATTACCATTTACCTAGGTGGGCTTTTTCACAAATGTTTTCGAAAAGACTGTCATAGACAAGGTGAGCTCAAATATTTTAGGTAATATTTCCGTCAAGAGTAGTCTCCCAAAAAAGCTGGTTTTTTCTTCTTCTAATAGTCACCTCCCTGAGAACTGACTGCTTGCCAGAACTAGTCTCCTCTTGCAGAAGCTCACCATTCAAAGAGTGAAAGAGCACACTTACCATCTTTATCGAGTGGAGGCACTTTCCATACTGCAGCCTTTTGAGACAGGTGCAGCACTAGCTGCTTCCTTGTAGATGACATTCCATGGACATTGCATTTCAGGTGAGACCCACTGAATACTCTGGGCCACGTTCATGTAGCACTTTATGAAAGGAAAGCAGACTGGCTTAAAAGAATCCCTTGTGGTTTCCCACCATAAAACGGGATATGTTTTGCTCTGTCTGGCCTGGCTGTAAGATGTTTCCGTGTACAAGATGTTCCCATGTGCTGGTAATCACTCGCAGTTGACTCAGTTCCTTGAGATCATCAGCAAGAAAAAGCAACAGTAACTCATGGTTTTGCTTGTGGCTGGCATTAAGATCAAGCTAAAATAGACATTTTCAATGAGCATTAGGGAAAAGGGTTAACTACCTTTTTGAGCAGAATAAGTGTTCTCTCTACACAGCACCTAAGATTTTTTTTTCCACTAAATCAAGAAAATTAGCATTAAAAGCATAATTAATGAGCTCCCTGTGTCCAAAAGGAAACTGGGGAATAGCTGTTTTGGAAAAATACCTACACTTTTTGTTGTTGTTGTTGTTGTTGTTGGTTTTTGTTTGTTTGGTTTTTTTTAATAGACAGAAGATTATATATTTTCATGCACATTTTAACTTTTAAAATGTAGAATGCACTTGAGGACAATAAAACTGAGTCTGGATTAAGAATCTGCATCAAGGTACATTAAAATAACAATGTTAAAAACATCTCAAATAATTTTGAAGTGGAAACTTGACCGGCTATTACAAAAAGTTCAGACTGACTACCATGTGATGCTTTCTGTCTGTAATATCTGTAATACTATATTTATGTAATGGAGTTTACAAGAAAATCTTATATAAAAAACCTTGATGGATGGCTTTACTCAGTAAAAAATTTTATGTGCATGAAACCTGTTTTCTGTTTTGTTAATTCAGGGATCAAGTATTGTATCCTAGAACTTCCTGTATCTAGGAGATCAAGTGTGTTCATTTCAAGCTTTATGAGGGTTAGTGAGTGTCTATTAATTTCATTGGTTTCCATTATCCTCCCAGGGATTTTTTCCCTCAGGTCAGTTTTCTTCAAAAAGGCAAAATAATCTGCTTAGAGAAATATCATGGTTTGTTTTTTGAGGGACCAAATCCACACTGACAGGAAAAGTTAAATCTCTTTCTCAAAGATTGACTTTTCTACACTATAATGAAGAGTTTTGCCTGGAGTTTAATGATGTTCTGCATCTTGAATTTGTATTTAAGTTTACGACATGCTTTAGGCTGGTAATTGGCCATTATTGAGTTAATAAAAACATAAAATGACCTATCTTTTCTTGATGTAAAAAAGCAATAGCACAGTGTCCCTCTAGAAGATTTGAGTGCTGTAAAATATAGCACAAGTAGAGTCAGTTAAATCACTTTTCAATTCCAGTTATGAACAGAATTTGCAAACAAATTGTTTCCTTCAGTACTTTACACTTCAACCTAAAAGATGCTGATCTCTCATGGAAGAATTAGATCTGCTAACAGGAAAGTACATTGAAATGGTGGCCTTGGAGAAGAACTGTGTGAGTTACCTTTTTTTCCATACTGAAAATTTTTATGAAGAGGGAATATTCCAATGTGACCTTTACAATTGTATTCCATCTATGTATTGATCCAGGGGCTGAAGATGACCTAGTAGACCTTAGAAGTGATATTTAGCTTGGAGTTGTTTTTCCTTGTCTGGAAAAAAAAGCATCCCTGAATTATATTTGTTTCACTGGCAGAGAGCTAAATCATGACTCTTCTATAAAGTCTGAATAAACAAGCTTTATGAGGGGTTTTGCTAGGATTTGAAGGGATCAAAAGAAATCCCCTTTTGGGCTGCAGAACACTTGGGATGTAATTTGTCTCAGCAACTTTTGCTGTCCGAAAGGTAAGTGTCTGGTTAAGTTAACTTGGCTCCCTGCACAGTTAATGGGGAGAAATGGTTTCCTTGCCTCTCTAAATAGGCATTTAAAGTAGCTGGGTTGAATCACCCTCTGGAGTTTCTGCACTCTCTCCATTAATTAGGGAGAGATTCATCAGTTCTAGCTTTAATGTCTAGAAGTTAGACTTCAAAGTCTTAGTTAAACACTGTGTATTCAAAGAGGAAAAAACAGCATTTCCAAAGAATCGTCCATCTTCCTCTAATATTGGCATTTGTGATAGAGCAAATAAATGTATAAAGGGAGCCTAAGGTGACAGATATCTAAGCAAGATGGGAGGTTAGACTAGATGGTTAAAATTAAAAGAGATTAATTCCTCCCTGGTTGCTCGGAGAGCAAGTTAGCCACAAGAACTGCAGATCAGGTGTTTCTGTGCTCTGAGGAAAGCAGGGCTATGAATCCATCATGTTATAGATGTGCTGCTGATCTCCCATTGCCTTTTCTCCTGATTTTCTGTTAGGAAAAAGCTATATGGTACTTCAAAATATGTTTGAGAAGTGAAGTGCCTCCGCAGGATGTCTCTGCATCAGAGCCTTCTGCACAGTGGAGGCTCTTGATTGCTGTGCCTTTGAATGCTTTCCACAGACATTCTGCAGGTTTAGATGTCTAAAAGAGGGAGGGGTGTTGTTTGCAACAAGACTTTGTGAGTGAAAATACTACACTTGCTATGTGCCAAGGAATGTCAGTTCAAATTATTTTTCCATGCAAAAGCAAGGATTAGGGAATCTAATGAACTGAATCGCTCAAGATGTACATGGTTCCCCTTCTTAGAAAATGGTGTTATTCTGCATAATATTCTTTGTACTTCTTTACTACTCAGTGATTTCCTTTTAACCCACACTTAAAAACAAGCTTATCTTTAGCAGCAGTTTGGATTTCAGTACAAGGGGTTTTTTTTTTTTTTCAGAAAAATTTCAGCTATTTACTGTCAATGAGTCCTTGCTGCCTAGTTTGACTGCAAACCTATTTCTCTAGGTTTTGGTTTAATGAGTAAATTTGTGCAATGTCAAGTAGAATACAGATGTGCAGGATGCCAGCTACTATCCTCTAATTGCCTGCATGCATGAGCTTGTTCTCTGACAGTATTGAGAGCAGTTCAACACTACTTATTCTACCCACAGTGTCAGTATTATTAGGCAAACATTTGGAAATACTGACGGACACATTAAGAGGTGGTTTTCTTCCCTCTCTTTCCTCTTTCTCCCCACTCCCTTCCTTTCATCCAGGGTCACACATGGAAAATCGTGGGGCACAAAAAGAACAAACACCTCTCTAATTGTCTCCAGGCAGTTGTTCATAGAAGAGGCACAGCTAGAAGTTGAATAGTAACAATGGAATGGGGAAAGTCAAACAAAAGTGCAAGCTGCAGTAATGAGCCTATGGTCTTCTACTTACATACCCTTTTTTACCCAGGCAACTGTAATAAGATTTTCCTAAGGTTCCTTAAGGTTTTCCTTAAAAGTAATCTTGGTGATCATAAGGCAAATTTTTATTCGCTTTATTCTAGTTTTTTGAGTCCTGGACTTGATATTTTTATTTTCATTCTCCATACATCTCTTTCCATGACTGCATCCATGACTCTTGGAACTATTTGATTGAAATCCAAAACAGGACAGCAATGGAGACTAGCAGTTCATCTAACCCTCTTAAATAAAAATCAGTGTGTCTCTCAAAAGCTCAAGGTAAGCCAAAATATTTAAAGATTGTGAAAATTTGCTAGAATGATTTTTTAAAATTTGATTTTGTTTGCTTTAGTATGGTTTATCTTTCCTTGTGTTCCTCAGAAACAAAGAGAGTGAGTCCTTGCCTCTTTCTTTCTGCTGTGAGAATTATCTCCAAATTGCCTCTATAGAGCATGACTTAAGGACATGACGCCCAGAAAGAAAAATGCAATGCCAAGAGTTAGCCTTAATTCAATGCAGTTGATACTACAAAGCATTAATCTTTTTTTAGGGAACCTTCAATGAACATATCTATATTAGATTTCCTTCCTTTGCTTGTACCCTGGTTGCTAAGGAGAATGAATGATAAACATAAGAAACATGCCCAATTAGCAGTACAAATGTAAGGATCAGGAAGATCAGGCTGAGAAATGTGCACAGCTCTCCCAGAGGCAGAAGTATTTTTTCTGTATTCTGCTGAAATGATAGGAGGTTTCAAGCTCTAAAACTCACAGGTGGGGTATTTATAAATAGGTTTTCTCCATGTGGTTTCTTTGTTATTTTTTAAATATTAGACAAGAAATATTTGCTATTTTTCCATCTAATCTATTTTTCTAACATTTGTCCGTCTATCTGAATTTTGTGTGAATAAGTATCTGTTGCTAACTGAGCCTTACACCACGCTTTGTCCCATGAAATGGAAGCTCAGCATATGGTAGAAAAAAGTAGAAGACTTGATTAGGCATAATTGTGGCATAATGGGGAATTACAGTAGAGACCACTGGAAAAGTGGTCACTGCTGCTACATACTTTAACTGAAAAATAACAAGGAATGAAAAGAGCTGACATGTTAGAAGAGGAAAGGAGGAAGAAATTATTTTAAAAGCATAGATTGGGTTGTAGCACATAGCTTTGGTTTGCAGGGGTGGTATTGCAGGGCTAAGGCAACAGCTCACGAGCCAAGAGAGGTCTGTGTCCATGTTAGCAGGTTTATGTGTGTTTATTCAAGTGGTTTCCTTATTGCACCTCCAGGTATACAGTTCTCATAGTCAGGTGTGATGGAGAAGGAGGATAGAGAGAAGGAAAAGGAAGAAGAAAATCCAGGAGAAATATAAGTCTTTATCTGCTGTCAGGCTGAAAAAAAAATGAAAACAAGTCTTTACGTCTCCCAGATCCAACTCGAAAGTCAAATGTGATTTTATACTAGCTGTAGGAATTTTATCAAGATAAAGCAAATTTCACACTAAACTAGGTGAACTTTTGTCTACATAGAGCAAATGACACACTTTAAAAACCATGAGGTATAGGACTTACAGAAAGTGAAGAAGCAATATAAATACAAAAGTAGCTGAAAATAAGTATTTTGTATTATGAAACTTTCAGAGCAACACTCTACAATTCATTGAAATAATTAGTAACAGCAGCATCAAATATTATAATAATCTAGAAATCACGAGGGATGGACTTCACATTTTAGAGAAGGCAGAGTGAGTCTTGAACAGAAAAATCAAGTGATATCAGAACTGAAGAAAAACTTGAACCTTCCATGCTTAAATTTCAAAACTTGAATGTTATCCTTTTATTTATGAGCTGTGAACACAAATAGGACCTCTGGTTCTGGAGTTCAAAACAGAAAAAGAATTAGCCATGGGATTTTTTTTTCTGATTCTGGGAAAATATTGCAGAATGCAGATTTTTCAGAAATGTTATATTCCAAATAAGTTTTTTGTGTAAGAATTAAATAAATAAAAGAGAACATCGTAGTCTGGTTTTGAAGATAAGCTTGAATCTGAACCAACCACCAGCAAGTACTGTTATTTGAAGTCTATGAACACAGCATATGAAATTATTAACTTGTGTTACAAGAATGTTTATGGCTTCTTTTCACTAACTCTGAAATCTAACAATGTATGTTCCACCAGTTGAAAACAGATAATTTGTTAAAGTGTCAGTTTAGTATCTCAGTCAACAATAATATCAAGACCCCCTTAAGGTGACTTCTCAGATGCAAACAAGCACCTGCACTCAAGTTTGCCTTATCTCCAGTCTGCTGTTTTCTCAGAAGCAGGAGGTCAGCTCCTGTTGGCTAAACTTGATAGGGAAATAAGGCAGAAATTACTCTGCTATTGCTCCTTCTCTTTTAACTCCTGCGGTCCCTTTGCTGTCAGTAATGCTATTTCATGAGACAGGTGGATTGACATAGGGCAGATTTAAGGCCTTCAGGTTTCTACTGTACTTCTGAGATGTTCTTATTTTATCTTTGATTGGCCTTAAGCTGAGAACAGAAGTTGCATGTAATTTGTGAACAGATAAGAAGAGGATATGCCAGCCCACATCAGTTACAGTATAAAAAGAAAGAAAAGAAAATAAAAGAAAAAATATAAAAAAGAAAAAAATCAGATACAATATGAAAAAAAGAAAAAAAAGAAAAAAGTAATTTAAAAATAAATCAATACTCTCTAGAAAGTCTACACTGATTTTTTTCTGTCTCTCAAACACAATATTATATGACTGCAGTATAAAAAGACAAAAGGAATGATAGAATTTATAATTCAATTTCAGGGAAAAGTCAGATATGCTTCAAAACATATTTGAAGCAATAACAAAAACTGCAGTTAAGGCACACAATCACCATATGATTCCTAGTTAAGATCATGGGATTTGTGAAGGAATTTGGCCTCTTATCTATAAAATACCTTTTTATCGGTTAATAATGCCCTTCAGAAAGACTTAAATACGTTGTCACAGTCTAGGAAATTTTTGTGTGGACAACTGGATGTATTAGAATCATTAAGGCTGGAAAATACCTCCGAGGATCATGAAGTCCAACCACCAACCCAGCACTATCACCGTGCTCACCACTAAACCATGCCCTCAGGTGCCATAAACATATGTTTGTGGAACTCTTCTAGGGATGTTAATTCCACTACTTCCCTTAGCAGTCTGTGCCCATGCTTCACAACTCTTTCCATGAAATAATTTCTCTTAATATCTAATCTAAACCTCCCCTGCTGCAACTTGAGACCATTTCCTCTTGTCCTGTCTCTTGTTACCTGTAAGAAGAGTCTGACCCCACCTCCCCATGCAGTCTGGCTCTAACCTTCTTTCAATAAGGTCAATAAGATCAATAAGAGAGCAATAAAGTCTCCCCTGAGCCTGCTTTTCTTCTGTCTAAACAGCCCCAGCAACTTCTCCTAAGGACAAGCTACAGTTGCTTCAGAAGTGGTTGATACTGGTCAGGGAAATTACATGGTTTTATTGCTGGAAAACATTTTCAGGAAATCTGGGGAAGTCATATAAACCAAGGGAGCATAAGAAGAGATGGACCTGTACTAGGGTAAAATATATCAACCTGATAAGTGTTCAGCTGGAGAGATCTACTAGAGCTGTGATATATGTTTAATTTTATGCAGAGTGAGTACTTCCTGGAAAGACAAACCAAGACAGTGCATATGTCTTTGTGAGACAGAATCCTGAATTTAAAGTATCACTGAGTTAGAACTTCAAAAGCTTCACCACCCATCAGATGTCAGTAAAATACTCATCAGCATCTTCTTGATTTGCTTGAAATATGTTCACTGCTCTAGACAGGCATTAATGATGCCAATGGGTAGAAATAAATAAATCTGACAGAGAAATATGATCATGAAAATGGCCCATCAAAATGGTGTAGATCATGATAATCACTTTCACCTGAGAGCATTGTCAGTTAATAGATCTGTCTCTATGTATCTACATGACCCTAATTGTTTTACCTTCTTGAGAAAGTGTCTGAAAAAATGCTTGGAAAGTAGCTGATGCACAGATGTAGCTTTAGAGAGCAGTGAAGGACAAGTGAGTTTCATGTCTGAATAGTTTAGGTTATTGCTAGAGGGTGAAAATTTAGTTCGTACAAGCCAATGAGGCTTTGTTGGCCTGGCTTTCCAACCAGCTATTCACAGGTGGCGTGCTATTGTAACTGCACTCAAAATAGCACTGGCTTTTTTTTAAAACCATAATGATAATTGAAGGTTTGGCAGTCAAATACTTCAGATTATTCCACTTTCAGCTTGCTTGGTGGAGTTAGTTAACAGAAGTACAATACACTGAATCTCTGGCAACCGCACAGAAACAGCTTTTGTGGCTGAGGGTAGGCATTAAAAATGGAAAGCTATATGTAGCATAAGCATGTATCATTTTGAATATCACTTTTCTTACTGTGTAGGACATGGCATGTGAGATGAGCTGGGGTGCCTGTGCTAGCAGAATATCACTAGTAGCATTTCTTAACCTGGGTCCATGGTGCTGCTGAGGAAGTACGACACACACTCTAAGAATCTGTCTGACTTCTTTGGATGCTGTCTGATGAAGCTAGGTAAGAGGAATCATATCAAGTTGCTTATGTGAAGCTGTGATATTGAAGTTTTCTTGGTTTTATAAAGCTGCTTGTGTCAGTTTGTGGAATGTAATAGTTTATGTCTTTTGGCAGCAACTCACATTTTCCCAGAATATTATTTTTATATTTCATTGGATGAACTTTGACTGAATTCAGATAAAACTACATTAGAAAGATAGAATTTAATTTAGGATGGGATTTTCCTCATTTTCAATCAATAAGAATAGTAAGGTTTATATCTTTGCTCTTTGGGAGCAAAACAGGGCCACAAAGATACAATTTTTTCCCCAGAGAATGCAAGACAGCATGTTTTGGCAAGGGTAGCCTTGTTATTCATCTTAGAAAGATTTTTCTGTAATAAATAATTTTTTTTGGTTTTGAAAGATATTTCTGAGTCTCCCTCTACACAGCTGAGCATTGTCTAATAATTTGTTTTAGTTTATAGGTGGATAGGTATTGTTACCAAATTAGATTGTGTTAGTTTTGTGAACTGACTTTGAATTAGTGCAAATGAGCACATAATAATCAGGGCAGTGAGAATTCATGCTGTTGAAAAATGGGTTAGCTAGTGCTACAAATCTGCTTCCCAGGAAAATGGCCAAGTGGAACCTTCAAAAGATCTTATTTTTACTTGCCTTCAATCAGGAGACAGAATAAACTTTAAGTGTGAATCAAATAATTTGTAGGTTTTTGAAAAATTTGAACAAATTGGTAGCAAAGGGCCAAAGTTAGGGGCTGAAATATGAAAGATCATTTGAAATGAGATCATTCTGCTTTCATTTCAAACTTTGTTCTTTGATTATATTTCCCAGAGACAAACCTTGTTAGGAAATATTTATTAGGGCAAAAGGAGAGGGTCGCACAGATTTTGATCAAGAACTACTAAATTAAACTGGAATTAGGAAATGTTGGGCTAATTTCATTAGGTGAGGGAAAAGCCTAGCTTCAGACTGAAGGAAGTGGCACACCTGGTGTGACTTCTGTTAAAAGGTATTGGATTCTCCTGTCCTGTACATATGTGTGGTTCAGGTCCAACAGCATTGAAATTGCTGATGTTATGTTAGGCTAAAAAGTTAAGGGAAAAGCAGGAAACTTGAGAATTAAGCTAAAATAAAATAAGAATTTGACTCTATATTCAGAGGGAGCTGTAAAAGAAGGAAAATACTTATCTCATGGTTTTATCAGGAACATGTAAGCATCAGAACAGAGGGGACAGAAAATGAACACCTAAATAACTTTTCCTTAAAAATCCTAATAGTATGTTTTTTTCAAATATGATTCTCTGCTAAAATATCTTGCATAATTCAGCATTTCCAAAGCAGTAAGTGTGGCTGTGAGAACATTTGGGGTTTTTTAAGCTTGTTTTTAAAAGGTTGAGCTCATCTTTGATAACCATATATAAGAGTATAAAGTACTCTTTAGGCATCTGATTTTGTTCTAATAGAGAAAATTTCATGCTCTGTTGAAAAATACTTTAGTTTCATTGTAGCTACTCTATATTTACTCATCAATTTATTGGTACCTGGATAAATTTCTGCTGTCATGGAGATGGACAGAAAAGGTCGCAATGCAGAAGATAGGCTGAACTTAATATTTTCTATAGTCTGCATAAGAAAAAAAAAGGTTAAAAAAAATCTAAATATCATTATCAGTATTTTTTAATGAATATTCATACTAACAGCTTCCCTTGACTACTTAGATTACTCTGTAAAAAAAAAAAATCTAGATGTCTTTTTTGAGGCTTTAGTGATTTTTGCATCGCTCAGTTTAGCTCTCTAGTAGTCCAAAGGAATGGAAATTGAATTTCAGAATTCAGCCTCAGGCTCTTCCGGATGTATCAGCTTTTTGCTATTCACTCATTCCAGCACCCATGAGTCAGGACACCAAATGTTCCCAGCGAGGCTGCTTCCAGTGCCTCGCTGAAGCTGCAAGCAGTTAGTCACAGATGAAAGCAGCATGGATAAGTATCCATGTGGCATCAGGAAAAATACCATGGAGATATCTTTTTCAGCTGAATAACACCTGGCTGAGATATTTACAGCCATTAGCAGCCTCAGTTGTATGTGAAAATGGGAAGGAACTTTCCCACCATGAGACACTGGGCAAGAGGGCAAGAAGACACGGCAAGGGTTACCTGTATGCAGAAGCCGGGCTGAATTAGCTGTAGAGTGGAGAGGAATATTAAATCATTTGTATTCTTTGAAAGTATATTCATTCCACTTTCAAATTATAAGAAGTTGTTGGATTTCCTTAAATCAAAGTGTGATTTATATAATTACTGTATTTATGATTATCTTTATTAAAGGACTCGACGTTTTGTAATGGTTTCTGCCAATAAAAGGGAAACTAAACAGGATTTTTTTTCTTTTAAGGGAACTGCTTCATTCACAATTTAAATGAATTCACTCATTGTTCATCATTCTCTGTTTCAAGATTATGCCTGAATGGAAGATTATTCATTCTGATTTTTTTCAATTTCATTGAATCTTCTTGTAAACATGATCTGTAATACAGAATCCATCAAGACCCAAGATACAAGGACTCATAGACAGAAAAAAAAAGCTCAACCAAAATCCAACCCATTCTAATTATTGAGTTAATTAAATTACGCTTGCAGTGATTTTATTTGTTTGGTTGATTGGTTTTCTTCCATTTCTTTCATGGAAACATGGAAAATATTTAGTTTTGTCATCTTTTAAAAACCCAGTTGCCACATTTATCTTGTTATCTAGGCAAAGTAATTTATCATTTAAAACCATATGTCATAAACATTTGTTAAATCTGTGTATGAATGATGTTCAAGCCAACAAAAGAAATGAAGCAGAGAAAGAAAGAAAAGCAATCAATTTTTAGACCAGTCAGTAGTCGAGCTCATATCATTATGTATGCATTACTTCTGTACAGGTAGTCCATTTTACAACTGCTTTGGCAGAGAATTAAGAAATGGAGAAATGCTGTTACTTAGCATGATTAATTGGCAATATCACATTTATAACTCATTTTAAAACCAGCTCTGTCTCATGAGTAAGTCGGTATTTTACATTTCTGAACTGGTCTGTAAACAAGAGTTTTGCTTATTACTGGGAGTGTTCAGGAAGTAATTATAATTTTCTCTCTATTTGGCTCAAGAGTGACCTTATTCAGGATAAGACTTAAGAAGACTGAAGTCCTCTACTCTGCATAAGTACCACCTAATCCATTACATATTTTCACTGATCGTGAAAGGCAGTTGCACTTACTGAGTCTGTACAAAATGCTTTATTCCTCCATGTACTATTGAATTGAAGAATGTGTCCATCCTGTTCCACATTTTATGTTGAAAGAAAATAAAATGTCAAAGGGTCAGATTCTGCATTATAACCTATAGTGATAGATGTTTACTTGCTGAAGACCCAGAAAGCAAAGGCAACTAGCAGCTCTCGTCCCAAAAACTGAAAAGAGTTACAAGACTCTATAATGTACCAGAGAGCTGAAACTAAGGATGGAGCTAACCGTGTTTGTGTAGAAGAGAGCTAGCACCAGGCACAGTCCTGAATCTGGTATGTTAAACAAGAGGAAAGTTTGACTGAGGCATGACCAAAACTCTTTATCTTTGGTGTGTCAGGACTGTCTGTGTCGGTGGAAAGGGAATTCTAAACCCGAAAGTAATGCCCAAAGTTTTATGGCACATGACCTGTTTTTTTCAGAAACAAGACTACTCTTCATTCAGGAAGCAGAGTCTTATGACTTAATCACCAAGGTAAGGTTTTTTATAGATGAGTATTTCTTAGTCCCTCTGTTAGTTCTAGACTACAATGCAAGCAGAAAGGCAAAATTTCTGCACCAACATGACAATGGCCCAAGAGATACTTTACCCCAATGTCTGCATTTCACGGTTTTGATTTGGACTTCCTTCTGGACCCTCTTCTTTTGATTTTATAATTTTTGATTATAAATTGTGATATATTTATATACATTCCATTTTTGACTCTACTGTGTTCCGTAGCATAATACTTGTCTAACTGGAAAACTATGATCATAAGTTCAACATCTTCAAAGTTCCATGAGGTTAGGCACCAGTCTCGATTTTCTCAATAAGTCCTATCACCAGAAGGCTATAATGTAGTAAAGGGGTAGCAGGTTCATGGTATCTTTATACTGAGGTCTGTGGAATCCTGCAGATTAATTTTGATATGTACTAAACTGGCAAAACAAATTGTTTAGAGTACTTGTGTGGATGACTGCTCTTAGGAAGACGTGTATTGGGTTTATGTAATAGCACAACATGAGACAAGTAGAGAAGTTCCCCATAAAACTCAGAGTATTAAATCTTTTGCAATCCTAACTAGGCATTCTTGAATTAGTTTTCTGAACACATTGCATTAAACTTGTAGCTTGGACTACCCTTTCCACTGAGAGGTGTGTTGAGGGTGGTTAAAGACTATTGTTATATAAATGACAATAAAGTTCTGTAAAACAGTAATCTGACACCCAGTAATCTTAATCTTAAATCCATTTTAAACCACTCAATTCTATAAAAGTCAGAGCTGATTGATTTTGCCTGATTAATTATTCTTTGCTTATTTAGTTGGCATTTAAGGTAAAAAAATGGGGGCTTTATTTATATAAAGAGTATTTTTTGTTATTCTTATGGTAATTTAATAAATAAAATTATTTTTCTTAATTCTGAACTTTAAGCTGTGTTTCTTTAGTTTACTGTCGTATGTTTCTGGATGGTATTTAAATTAACATTTTTATGAAAATAAAAAGTCAATCTCTTTTCAAGGAACATTAAAGAATCTTTCAAGATTTCAATAGATGTTAAACATCACTGATTTAACGGCCTGACCAAATACCTCTTATGATTAGACAGAAGTGACTTACGAGATATCTGAAACACATTTGTATTTTCACTGGACAAGAAGTTAGGAGCAAAGGTGATCCTAATTTACCACTTGTGCTTATCAGACTTTAGAAGACGTCTAACTGTGAGAGTAAAAACAAATGTATGCATGCTCTCTCTAAGCTTCACATTGACATAAAATAGGAAACATATTTTATTGTGAGAGCAGAAATTATCCTGAATACCAATATTTTTTTAGTTGTCAAACTGGACAATAAGAAAAATCACTAAGGTCCTCCGGCCAATGTAAACATTTGTTATGTTAATCATTAATCTGAGCTTTAAAGTCAGTTGAGGTGAAACAGGAACAGGAAGATGGGATTTATCAGATATGTGATAGGTTATTAAATGGGATTTTTCTGTAGGTCTTGGTTCCTTAAAATGATTGTAAAGACAGTCTAAGTGTTTGGCTTAAATGCAGACATCAGTTTGTTGACATCCAAAAATATATTAGATTTATCCTTCTGAAAAAGGGCTATTTTTTTTCCTCCACTTCTCACTTTAATACAATGGACATGGGACTTGGATTTTGCAAATACTTCAGTATTTTAGTTCTGACCAGGCTGCTCTTTGAAATGAACCTCTTGTTCACTCCTGCTTTTGAGCTTTGGTTCACCTTACACAATGGCCTCAGAGCATGTGAATCAGATATCTTTGGGTTCAAATTCAACTGAAACCTGTGCTTCACTGACTTACAACCAGAGCTAGACATACTCTGAAATCCTGTGTCCCAAAACATAAGTACAGCATGCATTAGAACATCATGCAAAGCCTTCAATCCATAAATTCCCATATTGAGTTGCACTCTTTATTACTAGAAAAAACATCACACATCACTTTTTCTTGATAATACAGATACCTCAAATAGTTCAGATAACTTGTTAAGGCAAAAAGAGCTGACAGCAATAGGCTGGTGAAAAAAACCCAAATTCAGCAAATTTTATTATGTCGCTGCATAACTGAGGGCAAAAAAAGGAGTCAGGACAAGACGACACCTTGAGCTGGCAAAATAAATATACAAACCGAAAATAAAACACTCTTCATATTTTCATTTTAAGAAAAACTAAAACAACTACACATCTAATATCCAGTTTTGGTGTTTTCTGCTGGAGATTTTATACAAAATTAAACTTGTTTTAAAATTTAATCTGATACTTGAAGACCTCAGACCCAAAAATGCTCACTAAATTAGTGCTCATTATGTTAATAATTAGGGGTTTTCTTTCCAATCAGTATGAAAAGTATAAAGTAAACTTGATTCATCAGAAATTTGTGAAGAGGCTGATCCTCTTGTTGAAACAGAAGTAGAGAGAGAGCAGTGCAAATATAATAGAATTTCAGAGGTTGATTTCTATCAATCATATTTATAAGTAATGTATAACATGCATATATTTTAAAGCTGGTGGCACCACATTTTGAACTAAAGCTGTTCTAGTCCTTTTACATAGAAGAATGTTGCATACTGAGTAAGACATAAAGGGAATTAGATGCAGAAGAGAAAAAAACCTGCTTAAATTTGCAAAATTGCTCAAAACTCATTTAGCTTTCCAAGCTGTTTAGTGCTCCTGTACTTAAAAAATTGGCTGTTCAAGGTTAGGAATTTGGGTAGGGACACGACAACTGTGCTTTTGGTGGGCAGAATTCAGTTGAGAGAACTCCTCACCCTTTGGGTCTTGCGTCTGTTTTGATTAGAGCCCAAATCTCTGCCTGGTGCCTGGATCCAGCCTCCTACAGATACCCTCCTTAACCAGACAGACCTAAAAGCTTTTGTTACCTGTAAGTTCATTTCCTCTGGAGGTCTGTGATGACTCAGGTATGTTTCAATTCCAATCCTTTTTATTTTTCTTCCACCCACAAGCTGTAAAAATGTGAAGCAGACAAGACAAAATTTAATAAGAGACCAAGTTATAATTTTTTTAAAATTTAACTTAATTTCTTTATGATTACCTTTGTGCTTTAATTTGGAACAGAAAGTCTGCCTCATGGAGTCCATGTATGTGATTACATCCACTTTCTGTCTCAGTTCAGGTCTGTGTCTGTACAAAAACAAATAATAAAGAAAACACAACATAAATACAAACCCAACTCACTCCAGGGAATGTATTAGTTTTTAATCAGAAAACAACTGGAAAGCCACAACTCCTCAGCAGCACAGTTTATAGTGTGTACACCCATCAAGAAGTCAAAAATGGGCAAAACACTCAGTGCACATTGATGGGATACTGGTGTTAGAAACCTCTTGGTTACCTTTTCCCTTCAGAGAAGCTGATGGGGTTTTGGAGGCAGCTTCCATTTTCACCCCTGCTGCGTTCTTCCCAACAGCAGCCATCTGTTGGAAATATCCCATCAGGTATCTCTCAGCAGCAAGACAGCACTAGCTTTTGAAGACACCTGGGATTGACCAGAATGCTTTTTGAATTCTCAGGTTTAAGCATGCTTCTTTTGGGTTCATTTTTGTATAATGCTCCAGCTGACTATGTTTGAAGAGTTTTTTTATCTATTGAGAAGAATATTGATGAAGAAATGAGAAAAGGGGCTTTGAAGGAAAACAGGTACAGTAAAACCTGTCAAATAACATTAATGCGGTAAGGTTTCCTGTATTACATTACTTTTATTTAATATTCTTATATAACTACAAAAGTAAATCCCCTGAAAATTGTATTCCCACTGACAGCTTCCCTGCTATTTTATGGTGCATCCTCTGTAGTTAATGGTCTATCACAGCTTCCACTGTAAGTTCTGATTTGTCAAGGCTTTATTGTAGCAACAAAATTGTTAGAAAGGAATTTCATTCTATGAGAGACTGAAAAATGAATTTTAGTTTAAATTGATTTAGCCATCTCTAAATTAGAGCAAAGAGGTTTTTTTTTTTTTTTTCATTTTTCAGGTTTTATCTATCTTTTTCTTTAATAGGCCAATTTCTTTTCTATTGTAAACTGAATAGTTGCTCTGAAGTTGGAAAGAAAGATCTAGAAGTTTGGTTTCTGGCTAGAATGTCTGTCTCCAAAATCACACAAGAATCTATTTTACTGCTTTCAATGCACTGCAGATCTGAGTCCAGAGATATGTACTTGGGCAATTTTTCAAAATATATCCAACAGTGAGAGAAATTTATAATGTGTGAAGGAGATGTACAGATGCTATGCATGGTAAAGTCCTTGACCAGTTCCTGAATTACTGATTTTGTGTGATATTTGCATTGCTATTGGCTCTTCAATTTACATCTGCAGCACCTAAAAGTCTTTATCAAATCTAAGACTTTTTAAAAAAAGACTTTTTTAAATCTATAATTTAAGAAAATGGTTCTTTTACTACCTGCACAGACTAAAAACACAATAAAAACACCAGATGTTGCTCATGCTTGTGCCACAGAAGACAGAGTAGACACAGAACTCTCTCCTGGGTACCCTGATGCAATGTCAGGCTCTTACTTGATACAACTGCAAGTAGTGCTGAGGGAAAATTCTAACACATCATTTGCTAAAATGACACCCATAAGAAAATAATTTTATGCATAAACAACTTAAAAAAATGGAATGTGTGACAATATGACTCCTACATAAAATCAGTGTTCATCTGTTCTTCTGGACAAAGACCATCTGACCAATGCTGTAGTAAGACAAAGCAGTTTTTTTAAACAAATAGAGCAGAATATACCTCACCTGCTTTTTTTGACATGTTCTTGCATATATAAATCCATCATTTAGATAAAGCCATTGAATAGCTGTTACATATAAATTATTTCTGTGCTTCAAAAAGGTATAAAATCCAATTTTTTCTTCACCAAGGTTAAAGAATTGATTTTTCCATGTACAGGGCTTGTACTATATTTTTAAAGAGCATCAAATGGAGAGGCAGATTCAATGTTCATATTCAGTGCTAGAAATTAAAATAATGGTTTAGGTAAATTGTTCATCAATGTGAAAATATGAATCTGTGACATTCATAACTTATTCATTTGTTTCTTTACTAACAGAAGAGTCTGACTGAGGTCCATTTTCCTTTGAAGTGCACTTTCAAATGGTGTGTCACTCTAATAAATAAGATTCTACAGGATGCAATGACCATTAGCAACTCAGTTTTTTCACATGATACTGTCCCTCAGACTGATGAGATACAGTGAACTTCTGAATGGTGGAAGAAAAATATTATTCAACCATTCAACCTGTTTTATGAACCCCTTTTGGAAGTGAATTTTTTTTTTTTTAGGTGCTTACCCCTCTTTGTCTTTAATATCAATGTCAGAGTCTTACGAAAATGTTCAGCAGCGTTTTACAAGTGTATTACAAGAATCCTCTATCTAATGATGGTAGAGCAAAATGTCAGCAAAAAATAAAAACAATCAAAAAAAACCAGTAAGTGAAGACTTACATACATTTGTCTATGTGTAGAATGCAGATCGTTCTCTCAAACATGTATGAGCAGTAATTTGATTTTATTTGATAGCATTCTTTAATTTCCAAGTGGCATTATTGATCTTGATTGTATATCATAACCTAGAGTGTTGCTTATGGTCTAAAACTGCTGGAATTTTATTTTGAAAGTTTACTTTTTTAATGCAGGAAATGTGTAGTAACAGACAATTGCAATGAAACTAAGCTACCCAAAGTGTTTTCTGACCAGCTCCTCTTGAAGTAGTCCACTTCATCACCATTAGGTTTTTGCCTGTCCTTCCCCTCCTTTTAGGGCAACAGTCTGAGGAAAGCAATTATCTGGCTGTGAAACATATTTCTTGAACAGCAGGATCTGGCTCAGTGGCTTGCTCCTTATATCTACAGAACTATTCAACAAATGATGGCAAGAGGGAAAATAGTGACCCTTTAGTATCTGCCTTTGCTAGTTAAATTGTTGATTGCTTTTGCCCAAAGGCTGTTTTTAAGGCAGGTAATACTTAGTTTATGATTTACATTAATTTCTTCTCTCCTGTGACTATTTGAAGTCAAATCCCCAGGCTATATATTAGTTAAATGTCTGTGTCTATGTGTGCTTGCAAAAGGGAGAAAAAAAAAAGACTATCAAAAGCACAAATATATATTAAAGTGTCTTTAAATAAAGATGCACCTTTTATGTTAAGTTCAGACAAAGACATGAAGGCTTTATTTGTTTACAAGAAAACAGATAATTAATTTGCTTCTTCAGCTTAATCCAAAGGAACGTGTTTTCTTCTGCTGATGGGTTGATAAACAGGGATATTTTTTTGGTAAGTTCAGAGAGGAAAATGTGTGTTTTTTGTTTTGTTTTCATTTGTTTGCCTTTTTATCTGGAAAAAAAATGCAAAAGCCACCTTTTCACCAGAAGTTTTCAACTCTGGCAACAAAATGTGTTCTTTCTCCTGCTTTTAATGTGCAGAGATTGGTGAAGGATTCATTCTCTGCAAAGTTCAGGTGAAGGGTATGATTATAAGAGCACAGCTAACCAGTGCAGGAGTTTGTATCCAAAGCACTTAGAGTAAATATATCCTAATACTTTCGTTTGTAAAATAATTTTATCTCCAAATCAGTTCCAGAACAAACCTAAAAAATAGCAGGTTGCCAATCAAACATACTACTGGATTAAGAAGGTTAAAAAGCTGTCTATGTGATCAATAGGTGAACATTTTTAGGAGGAGTAGAGAACCAACATTATTATTTCGTTCCATTTGCATTCATGGTATGCTATAAAATAGTTTATAAATTAAAATATTGTTCAATATTTGCAATTATGTTTTTTTAGAGGACATGTATGTGGGTGGAAAGGGAGTTGATTTTTCACTGCCCATGATCTTCTGCCTGGCCCCTAACCTGGATGTAACTATAGTGGCCTGAGGGAAAGTTTATAACCACTGTAAGTGTGACTTTTCCCAACAATATCAGATGATCTAATGGAAGTTATTGATTCTGCCTGAAAAGCTCACATTCACGTCATCATAACCATTTACATTAGATGCTCTCCTATTCATTTTTAATGGATTCTCACTTTGGAGCACAGAGCCTCTGTTGTTTACAGCTATCACCTGCCAGAGCAGAGCTGCACACAGTCACCTTCTTTGCTCAGTTCCCAGCAAGCATGACTGCACTGGCCTCTTCTCCCTGCCTTTATCTAGGGGAAAAAACCCGATGTGTTATGCATCCAGCCTGTTTTTCCTTTTTTTTTTCTTTAATTTTGCACCTGCATGCTAAACTGCAGGACACCTTAAATCAGTGCCTGGCACTGCTAGGACCACCTCCCTCTTTCTGGTCCTTTACACATTGAAGAACCAGTCCAGCTCTGCTGGGGAAGAAAACACGGAGCAGCCACCACAGAAGATTACGCAATTAAAGATATTCAAGGCATTTAGAGGCACTCGGGCACCCCTGAAGTTTGAAAAATCAAAAATCCAGACATGCCTTCTCTCCTTTATGAGTCTGGAAATCTGATTTTTAGCAGTGTTCAGGCTGGACGTGCTTTGCACATGAAAATAAGATTCCCATCTAATTTTTTTACCTGTAGTTTCTGTATCCATTAGCCGTAAATTTAGCTGACTATAGTCAAACCACCAAAGCACCTACCATTACTGTGGTGGTGAGGTTGCTCCCACTTCACTCTGCCCATTCTGAGAGTGTTTTCCATTAAAATAACCTGCATTTTTCTTTCCCCACATTCCTTCATTTGCATTTGTATTTTGTCAATAAGTTGTTTCCCACATACTTCTGTTCATGTGCAAGTTCCTGTTTATGTGCTGGATACCTCTTTTTGCTTAACCTAGTAATATATCTGGAGTCTGAAGCAGAGATTCTCAAACATTGCCACTGTTTAAAACTAGATTTATCTTCATTCACATTTACAGCATTTTCCCTTGAAAATTCTCTTCCAACTCCTTGTGTGATAGTCACTGTCATATAAAACCTGATATTAGTTTGGTGTGCTTGCCTGGTTTCCTTAGAAACCTTTCTGAGTTATTTCCTGTAAAGGAAATTATCATCCCACATTTAGGAAGGTACAGTTACAACTGAATAATGTTTTGACAGAATTATCAAAATTAAATTCCACACCTTACTCAAGCACCACATCTGAATTAGCCTAATTTATATTTTCAAATCCTAAATGCCTTCTCTCCAATGCTGAGCTGGAGATCAATGTCCATCATGTTTAGAAAGGCATCAGATGAAGAAAGGTCATAGCTAATCTAGACACTGAAGCATTATATGCAATAACTTCATTTTCTAAATCTGATTGTTTTAGAGAGTTTTTTAGTGTCAGATCAGACATTTGCATCAGACTCAGGAAATGATATTGCACCAACAGTAAATTTTGCTACCAGCCTTTTTTTTCAGTAGCACACAATGCGCCAAAATTGAGTTTGTCTCTGAATTTGGTCTCTAGCACAGTGTGAGGAATAACTTGGGAATGTTAAAGCTTTGATTCATACTCCACAGGTTCACTTGCACTGGCTGACATTCATTTGAGACTTCAGATGCCATGGGTCATGCAAAGAATTCAGACATGGAGCAGAACCATTTGTTTTATCCTGCTTGCCTGCTTATGAGCATCTGTAGCAGATTTATACATCTTGCTTTACTACTGCTTCTGCATCCTGTGTGCGTGTGTGCCTTGTGCTACTGTTTTTTTACTGGCACCATGATGTTACAGAACTGGCAGTAACTGCTTGTTCTTAGTTTGCTTGCTGTAAACAACATTTTAAAAAGCCTTAGATACACATTTATTTTTAAAGGAAATGATACATTATATATATTGAGATAAATAATACTGTATAACAATATTGTATATGATAAATTGAATGTCATTTGTTGCAATTGCCCTCAGCCATGAACTCTTCACTTAAAATAACCCAATATATTGCAAATCTTTCAAAATTAACAATGATCTCCAAGGCACTACTTTCCAGAAGACCAGCACAGATATTTTTTACCCACTTTTATTAAATGTATATTATAAAAATAATCTTCCTGGATTTTCTGCCAAAAATTAAATTAGCTGAGCATTTCTGGTTTCAGATAGAATCTGAAACTATTGGTCATATTGATATATGATTGCAACCAATTTGGTTTTGGGTTTTTGAGTGGGTGGTTTTTTTTTCCTCCTCCACATTTTATTTGTAAGGAAACACACAAATGAAGAGGGTTCACGTATATGTAAGCATTGGAGGCTGAAACTTGCTTTTGTACCGTGTGCCCCTTGTGGCCAAAACATATGATACTGAAACATTGTGATTTATCACTGTCTCCTTCAAAATATATACTATTATTCTTTTCCTGTGATGTCAATTGATTTGTTCCTTTATTTGTAAATTTTTTGCTCTGCAATTTTGTGAGTATTCTGCTGAAACTCAAGATTCCCATCTCTGTTTAATTCTAAATTCTAAAGGATTCTAAAATAGATGTTAGTATACCCATGAATGCAAAAAATACACAGGTCTCTTTGTAGAAAGCTATGTATCAGAACAATCCTGCCCCTACAAGTTTAACAGTGCATCATAAATAATAAATAAAATGTACATATATATGCTGTGATATAGTAAAAACATATTCAGGTAGAACTGTACATGTCAAATACTTAACTTCATGGTTAGTTGTAGGCTGATGTAGTTCATTAATTCTGGGCTTTTACATGCTGTAGTATAAAACTCCCAAGATAAATGCTAGAGATGCTGGGCAATGAAACGTACATGGATGCAACATTTTCCTAGTCATTGATCACTTTGCTGTAGTTCATTTTTAAAATCTACTTAATGCTTAGACTTGTAATCTGCTGGCTGACATGGAATTGTATCATAGCATTGTAGAATCATGAAATTGTTTGGGTTGGAAGGAACCTTTAACCACTGGATCAGGTTGTCAAAGCCCCATGCAACCTGGCCTTGAGCATTTTCAGGAAGGAGGCATCCACAACTTGTCCAGGCAGCGTGTTTCAGTGCCTCACTACCTTTACGGTGAAGATTTTCTTCCTTATGCCTATAGTAAATGTACTTGCTTTCAGTTTAAAGCCATTCCTCCTTGTCCTATCACTACATGTGATTGCAGTATGCCCCTCTCCATATTTCTTGCTGGCTCCCTTTAGATACCAGAAACCTGCTCTAAGGTCTCCCCAGGCTTTCTCTGGTCCAGGCTGAACAACTCCCACTCCTCATCCTGTCCTCATAGAGGGCTGTAGCCCTCTGATCATCTTGGTGGGCCAAGAGGAACAAGTCCTCCCCTGGACTTGCTCCAACATCTCTGTCCTTCTTGTGCTGAGGACTCCAGAGCTGGATGGAGCTCCAGCTCTAGGTAGGGTCTCACAGGAGCAGATTAGAGGGATCCTGCTGCCTTTGGTGCAGCCCAGGATATGATTGACTTTCTGGGATGTAAGGGCACATTGCTGGCTCGTATTGAGTTTCTCTTCCACCAACACCCAATAGTCATAGGGCTGTTACAAAATGAATTAATATTCTGCCATATCACTCTGATTTGATTTTGTGGTCAAAATAGCTAAGCAGTATCGCCTAGAATTCTGATATTTCAAGTAGGGATGGGATTTAAACAGATTTTTTTTAAAGCCATTCCAAGAGAAGTGGCTTGGATTTTACACACATATAATTAAAGTGTTGCAGTGCAAACTGTACCTGCTTTACAAATGAGATTAAAATCCAGGCCATTAGCAGCTCTATCTTCATAAAAATAACTGATCTGGTGTCAAATGGGATTATTGAACCAAAACTGAGAAATTCAGAGTGTTCTTGATATTCCAAAGGGATTCTCTCTTGATGGATGATCTAAGTTGAGGAGATATGATGCATAACATCATTTTGATGCACCCTTCTGCTAATATAATCTTTTATAAATGCTTTTGAACCTCACTCAACAATATCTAATCCATAATATTCTAGAAAATCTGCAAACACGAAAAGACATTTAGCAGGTTTTATAGATAATTCAGTGAAGTAAATTTTTAAAAATCTGAAATTTTCTGCTAATGATTTTTTATTTTTAAAAGCCAGGAAGCTTCTCAGATGTCCTTATAAAAGATCCTATTTTAAGGGCAGAGATATAGCAATAATAAAATATTAAGTATCAAAAGTAAAGAATATTTTATGCTATTTGCAACATAAAATAGGAAGCATATTGTTTCAGTTTATGGATACCAAGCTTTTATTAACATTTTCTAGACACTGTCCAAAAGATTAATCTATAGCTTGGCTTTTCACTATGAATAATGGGTAGATTCTTGCATCCTTAATATAATGTATCTGCATTATAGTTTACTGTAAGTTATAGTGAAGTGCTTTTTCGCAATAAAATAAGGAAATGCAGTGCCATTAAATAGTCATGTTTTGCTGTATTTTGCTGTGCTGTTGTGAGCTTTGTGATGGTCTGAACTGTAAAAACCAAAATTGTTCTGAGCAGTTATTAGGATCATCAAATATAAGACTTTTAGTCATATAAAAGATTAAATTTCTTAATCATTTTCGCATCACAATTGTAATAACTGTAACTCTAGCTGTCCTCTTTCTGAAAGGTTTCAGGTAGTTAATGAAGCTTGAGCATTAGGTCTTTGAGAAAAGTTTCTTAAATGTTTTGGCAAATCTAGAAATGAATTTTATTTTTCTTCCTTGAGACAGAAAGACTGGTGCTTGCAAAACCTATCTCTCTTAAGTGGTATAGTGCACGCACAGTAGTTGAACAGTCAAATGCAGTACTCTAAGGAAGAATCTCTGCACATTTTTGTATCTCTAAGGGAACAGTTTTCAGTGTTTACTTCATTGATCTGCCTCAGGTCCTGTTACACCAGGGTGGGAAGCCAAAAAATTAATTGGAGCAGTGGGTCTGTTAGCTTTACTGCTGATAACCATGGATAGACAACAATAACCACCTCTATACTCACCCTTTCATTGAGTTCACATTAGCACACCCCAGGTTCTGAACTGAAACAGCCTATGTAAACACATGTGGAAAAACTGCCATATGCTGTCAATTTCAGAACTGTTTTCATTTGCTGTGTTTGAGCAGTGTAGCCAAAGTCCTGTTTCAGTATAGGGCTGGGAGGGAGACCAAGATGTCAGGTTAGCTAGCTAGTCACCCTCATTGCTCATCTCCTAAGTGTTTATCTGGCCTAAGAGCTGATGTCTTCCCAGAAATGTGTCATGGCAGGCCATGGCAGGCATTGCTCTGCATTGCTGCCCATCAGCCTGCTGCCACTCATATGGTGTCATTAACAATTGCTCTTTCAAAGATGCTTGCATGGCAATGCACAAGCTCCTGACATATTTCAAACTGTTCCATCCTTGTTGTATTTGGATTACCTCTTCGTGTGTAGGATTGATGTTTATAAAGATTATAAGAAAAAAGACTGAGCTTTGTGAGCAAGAAAGGATTAGCTGTTTGCTAAGGTGTACATAATTTTCATAGAAGCAAAAAATCACATAATGGTTTGAGTTGGAAGGTATCAAAAAGACCATTTAGTCCAATCCCCCTGCTGAAGGCAGGAAACATTCCACTAAACCAGGTTGCTCAAAACCCCCATTCAACCTGGCCTTGCACACTTCCATGACTGGGGCATCCACAGCTCTCTGGGCAAACTGCTCCAGATTGCCAGTCTGTCAGATCACTTTTTATGTGTGTGATCTATCACATTTGGAGGGTTTTTTGGTTGTTTTTTGTTTGTTTGGGTTTTTTTTGGGTTTTGGTCGGGGTTTTTTTGTTTGGTTTTTTTTGGGGGGGGGTTGGTTTTTTTTTTTTGCATTTTGTTTGAGTACTTTTTGCTGCAGGTCTCTGTGGAGTAGAAGAGATACTTGAAGTACATGTGAAATCATGTAGATGTACTCATGAAGATTACTGCTCTCATCAAGGCTATAGACAGGTACTTGTAATTCAGAATGCAAACTGGGAGAAGACCCTGTTAGGTATAATTATTGATAAGTAATCTGGAGGGGGAAAGAAAGACGGAATAATATGTTTTTAAAATGCTGTCAGCTTTTTAAGTTTAAATGGAAATTTTCCCTGGTAAGAAATGACGTGAAATGGCAATTCAAATACCCTTTTTGTTTACTGAGATGCTTTAAGGCCTTTACCACCTGCTGAGTGCCTGGAAGGACGAATAAGCATTGGAGTGACAGGTTTCACACTGCTATGTCATAGATTTGCACAGCAGGACAGAGTGGTTTCCGACACTATTGGCTGATCTGTTTTTCAAATAGAAGTCTGCATTTCAAATTTTGAAAGAAAAAGGTTCTTTTCATCTTTGCAGTTCCAAAAAGAAATTAATTTTTTATGTAATCCTTCCTGAAAATTATGAAGCGTCTCCAAATACAGAACATTAAAGGAATTATATACTAGACAATAACCTGAAGAAGGGAATTTAATTTAGAAGCTTAAACCCACGAGAAGAATATATGCATTTACATTTGTGAAAATTACCAGAAACCATTATTCTGTTTAAACTGTCTACTTTAAAACTGTTCATTTGTAAGACCAATACAGATACTAGTTGGTGGAAAAAAAGGCAAAAGGCACAAAGTAAATCATGTGGTAATTCAATTACACTGGACCAAGGCAGGGTTCCCATGGTGGCAGCATGACACATTAAGCGTTGAGACATTTGAAACATTCCTTTGATTGTGGCCAAGTTGGACTTACAGCTTTTTATTTAGGCAGTTAATCCTCAGCCTTGCTAAGGAGCAAGGCTTGCATGCCATTCTTTACCGTGACTTGTCTGTGGGTTGTAAAAAAGTTAAATTTATTATTATTCAAATGTTCAATTACTGTTTGGCAAGCCGATAAAGAAGTCCATATACAAGAATTAAAATAAATACACATTCAAGTTGTTGATTAATTTTCAAAAATAATCTCATAGCCATTGTTAATAGACAATTAAGGAAAAAAACATTTAAAATAAAACAGAATTTTTTTTAATTTGTAGAGTAAGCTTTATTTTAAGAAGTCTTTCAGATAATGATTAAGACATGGGTATAAAGGAAGCTATACTAATTGCTTTTGTAGATAAAATTATCAAGACATTGATTTAAGTTTTTGATCATAGATCATATCTTGAAAGTCAGCCGAATTTAACAGTTTGTTCTTTCATATTTTTTACGTATAAGGACAGCCATGGAATTAAAAATTAATAGCAAATATTAAGAGTGTGGTGTTCACCTCACCAAGACAATTTAGCAACCAAGATGTTCTCAGTAACAGAATGAAATATAAAACTGCTGTGATGGTGTCTAGAAGAAGCAAAAAATTTATGGGGGTATACAGGGTTACCCATCTCTAGATTTAAAGCTGCCCTTGCTGTCCTCTTCACAACAGAAGAAATAAAGCCCATCAGCTTGCATGAAGCAAGGATTAAATTAAAAAAATATTTTGTGCAGGGAAAAAGTCGCTTCCTAGAATTACTGAAACTGAAAAAAAAAAGCAGTTGCCATGGAACACAGAAGACACGGATTCAGTTTCTTTTTTCAATTTGTTCACAAGATCATGCAGTCAAGTACAGCCCAGCCCAAGTGAGTACCTACACAGTATTTTCTGGACTGAGTGTGCATTATTCTATATTTATGTTATTGATGCTCTTCAGTTTATGTAAATAAACAGCTGATGATGTGGAAAATTGAGCCTGGGCTCTTCTTCTTATGCGAAAAAATTAACAACTAAATAGAATCAATATCTCTTATGTACCATCCCAGCTTTTCTTCTTTTTCTTTTTTTTTCTTTTTCTTTTGTGGCAGCTACCACCTACTAAAGCCCATGTCAGCTTTTCTTTACTACTATTGCAGAAGAACATAGTATAAGCTACAATTACACCTTCATTTTGGTAGCCAACATGCTATATTGCCTTCAACACTGTAGTTACTTGGTGCCTCCTACTCATAATGTATTTATCCTCACAGTGCTCCTATGATGTGGAGCAGATGGTAAAGTGAGTCACGAGGTACAGAGCTTGACTCTTCAAGATCAGACAAGAAGATTGTGGTGAAACCAGTCCTAGGTTTCCTTCATTTTCTGCCAGACCCCTGGTGTGTTACTGGGAACTGTGAGAGCTTCCCCTCAAGGGAAAATGGACATTGATTATGGATAGTAGACAGATTCTTCTCCTTTACCTACATCCTTGGGGAAAAAAGAAAAGAGGAAGTAATGTTGTGGGCCTAGTCTTATGTAAACTTCCAAAAGTGGTGGTTCCAGCTTGGCAAAGCTGAACAGTATTGTAGAATACTCAAATCATGTTGACTAGGAGACTGTTAAAGACAATTTTTAGACACACAAGAAGTGCAGCTCTCTTGCATTTCCTCTGACTCCAGCACATGTTGGCTCCTACTGAGTTCAGCCAACAGATGATTAATTTTAGTCTATTGATTCTACTGGCAACTACTACAAGTGTCTCCTCTTGGATGAGGACATGGGAGCTGTGTGTGATGTATTACACTCTTTCCATGTAGCCTTCTGCACAAGGTACCCATCTGGCAGCACTTCTGTGAGATGTGGTGGGTATGACTGAACGAGGCAGATTCTTTTCTGGTAATCTGCTCATCCTCCTAGAGTGAGAAACCATTGTTTTCCACTCAACTCTTTTGGAAACTATGTTGTCTCTGACACACCACTGGAAACCTTTTTGGCAGCAGAGGTGAAGATACCTCATTTGACACTCTTGAGTGATTTTGAGCTTTCACATTACTAAACATGTATTCCATTAGCCATCGAGCGCAGTAGTCACATGGTAATTTGTGTAAAACATAAATGCCTCAGCATGATATGGGAAAGGTTCCCAGAAAGTACAAAAAAAAAAAAGACTTTTGGTATTTAGTGTAACCTGACACAATGGGAGCAGAATACAGTTTAGCACAACAGGTACCATCTTTTCCCAGCAGTCCCTAGATTCTGATTCTGTTCTGTTTCTTTCTTTCTTCTTTTTCTGTTCTGTCTTCCTGTCCCCCCTCTTATTTTACCTGTTATATTCTTAGAGAAAATGATTTAATTATGGAATTTAATTTTTTTACTACAGATAGTAAGAAATTTTTCTGTGGAATAGGTTTCTTTGGTAATTTAGTTTTATATTGTTCTTATATTTAAAATATTTGCAGGGAGATTGAGATTTCAAAGAATATGCCGGTTCTGATATTTTGGTATAGAAGATTATATGATTTAGCATTACTTTAAGGATCAAAATATATTAAACTGAATGTTGATACCTTGCACACTAAATTTAAAAAATCACATCAAAAATCTAAAATTAAGACAAAAAAAATCTAGAATTTATAAGTTTGGATAAGTTATTAAGGCATTTTGTCTATCTTGGTTATATTTTATTTTATTTGGATTAAGGAAAAATTCTAATTTTGATTTATTATGCTATTTGGAGTGGAAGGAATAATTAAAGTCCTGAAGTTTTCATGAGGAAAAAAAGACCCCATTTTTTTCTATAATTTCACAGTCTATCCAATAAGGTCTTGGTGTAAATTTTGGCATTGAGGCGTATCAGCCAATGGAGCTTAATAGGCAATCTCTCCTGAAGAAGGGATATTACAGCTGATAGTGTGGTAGGGAGGTTGTTTACTGCTTCTGTGTGAAAAGCCAGGCAAAACAACATACAGGAGGGTACAAGATGGCAAAGACAACCCAGAGGCTTAAGGCTGAGCTTGAAATAAAAATTTGTTTTTAACATTAAATAATAATATTTACTATTTAATTATATGGAATTTATAATTTTGATGTTTTGGAAATAGAGTTTTCACTTTTTTTCATTCAGTTTTCCATTTCTAAATAATTTCAAATTTAATCAGCAACTTTTAGCAAAAATTGATGCAGAATATTGCAGAATTCTCAGAATATTTTTGCAGGTTATTTCTATTATTTTAAATATGTTATTTTGCTTTGTATTTACCTGTGAATTTACTGAGAATTATAATGAAATTATATTTGTCAATATAATACTAAGAAGGAGAAGGATTTATTAGACATAATAAAAACTTGCATGACCAAGATTATCTGTAAACTCCTCGCCATCCTTGCAATTCAGCAGTAATTTAGGGAGTTATACTGAAGGAATAAGAAGAAACTTCACCAAAATCCCTTTTTTTTAAAACATCTTTACCTGTGCTGCTTCATGACATTTCATTTCCCTCTTCTCTTGCAGAATTTACCCTCTACACTGTTAGCTTTCAGACTTAACCCTGTCCTTTAATGCTAACATAGTCAACTCAGCCCATGGAAAATATCAGAGACTTCCAGTTTTCTATTAATTTATTTTCAAGTACTAATATTTTTTGAACGTTGCAGATTTCCTGTGTGTGAATTAATATGTGTTTAAATGTTATTGCTATGCATGTAAAGTCTGTCAGTCCCCTCTGAAGCTTTTCTTTATTTCTAAAGTGACAGGGCAGTTGTAGGAATAAGTAAAAGTCTGTTTGGGAAGAAGTTACCACCTAAAGTATTGAAGAGGGTTATACTTTAGATGGCACACTGCAGCTTTGGGGCCAGGAACCGAGACACCTACTTCCTGAGGAAGCCAGTTTTGGAAGAGTGCAGTTCTTTGCCCTTCAGGAAGTCCAAATAAGCAGGAAATTATCTCCACTGACAAATTATTTTAAGTTTAGATCAGTAGAGTGGCTGGCAATAAACATAATCCTAGGTTTGAGAAATAAACCTGCAGTTCAGCAAACTGTTCTAGCTGGGTTTCTGACATCTGCCCTAGGGATTCTGCACTGAAGTATAAAACATATGATGCAATGGTGCAGAACAAATTACATTTAAAACAAATGAAGGAAAGGACATCAAAATGCCCAGAAATGTCAAGCTTGGTAGAAAAATAATGACAGGAGATGAGCTGATTTAGCACTAGTAAGTTAACAAGAATGGTTTTTGGTCTTCAAGCAAGTTGAAGTTGAGAAGTTGCTACAGGAAAAAATTAATATCTAGTTGTCTAGGCATGTCTAATTAGCCAAGGCATGGGTACATTTACTCCTGCTTTTGGGCAGGCCTGTTGATCATAACCCCTTCCACCACATATTTTGTGAGGGTTAATCCAAATATCATAATCCAAAGGAGGGAAAATTGCCAAAATGAGGAGTTTGGCGGTTTAAAGCTTTTTGTTGAGACACATATCACATAAGAACTAAAAAATAACAAATAGAAACCAAACAGTTGAGGGCGGATATTAAGGCAGGTCACCTGCAGGGGACATGAGCTGGGTGGCAGGTGGCAAGCAGCTCTTTAGTGTCCCAAAAAGAAAGAGCTGCTGATGGCATGTATTATGGTTTCTGATATGATGTTGGAGAATGGAACATACCTTTTGGGAAAAGATCCTTGAAACTGTTTGTTGCAACTGCGCCCTTCCAAAACTGCAATCTCAAAATTTAGGAAATGCTGCATAATGTAGAAGGTCCAAAGACAGCAAAATCATAAAATTTCTTGAGAGTACTATATTCTGGGGAACCTAATTCTATCTCTTTCTACCGGAAGAGAACAATGAAAATAAACTTGTATTGATTTCATTATTTTACATTCAAAGGATGTACCGGAAATGCTTTTCAAGAGTTTCAGTGAGATGCATCTTTGTTCCAAGAAATCTTGCCCTCTAAATTTCAAATACAAGACGAATGAGGATGACACGTAGTAAGAAGGATACTGGGGTAAAGAGGATCAAAGAGCACAGTGATGAAATGTTACAAGGCTCAGGTTAGGCACAAGAATAAATTGCACAAGATAATAAAGAAAAATAGAATGGCTACCGTGCTGTTTTGCCTACTCTGGTCAATAAATTATTTCAGTAGTGTTGTGAGTATCATCCATCTTTATGTACCAACTCAAGGGAGACCAACAACCTAAGACTTGTTGCTTCCTGGCTTCCTTCAGAGCCCCATCTCACCCACGTGCATGGTGGCTCCTCTGCTTCCTTTGCCCAGTGCCCTCCTCGCTTAATCAAACTGTCTTGTGCCTCCTCATCACCACTGCAGTGCCAGAAGCTGGGCTCTGCTGAAGGGGATGGGCAACATGCCACAGGTTTCAGCACAGCCAAGATTTTGCTTGAGCTGAGAGTAGAGTTATGCCACGTTTGGCAGGCAAGCCCAGCTTGCTCCATCTGCCAGCGTGGCAGCAAGGGAAGCATCTGGAAATAGAGTTGGTGCTTCCGCCTTCCCCTTGCTGGGTGACACTCATTCTGCCAGCCGTGGGGCTGTAGTGGGCACAGAGATGGCAGAGAGATGGCTTCAGAATGGAAATCTAGGAAGATAAGCAGACAGCTTTTGGCCAGAGGAGTCACGATAATTTCGGGCGATAGAAATTGTCACAACAGTGCCTGCCAAGGGAGGTAAACAGTTATCAGGCACCAAAATTGCCAAAGAGTAAGAGATAAGGAAGGAAGATGAAACTAAAAATTTAAGCATGTGCTGTGGATACTCTAGGGTGTCTCATGGTCAATCCAGAAGCATTTAGTTTACTTTTCAACATAATGTGGCAGATCCTGTATGGTCATTCTTGGCTGTGATGTTCATTATTTCAGACTCCATGCCATTAAAAAACATATAATTTATTTTCTTGAAGCACTTGCAATATTGCATCTATTATATTAGGAATACAAATGTTTCCTTCATGTCTTAGATTAAAATGGAAAGCTTATTAATGATAGAGAAACTCTATGAAATTATTCATTTTGAAATATTAACATTATAAACCCTTTTCCAGAAGTTTATAAAGCAAACACTCCACAGTGACATTTTGTTGCCAGATTTTGAGTTGTGATTAAGGAAGGCTTATGAGATGTAGGGGTTTTTTTACCACACCAGTAATTCTCTTTTGAATACAGCTATTCTTTAGACTTTAAAATACAAATTAAATATTAACTAAAAGAGGCTTCATTTGTTGTAACAGAATATCAAAACTACATGTAATTTTCTTCTTAATTAAACATTTAGTTCTCTGAGTACTGAAAAAATAACTTCAATGTCAAATTTAAGTAGACTAATTCAGTTCAAAAACACTTTGAAATTTTAATAATTTTAAAATAAAAGCTGAGCTTGATGCCTTTGCAGTATTGAAGACAAAGAAAAATTAGACATTAAACTATCTCATCCATCTGATTGTGAAATAGTGACTTTTTTATTTAGAAATATTTTTGCTATAAATCTTCATTTGTAACTACAAAGGATGCACATCAAATCAGAAGTCATGAAATATAAGTCTATTGCACTTTAAAATGGTTCCTTTATGGAATTCCGCTTATGTCCACATATTTTTTCAGGTTTTCACATGTAACAGCAGGACCACCTACTCCATCTGATCCTAATCCCTTTAAAGCCCACTTTTCCACTTGGGAAAAGAACTGAAAATGTGTTTCACATTTCAGGTGGAGCAATGAGATGTGCTACAGACTCTCCATGCTCTGTTTCAAACCCAAGTGACTTCATGCTCCTCATAGTCCAGGGCAAAGTATCAAGTTGCCCTGTATAAACTGTTTTTTTTTTTTTTTTTTTTTTATCTTTGGAAGTCAGATTATTGGGAAATAGGTCTTGGACAAGACTCTGAGGAAAGACTAGGGGACTTGGGAGATGGTACAAGGGTTGTGGAGAACCTTTGTCTTTTGTCTCTGTAGCACAAAATCTGCTCAGGTAGTTGAGGGTGCCTTTTGATTCATATCTTATTTATGGAAGTGTAGACAACTCCCCCTGCTTGAAATTTTCTTCTCATTGCTGATGAGCAGATGCCTGTTATCTTCTTCCTACTTATCTTTCTTCTATCTACCTCCTCACCCCTGCCAAGTCATGGCTTCAGATCAGTACTTGTGAGAAATTTATATAGTATGTGACTGAACTGAGCTTATCTCTGCTGAAACACTAATGTAAAACTCTTGCAATTTTGCAAGAAATGACCTTACAGGGGAGTTTGAAGCAGGTCCCTCTAGGTACTTTCTTAAATTAGGGCATCAGGCCACAATCCTAGGGATACACTGAGTACTGAAATAGTTGTACAATTAATATCAATATAATTCCATCTTTCTATCTCTCAGTATAAATCTAATAAGTTGATATTAATGCCATATATTGATATTAATGGACCTGAGAGCAATCTGGTCTAATGAAAGCTTTTCCCACAAGGAAGTCTGTTATGTCAAAACACAAATATTTGCTTAGTCCACCTTTATTTCCCGTTTGAGGTGCATACACATCTCGTGGATACCAAAGTGCTGGGCAGAGACAATTTGAGCACTGAAAGCAGTGCCTGTGTGCCCTGCTTGTTTTGCAGGGCAGGCATGGTTGATACTTTGGTTATACAATATAAACATGAGGGTCATTAACCTTCTGCACACTCCAACAGCTATTTTAAGGAAAACTGCGTTTTGAAAATTCATATAGCATGGAGAATAAGTTATACTAATGCTGCCCAAAATGTTTTAATGTTTACAGAACAAAAGTAGCAATATGTATATTATAAACGTCTCAGTCTTAGCTCGTATCCCTTACAATTTTTACACAGGTATATTCACACAATTAACCCTGTGCTTATTTCAAAGAAAGTAACCCAGTGGTTATGATGAAATACGTTTCTGCTGAATATCTCAGAGAGAAATTCTTGACATGAACATTTTTAATATACCCTGCTAATATTTGGAATGGCACTTTTAAAACAATTGTAATCAGTCAGTTAAGTAGAAGATTGGTTTTTGAATTGATAGAAAGCTTTTTCTATACCAAAATTAAATTCTCTAATTTCTGACAGGATGCTTTAACAAAAATGCTTCAATTCCCCTTCCAGCCCAGAAAGTTGAACTCAGAATTCCCTATAAAGCTGTACTCATCACTTCCATAAAACCATAAATTCTTATTTTCTGTTAGAGAGATACTATTTTATAAGTTAGAAATTCAGAGCTTTCACTTAGAACTGTTTGAAAAATTATTCTAATCACATTCTGATATACATCCTTTCTTGACAACTGAAGCTGTATATAACACAGGCTTACTAAATCCATTTAAACAGACTTTTCTTGGAAGTAGGAAATACCTGTGGAGATATATCAGCTCTGGAAGATACAGCGATAAAATCCATCCAAAATAAAAAGCATAGAGAGAAATCATCTCAGGAAGAACAAGTAAACAAAATTATATTTGAAATCCTCAGTTGTAAAATTACTGGTTTTAACTGCCTAGCCAAAGATAAAAAAAAAACAAACCGAAAAACAATATATGTGAGACACCTGTGCCCACAGAAAATGATATTTTTTGACCAGTAGGCCAACATTCCCTCCTTTTTTTTTTTTTGTTCCACCTCCTGTTTAGCTCAAGATGGGACAGGGAGGAAATGTTCTGGTGATAATTTGTAAAATATGTAAAACATGTGTTACATTTATTTTCCCCTCTGTCTGCATTTTACATATATATATTATCACCTTGTAAAAAAGAAGCCTCTTTGACTTCTGTGAATGAAAGCAGGAAGATGATAGCAGAGTGTCCTTTTATGGATATCACAGGACTTATTTCTTACACTGTGACCTGCAGGCAGAGAAGAAACTACCGTGCTTCTGGGAGTGCTGGTCCCTCATAATTTCAGGGTCGTTGGTGGACTCTGTTGAACCTCTCTGCTTCTCACCCTGGCTTTTGCCTGAAAAGGAATTTTGTGCTGTCACAGTCCAGCACATGGGGCCCCGCAGGGAGCCAGCAAGCTCCCCAAGTGTGACGAAACTTGGAACTACTACTTTAATTTTACTTTGGCTTTAGTTTGCGAGCAACGAGAAACTCTACAGGAGCAGCTTATGCCTTGATAATTTAGGAACAAAGACATGCAGTCATGCACAATATCCTTTCAGATGAGTCTGTTTGAAGTCAAGCTGGTGTGGGGCTTCCAAACGAGCTGATAAAGACATGTTCAGATTTTTCACCCCACATAGTGAAATTGCATGCCATGCTGCTAAGAGTGAGCCTTTTTCTGCACCCTTAAGGGTTTAACACAAACTGCTGCAACATAGCTTAATGCCTTCTTATTCTGATGCCAATATGCACTTTGAGAAAACTGAGTACATATGCAAGTTTAAAAGGGCAAGGAAAAAAAAAATTCTGTTTCTTTACTTCTTATTTGTGTGTAACAGCTTTTCTAACAAAATATTTTCAAGTACTGAGACTGATCATATCTGAGGTTGGAAGGAGAGATGGAATGACACTGAAATGTTTAGTAGACATGTTTGTTTGGCTAAGCAGTCCTAGCAGGCAAAATTTTTCTCTGTTGGATATTTTTGGTTAAATTTGTTTGTTGTATTCTTTTTTAAGCCAGCCTTTACTTAGGATGCAGCAGGAATTTGGAGGAAGTAATTTTCTTTGGGCTGCAGCTGAAGTTTTCAAGCAAAGTCCTCTAGGGTCAATTTTCTTGGTGTTTTCTTTGACCAGATTCCTGTCAAAAGTTAAAACAATCAGTTTTAGATATACTCTTGAGTATAGGATCTTTAATAGTCCTTTTAATTCTGAGGAAGGGCAAGGAAATAACAGTTAAAGAAGATTTGAGAGAAGGTTAATTAAATGAGAAAAAGTAGTAGTTGAATAATTGGAATTTCTTTTGACATTTCTCTTCAGAAGTGCATTCTTCTTGATGCAGCTTGGCATCTTATTTATATGGTCTGTTACTCTTCAGACTATTTTTCTCTTTATGTGTTCTTAAATATGAGTAGATTTGTATAGCTCAGTCTTCCCATACAAATAGGCTCGTGGGTTATATGCATAAATTAGTTGTTTGCTGGAGTTATCCAAATGATGAGTGATATTAGAACTATAATTCTGATTTATTTGATTAAAATTTGTTTTAGTAACTTGTTTTCCACTTCTGTGGCTGAGGTGGTTCAAACAAAAAATACAGTGAAAGTAACAAGCAAAAGTTCAAGGGCAGAATCAAAAGTAACTTGGAGGCTTGTATTTCTTTGTGCTTTCTCTTGTAAAAAAAAAAAAATCAAATTGCCTGAATTTGTGTGAGAAAAGACACTGAAATGGATTTGGGATATGTGACCCAGTAACCAGAGAAAGGTATTTTCAAAAATACCATCAGAAGTAGGCTAACTGGGACATTAACCATGCTGTGTATGAGTTGCTGGCACCTATGTTAGGCTTTAAATAAAATCTGTTAAGGAAAATGGTAGGTATCATTGGGTGGGAAAGGTTAGAGACGGAGACCAGAATTAAGGCAAAATGATAATGAAAATTTGCAATCATATTTATTCCTCTCACTTCTGTCTTGGCATATATTTTGATTTCCCAAGACTGTAACTTGCAGTTTTCAGTTCCACAGAAAATGCTTTTGTCCCAAGGGCTGCAGCAAGGTCTGTGCTTCTATTCTGACCCTGATTAATTTATTGCTTCCCTCCAAGTTGAAATCACTGTCTGTAAGTTGCAATAAGGTCTATTCTTGAAAAGGCTTTTAAATGAGGAAATATAACTAAAAATATACATTGTCCAACTTTAATACTGCGAAATGCATAGTAAGGGATTTTGAAATAGTGTTAGCCAGTGAGTCCAATACGCACAAGCCATTAAAGCAGAACTCATATTTATCCTAATGATTAAAAAATGACAATACAATTTCTAAATTGGCTCATTAAATTATGTATGCTTTTTACAGAGGTAGGGCTGTAGATGTAAATATGTCTTAGCATTTGTAATCTTCTGTTGAAATTATTTATTCCAAATTTTTCTCTTTATTTTAAATATATTTATTTCCCTTTGACTTGATACAAAAATTAACTTTTGACAAACATTCAGTTAAAGCAAGGCACATATATCCATCACTTGGTCAATTTTTACTTGTAAAGCCAGGAACAGGCTGGAGTTGAGTTTCTCTTTGTTACCTTGGAAACAAACGGAGGTTTGGCTTTAAGAAGCTCTACACTTGAAATGAGGGGTGGAGCTTTGATGTTGTGGTTCTTGTTATGATTCAGAAAGGGAGGGCTGTTCTTGAAGAGATTCTGGCATCTTGCACTTAAAGGGATACAGAATCTACTGAACGTAATAGCAACCAGGTAGTTTCATGTAATAGGATGAAAGGGAAATGAGGAAATGGCATTTGCATCAAGTCATTAGCTTTCAGCTTCTGGTGCTGGGTTGGGTGGCTCATCCTCCTGCAAAGGTGCCTAGATAAAACAGGATGATTGTTGCTGTCAATTTATTTATCTTCCAAATAAAGATATACTGCCAATAATTTGCAGTAAAACATTTTTACTTACATTAACAGCTTATTAACAATTTTCCAAGCAGTTCATGAATTGAGTTAAGCAAAGTTTCTGATGTTTCAGGGAGTGTCTAGTAGGTAATCTTGGTAATCTTTTGTTCCTGCTGAGGGAAGTTTTGAAATTTGACAAAGAAACTCTCTCTATTGGATAAGCAGACATTTTGAATTGTAGTTTGAATAACGATGATATCGAAATGAGGTACTTTATTTAGGATTTTGTAGTTTAGTTTCTACTGTTATCTTTTGCTTGTGCAGTATGGAAAAAAATATTGATATATATCATCAAGACAATTTCAAAATAGAAAAAAAATAAGTTTTGGAATATAACTACTTTGTTGAATTTTACACAATAGAATGAGATAAAGGGCCTCTGGGATTTACAGGGATTTGAATTAATTCTCTCTATACTCTGGCTGTGGTGAGAACTATTAATATACTCATTTTACAATAAATGTAATTAGGCTTTCATTCCACTATCGTTAATACCTGATCTGTGTGCTACTGGGTGACCCAGGAGCGCTAATTTCATCTAAATGAGAAATGAACACAAAATTTTATTTCTGGAAAATTAGCCAGAACACATATACAGAGTTTATATTGACCTCTGACGTTTATGCTAGTTTTTTTCTGGGCAGCAGTGGACAGACAGTATTTGAGCAGTCTCAAGCTCACCAGTGTAAAACTAATTCACCAAAAAAGCCCTGCTTTGCACTCCTTTGAATCAGCAGCTGGCGTTTCCACATGATCAGTGGTTTGCATCACGAATCCATGATGGTTTTGATCTAACAAGGTATTTCAAAGCTGGATTTGCATTAGTATCAAGTACCATAATTAGGCATAGTTTTGAAACCAGTTAATATTTTGGGGATTTCTGTAGGAATAGAAATAGGGAAGACTAATACACTGGTTCAGTTTTGTGTCTCTAAACATTGGTTCAACAAACCTTGTGAGCATGGGTTCTACTAAGCATGTGAATAGTGCTGAAGCAAATGTTACCCTGAGCCAAATAGTACAAATTTACTCACAGCTGTGTGATTGATGAATAGTAATTGATTGGATCATTTTGGATTGATTTTTCTCTTGTTACTCTTTTTCCTATACTTTCTGATGATCTTGTTTGATTTTATTAAGAGCAATTAAATAAAATTTAGCATGTTCTTGGCATAATGCACATAAGAGTAATAGATAATTTCCCTAAAATTTATATTCAATGTAAAAAATGTATATTATCAGGAAATGCATTGAAAAAAAGAAAAAAAACACACAATAAGGTAAACAGCAGCAATATTTAAATAAACATGATCAAGACTGCAGTAATTAGATACATCTTAGATTTCTGTCCTTTATTAATATCTTCTCTCCTGTGTGAATATAATAATAAATTATTATCTTTGAAATCTGGTGCTTCTGCAAGCCTTTGTTTGGTAAAGTATATTGTATGTGATTGTTGTTTTTATATGGCTAGCAAGCTGCTCACAGGAATTTATAAAATAGGTTCCAAATTTATTTTCACTTTTTATTCTTGCTTCTCAATATTCTAGTTTAACTTAGGGTGGATAATGAAAGCAGCCTGCTGTCTGTTTCAGTTAGTTCAAGCTGTAGTCCCCAGCCAGGGTAATTTTATGGTTTACACATATTAGCACAGCATTGGCATGCTCGGGTTTCCATTTCAGCAGGAACAAGAAAACCAAATAAGTAAGCTGTTTCAATTGATTTTCTCTGTAAAAAAAATCATGACAACATTACCTCTGAGATAAATCTGTGCATTAAATAAAAACCAAGCGCATGTTTCCTCCAGCCAAACCCAGACCACCACCATATAACAGCAGGACTCAATTACGTGAAATAGTTTTATTTTGGTTTGGTGCTTTTTTTTTTTTTTTTTTTTGTGGGTTTTGTTGTTGCTGTTGTTGTTGGTTTTTGTGTTTGTTTTTTGTGGATGAGGCTTTATATTCTATTTTATAGAATAAACTTTGGAGCTTCCTTGTCTCATTCTGAACTCTATTACTAATAAATAGGTAGCTGCTAATTTAGGAGTAATTTTGTTTGAGAAACTTACTGCCTGTGAAAGGGATGTTTCAGGACAGTGTGCTCCTCAGCCTCATTTGTGGCAGGAGCTCGGTGCCTCCTCTCTCACACAACTCAGGCACTAAGGCTCCATCTCCTATGTGCATGTACTGTGATGGCAGCAGCTCTCCCCCTCTCCTGCCTGAGCCTAGCAGTGAGCAATCCATGTAGCCAGCCACTGCAGAGCCCTCACTGCATTCCTCCCTCTTACCAGCTGGAGCAGATCCAGAAGATGATCACATTTTGGGGATACAGAGAACTGGGGAGACTTTGTCTCACTTCTGCTGGTGGTCCCTCTTCCATGGTGCTTCGAAGTACTGCTGGCTGAGGATTGCCGCTGAGTCCATGCTACCAAATGTGGTGTGCTTGCAATTGATCTGAATTAGCAGTTCAGGATTTTGTTTCTTGTAATTTATGGATTGGAAGGGGAAACAGCAGAGCAGTGACATTATCCTACAACTTTTATAAACCTGCTTCTTTCCCTGCACAATATGGCCAGTTTAATGGGATGATTCAGGACATGTGGGTCTTTCCTTCTTCAGGGAAGCTGGCAGGATGGTCAGACATATACAGTAGATAGATATACTACCATATGGCCATTTTAAAGAGTGGTCTGGGCTTTTTTTTCTGATTACACCCAAACTTTGACCCTTTAAACTACTACCGATTAACTTACACAGGATGTTCTATTGATCTACTTACACAGTATGTTCTATTGATCTACTTACATCTAAGGTCATTAAACACATAAAACGAACTACAAGCAGAGTAAAATACAGCATTATCAAAACTAACATATAGAGCACATTATTATAAGCCTAATACTGCTGTTTATAGTTCATGAAATATGTTCACAGAAATGCTCAAGTGCTGTACCAGCATGAAATGACAAAAGCATTTGTGGAAGTGTCCAGAATGTGTGGTGTTATATGCAAAAAATGCCAGGGCTCTAGTGGCCAAACATTCATTAAAAAAAGTGCTTTACAGTAGTAATACATGCTTTCCTGTTGGATTAGAATAAAACACAATGGCTTTGTTTATGGTCATAGTCATTAATCCAATTTAAGAGGTGGGAGCATCCCACACAAGGGATGGTTTAGTTTAGATAATTCCCATACAAAGCTGGATACATTTTTTCCAATTCATTTTCCTTCATATTTCCAGCTATTTATTGGCTTAGCTACTCCTGGCAAACTGTGGGATAATTCCTCTGAGTGAGGTGACGCTCTATTATCTCCAACTGTTATAAAGACATTCAGCATTTAGCATTGAAAAGAGATGAATGAGGTAATTTTTTTCTTTCTTTTTCTTTCTTTCTTTCTTTCTTTCTTTCTTTCTTTCTTTCTTTCTTTCTTTCTTTCTTTCTTTCTTTCTTTCTTTCTTTCTTTCTTTCTTTCTTTCTTTCTTTCTTTCTTTCTCTTTCTTTTTCTTTCTTCCTTCCTTCCTTCCTTCCTTCCTTCCTTCCTTCCTTCCTTCCTTCCTTCCTTCCTTCCTTCCTTCCTTCCTTCCTTCCTTCCTTCCTTCCTTCCTTCCTTCCTTCCTTCCTTCCTTCCTTCCTTCCTTCCTTCCTTCCTTCCTTCCTTCCTTCCTTCCTTCCTTCCTTCCTTCCTTCCTTCCTTCCTTCCTTCCTTCCTTCCTTCCTTCCTTCCTTCCTTCCTTCCTTCCTTCCTTCCTTCCTTCCTTCCTTCCTTCCTTCCCTCTCTTTCTCTCTCTCTTTCTTTTGTCTTTCTCTTTCTTTCTCTCTTTCTCTTTCTTTCTTTCTCTCTTTCTCTTTCTCTCTCTTTCATTTGTTTTTGTGACTTTCTCTCTCTTTTTCTTTCCTGTTTGCTTGCACTTGCTATCTTACTTTCTTCCTTGGTTTTCTGCTTTTCTCACTTCGTTGCTTTGCTTGCTTTCTTGCTTTCTTACTTCCTCTCCTTCCTTCCTTCCTTCCTTCTTTCAGTGGCAGCCATAACTAAAAGGAATACTAGAAAAAAAAAGTATCAAAAGTGGATCAACAAGATTCTGTCTTCAAATAAGATGTCTCTTGGTTGTTTTAAATGTAAACTGTGCAGAGTTTATCTTATTTTTTAGCATTATCTTAATAATCCTAACAATTCTGAAAGCCTAGCTAATGTTTTCCAAGTAGTTACATAACTGTCTAAAGACAAGAAGATGCTTCATCTGAACAGTTCTGTACATGTATAGATATCAATATCATCAATATTTCTTTCCCTAATGGTTTGTTTCATAGTGATTCAGTATTTTTTATATTTTATGTATGTAAATATTTGTATAGTGTATATGTATAGATATCTTAACATTTATATGGAACATTATCAAACATATATTCATATTAGTTTATTAAATCCTTCCACAATTAAAATAGCTTAAAACCATGAATTTTTTAATATGCATTGACTAAGGTTTAAAAAAAGAGACTAAAAAAATACTGCTGACATATACCTTCAGGAATAATATTATTTCCTTTAGATGGATGTGCTTGTATTCAAAGCCACAGATCCACTGTAGCCTTGTGTTTGCAGGCTGCAGTGATTGCAAGAGATAAGTGTTCTGTGTTTGAAGGATAGGAAGATTTTGGGGGAAAATTTGAATGGGTTCCATAAGGGGCCCATATACAATGTGATCCAACTAGTCAAACCTCCTCACAGGAAGACATAAGCAAGCCAAAAGTGGTAGTAGAAGTCTGTAAGAAGCTTATTTGCTTTATGATGTGGAGGGAGAAATTCATATCTGCTACATGCAGATTCTGGGGGCCTGGCACAACGTCCTTATCCTAAGGTTTTGTGCAGAGTTATGGAGATTTCTGAACACATTTTTGCCAAACACCAAACAAAACAATGACAGTTGCACTGCACATTTAGCTACAATTCTTCAATTTTGAAAAATTTTACCTACTTTCTTAGATTCATTTGTTCTTTAAGGAAAATCCTGAGCAAGGACACGGTTGGGCAAAAATTACATATTTTGACCATTAGCCCTCTCTGCCTTGCTTTTCCTATCTCTGCTTGTTGCGTACCCAATCCCCTTGAGTACAGAAAATTTTGATGAATTAGGTCATATTTACAAAACACTTTGAAGTTGGAAGGCAGTGGACAATTAATCAGCATTATAACTTTATTTTTCATTAGAGTGAGATACTTGCTGTAAAGCAATGAGTGCAATTTAAAGTTTCCATCAAAGACTACAAAGGGCATGTGCTCCTTTTTGCTTTGAAAATATAATTATCATGTGTTAATATAGTCTATGAAGTAGGCTATCTTCTCATGCACAGACTCTTCTGAAAAATGGTGGAGGAAGCCAGAAGAGCTAATTTCCCATTTGGATTGCTCTGGGATGTATGTGCTATAACAATGGGGAAATGTAAGTGATTGCTGATGAGATATGAAAGAAAATGTCTTTGTGCTTTAATTCTTCCTCTAGATTTCCTCAATTGTTATGCACACTCTGAGAATATATTTCTTACTGTATGAAGTGAAAAGTAAGTGTGAAAAACAACAAAAAAGCAGAAAGAAACAGGAAGACTTTTTAAAGCTTTTTAGGAGTGACCCTATTTTAGTCCTACAGCTCTAGAACCTGTAGCACAATAGTCACGGTCTGTCTCTCTTGTACTCCTAGATATCATTATAGTATTAAGAACTAGAGGTTTAATAGTAATTAATATTTCTTGCTTACACAGATAGTACTAGTAGCAATACCAAATTGTAATAAAGAGCTCAGAAATGTACATATGTGAGAAAGTCAAAAGGCATACTTGCAGATGGTAATAAAGAGGGCAATTTCCATTATGTACATATATGCCAATAGCACTGAGCCCCTGGTGCTGTAGCTTCTGCCCAAACAAACTTTGATATCCAGTGTTTGGATGGTAAAGGTCTATTTGACATTTTTTGCAAGGCAAAGAACAGCTGAATGCCGTGTTGGAGCTCTGAAACCTGATGATTGTAGTTTATTATAGCTGAGTGGACAGGGATTAGCACTTTTATGAACAGTGATACTGATCAACGATTCCAATTCAATTATCTGTACCTTAGGGAAAAAAAATCATAAATAAAGATGGAGCACATTTTAATGGATCTATTTCATGTTTGTAGATCACTGCAAGCTTGTTAAAAACCCCCACAAACCTAGAAGAAGACCCTTCAAATCTAAAGTATACTACCAGATTAGGTAATACTGATAATGCTAATACCTTCCTTCTCCTGAGTGAGTCATTTAGACAGGAGCTCTCTGAAGACAATATATTACTCAGTAGGTGTGGAAGAAATGTGCTGAAGAAACAGCTTGTGCTGTTGTGTACCTTTGTTCATAATTTTTTCCCTCAGAAGGTTTTATAGCAAGCATGTGACTATTTCAGAGAATCACCAATCACAGAATGGTTGGAAGGGATGTTGTCGGGTCACCTGCACCAGTGCCCCTTCTTGAGCAGGGCTGTCTAGACTCAGTTGCCCAGGAACGTGTCCAGATGACTTTTGGACATATTCAAGGATGGAAACACCACAACCTCCCTGGACAGCCTGTGATCAGTCAATATCACAGTAAAAAGCCTTTCCTAGTGTTCAAAGGGAACCTCCCAATGTTTCAGTCTGAGCCCATTTTTTCTGGTTTTTCACCACCAAAAAAGGGTCTGACTCTTTCCCCTTTGCACCTTTACTGCAGGAATTTATACAGTGACATGCTCACCCTCTCTTCCCCTGACTAAACAGTCCCAGGTGTCTCAGCTATGCCTCATAGAAGAGAGCTCCAGTCCTTCAGTCATCTTAGTGACCCTTCTTGTACTCATCTTGAGAAGACCAGAACTGGGCATAGCACAGTTTGATCTCAGTGTTTTGTTTCTTGCAGCTTTTGGTAATTTAAGAACATTGTTCAAAAAAAAAAAAAAAAAAAAGAACTTTGACAATAGTCAAGATAAAGCTTCTTTATGTTTGGGGGTTTGTTGCAGTTATCTATCTTTAATAAAAACATTTGCCATGTTTGTAGCATTTGAATACCATAAGGACAATTATATTGATTCTGCTAGCAAAACATGGGAGCGCATTGTATCATTGATTTTGTATGTAATAAGGTTATAATGGATAATTGAAAGGAGAATTTAAGCCCATTGCTTCTGAAACTTAATTTTCCTCCTCCCAAGCCTGCCTAGGCAGACCAGCTGGCTCCAGGCAGGACCTATTTAAGTGCAGAAATAGTGTTAAGACACCTTAATGTGACAAATGGCAAAAAGCACTTTGTAAAAATTTCATTCAGAAACAAAAGACTGAATCGTTGAGTGAACTTGTGGAATAGATAGGTCACAAGTACATTTTTATTTCATCTCCAAAGAGTTAAAAAACAAGCTGGAGATCTGGGATAAGAAGTGGAAAAAAGCTCAAAGATCGCCTAGTAAAAACTGCCCAAATTACTGTCTTTTTGGTGTTAATTAGTGTAAAAAACTAAATTTTGTTTTGATTCAAGTAAATCCTATGCTGCCACTGTTGGTGGTAGCTTTTGGCTACTCTCTGCCAAGATGCTTTTTCCTCATCCTTCTTTAGATGTCCTGAAGAATGGACGCCACTGAACTAATGCACTTTCTTAGTGACGGCTGCCAAGGTGCTGTCAAAGCCAGCTGTCTCATTATTCCTCTTTCCTTACTTTTTCTCCTTTTTCCTTGTACATGGGAGAAGAACCATATTAAAGCATTCCCTGTGACTCGGTTATAATTGCACCCTCTGTTAGTAATTGCTCATCCATTCAAAAGCTTTGCTGCAATATTTTGAAACAAATTGACATCATTCTAGTTCTGCAGTTAATCTGCTATTCATAGAGGCATAGCAGGGGGATGTCTTATTGCTGTACTTTCTATGCATGGGTACTTTGGAAAGAAAATTAGCTTTGGAGACACTGTTTGAACATTTTAATGAAACCATTATACCTAGGAGACTGTAATTTCTAGATTTCAGTCTGATACCGACTTCCCCTGTTTATAGAATATTGTTGTGCTCTGGTCGTGCATGTCTTGATTTTGTGTTACATATTGTACATATTTTACTTCAGTGTGCATAGGAAGTTTGACATTTTATTATGTGAAGTGATAGAAATGCATGAAGAGATTTAACTGTCATACTGTCAACTTATATGGAAGCCCTAATGGAGATACATTATGCAAAGCAAACTCTCTGGAATGCTATGGTCAGGCTTTTGTAGAATGGCTTTCTGTGATGTTGTAGCATGTCATAAAAATAATGTAGATCACTACATTGAAAGACCAAAAAGAAATCTACTGTCCTCTTCCTAACAGGAGATCCTGTTCCTCTCCCAAATGCAGCCCTTCACACAGAAATTATAAAACCCTAGCCTGAAATACAGAGCAGCAACGTGTGCAAGCAGCATTAAGAAACAGGAAATGTTTGTCTACATATTAGTATTTAGGAGCAATAAATATCATTGACAAAAAACCAAATTTGACATGAATTTTAACATTGCCTGACTGTGAAGAGTGGGAGAAGTAGTGACAAATGAATATGAATGATAATTTTTCCAGACAGCACGTAAGCAGCATTTTGACAGTTAAGGATAACCACTATTTAAAAAGGCATTTTCTGCCAAATCTTGATTTGCAAGTGAATGCAGTTTGAAATTTAATATTTCCCTGCTCCACTTCATACCCTGACAATAAAGGCCTTGTATGACTTGCTTGCAGTTTTGTCTTCTGGGCTAATGGCATATTGTCAAGGCTGTAAAAATTAAAGTTTTTCTTCACAGTGAGTTTTTCTTTGTTTTTGTTTTATTTTGCTATTTTTTTTTTCCTCATGAAGATTCCCATTGTGTTTATAGCCAGTATTTTCTCTTTTGTGAAAAAATTTCTTCTTTCAAGGCCTAAGAAAATAGTGAAGGAAATTTACTATTTGTCAGGACCATGGCCATTTTCTCCCCTCAGTTCTATCACCTGAGGGCAAAATATCAAGAAACTCAAGGACATTTTGAAATGTTTCCAAAAGCGTAGTGCTGTATCACATAGCATCAATACAGTCACATCCCTTCTTTTTTTGCTTATGCATCAAAGCATACAGATTTCCCAATATGTCTTTGCCATTCTGAGAGTCAATATAAACTTTGTAATATCGTATTTAATTTTTGAAAACAAGAATTTTCTGCCTGCTGTTTTTAGCCTTAGACCTGCACAAAAACTAGTACACTGATAATGGTGCCAATGTGAATATTTCATTTATTTTACTTAAAACTGAAATTAAATTTTTGTTTCCTGTGTTTTATTTTTCTTCTTAACTCTTCCTTGGTCAGCATGGTTTTGGCCACCACTGGTTAATATTATCATTTTCATCAGGAGTTTTTTATGGATAATTTCATGAAAAAGTTTATGTAGATTTGAGACTATTCTTCTACAGGATCAAGGGGATAGAGAGATAATGACTTAAATGGAGAACTACAAAATTATTTCTGTCCTATGAAACAAGGCAAATTTTCATTATTTACAATTGATTTTTAGCCAATTGATTATAATGTAGCCTATCTTCAAAAAGATACATCATTTTATTCAATATCATTCAATATATCTCTGTTTGCATTTATTTTCTGGGCCATTTTTCTAGAAAACCTGTTCTAGTGATGTTCATGTAGCTCTGGAAGGGTCTGTCTTTTGCAATATGCAGAATTACTGAATTTCATTCAATTGTTTGTAAATGTAGAATGAATTTTTTACTTTTCCATAATGGCTCCTGAGAAAACAGAACTCAGATCAGGAAACATTCCATTTTTGAAAATCATATCTGTAATTTTTATAATTGCCTTATTTTTACAAATGTTGGTTTAGCTATAGGAAAAAAAGAAAAATGGCACTTAAACATTTCCTTAACTTGTTTCCTTTTTTAAAATTTGCAATGAGCCCAAATCTTCCCGCAGTGAAATAAGCATACGCTATAACTGAGAAGTTCACTCAGAGAGCTCTTCCAATTTTCCAATTTACAGCTGGAAATTTGAATTTATAATACATTTCTTTAGGTATGACTGATTTGAACTGTAGATCCACTAGAAATTAATTCAGATTAACTATATGTGCCTCAGATATCTTGCTACTCAGAAAAACCTTTTTAACTAATAAAAGCATTGAAAGAGTAGAGGGATAAGGGGAAAGCCTCCAGCATAGCACTGAAACTTTAATTTGCTCTGTTAAAAAAGACACAATTATTAAGACTTAAACCCCAGACTACTTTGAGAATATTGACTATAGAGTCAACTAATTTAACCTTGTTGCAGACATCAATTAGTATTGATTGAAACAACTTGAAACTCTACTTATTTCACTTTTTATAGTTTCCAGGAAACTGTATGGTTTTGGATGTTAGCTTGGTTAAGGCAGTCAGACTTCAAATTATTGTATTTATGTGTCACCACAACAGTCTTCAGGATGACTATTTAGCTCTGTATTTAAAATATATCTGTTAAAAATTGTTTACAATATTTCACTACTAGTAAATATGGCTTCATGTTTCCTAAATATGTCTGAAGTAACTGGTTTTAAAGTTAGTTGTTAATTTGCTAGAAATTTTATGTGTTTTATATTTGGTAGAATGTGGTCTTCTCTGTGTTAGTAAGTTTTCCCACATGTCTTAATTACAGAATATGAATTCTGTTTTCTTACTTATTACTGGAGTATTTATATGAAATCTTGAAGACAAAAAAACATAGTTGGAGTATATATAATATTTTTTCAGCATTTTAACAAGAGTTTATCCTTAATATATATTGCATAAAATCTTAAAATATTCCTCCAGAAAAATATGCCATATAATGACTGGGGCAGGTAACTGTAGGGGCATACTTAGGTGATGCATCATAATTGGCCTTTGCCAAAACCAAGATTTTAATTTGCTTCTCCTAACATTGGAAGGCAGCTCCAAGCATATCTCTACCTCTCTCCATTGTGGAATAAAAGAGATGTTTCCTGAACTGATGCACATTTATGATTCCTGTTAGTTCTGGAGCTATGCAAGAACTCTGAAAAGAAACCCCAAATTCTTTACTACAATCTTGAAGCAGCTGTATATGTTATATTTTTCCATGCTGTCTATCTTGTTTATGAAGATGCTTTCTGCAAATATTCCCTTTTAACATTCCTCTGAAAAAGAGAGGTTTGTATGCATATGTACATGCACACAAGTAAATACACACATGTGGTTGTGACAGCCTGGTAAGGGAGAGAAAGCCAGAGAAACTTTCCCAGGCATCATTCTGGTAAAAGCTGTGAGAAGCTCAGAGAAAAGAATTAAAACAATTCTTATCTTAAGGCTTTGCAGCTGGTGTTTTGAACAGTTGTTTTACTCATAAGATGGTTTACCAAAGGGTGGCTGCCCAATGGTGACGGAGTGTTGATTAAAGGACCAGTCAGGTCCACCTGTATCAGAATAGTGTGTAAAAAGGAATGGGTTTCTAATAAATTGGATTATTAGCCTCTGAACATGTATGGAGTATGTATTGCCTATCCTTTCTGTTCCTGACTCAATGGTGACACACACACTCTAAAATAAAAGCTTCATAACATAACAAGCTTCGTGATTCCAGAAAAGAAACGTACTTGTTTGTGAAAAGAAAGAGCAGAAAGGGAAACTCTTTTCTATGTCCTCTGTAAATAGGCACAGAAAATGACTTTAATTAGTCTAATGATCAGTATGGGCTCTTCACTGACAAGAGAATGCTCCCTGGCTCATCTTTGCTTATTTTCTGTGAAAATGGTAGCTCTGTGTTGTTCTTTAGCAGGCTAAACTGAGGTGGCCTATAAATCTTATAAATTCTATTTATCATTACCTTCTGGAAAGTAATGTCATAGTCTTACATAGAAGGGCTTTAAGATTAGGTAATTTCATTCCAGAAACAGATGGGACCCACAGGACTGGGTCTAGCACAGTACAAATCAAGTCTATCAAAAAAAGCGTGTGTGCTTGGGGCTGTGGTATGTGGCAGTGTAAAATCAAATCTGCAATTCCTTGAGAGTTATATGAAACCTAACTTGAATTCAGCCTTTTACAATTATAAAAAATTTTTGAGGGAAATATAAATTTTTACATGGGTACATTCTCTATTTTTATAAACAGTATACTCATAACTATCCATGCAAATATTTTACTGGGTAACATGTTTCTGATATTCAATCAGATGTACAAAATCCTTACTGTTTACACCTAAGACTTTTCAGAATGTTTTAAAAGCTTTTCAGATCTACGGACACAAAAAGAATCCATGCTATTATGAATCTAATAAACTCATGTGCTTTTAGTTTGCCTATGAGCCTTCTGAATGATGAGAACACAATCATTTCTCTTTCCTTAATAAGGAATAATTTATTGGTGATATTCCTACTTACTCTTGGAAAATTTTGGGCCAATATGAAGGTAAAATATTGCAGTGTTTTATGCTATGCAGAATTTTCTTGAGAATACAGCACAGCTCTCAAATCGTTTCTTGAGAAGATCTTTTCTTCCCTACACAATGCTTTTACATTTAGATATTTGGCTGTTAGCACTTGTGCTGTTTGAACAGCCATAATTCAACAATTAATTACTAATTACCGCACTTAGATTTGCCAGTGAGGTGGTTGAACATAAATTACATAATCATATTAATTTGTCTATGAGGAGAAAGCAGGGCTGTGGCCAGATTTACTGGAAAATTTATGAACTAAGATATGACATTGTGGGAAAAATGGGAAATGTTATGTGCACTGTCACTATAAAAATAATTTTGAGAATCTTCTCACAGAGAGTGTGCAGTAATGAATAGTGAAAGATAACTGACATCATTGAACAGATAGCATCTAAGGGTGCAATACAGCAATAAGGATTTCTGCTGTAATGCCTGCAAGGAGAGCCCTGTGATTGGTATTGAGTAGTGCAATTGATTTGTCATCTGGAGCAAGCTGTCCAGAGTTCATATATTGCTGAAATTAAGGCAAGGCTTCTCTTATTGACTAGATTGGGGGAAAGCAGTTGGGAAGAATAATGAGAATAAATGCTATAGCTGAGCATCAGTAACATCATAAATAATGCAATCAATAAATGACGGTGTCAGATGAAGACCACTTGAGACACCAGAAGTTAAGATACTAATTTGGTGGTTGGAAGGTGTGGAGGAAGGCACTCTCAAAGGCAAAAGGAATGGCAAAGATAGATCCAAAACTGTCTACAAGTAAAAGAGGGGTACAAATAATGCCACACCACAGCTCTAGTTGAAACAGATGCTTCCATGGATATCACATATATGTATATGTATAGCTGGAGATACAGAGTCCTAGAGAAATTAATAAATAAATAATAGCAGGTAAAACTCTGAGATGAAAAACCTGTTAACACTGAGCTTGTAGATATGCACAGTATCTGATAACAACAGTGATGGTAGCCAAGGCTATGTGTGTAATTTATAAAAGCAATGGTGTTACTGGCATCCCTGGAACACGAAGTTAACACTTGCAGACTGATTCTGTATTAAAACAGTTACCTTAGATATGCATTTGGCAGTCAGGATGCTTATATAAGCAGAAGTAGCAGCCTGAAAAAATGCAAAACCATAGTTCACTGGTAATCATAGAACCACAGAGTGGTTTGAGTTGAAGGGACCTTAAACACCTGCTAGTTCCATACCCTCTGCCATGAGCAGGAACACCTTTCAGTAGGTTGCTCAGAGCCCCATCAAACCTGGTCTTGAACACTTCCAGGGACAGAGCCTTTATAGCTTTTGTAAGCAAACTGTTCCAGTGCCTCAAAGTAAAAAAATTCTTCTTAGCATCTACTCTAAACCTGCCCTATCTCAGTTTGAAGAAATGTAAAAAGTCCTGCTCCATCTCCCTTGTAGATCCCTTTTAGGTACTAGAAGGCTGCTATACGATCTCCCTGAAGCCTTATCTTCTCCAGGCTGAAGAGCCCCAGCTCTCTCTCTGTCTGCATAAGAGAAGTGCTCCAGCCAAAAAAGCAAAACCAGAAGCAACTTTCTTGCCTCATGCAAAGAAGCAAGCAAACATACTAAAAAGAGCAGCATGTTTTAGTGGCAGGATGGATTTGACTTTTTTACTGAGAAAATGTGGTCTCAGATCTCAATGAAGTGCAGGTTAAGAACTCAAACAATATAGGCATGAGACAAATCAGTGTTTAATTAGACACTAGATGTCATTCTGTTGTGATTTGGTAAGCTAAAAACGTAAGCCAGATATAGATTCCATCATCACAGCTCGGTGAAAATAGAACAAAAAGAGATAGGGCAAGACCTTCCTTGTTTTCCTGTATGATGAACAGACTCAGAGATGATGTGATGTGTGACAACTGCGTGATAACTTTCCCATGTGATAGCTGCTCCTGCAGAATTTTCTGCATTGCAGGTTTTGCATTGCCTACACAAGACCCTTGAAATTCCCCAAACCTCAGGTCTGTATCACTCCTATAAATTACTATGGGAGGGGAATATTGGAGTTTCTGGCAGAAATCTTATGCAAGCACCCCAATATTAAAAAATCCCAGCATTATAGCTCTTTAAAAATGCTTGTTTATTAAAAATTTGAATGATTAATGTTTTGGAATGGGCAGATGCTGAAGTGATTCATAATGTGTATAAAATGATAATTGACAAGAGAAATGAAGAAGACCACAGGGAAGAAATAGAAGAATAAATGTCAAAAACAATTATGAGATTGTAGAATGTTAATACAAAAGAAAAAGGCAAAATATTAACAAAAAGATGAAACATTATGTTCCGAAGTACTTAACTGAATGATAGTCCTAATGAAAGGGAAAACAGATTTATCAAAGAACTCCCAACTTTAAAATTTGGTTATTGATCAAATTAATCATCCCCTCCTATGCAACAAATGTGAGAGCACAGCCAGGGTACATTTTCCCCTCCTGCTGCAGGTGTGGCTCATGGGATGGGAGCAGCCTCTGCTCACCCTGGAATTCAGGGAGCAGGGAAGGCCCTGAGTGTGCTCAGCCCCTACCCATGCAGGAGGCAGAGGAGGTGCAGGGAGGAGGCTCCAGCAGATGGCTTCACTGATATTGGGGTGCTTGGAGGGGCTGCTGGGCAGGGCAGCCTTCCTCCTGCGCTGGTCTAGCAGTGTGTAACTCACAGAGCAAGCTAAGTCCTGGCTGGTGGGTTATAGATCCACATCATGCTTAGGGTCTGCACCTCATTTTCAAAGCAAAGGGATTTTGTGAGAAAGGCTTTTTCCCAACATTCACAGTTTCTACATTGTTTGCTTTAAGGAGTAGCTATTAGCCAAGATTGTTGTAAGTCGTTTAGAAGGGAATGTGATTTTTGAAAAACTGTAATTCTCTGCACAGGAAAATAAAGTTATTTTGCAAAATTCTTGCCTTATTCTTTTGTGTTGGGCATGATTTGTTATGAATCAGGGTCTACATTTGTTTTTTCTTCACTGATGTCCCAGGATCACTCTCATTTTTTTTCTCATACAGCTGGTGAGACCTGCCTGCAGGAGACATTCAGAACTGTTAAGAAAACAAGAAGAGAACTAAAGCTGAAGCTAATATGAAACAATTCAGTAGCTAGACAGGGATGATACAATATTAAAATTAATTTACAGGAAATATTCTGCTGAAAACACTTAAAAAACCATTCTTTAGGTTGAAGACAGAAAACATGACACATAGGCATGCCATTGCTTATAAAATCATTTATTTGTTTGTTTGCTTTTTTGTTTGCTTGTTGCTTCCTGATGTATTAGGGGAAGTAGCATCCCATTCAAAGTATGGAAAAATTCTGTTAGAACTAAAAATTAGGATATATAATGAATTTTTTGAGGTGTTCTGAAGAATGGGATTTTGATATTTGCTTCCTTGTTTAGACATGAACACAGACAGAGGTGCACACATGCAATTTTATGCCTCCTAATGGTGTTGATCTGGGAAAACTGTTATTCAAACTAGACTCTTGGGTAATAGGAAAGAAAATGAGTATATACCAGTATAAGTGAAAGTCAATTACCCTGGATTGGGGAATAAGGGAAGAAAAGATTATTTTTCCCCCTGGTCTTCCAAAGTTAATTCTTCCCTCTTAAGCATGCACTTATTTTTGGCAAAGATTTTCATGAGGTCTTTTAGAAAATCCTTGTGGCATACTGTTTCAGCCTTCAATTTGATTTGATTTGATTTGATTTTCTGTTTAATTTTCCTCTGTCAAGGCTTCTCTCTAAATAAAAGGGTCCAAAAAAAGTCCTCCCAGGCTAGTATACAGGTCCTGATATTTCAAGGTTTTCATGGTTTGGTTTTTGTTTTGGCTTTTGGGGTTTCTGTTTGTTTGTTTGTTTTTGTGGGGTTTTTTGTTTGTTTTCGTTTGTTTGTTTTTTCAATTTTCAGGGTTAATTTGAAACCATGTGCATCCACATGGTATTAAAGGCTTACATATATACATAGAGACAGAGTAAAAAAGATTTTTTCAAAAGACCTGGTAATGAAGCAGCCATGTGGATTCATATACTGCTATGTGATAATGTCCACTGGGCCAATATATTAAAAATTACAGAAATTATTTACGTACTAGTATGAGTTTGAAATGAATATACACTGATATGCAAATAGGAATCCAAGCCAGCTGATTGGCTTGAATCTAAGGAAAGTAATTTGTTATTCACAGTGCTTTGGCATATTTACATAGGCCTAATTTTTAGCACTTTGCAAACATTTCAGTCTTTTACAAATGCTTCTGTTTAGGTTTTGACTGGGATGAAATCTTCTTCATAGTAGCTTGTAGGGTGTTATGTTTTGAACTTGTGAGTAAGATGGTGTTGATAACACATTGTGAAGCTTTACTTTATGTATTCAACTGTCTTTATCAACCCAGGAGATTTCTCACTTTTATATACTGATTCCCTTCTCCATCCCACTGCTGGGAGAAAGAAAGTGGCTGCACAGGACTTAGAGACCTACCAGGTTCACACCATGTAAACTTTGTAAATAGTTTGTGGTATTTACTAGGTTGGTAGAACTAAATAAACCAAAGCAGCATTTCAAAATAAGTTCATTACTACTGAGTTGTAAACAATGTAGTCAAGACACTGCTGCTTCTAAGAGGCAAAGAGAAAAATTATCTTGTCTTATTATTATTTATTATTAACAGGTAAGTTAAGAAAAAAATTGTTGTGTTCTTGCTCACACTTACTTTTGTGATACTACTTTTAAAAATACACAGGCAAGAAACTCAATTTAACAGAATTATCTTTCCTTTGACACCTTAAATTCCACTATCTTTTTATAAAGACTTGGTGATTTGAGTGTGTTGCAGCATTTGTTCATACAAGTCCTTTGTCTTTCTGCCTGAACCATTGTATATATGGTCTGCATTAATTACAGTACCACAAATAACCTGATCTACTGCAAGTGGAAAAAAAAACAAACAGGAGAACACTAAAAGCTTGAAAATACTTTAATTGTGGTTACTTTTTAAAAAGTGTGCTTTTTCAGTGGTATTTTTGGAGTGTCTAAGTTTTGTGGTGTGGTGAAAAATCTGCAAATTCAATTAACACAAAGGTAATAAAAGGTGAAAGATTTGAAAACAGAACTCTGTTTAATTTTGGTTTTTGTAGCTAGTGAGTTTCTTATAAGTTAATGGTTGGCATATTGAGTTGATCTTAAAATGGACTACAGACTATTTTTATATCATGCTGGCAGTATTACCAGTAGAGGTCTAGTATGCCTGCTGCAATATTATTCAGTGTTAAAGTGTGAGCAAATACTTGCATAACTGTGATATGAAGTTTGGGGTTTAGGTTTCTAACCATGCAGCAAATGCTATTGTGGTAAAAATGACAGCTTTTCCATGTTTGCAGATTTTTGTGATTGCTCTGTTCTTCTGGTCCATATGTAAATGTTGTGAATGCCAGGCAGGATTAACTGAGAAGTGAGTTAGAACTGGATGGAAGCCCAGTTACCTGATGCCCCCATAAAGTTAAGACAACAAAATCAAACCAGGAGAAAGGTTTTTCACCCAGAGGCTGTTTGGGCACTGGAAGAGGCTTCCCAGGAAAGTGGTCATGGCACCAGCCTGATGGAGCTCAAGAAGTGTTGGGACAACTCTAAGGTACATGGTGTGACTCTTGGGGTGTCCAGAGCAGAGCCAGGAGTTGGACTCAATGATTCTGATGGGTGTCCTCCACCTCAGCATGTTCTGTGATTCTGTGAAACCCAGTCAGCAGACAAAATGCTCCACAGAATGTTTCACATTAATTTCATTGCTTAGGCTCTTGCTTTTATACTACTTTTTAGATATACTGTTAGTGATTTTTGATAAACAGGTACACCAAATAAACACAGGGATTATTGATCAGGACTAGGAGTGCCAGGAAACAAATACACACAACTGAGAGTGAAAACTTTGATTATGGGCAGCATGCTGGAACAGAAGAAAAGCACTTCTGTTGAGGTGTTCTACAGTAGACTTGGCAATGTATAATGTATTGCCTTAAGTAAGCCTTAAATCATTAGGAAAGCATCTAAATTAGTGCCTTGACTACAAGCAGCCCTAGTTATTTCATAGTTTCCACTGAATCACTTGATGCCTTCAACATTTGGGAATATGTCTCCTAATTACATGCCAAACTAGAAAATGTATTAATACGTTTTTAAAGGAGACTGCAGTTGACATTCTCACATTCTAAAATAATCTGAAGCCCAGATTTCTTTACTGATTTAAAATGATATTCATGTCGCTGGATAAGACAGTTTAGACATAGCTAGTTTGAGAGTTTTGGTAACTTGTGCTATTTGATCTCATGGCCCTTACACTCCTAACAAAAACCTTTTACTTTATCATGATCTGACACCTGTAGCAGTCTCACTTTTGTATCAGATAGCTAACAGTTTCTTTTCAGCTGCAGGACACAGTGTGGGCAGGCATCCACATGCAGCAAATGCTGTGTGCACTCTTAAAGCAGGTACCCACTAGGTAAGAGGGGGCTGTCCAGCTGAAAACTGCAGGAGCCTGATGAAGCTTTTGGTATCCCTGTTACCCCCTGCATTTCTTTCCACTCTTTCCAAGGCACTAATCTATTTCTCAGAATTATCTCTCATGCGCCTCCAGCAAGCTGGATTGATTTTGAATGAGCTCATATGTCATCATCTCTCCCATTAACAGGGAGGACACCATTCTCTGAATCAGGCTGTGGCACATGTAATCTACACAAGCTGCTTGTCCCAATCTTTTCTAGGAAAAAACTTTGTTGAGGCACATGGAAATGAGGTGAAGCCAGCACTCATGGCTTCACTAAAGGCAAACTATGCCTGACAAATTTGGTAGCCTTCTATGACAGGGTAGCAGTGTTGGTAGATGGATATTTCATCCACTTGGACTTTTCAAAGCATTTTATACTGTTCTCAGCAGCAGCCTTGTCTCTAAATTTGTCTCTAAATTTGGGGGACATGGGTTTGATGGCTGGACCAGTTGATATATAAGGAACTGTCTGGGTGGTGGCACTCTAAGAGTTGCAATAAATGCCTCCATGTCCAAATGGAGACCAAAGAGTTGTGCTCCTCAGGGATCACCACTGGGACCAGTGCTGTTTAACACCGAATTCTTAATACTTTTTCAGTTTCAGTGAGCTCTAGCAGACTCATTTACTACATTTCTTACTAGCCATATGTCGCCCTCAAGGAAAGCAAAATTTTGACACACAGATTATAATGATAACTAAAAAGACATTAGAACTTAATCTTTCTTCATCCCAGAGTTTTAGATTTATCATAAAGAAATATAATATTTTGTGCTATTTTTCTTATTTTCCTTAATGGTCCTCTTCACAGATTTGGAAACCATGGAGATAGGTGCTTCTGTATGTTATTGTTTCTCTTTTTAGTATTTAGTCATTCTGTAGAAAATTCAGAGTAGTATTCAAACTGTTTTACCTGGAACACTACAGCCATTACAACCCTGGAGGAAGTAAATTCTGGAAATACTATTAGCTTACCAACTGGTAAAACCTTGCCAGGTTTTGTGGAGCATCAAATTCGTGTTTTGTAATTGTGTACATTGCCTATCAAACTTTTCAAAATACAAATAGATAGCAAAAGTATTTATAGTACAGGATTGGAATATTTTAAAGTTTATTTTGTATGAGGTAAATTATTTTATATGTATAAATAATTCTAAGATTTGTAAGTCTCTACATCATTCTCAGAGTAGAAGGTGATAAATCTGGCTACAGAACCACTGTAAGGAACTTTTTGTATTACTGTAAACTAATACAAGACAAACAATATGGAAAATAAGTGCATTTTTTAAGCAGAAGTAGTAGTCCCATAGGTCTTGTGAAAGAAAAGATAGAAGAAAGGAAGCTGTGGGAGAAACATGGTATTGAAAAAGCTGCTTGATTTACCTGAGTTTTATGACAGCTGTTGAGATTTTTAAAGGTTGCTTATGGTTGCCCAGAATGGATCTATGTCTTTTATGAGAACTAGCAACACCATTTCATTTTCAGAACACTAAACAATCCCCACCTTCAAATTTAGATGGGTACATATGTTAATTCATAACCATTTAAGTACACAGCGGTAATGAGTTTCCTGCTAGGTTAATTTGTGTCATATTCAGTGTAAACACTTGATATCTGCTGGTAATCATTGTATAAAAGCCTGAACAACAGCATGATATTTCTCAGGAAAATTCTGTAATTATCTGGGGAAAGGATGATCATTAACACCTTATTTGGTGTTTCCTTGAAGTAGGCAGAACACATGCTTAAAAAAAAAAAGAAAATAAAAACAGTTTGGGAACATGTCTGTTGCAATATAATTAATCATGTGCCAGAAAGAGTCTTTAATAACATGGTGTGAGCTGCCTGAGACAGCTGGCTGAGCATCTAGATTGCACTGGCATTGCTTATTAATTTGACTGTATCATATGGTAAAAATAAGGCAAAAAACATTTAAGAATCATGTTTTTAGACTTAAAAATTATTTTGAATATCTGTAAAACCTATCACCTAACTCTGAGTGAAAGCACTTTGTAAAAATGTATTTGCAGTTTAAATGGCTGTACATGTTTTCTGGATTATTTGCGGTGGAGTGATGATACTCTGTTCAAACTTGGCTTTTCCCTGTTGAATATGGTGAACATTTTCCTATTGATTTTAACTGGAAAATACTAGACTTTTTAGCACACCTGCCCCTGTGGAACACTTGACCAAAATCAATTAAATACTGTGAGCTCAGTTAAAAGATTGAGTTGAGAATATTGGGGTTTTCTATCTTAACACAGTACTTTAAAGCTGGATGGCACATAAACACATTTGAGAGTCTATTTCAGTCATGTTGCTATTGATATTTTGTTGTAAAATACTGTTGTTTACAGTGGCTTGTTATTGTCTGTGATGCAAGCAGGTAGTGAATGACTGCAATTCTGTCATTCTCCATTTGGTTTAAGGTAGAAAACCTGAACCCAACTGTATTATGCCATTTATAGAGAACACCATAAAAAAATCTTTTAGTAATGCTTAATTTACCTTAAATGTCTGAAGTTGAAGCATTTAGTTTTAAATCTGCTTTTGAAGAATGGTAATGTAATTCTTGGTAGAAGGGCTTTCCCAAAATTCCTCAGCACACCACTTGTATTTTGCCATGCAGAAGTGAGAAAACTGTCATCCAGTACCAGAGCAGAGAGTGAACATTTTTGAAGGAAATGAGAGGCAGGAAATTACTTGCTAGAAGAAAAGAAACAGAAGCCCATCATGGTAGAACAGACGGTGTGTAGACAAGGGGAGAATTGGAAAAGGAAATTTAAAAAATGTATTAATTAAGGAACAGTTATTTAAATGTGATCTTCCCAGAACTTAATCAGAAGTTGTAAATAATAAAGATGATGGCAAAATTGTGATAATGGTACCTTATAGTATCCAGAAAGGTCTGGTGCTTTTGACGATTACTTTCTCCATATAGAAAGCCAAGACATATTGGAACATGTCAAAAAGGAATCATTGTCACCATCTGAAAGAAGAAAAGATAAAATCAGACTGCAGAAGGTACAGTGTACTGTTTTTGTTGACAGTTCCTGACAAAATCTTGGCCAGATTTCTTATTGACTGCTCTGCATGCCATGTCATCTATTATGTTCTGCCTGATATACTTTTCAGTGACTTCAGAACCAGTGATGTGCATGTCAAGTGTTATTTGGTATCTTGTCAGAAGCAACCAAAAAAAAAGTAGGCAACATGTTGACAAAAACACCCAGCACTGTGGATAGACCTAGCTAAGGGCATGAAAGTTTTAGAGCCCAAGGGACTTTACTGATGTCTTGAACTTTTCCCCTGAAATTGGGATTCTTTCTGGGGGTTATGTATCAAGGTTGGAAATCCCTGAAAAGCTATTGTAGCTTGTTGTATGAAAGAATGAGTATGTTGTTTAGGAGAATAGATGCACAGACACCTGTGAAATTGATATCAGCAGCTGGAAGACTGACAGTAGAGTAGCACAAAGCATTTGGAACAGGAGTAGCTAAATCAAATTTCAGAAGCAAGGTGAAGATAACATTCCGTAAAGGCAAAAACATCAAGTGCAGCTGGCAGAAATTTCGTTCTTTTTCCACTCCCTACACCTGGAGTGACTCTTTGAACTCTTTTAGCTTGAAGATGAAGCCATTGACAAAAGTTTCTTAGATTATGAAAGAAAATGAGTGTGGCAAAAAAAAATCATGCATGCCATTTAAAGAATAGTTGAATGACATTTAAGTGAGTGACTCGTATGGAAAGCAACGAAAATAAAAGTTTGAGTCCTACAAAGTATCTGAGTGTGAGTGGTTTCTTCTGATATGACTTCAGTGGAGAAACTCGTGGGATCAAGGTATGAGGAATACTTTCAGAGAAACAGTGCAAATCCAGGCAGTAGAAAGACGGATAAAAGAATACATGTTACAGCACAGTAGATTCAGATGTATATTTGCAGATAATGAGAACCCCACAATGCATTTAGAGGCTGTCATTCTCAGAAGGACAAAGAAAACAAACACATATGTCTGCCTGCTGTGTGGCAGTTGTACTTCTCAGCTGATGGTGTTTGTTGCCTAACAAATTTGTTTGTTTGAGAATGGCCCACTGGTGGTGCATCCTTTACAAACATTCCAGAGTGATATTGCAGGAGGAGTAGTTGCAGCCTAGATTCCAGTATTCCAGCCATATCCCACCAATATTCCAGTCATGAGCTGTATTGGGAATGACTGGTAGCTTCACACCTGGTAGTGTAGCTGTACTAGCACACAGCACCTTTGGGGCGGCCTGCTAAAAATTAGGAACACTTGCTACCTGACCTTCGGTGCCTGCAGTGTAAAAGGGAATGTCTTAGTCATGAACCAGAGAATAAAACAGGGAACAAAGCTTATAAAAAGGTAGTTGTGAAACTGAAGCTTCCTCCTTCATGGTTTTAGGGGAAAGTGTTCAGCTTCAATCTTGTTTACAGACAATTCTTTCAAGATCAACCTCAGGAATAGTCAGAATGTTGATTTGAATTGTATTGATCTCACATGAGGTTGGGATGAGATATTACTCCTGATTTGTCTGTTAAAACACAGTTTCCAAATATTTCTAAATAAGTAGGCCTTCAACTCTGCCTCACGGTCTATTTAAAGCTATTTATCTTAGCTAAGTGTACTGCTCACTATTTGTACAGTGTAATTAAATTTGGTTTAGATATAGGGCACCATTATATCATATTTTTGAAGATTATCATATATTGTAAACACACAATAATTTTTCGTAAGAAGATTAAATTATGGAAGTTGATATAGAAATAAATATCTAAAACAATAGAATTACAATAAAGTTTTTCAGAGCTATATATAATTATTAAAATTACAGAAATTGTCTGAGCTTAAGTTACATGACAATATTTTTCTGGGCTTGTTTTAAACAAGCATACAAGCAAAGAATAATTGGAAGTATATGGATATTTCAAACAATGTTTACAAACTTTTTTAACCTCAAAATCAAGATTAAATTTTGTTAGAGCGTCAAGATGGTGTTTACTTATGCCATTTGAGGCATCTTGTCTGTCTTCAACAGCATAATCATATATAGCAGCCAGAGTAGATGGGTACTCTACCCTTTTTGGTTTTAGATTCAAGGCTAGAGTTATGTATATGCTGTTCCACATAAGTATCTATAATTTAACAGAGGAGCTTTTGCTGTGAACTTTGCATTCTGCACCATCTGTCACTGCCTACTTTCCTGTTGCAGAAGATACCAAACCTTTTTTACTCTCCATGGATTTCCTAGAGATCTCTCACAGTCCTCCAACACCTCTTCATCTAAACAGTGCCTGCTAGTAGTTTTTACTGAAATCACAACTAGATATAAGTCCAATGCAAGAATAATCCCAAGACTTTCCTTTCTAAATTTCTGACACTGTGGTTTAGGGAAGAATTCAACCTTTCCATTCGTATCACTTCGCACAACAAAGTATGAAAACCAGATATTTTTATTGACCTTGGCAAGTAGGGTAGGGTGAAATACATGACTTTAAATGCTATTGTTGTTGCACTTTTATACATAGCTCTGAATTATTGCAACCACTGTAAAAATGTAATGGCCCACTAAGTAAAATATACATTCCACTTCCTGGGACATTCAGGTAGTTTTTACTCCACAAACAAGATCTACTTAAAAACAAAAAAGACTCCCAACCAACTAACAAACTCTGCTTGGAAAACCAGCTCTGTCTTGCAAAGTCCCCTTTTCAGGAAGGTCCTGCATTCATATGGAGTTCTGTGTCGCATCAGACCTTACAACCACAAAAGGACAAGGCAAGAAATTCACAGGTTGCCCACAGAAATGCCAGGGCTTCCTCCTTCCTCTGACTCAAAGGGAGATGGGAGGCTGGAGAAGCAGCAGACCCAGGTAACCTGCTGTCTGTGGTGCCTGCTCACCTGTGGATGGGCTTGTGATAGGTGAAGGGAATTATAAGGTGTTTTATGTGGGTGTCTTATTAATTCTGGCTAGTTTCTTTGGCTGGGGAAAAGTTGCACGGGGAGTAATCTGCAGAGCAGAACGAGACCTCACACTGCACATCTGGCTTCATGGTTTGGGAAGGAAAACAGCTCTTGAGTGTTTCTACAGCGTTAATGGATATCTAAATCTCACATATCTGAGCAGCATAATAATTTGATTGTTCTAATCTATATAGAAAGGATCTGACCTTTCATAGCCCAGAGTGCATCATTCAGCAACCAAGTGGCTGGAAACTCAACGTTTTTAGGATCCCACTGAAAAAAACCATTCTAATCTGTTCTGATGAAAAGGGTTGGGTTACAGGTATGTCCTTGGCGTGTCCCAAATTGTTTTTCTTGTTGTGTTACTACAGAATTAGGGAGAAGTGAGAGAAAAGCCTAAACCATTTCTTTTCCCCAAGAATCCACAGTCAGTACTTAAAATTAACCTGAGGACTGTCAGGTCCTCAAGAAATAAAGCAACATTTCTCCCTCTCCCTCTCAGGTTACAATTTAAAAGTTAAGCTATCAAACATAAAATTCAAATTTCTTATTTGTTTAATTTTAAGGTACCTTCTTGTATTGTTTTGTGGTCTTTTTGCTTGCCTGAATTGAAAATATTTTTTCCATGCAAACGTATTCAGTTAGAAAATAAAAAACAATAGGTTTCCACAATAAATTTTTTTTCTCTAATAAGAGAAATTATATCCCTAAAAAGTCTAGTTGTCCTATATATACTAATAACAAGTTCAGAAATGAAGTGGCATCCAGTTAAATAAAAGAAGTTATCTTCTTGAAATTGCCATTTCAAGACTTCTTTTTGTATCTATATGGATGCAAGTCTTGGAAAAAAAAATTTAAAAAGTAAAGGATCTTGATTTTACAGTGGCACTGTGAACTGGCACAATTGTGACCTTGTCTGTTACCCAACAGCTGCTGAAAGCCCTGCCAATATGTGCTAAACAAGAGTTGCACCAGTATTAAGATTGCTGGTTATTCCAGCATCCCAAAGGAAAACTTAAGGCAATTTCTACACAAAATACAGTCTGCATACTTTACTTTACAAATCTGGTTGTTCATGTATGTTAAAAATTGTTTAATCCAGAGTGTCAGCCTGTGTGTGCTGCCTTCAAAAACTCACTTATAAATACTTGCCTTCATAGTAAGGCTATCTACTATCAGGCTGTCAGTATCTGAAATTACTGCAGTAAAATTTAGAGAGCAATAATCTTTCTTTTTCAAGGAAAATACGACAGGTGAGTGTTAATTAAGTGTCAGGGAAGAATAACTTCAGCCACACTTGAGCATTCTTCAGTCTACAATGTCTTTAACTTCTGTACTTCCATCATTACATTCTGTCTTATCAATCATCTTTGCTGCAGCTTTCTCAGTGGGATTAGTCAGGTGTTGTGCCAGCTGCTGCACACACATATTGTGGGAAAAAACTCTTGTTCTATGGGAATCCCAGGAGTTATGGATGCATGTAAATTACCTTCTGAATTAGGACCATTAGTTGAATGCTTGTAGATATGTACATACAATAGTCATGAAGCTTTCTTTTTTTTTTTTTAATTTATTGAGACTTTACAGACATTAAACAGTCTTACAGTGCATTTACAGTGCATTAAACAGTCTTTAAGAATTCTTTTTTTTGTAAACATCAGGGAGATCTTGAACCATAAAATCGTCTCTGAGAAACCAAGGCTTTTGGCAATAGCATTTGACAGCCAGTATTGGCAGGGGAAAAATAATCAGCAAACTACTTTGAAATTATAGAACAGTATTTTTTCAGATTATTCAAAATATTCTTAAAAGCAGATCTTTAAAACTAAATTTGAGGGAATAGTAATTTTTACAGGGCATACAGCATACATTTCCAGAGAACAGCACTAAAATTACCAATTTAGCCAAGGGGACTAGGGTTAAAAATTTCTTCTACTTATTTTCAATATTTTCTGTTGCTCTTTCAGACATTAAAGGACCTGTGTTTTATTTGGGAAATTGATATTCATAGTACACACCTCATAGGAATTATTTAGAAAAGTGAAGCCTCTCCAGATATACTGAGTATTCTTGAGGTGAAAATACTCATAATACAGAGAACTACCTATTTAAAAAATCAAACCAGACCAAAGTATCACGCTGAGTACTTACCTTGCAGGTCAGACAAATAGGCAATATATAAATATATCAATAATAGCACTACATGCATGTTCTATATCACTCAAGAGTTATTGATATATTTTTAAAATCTTGCCTTTTTCATCCAAATCACTAAAACTTTTTCATGAATACTAAATATGCCAATCCCACCCCCAGTTTAAGTCATCCTCAAACTATTTATGAATCTGTGATGAATTTGTAGGAAGGCATCAAATGGAAATAATGGGAAGAGGTGAGAAAACTGAGCTATGGGAGGTGTGAGATAGCCATGAGATTTAAAGCTGTCTCCTGTAGGAGAGATCACTGTGCATGTCTTGCAGAATATGCTAGCTACTAAAATAGTTTGTAAAAGGGAATCTCCTCTGCTAGGTATTTTCTGAATCTGATGTTCCATTTTCTTCTTCTCTTTTTTCCTTTTTCTTTTTCTTTGCTTGTTAGTTTGTCTGGCTTTAGTGTTCCAGAAAATACATTTTCTAAGAAACAATTTTTGGAGAAGCTTGCTTTAGTGGAGAAATAAGAATTCTAAGTGATATTTTTTCAGCTTTTTTTTTTTTTTTTTGGATGGGCAGACAAATGAAAAATATATGCTTGTGTAGTAAATGTGGGGGTTTCTAATCCATTATTTTATATAGCTCTGCTTTTTCAGAGGCAAACAGGGGATGGAAACAGACTGTGATTGATTTCATCAGTACCAAGTGCTCCAGAATAAAGCTGGTAGTGCTGACTCTTCTCTAGGTGTGCAGATCACAGAAAAACCATTACTACATTGCCCCATTTTTGTCAGACTGAAGATTGCCATGGCCACAGCAAAGGAGTGCTTCACAACTGCTAATTAATTTCTTTTCACAGGACTCTTGAGATAGCACAGTTTCCTTGTCCTCATTTTCTAGAAATGGAACTGAAATACAGAGGAATTAGGTGCTTTGTTCAAGGTCACAGAGGAAGTTGGGACAGAACTTGGAATAGAGCCTAGCTCAAAAATTATGCCTTAACTAATATATCACTTCCCTCCCCCTGAGGTATCTATGCAAAGGTAGTCACAACACAGCTCTTGGTGAATCAAAACTCCTCCACAAATAGCAAGCAAAACTTGAAAGCTTTAGTTCCAGTAGGAGTACCACTACTTCCTAAATAAAGGAGATATTCTAAAAATGTTCTTTAGGAATATTTTGAAAATTTTACCAGAAACAAATGAAATCCAAATGAAATCCAAATGAAATCCAAATGAAATCATAGAGGGTTTTTTTGTTGGAGGTGTTTTTATTGGGGTTTCTTTTAGGATTTTAGATCACTGCTATATTTTTGTTACCATTTTTATCATTAAAATGGTATGCTCAGTTCAAAGATTTAGCCTCAATTCTTATTTTGTCTTCCTGAACCAGTTGTTCTATCTCACTTCAGTGTTTAGACATGATTTCTAAAAGCATGTTTATCCCACTGGAAATTTACAAGCAGATTTGTAGTTGGTCTCTGAAAAGCCAAGAGAACCCAAAGTAAATTATCATAGGAAAATAAAAGTTTTTCATTATCTTTTTTGTAAAACTAGTTATGTTTTGTGCATTAGCTAGATCCCATAGTTTTACACTGAAGTAAAAGAGATGGGGATACTGTAAAGGTATCAGATTGCTTTTTAACAGTGTCTAATGTATGAAACAATTTCATTATCAGGGAATAACTGGACTGAAAGCATGCAGCTACACTGAGGGTCCATTTGCAGCGGCTGAAGGTCTTCTATGTTACATTATAACAATAATCTGGTTTCTAAACAGACAATCTGAAATTTGCGATTGAAAATTCTCACTTTCTTGTAAAATCAAGTAAAAGTAAATGAATGCAAGTATCTTAATGTGTAAAATTATTAATAGATGCACTGTAAAACTTGTAGACTGGTCAGTATAACTTTTTGTGGGCTACCTAAAAACAGCATGGAAAGTGATTTTTTTTTGACTTGCTCACTCAAGTATGTAGTACCTCCTAAAACTACTGCAGTGGTGGATTTAGAACCTTCTTACCATCCAGCTAATAACCAAGGTTCTAAAAGATGTGTATACTGTTATCAGTCATTTGCAGCTGTAAATTCCTGAGTCTGTACAGTAATTTTTACTAAAATCGCTCTGTTACTGAGAGCTTATCTAACATATCTCAAAAAAACTTCTGTCTGGTTTCTGGCATTACCGATACCTTGCGTCTTGCCCAAGGTCTTCTGAAAATTGAAACAGCCTTCACAAAATACATTTGTGCTGGAACTTTGTTTGGTAAAAGATGACAAAGTGAAACTTCATGTTTTTAACCAATGAGTTGTCGTAGGAGAATTTTTTAATTAGTTACCTAACCTTATAAGATATAATTATTACGTAATATATTTGGCCTCAAATCCCTTCATAGCCTCTTACTTTTCCTATTGACCAAGCCTTTCTCTGCAGTGGTTTGTACAGTAAATGCTGTTCACTGGAGTCATCTCTGTATTTTGGAGCAGATTGAAAGAGACAGGGCAGCCGCTGCAGGTCAGATCTGCTGGGAGATCTGTGCTGTCATAATAAGCCAGTTTCTCAGTAACTTGCAGCAATGAAGTTCAGAGGCAGTCAGCTCTAGCAGCTGCTGAGCAGACTAAATATTGATTGGAAAGGAAAAATGAGGGAGATGGTGACCTTCTATTCAGAGCCTGACAAAAGTGTGGTTGGAATGATGCTCTTGCTAATGCAGCGCCTTCCTAGTTATCCTGCGCGGTAGCGGGAGGCTGCTGTGCTTCCTTCCTGCCTCAGATCTTCCGCTGCTGACTTCTGACATCAAGTCATTAACTTTGTTAGCCTTGCTCCTCCCTTGGAGTTTCCTAAAGGAAAGGAAGAGAAATCCTTCTCAACTTGAGCCTCATCAAAGTCATGAGAGTCATTTTCAAGTGTAGTCGAAATGAAACTCCCTCAAGCCTACCTGTATTTTCAGCAATTAATGGGGGAAGTATTTACCATTCAAAAGGCTTTTGCTGTTTGGATTTCCTCCAGTTCAGAATCAGCTCTATCAAATTGGCCAGTGCAATTTATTATCTCCTCAGGGACATTCAGCTGTCCCAGCTAACCTTTCCCAGAATAGATCCAGCTGTGTCCTTTTGCACAAAATCTTTCCACTCCCCTAAAAATGCAGTCATTGTAAGGATGTCCTCGACAGAACTATTAAAGATACCCTTAGGCCTAGCTCTGCATTAATGACCTATAGCTCATGACTTCCATTTCAGCTGTATATATTTTGATGTGAGGGTTAAGAAGGATAGCATAGGTTAAAGTATAGCAGCAAGATCCCCAGGGAAACAAAAGTGCAATTATTCTGTAAATGGCAATTCAGAATTAATGGTCCAGGAAAATGACTTTGCAGAGAATTCAGCTCCCATGACTTTATTTGGAATTGACAGCAGCTGGAAGACAGTCCATTACATGACAACAATGCCTGGCATTTTTCTTAGCATGTTTAATCTATAGATCCTGAAATTTTTCTATGTCTTCTCACAGTTTTGTATATGTTGGCAGTGAGAAATCTTGAAATGAGGAAATGAGTTTAATCTGCTTGCTCAGAGTGATGTGGCCACTAGATGAAATTGGAACAGAGGTATCCTAGTTCCTTGGGGTAATATCAGTTTATTCTGGCAGGTACTTCACTGATTGTACTTTGAGTATCAGTGGTGAAAAATTAAATGGATGAAAGAAGTAAATGTTTTCAGGAAGTGCATTTTGCTTTAAATAATGTAGAAGTTCTGTATGGAAATATATGCAAGAGAAAAAATAACCTAATTGAAAGAATATATTAGAAAACTTGGCAGGAAGGAAAATTGATTTACCCAAGGCATAAAAATGGTCTTACCTAGTAGAAATATTTGTATAATATTTAACGTAATCTTGCACATTGCATGTCAATATCCTCATTCATATGAACATCTTAAAGATAAACAACGGGGAAAAGCCTACCTTAAATTATTACTCTCCTGTTAAAAAAGTCAAAGAAACTCTTAGGTCTAACAGTTTATTGTGTAACGGAAAAACCCAAAACAAAACAGTCAAAAAAGAAAATGAATATTCCTAATTGGGCTGTTGGAGTGGAGAGTGGGTTTTCTATTGATAGAAGATGGAGGTAGCACCTCAGACTTTAAAAACTCAGTCAGCCAAGCAGTGTAGCTCCCAATGATTAATCTATCTCAGGTGTATTTTATCAGTCAGGCTACAGCCTAAATTAGGCTTGTTACTTATCAGGCTTTTATGCAGAAACTCATGTGAGGTTGTTTTTTGGTCATGATTTTAATACTACCTTGGTTACTATATCTGTTGAATGACGATTTCAGCTTTTCTGTTTGTTTTTAAAGAACTGAAAAGCAAACATGGGTTTGTTCAGAAACTCTTACTGCTTTGTCTATTTTTCTTCCTTTGAAGGAAGAAAATATTTGTTTGAAGTGGGATATTTTTTCCTTGGGTGTTAATTTTTCAGGATGATAATTTTCTGTGGTCTCTAATTTTGTGAGGCACTGTAGGTAGCTGTGTTAGTGGAGAAGACAGAAGAGCTCATGCTAGAACCATTTATCCTCTTGATTGTTCAAATCTGAGGTGGGCAATTTGATGTTGGCTTATTTTGTCTACAATTTTACCAAAACACCACTGATAAGTAGTTAGAGATACTTTAGGTGAAGGGGGTTAGATGTTTTTCTTAATGGCAATTGCTTTCTAAATCTCTGTATGAATGTTGGTAGGTATGTAGACTCATGTATAAGTTTTTCTTTAAAGTTTTTAAGTTTGCTTTGGATTTAAAAATCAATTTCAGCCTAGAGACAGAGGAAAATATCAAAGACATAATTTTATAACTTCTTGATCTCTGATCTTCATGATTTCTTGTTTCAATAATTTTGTATTAAAAATGGATTCATTTTTTCCTTGAATGTATGACGAAATGTCTTCTTTTAGAAGCTGAGGTACCTACAGCAGGTCTTGTGTTTTCTGTTTTGTTTGTTTAACAGTTGGTCTAATAGTTACCCTTAGTGATTATAAAGATGGTGTCTTGCTCCAACTAGGATTTGTATGTGCTTTACTAAGTAAATCATTAATTTTATGGGTGCTAACACCATAGATCACATCTATGTAAACATAAACAAGCTGCACCTACATTTACATCTGTTTTTTGATCTGGACAGAAATCCCTATGATTTAGTGCAGTATCCTGTCTTGAACATTACTAATAACTATCTAGAATACAGCAGTCATACAAACATGATTTGGGTGAAAGAAAGGAGAATGCTTAAAACATATGTACTATGATAAAATACTTGGAAATCTCATTCTGGTGGCATTTTATAAATGGATGACTAAGAATTCAAAAAAAACCTGTGAAGAAAAATTTAAAAGAAAACCCTTCTCTTAGACCAGTGCCTTAAATGCTGATTTTAACATTCACATTAGGGCAAATGTTTACCTAAGTGTGACTTAGACCTAAAGAGTAACCAGTTTCATTTTTTGAGTTCCCAACACACGCGCATATGCACAGAGTCACCCATATATACAAACTGCAAGGCATTAAAGTGGGATGACATTGGGGGAATTTTCTTGCAGAGACATAATTACACATCATGGTAAACTTATTTCTGAGTTTGCATTTTCCAGTCAAAAATTTTAATTTCAATATAATTTCATCTTTGCTTTGAATTTCCTGGCTTTTTGTGATTATCTACTTTTTTTCCCTAATGCTTTATTGGATGCTTAGATGCTTTTCAAAAATAAGATAATTTGAGAATATTATGGGCCTGATTTTAAGTGGAGTGCTCACAATTCAAAATGTTTTTGTGGAGAACTCAAGAGCCTCAGCAGCTCATATGTTAAATAGTTCATAGATTCTGACTAACTTTTCATAGCTCATGAGCATTTGTGTACCTGAGTAACTACCTGGGTACATGAAGAAAAGCTTAGGCTCTTTTGGATGCAGTTACAATGCAAATAAGGGTCCAAGATAGATGAAAGAACTCTAAAAGCTCAAAATGTAATGAAAGGCCTCTAGCAATGAGGTATGAAGGAAGAAGAGCTGCTTTCCAAGAAATTCTTTAATGTTAGTTGTATGCAGAAAATGCAGGGAGACCGGTGAGTTGCAGAGAAGGGGGCTGCAGTGTTGCAGAAAATCTTAATAATGCTCTACTTGGGAATTCTATGAGATGACTTTGTCTAGACAGCATTTCAAATGTACTTTAATTCTAACTACAGGAACCTCATCTCAGACTGGGAAACAAAAAAAAAAAATTGCAATCATCTCACCTAATCTTACAATCCTTATGAACTAGCAGCTGTGCCCCATGCTGCCTGGAGACACTTGCACTATAAATTCTGATAAATCCCCCACAAACTGCAGTTAGCAATATTTCTTCTTTCTAGAAACTACAAATTATGTGCCATTTATCTTGGAAAATACTTGAATATGTTAAAGTTTATGTTTCCATCATAATATTAAGAGGAGATTAAAGATTTGAATATAGATCCCATTTGTTTCTTTAATAATGAACAAGCTGTCTGAAAACTACTGGAAAAAAAAGAAAAAGTTTTGATGAATACAAGTAGAAATAAAAAATCAAGACTAAATAAGTTTAAATTTAGATTAACAGTGGATATTTTTAATTTATATTTAAATATAGTACTAATTTTACGATATTGTAAAAGGTAGACTGTGTTCACATGCTCATTGTACCTTTAATTATAACACTCTTTCAAATATTAATGGTTGAAGATGAAGTTTTTAGTGAATAATCCCCCATGAGAATGTCACATCGGACTTACGGGATGATTCCATGCAAAATATATTTTTATAGTAAAAATATTTAAGACACAATAGAAAATTCTAACCTTTACAATACTAAACCACAGACTCATTACTAAAATAAGACCTAAGGAAAATAATAGACCTTTTATATCTAAAATACTTTTTATCCTAATTGCATTTTGCTGGATATTATTGTGTGGGAAATGGAATCCTGAAGTGACATCCACTTCACTCAGCATCTAGGTAACAATTATGTATCTCCTCCAACAACGATTCTCTGAAATGTCATATTTTATATGGGAAGCCACACTAAATATGTCATTTCTCAAATGGAGGAAATACATGAAGACCATTGAGAATATAATAATTTTCACAGTGGCATATTGTACATCAGTGTTTATAAAATGACTGTAATTTAATAAGAGAATGGATGAAGTTAAATACATAGGATGAAGATGATGGATATGTATGAAAACAGCTTTTCCAAGGAGCTATCATAAAAAACTTTATTTTTGTTGAAATCTGGAGTAATATTTGTTAATCATTCCAACAACATCTGTATAAACTTTTCTTTCAGGTGCAACCTCACTACCTAGTTAACCTACTTCTCAGATGGAATGCCCTTCCAACAATGATTTTAAGCTTTGATTTCAGAATTTTTAGGCAATCTCTGCAGAGATTGTCTATTATAATTCTTTTAGTTTTGCTAAGAAACCCCTCTTCCTATCAGTTCCCTTTTGAAAACATATTGATTACTAATTTGTTTTAACTTATTATTTCATATAAATAATTTAAAATGGGAATTAAATCATGATAACTTCAACCAGATTTCTCTTCTGTCATAAAATCTTTAATGAAGTTGTTGTTCCTTAGGAATGCTAAGGACTGTCACAGATGGGGCAGTGAAGTGAATGGTTGAAGCTATCACCACCTTTCATTCTTTGCATTGCTTCTGAGGCATTTTGCCTACCCTACTGGACAGTTTTTTAGGGCATTTTTGCAGTAACTCCTTGTTCAATGTGATTTTCAGTATGCACTATAAATCCTTTTGTGGGGAGAAACGATCAGCCAACAGTTTATAATGGCTTCAGTCTGTCAGAGCCTTTGCTTTCAAATGGTGCAAACCATGAAATGCTGAGAAACTTCATGGAGGGTGGAACATGAGGAAGACCTCATGCCAAGAAGGGTGATGCCAGGTCAGTATAGGTACATCTCATATACAGTGGCCACCAGAACTTGGAGCAAGTGCAATGTTGTTGTTGGTGGTGTTTTTTTGATTTACTTTTTGTGTTCTACTTAAATATCATTTTAGATGCCAAAAGAGTCTTGAAGAATCAGCTGATTCATTGGATATGTATTTACTGCTAACCCTGGATGATTCTATGTGTGAAGGCCAGTATATTGTAACTGATATAATTGGTTGCTGCTGCTCTAATTGGTAAAATTAAATTTGTTGAGACAGTTTTATTTTGTTTCCTTTTCTGAGTGCATCAGCATGAGCCAACAGTTTCTTTATGCAGAAATTAAAGGAGGACACAACAAAAAAAAGGGTACCAAAGTAGTCCACAAGTAGTCTGAGGAGATTTGCTATGCCCTGTTAAATCAGCCATTGCTATGCTGACATGTCATGTGAGGAAGAAAGTTAAATTAGAGCCTGGTAGCTGCAGTGTACAATGCTCTTGCTATCCACCTGCTGTTGACTGCATTCCCCTTTCTCCCACTGTCCATCTGCCTTTTCTATTTTGATCCTAGTTTGTGACGTACGTCATTGCTCTTTTCTGTGATGTCAACAGACCTTGTGGTTGATGTAAACAACTGTGGACTCTTAAAAGGCTGTTCCTTGTGAGTCATGGCATCCTAGGGCATCCAGGATTTTATTGGTATCCTTCATTCTGTGTGTGGGCACCCAACACTACATTAGGCATCAGTACTATTGTCAGAAGAGAAATTTATCAAATTTTGTGCCAGGAAGAGGGTCCTAAAGAAAAACCAGCAATCTGATGTGGTGATACGAATATCCAGGTACCTATCTAGAGTAAAGGTAGTATTGCTTTTAGAAAACAGGAATACCAAGCCAAGAGGGGAAAAACCAAAATCCATCATCATTCTTCAGACATAAGGCTATCATAATAGGTCTCTTAGAGACCACTAGAACCCATGAATCCTTTTTACACCAGCCATATCTCAAACAGTGACTATGAAGACTTTCAGAGTTTCTGATTGGGAACTCAGTTTTATGACAACTTTTTATGTGCAGAAATATGTGCCTTTATTTTAAAATATGACTGTGTTTTGAACTGACAGATGCCTATAGTGAGTGCAAATATCACAGAGACTAAAATTCTAGTTGGGTTTTTTTTTTTGTTATTGCTTTTGAGAGAATAATTCAGTGCAGTAAACACAGTAAGAGAAAACATAAGAGACTTCTCAACCAATAAAGACTAGAAGTGTAAAATCAGCCAAAGAGTTGTTTAAATTCAATAGCTTCAAGAAATTACTTCATCATGGAAATAAATATATGTAATAAATTACTTGTAAAAGAAATTTCAATAAGTTGACGATGTTTGAATGTGTACTACAAAATTGCAACTAAATAATTATTTTGGATTGTAATAAATGCACTAAAAATACACTCAAATTTAAAAATGTAAATCTTGAAAAGATACTATATGAATTTTGAATCTTGTAACATATGTAATACCTATTAATGCTTATTTTACAGCTAGAAAAGCAGAGATGTGAATCTTGCCTCCCTCTATCATTTGTACTTTCACTTTGGGGAAATAAGTAATATGATTTCAGGCTAAAGAACTGCCACTTCAAAGAACTACATATTTGCATGTGTAAGTTCAAGAAAGCAGCTGTGGGTGTTTTTTAGCAGTGTTAATATTTTAAGTGTAATGATTCTGCATTAGTCTTATAGATTTTCATATAAAAGGAACATGATCAAATTTATTTTTTCTCTGAAACTGCAACAAATATACATAGGAAAAATGTAATCACTTTCCATGTGACGTTCAGTACCTAATAAAATTCAGTAAGTTTTAGTAGTTTTGTTGCCATTTCTTGCGATTTTTCTCATGATAGTTTACCTGAAAGCTACAGATCCTAGACTCATGCAAGTTTGTAAGTACTTTAGGTTTTTCTAGAAAAGCCCAACAATTTGGTGAATACCACAGGACTCCTCCAAAAAGCAGCACGAAGTTGCAATTAAGGAACCCTTTTTTAAACTAGCTTTTTCTTACTGATAAGTGATTTTTTTTCTTTTTAATGTACTATAATTGCAAATCATTCTTTTTTTCCTCCTCATGAGTGATGTCAAATCTTTGCCACATTGCTAATGAGAGCCTGTTTTCCTTATCTAACTTGAGCTCATTATAAATTGGTATTTAAATGTTTCAGCTCGAAGAACTCAAAAGTTCTTTCTTAAAAATTTTTTATAATTATTTTTCTTCTTTACAAGTGCATCTCAGAACACTTTTGGTTGCTTTGCATGACTTCTCTATCAGAACAAATATTAGATTAATGAGTAATGTTCTGGGTCCTTATGTTTGGTGAAAATTTCCCTTCTTAGATATTAATATTCCAAGAGTGAATTGCATTTTATGAAGAAAACACATTCTAAGATTATGCTGTTGATTGTACACAGAAAAACAAATCAACCATAATTAAATGTCATGTTAAGTTTCTGTGAAATGTCAGTGGGGAGTCACAAATGCACTTTAAAATACTTTGAAAACAAAAATTGCCTTATATTCCCAGGTTTAAATTGTGTTATCAACAGGCAGGTCTTTATCTTCATTTTAATCTGCTTCCTAAGTAATGAATGGTATTTGCTGCAAAGGATGCTGCTAATTGAAAAACACTCTGCATGTTTCAATCCAAGATGTAGCCATTCACACTCATTCTTGGAAGCTTGCTTTTGCTATAATTCTTTGTTTTGACCTTCTGTAATAATGTTGTTTTTCACACTCTATTCTGCACAAAATATGCTTTCTCAGGACTGACCATATGAGTGCTGGAGAGGCAGGGAGCAGAGAATGCTTGGAGAGCTGTGGTGGAGGTTTTTGGGGAGTACTGCGGTTCCCCAACAGCCACCACAGGAAATTATAAATTATGGCTATTATAAAAAGTAAGTTTGCATGAGATCAAATTTTGAGCTTGCTTTCCCTCAGTAGTGTATCACATGCCATGGACATTCTTCCTGTTCCCTTTCTCGAATTGCTGACAAAGAGAAATCTTACAGCTTTTCCTAAAACCGAGCTCTGTTATGCTGTTTAGAGGTGACCAGAAGGAAAAACATCCACATTACCTGTCTCACTTAATTCTCTTCCCTTCAGAAGGAGGCAAAGATGCTGACTAATGACATTTTGTGTCCCAAACCAGACATTTTTATAAGGGTTTTTTCCAAAGCTTATGAACTTTAACTTCACAAGCAGCAACACAAAAGTATTTTAACTATTAATATATGGAAAATAATGGATTTCAATGTATGAATTTCATTTATTCTAAAATTGAGAAGAGTAGTTAGATTGTCAAAGTGATTTTCATGCCTAATAAAAAATAAGCAGTGAAAAAAGTAAGATTTGGTTTGAATTTTTAATTTCATGCAAAGACCATAAATCTCAGTAAGACATTAGCTGTTTCTGTTTATTTGTGTGTTTGTTTCATTTTTTGGTCTGGATTTCTAACACATTTGACTGTCTCCATTTTTTCATGTTTGTATCTACATAGCTTATGGTAATGATGAAGATGGCAAATGGAGGGCATTATTAGGGAGGCCACTGTGAACTTAATGAGATCTGTAAGCAAGGGCAGAAAGGAAGTGGATGGAAACAATTTTAGACTAGGAGAGAAACTTGAATTTTTAAGTTTGATCTTTTTCTTTTTAGAAATCTCTATGTGGAGCATATGCCTTTGCCATCTATGTAACAGCAGCCAGTCTCATTGATATATTCTCTGTTTGAACCTGCAGCCAAGGCAGATGTTTCACTGACACCAGTATATTTGTTGCTACTTACCACACTTGTATTTTTTTCCTTTTAGATTACAAAAGGCAGAGAAATCTTGGGAGTTGTGTGAATGGATGAGCTAAAGAGTTGCAACAAGACAGGATAGAATGGGCTTGCATTTGGCAAAATCTGAACTCTTCTGCAGTTACATTTATGGGAAAACTATTGATCTGTCTGATTATATTTGGATTTTTTTGGATAAGGAAGAAAAAGTAAATCTGGATATAGCAAGTTCACTGACAGTATTGTATAAATGTTAATGAAGCTTCTAACTGTACATACTAACACTGCTGAGCCTTCTGGGATGCAAAACCTGTATTTTGGAAAGAAATTCTTAATTACAAGTAGGCACTCAGAGCCTACATCTGTTGAGGTTTTGCATCTCCTCAGGAGTGTGCATGACAGGGTTTCAACACTGAACACTTTGCAACCAAGTAATTTGGCATATTTAAGCATATATAAGCTATCTGTTCTTGACACAAATGTGCTGCCATTGGTGTGCAGAGCTGTTCAACCTGTTTGCATTTTTACAGCTCATGTCTCAATAAGTTTCAGCTGGTTTATTACACTGATGGGACTTCCGTACAATTCAGACATTTCAATGTCATTTCCACATTTTTTCCCTAGTACTTTTTAAACAGATTTACCACCTATTACCACAAAAAAGTGCCAAAAGGGGTGAGAGGAAGGATGGTCAAAAGAAGTCTTTGTAATTTTTAATTTTATATTTATAGATATAAAGTTGTTCTGCACTTGGAAGAGCTGTCCTATGAGATGTTGCCTGCTAAATGCACAGATCTAATGCAGAAAATCCTCCCTCTTCTCTGGGTCTCTCTCAGTTCCTAGGTGTTGGACGGTTTCAAACGACCTGAAGAGTTTGGAATGGACTGACAAACTCAGACTGTGGTCCCTGATCTCCTGAATTCTGCTGGTGGCATTGTGGGTCATATTTCTTGCATGTAGCATAAATTGGAGAACTTTACAAAATATAGATGAAAAGCATTGATTGTGTGGAGGCATAGAATGCAAGAAAATAAAGATAGTGCAGAAGGTAGTCTCACTCCTGAGGAGTTGCAGCTGTACTGACCCCCAAAGATTAGGAACAGCCCTGCCCTTAATAGGTGTGTCCAACAAGAAGATGAGTGCTACAAAAGAGTGGGTTAGCTGGTTGAGGAGAGAGTTGGGCTTTGTTGGCTGTAATATGAAGAAGAAGAAGAAGGAGTCAGTGCTATGAGGAGTTGCCCATGAGAAATCACCAAGAAGGTATGGAAGTTTTGCAATAAGATGACAACAGATTGCACATTAAGTCTTACTACATATTAACGTCCTTAAAAGTGTCCCCTTAGCTTTCACATTTCTTATATTAATTTCTTTATTAACTATGCACTTATATCCAAGGCTCTTGGGAAAAGGTGGCTGGAGATAAATGAGAGAAAATTGGGAAGTTATATAGACATTCTAACAGAGGTTGTAGTGATACAGAAGTTATAGGGTGAAACAACATTGCTACTCACATGGCAGAAGGTGGTTGGCAGCTCAAAACCTGTCCCACAATGATTCCCCACACCCACAGCCTGCAACCTAAAGCAGATGCTGAGGGGGATGGCCTGGAGGGTGGAGACGAGTGGAGACACCTGGCCAGGCTCTGTCAAAATCCTTGGCTATCCCCTTGGATATCACAAGTGAGGGGCACCTCTGGTGCCTTGTAGCTGATAAAGCACAAAGCAGCTGTCAACCAAGCCGAGCTGCTGCCAGCCCAGCAGGCAGCTCTGGGTGCAGTGCCCACAAAGGGATGCTGACAGACTGGCACAAGACTCTCGGCTTTCCTGGGGCACTGACAGACCAAACAAGCACTAAAGATTTGAGGAAATCTCCCTTTTTCATGCAATGGCCTCGAAAGGAGATGTTATTTTTTTGTTTATTGCACATTAACTATGTGGGCAGGATCTTCCTACAACGTGTTCGAAAGTAGCTCTAACTTTTGCCTAACCAGCTGTGGAGAGAATCACTTTGGGAGAGCTACAGCATCAGGGATGCAAAATTTAGGAAGTAAAATGCTCCTGTCAAGCAGACTGTTTCTCTGCTAATTTGCTGATGTAGCAATGCATATATTCACAACTTACACATTGAGCCAGTACTTACATTGCATTTTATTAAATTGCATTATAGATATTTTGATATTTGTTTCTCACTGTGCATGCAATTTGTATTGACACCCTGCCTACATTGTAAAAATATCAACACAAAAGCTGGAGTGATTTCAGCTTCTGTCAGAAAGGAATGAGTGGAGTTTTTTCATACATTTTCATGCATACTGTTAAGAAGCTGCTTGTTTTACACTGTCTAATACATGTCTTCTATGTTTCCACTAAAGGTAATGACAATCACAATTGACATTAAATAGCAAATTCAGCCATTATGAACACCTGATAAGATTAATAAAATATTTCAGAACTTATGTTGTGAAACAGGCCTTGGGGGAGAAACTACTGCTCTCTTAGGAAACCAGTGCAAATATAGAAGATTGTTACTATCAAATCTATTAAGTTAACATTCTTAACACTAAAAAAAAAAAAACCAAAAAAAAGCCCAACCCACAGTTAAAAGATATATTCTTTTAAACAGAGTTTGCCTATACTTTCAAGTGAAATGTAAAGAAAGAAATGTTCTGGTCAAAGACCCATAATTGTCTGTAATAAAAATGAGATGTAATGTAATGATAATTTTTGCCACCAGAGAGCTCTTATTGCATTGTACTAACAATGCTATTCAAATATTTATTCATGGGCCCCATAATTAATTCTCATGAAGTGAAAATACCTTCATATTTATATTCTCTCCTGTTCTTTGTTCCCTGCTCTACTTGCAATTCCCACAGGGTTATTTCCAGTCATCAAACCGCACTAAGGAGAAAAAAAAAGCCTGCATAACTGACTGCATAGCCAGAAATAGCACTAAAATCACAAAAATGAATTGCTTACAGAAACTAGTTTGGCTTACCACTCTTTTTATGAAATTCGGTTTTAAAACCCTATGCATCTTCCCATCATATATTGTCAAAAAGTCCAAAACTGTTAAAAGTGAAATATATTTAATATATGAGTTCTCTGGGAAGAAGATGCAGCCAAATAAGGTTTCCTGTTTAGTATGGATGATAAAGTGTTTTTTTGCTGTTTGAAGTTCAATGGGCTTTATAGGCAGCCTCTGATGGATCAACATCAATCTTTTCTTCTGCTGTTAGCATTTAGATTTGTACTTACCCAGTATTTCACTATCAGCCTACACATTTTCTATACACAATTCTACTTCCCCTTTTACTTTGTATATATCATACATAGACTGGGTGTAAAAATGACAAAATGGGAAAAACATCACTTTACAGCTGGTTCTGCTCAAGTGCAGGTATTAGCCAAGTCTTAAATCAAGACTCTTAGGAAAAGCTTTTTAATCTTGCCAAGTAACCATTTTTAGAATATTTTTCACATATGCAACTTATATAATTAAATTTAAATTCATTATAGACAGCATATTATGGCCACATCCTGTGGGGAGATAGAATGCAAGAAAATAAAGATAGTGCAGAAATTAATCTCACCCTGAGGAGTTGCAGCTGTACTAATCCCCAAAGATTAGGAACAGCCCTGCCCTTAATAGGCCACAGCTGTGTCCAACAAGAAGACCAGTGCTACAAAGAGTGGGTTAGCTGGTTGAGGAGAGAGAATTTGTTGGCTGTCCTGTGAAGAAGGAGTCAGTGCTGTGAGGAGCCGCCCATGAGAAATCACCAAGAAAGTATGGAACTTTTGCCATAAAATGACAACAGTGTCCTATGTAACAGTGGACTGGTTCATCACACTTTCAAGCTACTCAAGACACCTAATGATTAATATGAATTTTGTGGACCAAATTTTGTAGGTTTCAAAAGCAGTTACTGATAAATCCAAATTAATCCATGGCAGGTTCATACTCCTGTTTTAGTGTGGCTGGCACAGTTTCTGTCAATTATGCTGTAAAGGTATTATATATATTTTATCAATTTGACAGCTGATCTGAGAAAAAAATCATAAATATCTAGCTTGAGTACTCTTCTTATTGTAAATCTATGCTGAAAAACCTTTTCTGTTAACTTTAGTAATTTTTGTAAATGAACTAAAATGACAAAGTAGGATATTCAGGGTATCCTCCACAAAACAAAATGCTTGCTATCAAGAGTTGAGCTAAGGAAGGAGTGGGATTTTCACAAGTTCCTTCCTCCCTCATGGGAACCCTCTTCCCAGAGCTTCCTTTTGAAACCCTTCATTCCCACCAGTCCCTCAAATGTTAACCTTAAATCTTCTAAGGGGACTCATGTCCTGGGTATAACTGGATGCCTGACAATTCTAAACTCCTAAAAAATCCTAACCAAGATTCTGAACCTAGTGGCCAAATTGACTCAGTAAATTCCAAGATGTGAGGTCGAGTTACAATGAATCACCGACAAGACAGATACAGGGAGGATGAATGATTAATTCGGGCCCCCACATCTACCTTTTGGAGAACAAGAGAGATGACACAATCCTGCCCCACCTTCCACTCTAGTGGACCCTCTTCTCCTGCCTCCTTCCCCTGGTTTTCATTCCTTCCATAGAGTATGTGCACAGGGAGAGGTGATGCAGAGGATAAATATACCACCCGTGGTTGGAAGGAGCTTTCCCCACATCCGAAACTCTGTCTCTGCGTGGGTTGTGACATCCCTCAGAGCTGACAGTGTATTTCCCAGTTGATTGCCATTTCTTTGAAGTCTGCATTAATTGTAGAATAAGCTAGCTAAACTATCAAGGAGGCTGGATTTGATTTTGTATTCCTGAAAAATCTCCATGAATCATGTGGACATCTGCTGTAGTTATTTAAGAAACAGGTAGTATATACTTGTCCTCTCTTTTCCTTAATTCTAATGTCTAGCAGGATTTTGCACATGGGACTTGCAGTAACCCACTCATGGATTACTTTACGCTTAAGGTGATTTGTCAGTTACATTTATCCGCTTTGAATTGAGATGAGCTCCTGGACTTCTACATTTTCACTTCTGCTGCCAGGAAGAGTATGGTCAGAGAAGTTACAGAATTACATTCCAGGTGCTATAAAAAAGGTGGTGTTGTGCTGTGTGGTGGTGCTGCATACAGCGATGTTTAATCCCAGGGACTGCAGCTAGAAATTCCTCCTCACAGTGAAGGCATTCTTGGTACTCTGTAAAACAAATTTTCTATAGTAAATAAAAAAAAAATAGTAAACAAAAAATATTTTATATGAGACTTTTCTTCTTTATCGTGCTTTTTATCATACCCATCAACTCCATGTATGCTGTGTGAGAAAGAACTTCAGTGAAATAATTCCATCACTTCTATTTAATTTTGCTTTGCTTGGCTCCACAGAGCAATAAGGACTGTCAGGCAAGGTCTGCTGAGCTGACAGCAATTTCATTGTCTTTGTGAGGACTTAACTACTTGACTATCCATAGAAGTGACATGTTGTGCAGTAGCTCTAGCACTGACAGGATCAAGGCTGTCATCTTTCACCAGGGTTGTGTCTACATAACGTGGTTGGTGGTGTCCAAAGGATCCTGCACTTTCCCCCAAACCACAGTCTGAAATCATGATATTTCAACCTGTGGCTAAGTCAAGAACATCCCTTTTGGCCAAGCTTTAGATTTCATCTGCATTTCAGTTCTTCACTGGTGGTGTGGCTGGAGAAACAGGTCAGTGCAGGCTGCAGTTGCGGAATACTGTGTACACTGTTGTGGAATACTGGGCTGCCTCGGGGTATGTGGAGGTCTGTGGCACGGGCCACAGGGCAGGAGCTGGGCTGCAAGCAATTCCCACATCACCTCCAAGCTGGGAGTAAGAGACAGTTGCATTTCAGGCTGCAGCTGAGACCTGTCTTGCAACCACTATTTATATTTCATAAATGCAGAAGAAAGTATTTGGGGATGGGTTGCAAATGGCAAAATTAACATCAGTTGCCTGGAAGCTTGGTATTCAATTGCAACAAATGCAAGACAATTTCTCTCTAGTTCAAAAGAGTAGAGAAAGTAAAAACAAAAATTGGGACAGATGAGATGAATTCTGAGCAGGATTTCATAGTCTAAGTAAAAATAATAACTTGCCATTCAGATAATTATTAAATTCATAATGTAGTTTCCATTTTTGGCTAATTTTTTGCAGTAAGTAAATTCCCAACACACATTTCCAATTGATGGTGAATTTCTGCAAATAAAGTTAAACATCTGATCAATATTATAATAATTTTTAAAAAAATATTTCTCTAGTAAGATCCTTAATTAGGTGGGAAAGTCTAATTTTATTTAATGCATTATACATGGAAATCTTTAATATTTCTTAATTTCAGAAGTATTTCTTCAAGTGGAAGGAATGTTTTGCCAAACATTTTTTGCTGACAGTCCAATTCTTGATTCCTTTTTCATCTGTTCAGTCAAAGGCTGGACTCGATGATCTCAGAGGTTTTTTCCTAATTGATTTTGTGATTCTGTATCAGAGATAAATTAGAGAAATAATTGTGACATATTGGGTAGATGAAGAAGTTTGGTTTGGAGTATTGTTCAGATTAATGCTTAATTGATTGTGAGAGATCCTGGGGAAAAAAATTCCTCTGGTGTGATTTAATTCATGTCAGTGATGTGTATTCCATAAATTTACATAACTTCTGTTCAAGAAAAGAGCACTTACAAAGATAGTTGAAAGGGAAGAAAATGTTTTAAAAGGTATTCTGTTTTTTACTTCAGATACTGCCCTGCTCTGACACCTGTGTGGTGACCTGGGGACACTTTTACATGATTACTGTTTTCACTTACAAATTGAAATAAGGTGAATTGAAGAAGTCACGTTATCATAAAGAGCGTTTCAGACTTTGCTAAAATTATTTCTGTAAAACTGAGGGAGGAAGTCTCAGAAATCTTTTGAGACCACTCAGTTGTCTTTGCCCAGCTCAGCACGTGTCTGCCACGGCCACAGTGCCACCGACTGAGAAAGGACAGCGGGCACTGCTGGCTGCTGTGACTTGGGCGGCACTGCCCAGGGTTACACCAGCTCTGCACTGCTGCTGCTGTGAGCTGGCTGTGGGCCTCTTTGTGCTGTGCTAGTCAAGCAGATCAGGGTCAGCCTCGTCCCCTTAGCCATTAAAACACCCTCAACAGGCCCCTCTGCTATGTGCAGGGAGGCTGCTGAAGGGAAGGAAGCCCTCTTACAGAGAACTCTGTTTGGGGGGCAGCCTTGGCAATCTGAATTGTTTCCTCTGTCTTACTCCTTGTTTCTACCTGGTTGACATTTTGGTGTAGTAAATCTGTCACCATTTCCTAAATTCCCAATTCGTTTCAATGTAATACTTTATTACGTGAGTGGTTGATCGGGGGTGGGCATCTTTTCTGCAAAATGAGTTCCAAGCAGGAGCTAAAATACACAGATGTCAGTTTCCTATTGTGTGTAATGTCACACAGCTGTAAAAACAATTCACAAATACACAGAAGGGAAATATATTTTCTAAGGGATGATTGTGAGGAACAAAAAAATTGAAAAATAGTATTTTTGAGGACTTCATTGACTCAGACATAAATCTGAACATTCAATAGAACAAAAAGAAAAGGAACTTCAGATTGTCATGTTTGTGTTAATCTATATTGCCATCCAAAAATAGGGAATAAATTTGTTTAAGACAGTTATTGTGAAATGCCATTATGTCATTTTTCATGTCAGTCTGTTGACAGAAAATTGCTCCATAACCTGCAAAATCCCTGGCTGTGAGTACAGTCTCTGAGTGATTTCTAAGTAATGGACCAGGTGAATATATTTGCACCCATAAAGTGGTTTTAATTCAATACTACATTTCAAGATAATAGTCTTCAACACAGGAACTACAGAAATATGAAATTATTTTCAAATTTCAAAGACTCAGCTTCAGGAAGCAGAAGAATATTTAGTCAGATAAAAAAATTTCTGGTGTTGAAATCAGCACTATGAAGTCTTTCAGGGCTGGAGAAGCTACACAACTCTATTACATTCTCATACTCTATTCATTTTTGTTTTATCAACAAATAACTTTTTATTTGGATGTATGAATCACTGTTACTGATAAAGGAAACAAATGAGCTGGATTCCCCAGATCAACTATAATGGATGTTTTTGTTATTCTTGTTTGTTCTAATCTAATCTGAATTAGATTAGAATTTAAATGTAGTGATTTATTTGTCTACAGAGAGGAAAAATGCGCAAGAAGTGCATGAGTTGTACCAGTTGAAGAACTACAATGTAAAATTGGTAGCCAGATCAAAATGAATCTGAAAAAAGGAGGCAGCAAATATTCATGCACATTAATATATGCTATACTTATAAACATGTGTGTGCACTTAGACTGATATACACAGCCCAAATGGCATTTGTAATTTTTACAAGGTTTATATTTTATAGTTAGTCTTTATATTATATAGTTAGTTTTCATATAGTGTCATTGCTTCCTCTGCATTACAAAAAAAAAAAAAATCTAATCACTTCTTTTATGCATGTAAAAAGCATGTTTGTCATGTTACAAAAAACAAATCCGAAGCCAAACTAATTTTAATTTTGACCACTTTTTTATCAATATTCAGAAAACACTAAAACATCCATTCATAATGATTTCTTGAAGTAAAACATTTAAGACTGAATGATCTTTTCTTATTTCTGATTCATTTTGTGCGAGATAAATTTTAAAGGATCCCTTTTAACAGAGTACATTATCCTGTTTGGAATACTCTATATTTCTCTCTTTCTCTGTTACAATCTATAAAATATTGACTTTACAGGCAGCTCATTGGCAGATAGATAAATTCAGGCTTCCAGCCCCGCCTTTGTTTCTCACATGAATATCAGCAACAACTATGTAAAATCAGCAGCATACAAGTTAAAGAGAAGTAGCAGATGGGTGAATTTCACACAGTCTTTTCAAAATTAATATGGGTGGGGTGGGGAGAGAGGGAAGCATGGGAAAGTACAGTGTTTTGTTGGTAGAAAATGATGGAGATGAAAAATATTAGCCTTTCACAAGAATAGAAAATATAGAAAATAGGAAAAAAATATGGGCTAAATGAAATGATTTGAATACTTGATTTTACCTACTTTGGCAGATGGGAGGAAGAAATTTTCTGTGCTGCTACTATTTTTCACTTTTCTCTGTATTAGGAATAAAATAATGGAAAAATTAAATTTAAAGTCTCCTTCAATTTTAGAAAGACATAATAGACAATTTTTGGGCTACAAATATTTTTTAACTGCTGATAGAATAAAAATCAAGTGCATTTGGTTGCCATGTACTTGAAAAGTCTTTTGCTATGTAAAAAAGAATTGATAGTACTCTGTTGATAATAATATCAGCTGTCAATCTACTAGTTTGGACAGGATAACACACACACACACACCCCAGAAGAGAGAGAATTTTGCTTTATTATAATCTTTAAATACTCTATGCATAAGAAACTGAGTTAAATATTACTACACTGAATCATCATGCATATGCAGGCAATAGGCATTATACAATATACTATACATACTCTAGACACTGGCATAGAGATATTTTGCATTTCTGTTAAGTGTACCTAACCATTAATTAGAATTTAAAGTGCAAGAAAGGATAATCCAGAAATATGTAGCATAATTCATTCCTTGATTTGTCTATAAATAAAAGTAGGAATAAAAGTAGAAATCCACAGGAACAGAAATCCTGACAGACAGTTAACACCTGAATTTTTCTGCAGAGATGTAAAGCATGTAAAAATTCTATGAGAAAACCAATAGCTTAGTGACTAAAAATATGTTTCATAGCTCATTAGAATGTCTACGATTATCATGTGGATTCCTTAAGCAAATGTATACTTTACAATTTTTTCTGTGTGGATTTGACTTGGAAAATCTATGCAGGAAGTAATTGGCAGAATCAGACTGACAATACATTTAATCTGTTGCAATGATATGATGAGCCTTAGGATGCATTATTTATTCTGTTTGGTATTGAGGAATTGCCACACCTATCTGTCAGACTGAAAGTTCTGCTCTGAAATTAAGGTTTGGGTGCCTTCACTTCTGTATTGCATATCTATATTTTGCTGCAAAGTCAATAGGAAATGGCATGAAAAAGCATTGCACCTGTCACACGGCTCATAATGGAATATCATTAAGTACAGCTTTTCATTCAGTCAAACAGAGATCTTCTGAATAAATGGACAGCTATCATACAGAACAAACTGAGTTTTTACACTTAAATGACACCACTGTTATTAATGAGGAATTACAGAGACCTGACAGGAGTCAGGTCTGCTTAAAAGAAAGTGCTCCTTAGATGGACAGGGTGCCTTCATCCTCATATTAGATAGAATCAGAAAGGGGAAAGAAAAATAAAAAAGAAGAAAGTCAAAATATGATTAAAATGTGGGGGGAGCACAAACATACATGTTAATTACTCCTCTTTCCTCATAGTAACTGAGGTAGGAGTGGACCTCAGTGCTCTTGTGGCATTTTCACATCTATGTGCTTCAGTTGCCACATGCTGCTGAGGAGGTAAGTTGTAAATCCAGCGTTCCTCTCAAGGTTGAAGCTGTGGACAAGAGAATGTGCTTACACTATTTGCTGCAGAGTGCCAAGTATCAGCCTGCTTCAGAGAGCTTGCTAATTTATTTTGTACAGAAGAAATGGACAGAGGACGTGTGTTCAGGACATGTGCCAGAAGGAGGGAAAATAAAAGTCTCCTAATCTGCCAGCATCAGAGGATATTTCAATATATTATAATATATTATATTAATGACATAAGACTTAACCTCAATGGATTTCTGGGAGCCAGCTTGAACAGCTTTGCCACAATTACAGAGTCATTCTGTTAATTCACCTGCATGCTTTAATCTTGGTGAGAAATGCTGCATTTTTTTTTCCTTTCCTATTGCAATGCATAGTCATTTTATTTTTTCACCTTAGGGATGCTGATTAACACATGGAGGTATTGCTTAATATTGCCTTATTATTATGGTGTGGGTGAGTGGAACAGCCAAATGAGACTAGAATAGGGTAGCAAATTTTTCTCTAATAAAAACCTGGCTAGCTATGTTTAAAAAAGTATATATTCTTATATTTGAAAAAATCTACTTGTATTTAAGTATGTGTGTGTATATATATGTATGTGTGTGTATATATATATATACATACATACTTAAAAATTTATAATTACAGAATACCTCTTGTAAACCAGATACAATTTTCAGTTTATGTTACCAGACAATGACAGTTGACCTGTCATTTAACCATGCAGATAATTCAGGCCATTGTCAGCCCTGTGAGGAAGGCACTTCTTCATGTCTAAATGTTTCCTGTATTTGAAGAAGTTTTGTACTGAGTGTACCTGTGCACTGTTTGTAATGTAATTCTGGGGAAGCAGTGGCGATATCAAAATTCAAGAAACCTTGAAATTTATTTATCTTAAGATTTGAAAAGGCATTTGAAGTGGCATAAGAAACAGTGAAAGAATAAGAAGTTCCCAGACAGGATTTAATATAGTATGGAAGTAAGAAAAAAAGCCTAAACAAAACTAAAATCAGTTCTGTTGACAAGTTAGTCTTGCAGACAGAAAGTTGATTGTTGGGATGAACAGAATGATAACCTATTAAAAAAACCCAGGTTTTTGATACTGGGAGAAATTCTACTTACCTTAGATAAGAGGCCAATGAAAAATCAGCAGTGTAACTAATTTCTGTTAGTTATAAATAACCAGGGCTAATAAATAGAAGAAAATGTTCTTTTTTTCTAGAAGAAAATAGAAGAAATCTCATTTATCTTGCATTAGATAACTTCCTTCAGAAAAGAAAAAAAATTACTTTTAGAAATGACTATCATAAATATTTTGTTGAATCAGAACCAGAATAGTCTCTGACCCCAGAGATACTTGCACTTGTGCAGATGACCAATCAGACATTGAAGCATTCTTCAGTATTTCTATACTTCTAAAATTTTTTTTTCAATTGGAAATGTAAGGATTGATTTAGCAGGCATATAAAATGATCACCCACTGTTCCTTTCCAGCCAGAAAAATCCCCATTTTTTTCTAAAACTAAGATTTTGAGTCTTGAGGATCTGGTTTCCAGGACCCTACACTTTTCTCATTTTAAGGCAACACAGAGCAATCTACCTCAACAGAAACAGTTGGCTCAGCATTTTAGGTGAAAATCTGTGGTTTGGAAATACTTTCCTGTGTTTTAAAAATAAGTGCAAATCATTCAGATACTGTAAGAGTGAGCACAGGACACTAAGGTAATTAAAGCCTCATTGTAAATCTTTGTGCAAAATCAAATAAAAAAAATTGGTAGAAAACTCCGTGAAGGCTGAGGTCAAGTGGTGAGACACTCTTAGGAGAAGTAATTTCACAGACTTTTTATTAAATTTGAGGGGTTAATGACTGAGTTATACTAAATTGACTAAAGACCATCGATTAGTTGGATTTGTTGTGCTTAGGTCTGCACAGCCCCAGAAATTTGGGATCCCAAAAAACACAGTTTACAAATTGCAGGTTTGACTCTTCAGTGGCTTCCACAATAATGACCACTGGAAGGAATTATTTGCATCCTTTTCCATGCTAGGTTGTTTTGTAGCATCATTCCTCTTGTCTCTCTTTTTTTCCCTCCTGTCTAGTCTAAATTAATTCTCCTTTTAAGTTTAAATATGTTTTACACAGGATGCCACCATGGATCCATTAATGAAACACAGTTGGCAATGATGATTTTTATGGAGAAGGCTTCTTGTAAAGATGGGTTAGAGACCCAAAGGGCTCAGTAATTCTCTTTACAAAACTTCATGCTTTCTGTCATAAACAGAGTATTCAATGAAATTCTGACAGAAGTTTTCAGGCTTTAAAGAATTTCTTGAAGTGAAACATCTTGTACAGTGTTCATAGAGATCACAAACAATGAAATAAGATAATTTTAAATTCCTTTTTAATAGTTCAAGCATTCATTTTTAAAACATTCATTTTTAAAACATCCCATATGTAACTTTGCATAATATAAAGTGTATATTTTCCAATATAGAATAGATATATATATATAATGTGGTATCAGAGACTCACACTTCATTTTGGAAGTGACCTTTAAAGGTCACCTAGACACCTCCCCTTGCAATTAACAGGGACATCTACATCTTCAACTAGATCAGGTTGTTCAGAGCCCCATGAATCCTGACCTTGCATGTTTCCAGAGATGGGGTATCCACCATCTCTCTGGGCAGCCTTTTTCTTTGTAAAAAGCTTCTTTCTTCAATGTATTTGTAATGTTCTGAACAAAGTCAGATATATTTACTGACAGAAGGTGAAATGAAAACAGATGTTTTCTGCCTTTTGTTAAAAGGCAGAAACACTGAGTGCCTCTTAATTAAAAAAGAACTTCTTGAGTATTTATTTTGAAAATTTTAAGTTCAGCTTTTCAAATAATTTTCCTAGGAGTGCCCAAGTGCTTACAAACAGCAAAGAAACTAAGGCCAAGCCGCATTTCTAAGCTTTAGAGCTGAGCTGAGGATGCTGAAATAGCAATAAAAATGGGAATGCTCTGATTTGAAGGCTGGGTTTTGCTCCTTGGTTTCTCTCATTCATGCCATTGCCATCAGCCCACACTCTAATGAAATGTCGACACTGAAATTGCGTGCAAGAACTTGCTGTGGTTTCCACAAGGCCAACTTTTGTTGTCAAGTCTTTTTTGTGGGAGGCTTGCATTTAATGTGATGGTCTGATTTAACATGAATTGTTCTTAACAGCCTACATGCCACAAACCTCAAACAGAGTGCTTGTCAAGAGATGGCTAACAATGACAGGCTAGGCAAAGCTGAGCAGCCCAGGAGCTCTTTGTGTTCACACCAGATCAGGCTTAGTGAACTGATGGAAAATGAGCCCAGACAAGCCTCCAGGGACTTATGTTTTGTAGTTTGTCTAATAAAGAAAAATGGGGGGAAAATTGCTAGGAATTTTCTGAGTTCTGTGGGTTTTTTTCTGTCTGAGAAGGAGCTTTTTTTTCCTGGGCAGGGAATAAGAAATGTGCATTTTCATTGCTGTGAAAGACTACTTTTTAAAATCCTTAAGCTGTTTTGATTTGCAGTTCTCTGAGCAAGGGCACAGTCCTCCTAATCAGACATTACTAGGTTTGCCAGGCATTCTCTATGTGTATGGTCTCTTCTAGGTTAGATTGCTTTGTAAAGGTCTGAGATCTTCATCACTGAAGAAGTACACTCATCATCTTCATCGTGAGTGTCCTGCTGCTTAAAGCTTCTTTTATTGTTAGTCCCAAAGTATGTATTGACTGGCACAGAAACTAGCCAGTGCTCCCTCTGCTGCAATCCTCTACTCAAATACAACAATTTGCTGGCAGAAAACAAATTTCTTGTCAAGTTTTCAGCAACAGTTTATGAATTTAATTTGTATTCAGGATTGTACTGTACTGCTAAATGAAGACAACAGCTAGGTCCTTCATTTGCCTTGGTACAGGATGCATTCCTAAACATATGGTCCTGAACACTGAACCTGCTAAAACCTCCTTTCATCCTCCAAAATTTCCTTATGATGTACATTGGGATGTTTGATCACAATTTTTTTTCCTGCTTATTTGTGATAGCTTCAAATTTTGCAAGGAAATAAAGGATTTCCTTTTATGATAGCATTGATTCTTAAACATGGTCTAATTTTTTTTCACCTGAGAAAGTAAACATAGCAAATTCCATGAAAGTTTAACAGTGCAGTGCCCTTTATATGGCATGTATTCACAGAGGTTTCAGTTCAAAGAGGTTGTGCAGTACTTTGACAGGGTGTGTTAGCTGGACATTCATTAAGGGTGACCTCAACTGAGCTGTAAGAATCTCGAGTGTTATACTGAAATGTGTCCTTTAGATTGTGTTCATCTTAATAGTACATTAGATATTTCTGTTGCTTTTGGGGAAATCTTTAGAAATAAATAACATAACATAAAGATAATGTGTTTTGAAAGTGAAGACCATACTTCATTGTTGTCTAAATCTCGATCCACTCTTCTCTGTAACTCCCTGTTATAATTACCTGCATTTTAATAAAATACATTTCTGTGCTAGTTCAGTTCCTCTACAGTGAAGCTTCTTAACTATGAAAAGCCTAAGAATAACAGTTTCATGAGCACCAAAGGCAGAAAACCCTTTATATGTAATGGTAAATTGTTGTGTTTTAGCAACTTTTGTTCTTTAAAGTAAGTGAAGCAGGAAAGAAAATGGAACAGCTTTTCCTTGACTTGTTGTGGATATATAGCCATATAGTTTTTTACTGTCAGTGATTTACTCAGAAATCACTCCAATACTTTTCAGTGTAGCACAGCATTAGCTAGATCAGCCCTTCTCTGTCCTCCCTTCTAACTGCATTAACCTGTTGTCCTTGAATTTCTCCTTCAAGTTGTGAACAAAGAGCTCTTCAGCTTGGGTGGAAGTGGGAAATGTGGTTATTGATTTAGTCATGACTAAATGAAAGTGTGCTTGAATGTATGAACTGATAAATGGATAGATGCTATTAGTTTTGTATATTATAGAGAACTCTTTTTGCTCTCAAGAAATATGCACAGGAATGCCAAGAGTCAGACACACACACATACATTATTTCCAAGCCTTTATAACCTTTTGAGGCAATCTGTATTTATGTACTGGAGTAGGCTACAGTGCATTTTAGAGCCAGATACCTCTGAAGGAACACAACAGTCCTTTCTGGAGGAGCAAACGCTTGGGAAGAGACACCCTTGTGAGGATGTTTCTCTCTGAGAAAATCAGGATTCACCTCCAGACAGTATCCCAGGAAATCTGTGTGAGGTAGATACTGACTCAGAAGCCCCCCTTCCATACCAAGCTTTTAAACACAGCTTTTTATTTTAGTTTGGTTTTTGTTTGGTTCTGGTTTTTGTTTTGACTTTTTTTTAGGTGAAATAAATGACCTATAGTTATTCCATTACATAACAAAGTCTTATTTACCTAGGCCTGGTGACTTTTATCTGTAGCAGTGCATCTTCATTTCCCTGAAATCTGTGCTTTTTAGAGGTTTCTTTACACAATGATTTTAGTTATCCTAGTAGCTATGTATATATCATTAATGTCTGGTAGTGTGCAAAAAGCACTATGATTAAATTATTAATGCAGCACAAAGAAACATACACTTATATCAGGACACCTTATTTTGATAATAGAAGGAAATGCTTTTTGTGTTGTAACAGACAACCCAACATCAGCTTGTTAAAATCAACACTGAAGGTATATTTGCTTAATTAATTTGGTAAAAGTAGACTCCTCATAGGAAAATTAACCTGCAAAAGTTTTGTGTAGATTAGCCTCAAGGGTAAAAGAATAAATTGCACTGTCATACACATATGATTTTCTCATATTAGCTGTATATTAACCAAACAGTGTCTTAGAAGCTGAAAATCAGAAAGTGAGAAGGGAAAATGCTATTGGACAGTCTACTAGAGGATTATTTTCCAAATAATGTATCACCTAAAATGAAATTAAGAGCTAATTTAATGGAAGGACCTTTTCCTTTACTTTAGATGGCAAATTTTGAATCTAAAGAAAAGGAGAAAGAAGTGCATTTCCTTAGCATATTTGAGTAAAACAGTGCTGCTAAACAACAATAGCAGTTTGTATTTGCTGTGGCAAAGTTGCTGAGCCCTGGCCACTCTCATGTTAATATTACTGAGTCAAGGAGATACAGGAAATCATAGAGAATAAAATTTATTACAGTTTTTCACCAGAAAATCATGAAGGCTTCCAATAGATACACTTTACTGTTAGACAATATTTACCCAGACAAACATACCATATTTTTTCCTATCCTTCTTCCATCCTGATGTTTCAGCCATTACATAGGAAAAATACAGTTGCCATCATAGCTGGGTAGGACAAGGGAGTGGATTTGGTAACTGAGGAGTCAGGGAATGCAATTGTATCATTGCTTTGTCTACTATTTGTCAGGAAAATAAATTAAGGTTCACTTCCCTGAATAAATTTCCAGCAAATGAAGGAAAGAATTAAGAGAATATGATGAAATCTGATGTTGCAATCCTTTGGGAAATTAAAATATTGCAAATTGCAATAATCCAAAACATTGATTGTGATCCCTCTTCCATTCTGTTCAAAAATGAAAAAAAATACAAATAATGGGAGGGTTTTGTTTGCCTCTTGATTATTTTGAAAATTTTTGGGAGATATTGAGTCTGAAATGTGTGAGAGAGAACTGTAAAACTTTTTTCAAGCTTTTTCATATTCAGAAGTAGTGACATTTCTTAATGTATATGTTTTAATGAAGGAATGAGAATGTAATTCTTGAAGAAGTATGTAAATGTATATATTTCAAAAGATTACTTTTAAATATTAATATTTTAAAGCAGTCACTTATTAATCCAAGCAAAGAAAAATGTTGTTGTCTTTGAATTTATGAGTCCTCATATTTCCCTTACCTGGGATAGTAGACATAGCTGAAGGACAAAAAGGATGATGGTATTTATGCACCACTATTTATAAACAGATAACTGTTAATATAAGCAGATAAATTAGAGTGCCTCAGACACTTTTCTTTTTACCTTTTGAGGTTTGATCTATGGACTTGTCTTATTTGTTTTCCTTTTCTGTTTAAGGATATTGCATATATATTGGTAACTCTTACTTCCTAACTTTATAGCAGAAGTAACTGAAAACATCCATCGGCTCAGTACTCTACACTGACTGTATTTTGCAGGTCAGATCAACTTCCTCTGATACTATTAAGGCTTCTAAATTTTAATCTTTCTGTAGTCTTCCCTTTTTTCTTCTTCAGAGATGTATCTTTCTTCTCTAAAGGGTGACCAATGTAAATTTTTTTTCTTAGGAGATTTTAGATTATTTGTTATTAAAGATTTTAGATTAAGATTTTAGTTTTGTAGTTATTAAAGATTTGATCATTTGCTACCTAGCACTGACTGATATACTGTCAGTTCAGGAACATCCCCTATTTATGTTGTATTAGAAAAGTTTGATAGTTTGACACATCCACTTATAAGCAAAATGAATTTTTTGCTATCTGATGCTGTATGGGGACTAGATTTCAATGCAAAATCTATTTCTTTGGTAATCTGTGGCATCTTTGACAGTGCTGAAGTAAGATGGTTTTGTTCCCCCCACTGGCTTTCTGCCTCACAACATGCATGGCCTTCTTTTGACCTTCACCCCATGTCTTAGACTAAATGAAAGATTTAAGGATAATTATAAAAGGTCTGGTTTGTAATTTACCTTTACTAATATATACTCTCAGTAGCAAGTCCATTTTAATTTGGGTTTTGTCAGGGAATCATTATGCCTACAGATAATTAACTAATATGTTTCCCAGGCTGTGTAACAGATACAGCTGTCACAGCATCTCAGCTTTGCTCAGTGTCAGGTGAATTACATTTCTCTCCTAGGCAGTTTCTGCTAAAGACCTTGAAATGAAGCTTTCATTATTTGCTGACTGCTTTCAGTGTTGCAAAACAAAACAGCAAACATTTTATTTTCATTTCATTTATTCTTTGTTGTCCACATATTAAAAATTAAATGAAGTGATCTCTTTGCCATTCTGCCGTAATGAAGTTTTAAAGGCAGTTAAAGCAACAATGCTTTAAAATATCTTTTAGAATCAGCAGGTTGATAAGAGAAAACCAAATTTGGTGCACCCAAATTATTATGTAATGTATATATTATGTAATGTCCATAAACATAAAGTTAATTAGACAGTAACACATCTTGATATTTTGGCTGTCAGATGAGCTTTGTGTATTCCTGCCTGTCCTCCCTTTAGAGCCGAGCTTGCCACTGCTCTCAGCAGGCAGTGTGTCTGACAAATGTAGCCCATAGCAAATCAAGCCCTTGCCTGAAACACATCTGGGCTGTGGTGAAGCTGCCACTCCTACTCTGACCTTCCAGAACTGGGGAACTCTCAGTTGTTTGCACAGCCTTCCACCATAAATCTGACCTTGCCACTTACAACTGCTGAGCTGTATAAATGGCATTTTGTAGCTGGATCGCTTAGTGACACTTGGAAGTTTTATTCAGTAGTGAATGGGAAATAAGTTACGTTAGGGATCTTATCCTGAGCCCATGCTCCACTTCCTGTGGACTAAAGATCATTCCATGCAGCTTGCCAAGAATATTAAGAGATCTTTGTACTGTAAATCCTTTTGCCTGCTTCACTAATATTACTTTAGATATGGACTTAGTTGCTACAGCTGTCTCCTGGGCAACATCAGTTAAAATCCTACTTCTGAGAGGCCCTCTGGGAATTGGTTTCCTGTCAGAGCCTGTTGATTTCTGAGCTCAGCCCTTTTCTTGTCAGTTAATGGGTACAAATTGAGGAAATGGGCAGCATGTTAGAGCAGTGTGAATAAAGGAAGCATTGCTAAATGAGGTGGGTGGTGGAACCATCTGGACTTTTGAAAACTTGCCTATTTCTCAGCTAGATAATTATCTAATTTCACTATTATTAGGCATGCAAAGTCCAAATGCCAATAACTTTGCCCCTGATCTAAAATGCTACACCAAAATGCCTGGGTTTTTTTACATATTAAGGTGGTTATTCTTCTCTGCTGCATTTTTAGTTGTACTTTTTGTTGGTGTTTCTTGTGTTTTTACTTTATAATAATGTTATGCAAGTTATAACCTTTTCCCTTAACTTGAATAACATTTTTGAAAGGCTTTTGCATCCACTTAAAAATTAACAATAATTTGGAAGGTTTTCTAGATTGGTCACCATTTTAAATTTTGAGTAGTATTATAACAATTGTGAAACACCTTTATTATGGAGTTCAGTCTCTAAAGCCTACCTCATAATCAAGGGTGGCTGCAGGATATATTGCAACAGAGTGGTGAAACAGGGCATCTTTAACCTCTTTGGTCCAACACACTGAACATTTTTCCTGGAATAAGACTAAAAAAAATATTTTTTGTTACAATTTCTATATAATTTCTTGGGGAGATAAATTTTCAAGTGGAATAATAAGTTGAGGGCTTTTACTGGCTTGACAGCAGTTTTTCATCTGAGAAACTTGATAACGTTTAGAGAGAAGGCCAATTATAAAAACATGATGTAAATGCACCTTGCATCTTTAAAGCTCTTGCGTCATTTCTGGGAAACGTGGTATTTAGAGAATGCTTGTTGTTTATTTATTTGGTGAACTTTACTGGAAATTCTTTGCAGTTATAAACAGGTTTTCCTTTAAAATGCATATATACAAAATTTTATTTTACATTTATAAATGAAGAACATAAAATGGAACATTTTAGGCATCTTTTCAAAGAGCAGGAAAGAAGGACAAAGCAAGAAGAAAAACACCAAAGGACAGCCAGAACAAAAACTTAGTCTGACTGAAAATGAAAAAGAAGAAATCTTTTTTCAATTTTTTTACAACTTTTCACCTTCAAGTTAAGAATTGCTTGTCTTTTCATCTTCCATCATGAAGTTTGTGGTAAAATGAAATAAAAATTAACAGTAATTATTCCAAATGTGAATAGTAACTATGATTATTAAATAGATAGATGGTCAAAAAAATGTGCACTCACAATGGCTCATCATTTTAATCCCAGCATTAGAAACCTGGTAATACTTCTATTGTTTCATGGCCCTTGCTTAACCAGGCATCTGAGCAAAGACATCCTCTTTTCTACGACAGACTGCATTTCTTTCCTTTGCATATGAAAATATCTGTGCAGACTCCCAAAATACATGATCAATATGGTGGGGTGTTCTCTGAAGAGGAAATTTTTTTGTGTGTGAGAAAGAAGGAAAAAAGTTTTAGAATCTTGTCTCTGGAAAGACATCTTTACCACGCTGTGGAAATTTAATGCTTTGGGAAATTTCCTCTTTCAGATCTCTGGTTCTCTGATTGGTTGCATCCAAGCTTGACATGCATTGCTTGATGAAAGACAGTGAAAAATTAATTGAGATACTAGGTGATTATGTCAGTTGGGAGTCTGAGGGGTTTTTCCTTTTTTCTGGAGTCCTCATGTACCTTTCAGTCTAGTGCAAAGGGATAGCAGCTGCTGGAAGTTTATTGCTGGCTAACAAGGCAGCACAGTAGGGCTGTTTGGTTTATATTGAATTTAAAATATGAGATATTGTACTGGCTTGAGAGGAAAGGAAGAATTTTTATGCAAATAATGGTAGTCAGCTATACTCCTTTTTCTTCTTAAGTACAAATAGACATGAATTTCTGTCTCATTTGTTCTCCTTCCTTAATGCCTCCACAGAAGTCAGCATTTTCAGTGGTGCCTTACAGTTTTGCCACCGCTGGTTCCTTGGGACTTCTATCTCAGGGTAGTTCATCTAAAGAGGTGCTTTATGGCCAACTTGTGGATAATTAGTTTAATTAATGCCTCTCACTGATGATAGTAAACCACCTGTGCCATAAAGTGACAGAGTTCGCTTCTCAAGAATTTAAAGATGAAAATATTTAAATATTTTGTTCTATTATTGTTACTGTTATTACTTATAGTGTCATGGTTTAACCTCAGCAAACACAAAGTCCCACACAGCCATTCACTCACTCTCCCTCCTGGTGGAATAGGGGAGGGAATTGGGAGGATAAAAGTGAACAAACCCATGTGTTGAGATTAAGACAGTTTAATAGGTAAAGCAAGAGCTGTGGACACATGCAAAACAAAACAAGAAACTCATCCACCCCTTCCCATGAGCAGGCAGGTGTTATGCCATCACCCTGAATTCCAGGTTCCATCACATGAAACAGAGACTTGGGAAGACGCACACCATCACTCCAAACTTTCCCCTCATATTCCTTCTCTCCCAAGCTTTATATGCTGAGCAGGACTCCATATGATGTGGGCTATCTTTGTGGTCATTTGGGGGACAGCTGTCATGGCTGTGTTCCCTCCCAACTCCTTGTGCACCCTCAGCCTGATCACTGGTGGGGTGAAAAGGCCCTGACACTGCACCAGCACTGCTCAGAAACGGGGAAAACATGCCTGTACTCTCAGCTCTGTTTCCAGCACAAATCCAGAACACAGCCCCACACCAGCTACTGTGAGGAAAATTAACTCCATGCCAGCCAAAACCAGCACAAACGGGAAAAATAAGAAAGTGAAAGGCCTACTCCCAACAGAGACATTTGGAAAATCCATGGCCATTCTAAAGGAATTAAAAATTCAAGAAAAATCACGCACTGTTATTTATATGCCTTCTTTCTAATGAATAACAGAAGAAAACAAGAGGGATTTGTGTTCCTTTATCAGAAGAATTCCCAGAGGTGATAAATCATACAGAATTTTTGGCTTTTTATATCGTCTGCAGTTTAACTTAATTAACAGAGTTATTTGTGAATTAATTTGTCCCAGGAAGAAGACCAAGCAGGTTTTTGGCTATCTGTGCTCAAACAGTCTCTGACATCACTGAGCTGAACTTCTGCACCAGCCAGCTGCCCAGAGCAGCTTGAACATTTGCCAGGAAGGGGAAAGCCCAGTTCACCCAGCCCCCATCTCTGCTAAGAGCCCAAATCTCCCTGATCTCCCTCTTGTGTTTCCTGTTTCACCCTCAGTGTATTGATTCACTTTCACTGCAAAATGCCCTTCCCACACACACTGCATAGAGAGCTGCAGAAACAAATTCAAGTCTGTCAGTTTTTAGAAGACTGGCATAGGATCAGCCCACTGATCCTATACACTGGCATAGGATCAGCCCATGTTTTACCAGAGATTTCATGTCTTACAGGTCCCATAGCCCTTCCACTCTTGGCTGCTCCTTCAGTCTCATGTCAGGAGGATGTCCCACAACCTTTGCATATAACCAGATACAAGTATCAAAACAAAGATGTACAATTTTCCCAGGTTTCTCAGACTAATTAATGAACCTTAATTTCAGTGTATTCTGAAAACAGTGTATTCTGAAAACACTACTGCAGTAAAAACAAGTGTTAATGTGCAAACCTGGTACAGAGCATAACCCAGGACCTGGTCCCCCTCTAGTACCCATTCAGCAGGCAGATGTATTGCCCTAATTAAACAAAAATAATAACATAAATAGTAATAATAAGTAACCTACCAAATATAAACTATGAGGCATTGCAGGTATTCAAAGGGGTGCTATCAAGTAAATACTAATCTGACTACTTATATAGGTAGTGCTAGCAAATTTGGGGAATGACTTTTTATAACTAAGTTGACCTCTCCTTCTATGTGTTGTGTGTTCTGGTAAATTCAAGTTTTCCTCAAAATATCAGTATTTCCATTGCCATTATATCACTGGTCTTGTTAAACAATACAAAATTGAGAACATAGCCAAAGTTACTTGTTTTCCTTTTACTTGAGCTTGACGACCTTATTCTACAGTTCAAAAGGGAAAACCTGATCTTGTTTTTTTCATTTTTATTTAGCTTAATACACCTCGGTGGTGCTCATGTTAAATGACTTTGGGAATTCTGTCGTGTACTGTGCCAGTTCAGAACTGCACCATTAAAGATACAGCTGTACATGAGATTATTTTTGTAATGAAGTTTACAGGAAACCTGAGTGAATCTAGTGGAGGAGGGAGGAGAGGTCAAGAATGATAGGAGGAAAATAGCAATCTGTAAAAGAAAGAATGGTGTCAGGGATATTGATAGCCCAGTGGACTGTGACAGGTGTAGTTATGCTCAGTCTCTGTGGGACATTTATGTATACAGCTGGATGCTCTGGAGGAAAAGGTGGGGGAACTAGCTGTACAGTGAGATTTGCAGAAACTCAAGACAAAATTCAAAATTCAACTGCTGGGTAAGTCGGGGCAAGTTAAACGTTGGAGATAGATTTATATCTGCTACACATTAAACCTACTTCTTATTTCTATGAGCTGTGAATTTGCCTTTGAACAGTTTTGGGTTGACCTTTTGGGAATTTTACATATGAGTCTTCCTTAAGCTGTGTCTGTGAAATGTGTCTGAATATATCTAAACTCATCTTTGCCTGTGTACAGCAGTGAGAAATGGCATCCCTACGAATATTCTAACCCTCTAGTCTCAGTTTTGAACTGACTTTAGATCAATATAAATACTACCAGAAGCAGTTGTGAGAAATTATCAGATTCTGAGCCCCACCATTTTCTTGATCCAGTTTCTTCATCCCTGCCCCATCTGTCAATATTCCCCAGCAGTCACAGTTCTCGTTTTTAAAGAGAACTACTTGACCTGTCCAATGAAACAAAATATGTTGGTGGAGTCACAAAGATGCATAAGGTTTTTGGATGCTGTCCTTCTGCCTCTGCTTTCAGACAAATTTTCTTCACACAGAATTTCCCAATTTTTTTGTGCTGAAAGGTACATTTGTTTTGAAGTCACTGCTGGGAAATGGCTACATATTGTATGCTGTGTGCAGCAACCATAGGTCATGACAGTAAGAAGAATTTAGATTAGAAATAACCAATTTTGATGGGTGTATGCATTATTAATTTATTATTAATATATATAGACAATATATAGGATTTGAAAATAAACATTGGGGAACATTTAAGTTTTTGTTAATTAAAAGTCCTTGCTGCCTCTAGGCAAAAGTTGGCTTAATACAAAAAAACTTCAAGTGAGGATGGGACTGGGCGAAATACTTTTAGGAGTGCATAACAATAAGGCCAGAATTTTATTTCTTGAAGTTAGTGCAGTTGATTAATTATTTTTGTTCAACAGGAAGCATTTTAAAAAGACTTGGCTATCTAGTCTTAACTAACAGGGGAACAAACTCTGGTACTCAACCCTGTGAAAATAATTCTACATTAATGTTTCATGTCTAGTGCTGTTTTAACTTCTTCAGAGTGCTTGAGATACCTGTGTGTAGCTTGAAAGTATTTTGCAGGATTTGCAGGAGAGCTGGCCCTCCCTGTAGCAACAACTGGAGACGTGTCAGGGTGTTCAAACAGCATCACCCCCTTTGGCTTGACAGCTGCATCCCCAGTTTCTCCTCCTTTCCTCCTGAATCCACTCAGAGATCAGTCTTTCCAGAAGCAGAAATACTTCTGGTGTCTTCCCTTTCTTTTCAAGATTTTTGTGATTAAGATACTCGCTGATGGTCTCGGAGACACAAGTTTTCTGATTAGGATACTCAGACACATCTTCAAGAGTCTCTTAATCACCCAGCAGTCCTGGGGAGAAGAGGCAGGATTTGGCATGTCAAGCTGTTTCTTTTTTTCCCCAGAAGATAATTCAGGATTCTCCAAGAAAGGAGGAAAAGGAAACCCGTTTCTGTGTACAATTGGCTAGAGCGCTCTACTGGGGTTACAGAGACTTGGCTGCTGATTTCCACATTTCTTTTTTTGGCCAGTGACTGTTTACAGAGTGAGGGAAGAACAAATAAAAAGGAAATGTTATACTAAGTGCTATTAAAGTGCAAAAGCAGTGTGAAATGCATTCAAGGACTACTTATGTAGACAAATGATATCACTTGAGTTTTATCTCATTAAAAGATAGTTAAAAGTTTGTTAAAAGAATACCTCTTAATTCAGGCTATGCAATTACTAATGAAAACTGAGCTAAATTTGGCTAAAATGGTTGAAACTTAATTGACAATTCAGACATAGTTCTTCAACTAGGATTAAGACTGAACATGAAGTGTTTGCAATTAAACAGAAATTAATAAAAGAGGAAGAAATCTCCCAGTGTCCGTTGAAGTCTCCATGTAAATATAGTGGGAAACTATGTGCCTGCTGTAATTCAGTCTTTCTTGAAGTTATATGAAGAAACAAGTTGTGTAAACTGTTGATACCAAACATCCCTAATTTATATTAATGGTAAAACCAGCTTTTAGTAAAAACAGTACCTATTTTTCTGAGAAGTATTTTAAACTGTTAGTGCTAAGTCCAATATAATTTCAGTGTAAGTTCAGCTCACAAAGATTTGTGGTCTTCATATAATAATACTTCTCCTAGAAATTCCACTGACAGATGTAATTAAATGATTGACTAATTCCCAGAATTGAATGACCACTAAGTGCAGCCAACACATTTTAGAATCTTAGAGGGTGCAGCAATTTTAAGAACTTTTACCTGCATTTTGCCTCAGATGCTTACCTGGGCAAAGCAGCTGCAGGAAACAAAGTGTTACATTTCTTCTTGCAGATAGCACAGACACAGGTTGAAGAGGAAGAAGAGGGGAGATCAGAAACAAGACACTTAAGGAAGCTTGAACTCTCACTGCATCAGCTGGCAGTGTGTGTGTCCTGATAGTAACATGTCACTTGGGTGTAGTGGTGAAATCCCAGTAAAAGAACTAGGGAAAGTAATACCCCGAGTAAAATTTTTACTCCTCTTGTTTTGGAAAAGAGTATCTGCACTTGCATACAATAGGAAAAATTAATCAAGTGGCTTGATCTCCTTGAAACATCCAGAATGAAAATTTGTGAAAGGTTAAGCACAGAAATGAAGACAAGGTGATTCCTGTAGTTACAACTGCATTAGTTGACTCAGCCGAGCCAGGACTCTGGCTTTGAGCACAATTCATCCTTAACAATTCTCCTTAGAGTTTCGTAACACACTCCCTAAGAGAGCACTTGGCTGTACCAACACATTTCCAGAGAGTGTCCATGCTCCCTTCAAAGATACTCTGATCAGGACATGTTTTTAATATGTGCATAGAGAAGACCACCTGCTTTGGGCTGTGAAATGTTTAACTGTTGAGACACAAGCTCTGCTTGCCCCTTATTTCAAGTCTTAGAGATCTTGCCCTTTTTATTTAGTAGAACAGTTGCTATTTGTTGGCAAATTCAGGACATTGAACCTGCTTGCTGTGATTTCTTATTCTACATTTTAGCAATGGCAGGAATAGTTAACACTATGTTTTTCATGGCATATACAAATTTTATCTTAATTTGTTGCCTACAGCTCCATAAATTTTTGCTATTTTCTAGTATCACAGAGAGATCTTTTGGTGCATGTAGCTGTGTATATCAAAAGAATCCACCACTTTGCTTTCAGCACCAAAGTACAGGTAATAACATTTTGATGGCTGTTTCTGGTAACTGTGGAACTGTTTGCAGAATCATTCATCTAATTTCAAAGAACATTACTTCCAGAAGTGCAGTCAATAATTTAAAAAAGTGTACAAAGTGTTTATTAAAGATTTCAAAATGTGGGATATGCGCACAAGATTCAGATCGCTTTTATTAAGTACGTCAAGAAATTAAGGAACATTGTATTGTGAGGTCTAAATCCATATATGGTCAACCAAAGCTGATCTTTCTCATTTTTGTAGGGGTTCTGGCATAATGTGACAGCTACTTAAGAACATTCCACTTTATTTTTCCTTTTACTCTTACCTGCCTATTTATGCCTCTGGAAATCAGAAAATCAAGTTATGGTTTCTCTTTTGAGAGCTTTCACCAGTCAGATTTGCAGCTTGTATTCCTCTCTCTGCTGTCTCTTTTCTCACACTGGTCTCCACTCTCACTGCTCTGCGTGACTTCTGCCTGGTCCTTTTGCCTTTTTGCCGAATGATGTTCCTCTTACAGGTAGATTTAAGCAGTTTTTATCAGTGAGTGAGAACTGATAAACCAGCTATTGCTCTGCTTCCTAACAGTTAATACATGTCACAGACATACAGGTACTTCTGCAATAGCATCACTGAATAATCTGAAATAATGCCCTGCAGGCAGGATCTGTGGTACCACTTCTTATACCCTGAAATCAAACCAAATAGAAGAAGATAATTTTCATATTTATTTGGGAAATCCTTTGTGAGGCTGTACATAATATTTTATCTAAAGCATGGACTATGGCATGGGTAGTAAAATGGAGATTGCAGATGTAGCTCCTATACAGTTCTGTAATTTGTCTGGGGGCTGGAAATTTGACCTACTTGATAACGTTCACAGTAGTTATTAACATTTTAAATAGCATGCATTGTATGGGCAGCAGAATCAGTGGACAGCTAGATTTCCAGGCTAGTAAGTGAAAAGAAAGCCCACAAAGACAGTAATTTGAATAGAGATAATACATCAGGTAGCCAAGAGTGACAAGGGTCACTGGAAGGACAGGTAGAATAACAAAGGACTAAAAGACAAGGGAACATAATTTGAGGAAATTAAATTGGAGCAGAAACTATAAGCATAAATTAATGTTAGCAGGCTGACAGAAGGAAGGGGTTTGTAAGGACAGGAGCTGAAGGATGAGAATTGTAGTGGGCTGTGTGATACACAGAGGATCAGTAACCAAACAGTAGCTTTGCAGCGTCAAATCATGTGTGGGAGAAAGAGACAAATCTTGCTGTACAGCTAGGAGTTTAGGGCATAATATTGCAGCAGAGCAGATGTAGACACAGAAAGAGCTTAAAAATGGTTAGAGCATAAGAAAAGATGAAAAAGGAGCAGCAACTATGATGTAAATCTTCCTGGAGTACTGAAACTCTGGAAATAAATACTTTTTGATGGACAAGGACTTCTTTTACACCTTGACTTCTCTTACATCCTGTGGCAATGAGTTTCATAATTGGATTACTTGTTTAAACAAAAAGTAGTCCTTGTTGTTTGCTTTTTAGGCTTATGTTTTGTAAATTTTTAAGTGTCCAGTAGGCCGTGCATGAGAAAAATAAAATTTAAAAAACCCCTTTAAACCCTTTCCTATTCTTCTTTTCTATATAATTTTTTTACTTTATAATAGATTCCTACATCTTCGGATTTCAATGCAAACCTATCCAGGCACATTTCTGCATTTCTGTCTTACCAATTTTCATTCTGTTTGTCTTTCTGATCACTGATGAAAACCACTATATGTTCAGAGGACCATCAACAATATTTGCAGAATCTTTTTTTTTTCCTTTGGCAACAGATAATTTAATACACCATGCAAATATGGTTAGAATTGTTTTTCTCCAATGTATGTTCACATACTTTTTATCAGTCATTAAAATGAAAGGTTAAATTCATCCCCTTAACAACAGGGTTTCCTTCATTAACTCCTTGGTGTCAGTCTTATTTTTGGTTACTGCGAATAATTTTTAAATGGTAAATACCAATTTTTTTGATCTTTGAAGCTTCTCTTGGCTTTAGTTGAAAGGCACTTCCAAAAGCTCTTGTTTCCCCATTATTTTTTCATCAATTTCTCTAATATTCCATTCTCGCTGTAAAATGCCCTATAATAACTTTGTAAATTCTGATTAAAACAAAAGCTGTTTAAAAAAACTTCACCATAGTTCCTATGTGTCTAGTGACTTTGTGATGCACTATCTTTGTGTTGGCTAGAAATCAGGTATAAGAGGGCACTTTAGAAATTGTCATTATTTTTATTATTAGCTGTTGTCTTCCAATACTAAGGCTGGTTTGAATGATAGTTCAGTACTAATTTAATTCCTAGAGAAATTGAGTGATGAATCCAGTTTGTGGTGAATTTTTTATTGTTCTTTTTTCTGAGTCTTTCCAAAATATCTTTGATATTTGAATAGAGCAAGATATTCCAGCTGAGCAAGTTTTTCTCAGCTTTCCCCTTTAGGTTAAAATTAGAAAAATTAGAAGCTTCCTAAGCTGTTTTGCAGTCAAAACTGATGCAAAAAGGCAATTTATTTTTTTTCCTTTGACCTTATTATCAGTGAGGATACTTTTTACACCTTGCTTATCTGTCAGCCCCTCTGTACCTTTGCCAGGTTCCCTGCTGATGTTGAGTCCATGATGAGCATCTGGTACTTGATATGGAAAGATATCAGAAGCTGAAAAAGGGTTGTAGACAGGCAAGAGACACAGTTGCAATAAAATTTAAGAGAAGAAATTATTTTGGGATGTTGTCGATTACTGCTATGTAGGAATTGCTGAAGAAAGAAAGAATAAGGTTTGGGTAAACAAGAAAAAATAAGGTAAGAAAGAAAGGATCTGGCAAGGTCCTCTAAAACAAATGAGGCAAGACTTAAAAACTTATGGAAAAAAGATGGACATGAGGATTGTAAATATATATACATTTCATGATTCAATAAAAAAAAGGATCATTCTTTCCAAAGTGTTCACTTTTCTAACTCTGAGCACTGGACCAAGCCAACTGGAGAGAAGACTTTCGCTGTTGTAGCAGCTCATCTAATTGACGAGTTCATGACACTCAGATTGAACAACTGATATCTCCCCCAGGGCCATTTCAGATGACAGTCATGTCAGACCCATGCACAGATATTTCACCCTGTTGGATACTATGAAATCAATGAGATTATTTGGAATTTGACGTGCTTGGTAATCAAACCATATTTCTACCTTCTAAGGATGGATTTTAAGAGACAAAAGCTCTAGGTGTTTTAGTTAAGGAGTTCTTAGTCTTCTAGGCATCTTAGTTTCTTTCTTTGTAGATTATTGGTAATATTTACTTCTCAAGGAACTGTCAGTTTCTACTCTATTGTTGAGTTGGTGTGTCCAAATGAATCCCTACAGGAATGTTAAAATTAATAAATCTCAAAAATTGAAAGGTCTGTATCAATACTGAATAATTTTCTTTTTGGTTTTCAAGCACCAAGACAGAATACATAGTTTGGAAGTTCCCAGGCTTACATGGGCTTGCTGTCTAGAACATTGCATAATTGCCTGACTTTTCTTGCCCATTGCATTTCACTGGAAATGTGAATATCAGCAAAGATTGTAAAGAGCTCATGGAAGTACAGAATGGTGGATCTCAATGTCAAGCAATAGAAGGTGAGTATTTGCTGAACACGTAAAAAGAATGGGGGGGGGATGGAATCTAGCTGGCAGTTTTAGCTAGGAATAATCCAGAGGCCTATATAGATAGCATAATGTAAATGCACTCTTCATACCTCAGCTTTCTGAGCAGTTCTCAATGTAGCCTGTCTTCTTTTGCCATCCTTCTTTGCTACTTATAATGTTGTTACCCAGGGAAGCCTTTTTTCTCTAGAATTATATTGACAAAAAGATGTGATTTTTTTTGCCTAGGCGCTGAGTGTAGAGCAGTGCCCACTGAAAGAGGTGGGCTTCTTTTGGTAGGGTGAACAGTGTTCTAGCCTCAAATCCTTAAGATGCTTTGGAACAAAAGACAAATGCGCATTTTCCTTATAAATTATTAAATATTCTGATGTGACCTTTGTTTCTGTTTTTCATCTAGTCCCCGCTATATCCGCCCTTTTCCTTATGCAAGACTATGGAATGAGTGCCAACTCTTGGAATTGAGAACTTGTACCCAGACTAACTTACATACATCTAGGTTGTTAAATTCAGACACAAGATAAACTATAAATGATCCATAGAGAATGAAGGTAGTTTTTTTCCCCTAAATACTAAATCAAAATGTATAAACCACTTATTCTGCCTTTTTTTTTTTTCATTGCTGGATATATTTAATGAACTTTCATTTCATGTTTCATGAGTTTTTAGGCTGATTTTAGGCTGGGAACCTCTCTTTCTGCATTTCAGAAGCCAGATTTGGATAAAAGTTAAATTTAATAGGAACAACATTTTTTTTTCCGTATTATAAATTTATCACTGAATATTAAAGAGTCTAGAAATCTTCTGATCCTAAAGAAAAATCACCAGCTTTTTTATACATGCAACTGATGATTCTTTTAAATAAAATATTATGGCAACTATGTATCTATACCTTCTGAGGTCCTGTTTTTGTCAGTAATTTTATTTGAGATTTCACTCCATATCCATAGATCAAATTCCTGGAAGTACTGTCTTCTGTTTTAAAAGTAAAAGAAATTTGTTAATGTCTGCTAAATGGTGGTGCAGATTCAGTGACTTGTTTTTCTCTCACTGTTTCCTTTTGTTAATATAAGAGTTTACTTCTGGAGAATATTTGTTGTTTTGCTGAAAACTGAAGTTTTCTGGATTTTTGCATCTCATTCCTCTGATACTATTTTGGAGGATTTTTTTTTGGTTCCATAGATGTCTAATAGTGCCTATCATGCCAAGCGTTGATTTCCAATTATTTTTAGCATATTTATATTAACTACGACAACATGAATCTTTGAATACTTTCCTCATCCCATTCTCTTCTTCATAACATTGTTCTTTAAAACAGAAGGGTTTAAATAATTCTTCAAAATATTCCATGTCATCAGATGTTTTGCCTGAGAATGTGGACCTGAATATGGGGCTCTGTGCATGGGAAACTTGGTAGCATTCTAGTCACTTTAACTAAGGCCATATGTCAATTTGAGAATTTAGTCCCAGTCCCTGTGCTATCATTTGTACGGGGATATGGATAGATATGGACATGGATAGGTAGAGATGGAAAGCTGTTGAAATGCTGGTGTTAGCAGAACTGAGGCAGTATCTTTAGAGGCAAAGCACACAAATTGTGCCTCAGATAACCTCCTCTTGCTTGCTCTACAACTTGAACTAACTCACATGATGGTTTCATGCCTTTGTTACTCCCAAGTTGTAATATCGTTCAAACCCTTAATTCATAATGGGATAATTTAAAAGCTAGCAAGCATTCTTGCTTTTGCAGAGAGAAGACCACTTTATGGATGCAGTAAAGCCATGCGCTGTGCTGTCATTTTCTTGACCATGAAGCAGATGAAGATGACTGTCCCAGAGCTAGATTCAGCATTCCTTCGCTTCACCTTCCAATAAATTTGTTTCGCAGAAACTTTTGCAATTTGCTTAATTTCTAGAGTATTTCAGCCATCAACAGGTCATTGATTTCAAAGTTGAATAAGAATCTTAGGTACTTAGGGGAATCTGAACATCAACAGAGGGTAGAATTTGCACTGAAGGTTTATTTTGCTGCTTTTGTTAGCCTGATACTGTCTTCTCCTTTCTGTTAATAGGAGCTCTTCAGCCAGTTCATAGAATCATTATAGAATCATTAAGGTTGGAAAAGATCATCAAATACAAGCAGTAACCAAATAAATTCAGTTCCACCACTGAATTATGTCCCTAGGTTATTTCATTCAACTTAGCATGCAGGCTGCTGCCAGTGAAAGAGCTAAGGATAATAATATCTCTGTGAATCAGGTGTTACCATCTATCAATTCATGCAGCTTCTGGATTTTAAATCGGCACTTTGTCTTCTCTGTTTTCATCTGATTCCAAAAATGCATCATATCACTTCTAGGAAGCCTGTGCAGCTGTGACAAATTAAAGCAAACAAATTCTACCTCCTAGCCTAAGGTAGCAATGGAGAGAGCTTAGAGGACCAAAACAAGTGATGATGGTCTCATGATTTACCCTCAAGAAATTTGCAAAATGAGTTTTGTCCCAAAGAACTCTAGGACAATGTCTGTGAAAATGGCTGCTTTACAGTGAAATATCCTTGTTGGTCATGCTAAGTTAATTCACCCTTGGTCAAAATCACACCATGTAAAATTTTAATAGGTATCAAAATACTTGAGACAATTTGTAAAGTTATCTTTTATTGTGTGAAATTAAGGAATTTATTTTGGCTTTGTTTCAGTCAGCCCAGCAGTAAGTTAAATATAGTGTAGTTGCTACTACAAAATAAAGTTGAGAGAAATATTTCAGAAGTTTTCCTTTTGCTCCTCCTTTCTTTCTTGTTTTTCAGTCACCTATAGAATTCACCTTTTTTAATTGAAATTTTGATGGGGAGGTTCTGAAAATCAAAGATCTTTTTGATCCTTTCATATTAGTGTTAACCAGTGTGATAAAAAACCAGATGTGATTGCCAAGCTAATTGTTCCTAGGTAAATAAATTGCATTTACAAAAGCCTTTTCAAAATCTTATCTGATTTAGAGACTTGTTCTGGAAATGTTTCCTTTTTGTTTAACATAAAGAATTTTGTATTTAAGTGGTCAATATATTATTTTTTAGTCTATTTATTTATTATTATATTATATTATTAATGGCCAGTAGAGTAAAAAAAACACCCCAGAAAAATAGTACACTCCTAAGTGCTTATTCAGTTTACTAAAATTCAATATTTTCATAGTATACAACACAGTATTATAGCCTCCAGAACTGTCACTGATAATTCTGATGATATTTGATTTGCAGATTTAAGATTTATGGTGCTTTTCAGTCAAGTCCAGTCACGCTCTGTGTTTATCTTCGCTGCATCCCTTTTGTTGTCTGGCACAATAAGGACCTGATATTGTGTGAAGCCTTCTGGGTCATATTGTCAAAAATAAAAGGAAAAGTCTGTAATCATGTTCAAATATCTAATTCAGCCATAATTATTATGTTACAAACAATTGTTGTGCGTCTCACCTATGTAAAATATTGTTCAATGGTAAAATTTTTTGGTAAGAATTTTAAATGCAAGGCACAGTAAGAGTAAATAATGGTTGTCATGGTATTGGCCAAATTTTTCCTCCTAGGATTCAGCTAAATAACTCTGACCTTGACTCTTAGATATTAACTAGACACATCTGTTTACTACTTGGTCAGTGTTATAAGTCACAAGTAGAGACTGTACCCAGGGATAAAATGGTGTAATTGGTATTTTGCCAGCCTCATTAGTGTCATTGATTAGTGTGCATTATTCTATTTCCACTTCTTCTTCAGTATGTCTTAGGCTAATTTTCCTGTTGCTGCTTTTTTAATATAAATGCAATTCTGTGGTTTGTGCTGTTGTTTTTTCTTCTGAGAATAATTCTTTGAAATATGTTTAGGCTTAGATTTGTCATGATAATATGTCTTTTGAAATTGTGTAAAGGAAAGTAAAAGGGTAATAATTTACTAACATGAAACCTGAGGCAACATATAAAATAGTAGCTGCTATAAAGGACAGTGCAGCTGAGCAAGCCTGAAAATGTGCAGGTGACTTAAATAGCATGAACCACACAAGCAGTTTTGCTGAAAGACTGGAAGGCTGCCACAGCCACATGTAGATGCACCCCAGTTTTAGCTGGAGAAGGTCAAGACAGAAAAAACCTTGAGCTCTGGATTTATGCATACGCAGATGAGAATTGTCTCCTAAAGGAGATATTACAAAAGAGGGGACAAAGTCAACCTGATAAGAGCTTGTCAGTGCAGTCCAGGCTCAGCCAGTCTCTTTTTGTAACTTGTCTGACTGCCACAAGCATGCAGGCAAAATGTAGTCCTGGCTTACTGAGTGGTGAAATAAGGGGTGGGCTCAGCAGTACAGTGAAAAGTATTCAAAGACATGGCTGTAGGTTGCACTCGTGTGGTGTGAGAAGTTGAAAGCATCATATCCAAGGATAGAATCATCTCACAGATTAATTTAATTTCAGATCTTAAAAAAAATTAGGCAGCTGGTCTGAGCTAAATGTGTAGTTCTCTTTTCAATCAGTGAAAAATGGAATATGAAACTCCAAGATGTAATTAGTCTCTGATACTTGGCCTTAGTGAAAGGAGCCAAATTGTTGGAGGGAACACAACAAAAAGCAAGCCTCACAGCCTGCAGAATCTGGAAAACAAAAGCTTGCAAAAGAAATATATGTACCTGAACAACCCATTACAAAAAAAAAAAAAAGACGAGAATGTAAATTGTTTGGGGAGCAGCTAAAATTTTTCTTATGAATTTAGGAGCCAACCTAAATTAAAAGTACACTTACCCCACACACACATTTTCTTCACAGACCTGCTCTGCATTTGGCAAGCTGTGGTGTGGTCAAGAGAATTTTCTTTAGCACATATAAAAGACGCATCTGAATTGAGATTAAAGGTTTTAGAAAAACTATTTTGGAGGCTGAAAGCAGGACCTAAAGAGAAAAAGAAACTTATTTAGCCTTGTAGTTATATAATTTTAGAACATCTAAATTATTTTAAAAATAGGAAGATTTTTGTGTCCCCATGAATAATAAAAATATTATTAATTTTCTTGAACATCCCATTGGTCTGTGTATAAAAAGAATTGCATTTTTCTTAAGGTAAATTTTATTTGTTGGCAGAAGTATAATTATGATAATCCTTTGTAACTCACAACTCACAATTTATGAATTAATACAGAATTGAATGGTCAGTAGTGAAGAGGTGACTCCTACCTAATCCTGGTGAACATTTCACTGTTACTATCGATTAATTACACCAGTAAAAGTACTGCTTTTAGGAGAATCTTCTAACTCATCCACATACCATCAAAACTGATGCCAAATTTGCGCTTGAAAAAATTCTGGACTGAAAAGCCATCACACACTAGTTGCCCTGATTTAGTATTCTGGGATGCTGTTTTTGTGCATTTACTCAGCACAGACACCCTCCAACAAAGTGATTTTGCCTCTCTGCATCAGTGGCATTAATTTGGTCTGCTCTGGAGGCGCTGCGCGACGCCTGCCGAGGACCTTCGGGTCTGGCCGCGGCAGGTCGTGAGCAGACGTGCCCGTGTGGGAGTGCCCAGCTGCTGTCCTGACATCTCCTATTTGACTCCTGCTGAGCTGCTAGGGCTGCAATGAATTTTATGAAGATGAATGGAATACAGAGAGGAGTCATTGGGGAAAGATTTCATGACAGTATGTGCTCTGAGCAGCTGGATGTCTGCAAAGCTACTAGATTGTCCTGTAAAAGGGAAAATTTTAGTGATGGGTAAAAAGCATTTCCTGAGAATCTAATCTTTCAGTATGAGTGACATTTTCCTTTTCCAAGTCAGATGAAGCATCAAAGTATTTGCTATTCTATTTCTAATATATATTCAATGTTTTAAATTACTTTGTACTCTGTGAGATACTGATTGTGTAATTACAGGGTTTAGTAGTCATTCCATAATGAAGCATAATCATAGTCATAACCATTGGAGAGATAGATAGATAGATAGATAGATAGATAGATAGATAGATAGATAGATAGATAGATAATAGATAGATGATAGATAGATAGATAGATAGATAGATAGATAGATAGATAGATAGATAGATAGATGGATGGATGTACCATAATGGTTATATTTCTAACACTGACTGTGGTTTAATATCAATTTGTTTTGTTTTGGTTTTCAATCAAATGCACCAAGTGTGAGATGCAGTGCTAGAATACCCTGGCTGTAAAGAGTTTAAGTTTCCCCTGAGGTCGATGAAGTCTAGCAAGTAATTCAGCCTATCTGTCTGAAGACACATGGTGATTAGGTATTGAATTGTTTGCTATGTTTCACGAACTGCATTACCCTCCATACTCTGTTACAGATATCTTTTGTAGGTGTTTAAACCTGAAATAAGTCCCCCCCCACGGTCTTTCTACTTGCAACAATATCTTTCATGTGAAAAGGAAAATTGCATTTTGCTGCTCTAGCATTTTTTGTTGCAATAAATGTTAGCAAATAAGAAGCATCAGCAGCAATAACTTGAGCCATTACTTTTATGGCTCTTTTGTTTCATGCATCTTCTGGGGATTTTCAAACGTTTGGGTTTTGAAACAGCTTCTCTACAGATGTATTCCATCTTTTGAGATGTAATTTCAGAGGATTGGGAGAAAAAACCCCAAATATCCGTAAATGCATTAAAAGATAAAGGCTATCTCCTTGCCTACTAATTAACATTCTCGACCTTTCTGAAGATTCATGAAGTTCAAGGGTTTTTCTTGAAATATCAGAATTTTTTTTTGTAAAAGAAGTTTAATACTTGACCATTCTTATTATAGAGTTAAGTATAATTAAGTATGGACTGGCCTGTGGCATCTGTGGTTTTTTTCCCAGTGATTAGACATGACAGGATGTTATCTTCAACTGTGAGATGGAAGGTAATTCAGTTTTCAAAGAACTTTTATGTAATACTGATTGAATTAGTATTTAAGATATGTGCCATGTTTTGTGTAGGGCATTATATGCTGACTGCTATTATTAATGACTGAGGTGTTTTACTACCTTCTAGGTATTCACAGGTGTGATAACTCCAGAGAGATATTTGCAATGAATAGTGGAAAGCAGACTTTGATGTTTTGAGATATTAGAATATGTTCTGCATTTTCTTTAGTCTTTTTTGGAGAAGATTGTCTTAAAATCATGCAAGCAAATGGCAAAAATCTTTTGCCATCACAAAAAACCTGCAGTTCTCTAGATCAGTTTGGAAATACGGCCTTTATGAGACTGTATTGCAAGTGGAAGGGAATGAAGATTCAAACACAGCATTTTGCTGAGAGAAGCAGTAGGTAAATTACTGCTTCATTGTTGCATGAAATTATTAAGAGTTTTGAAATATGTGATAGCCTATATAGGGAGGGAATAACAGTTAACATAATAGTTTCATTCCAGAAAATGAAAACTTCAGTTTAACTCTCCCCTCTGCTAAATTTGTTTTTCAGCAGTTCATTAAGAACAATGAAAGAGAATAAATGTTCCTGTCTTGTTTCATGCCCAGAGTGATTTTGGTGAAGTTAAGGTTTGTGGAAATAGCATTTCCCTGTAATTCAAACACCAACATATGTAGACAGAGTCTGTCTACTATTTCTGCATTCTAGACTTTCACTTCGTGCCATTTTATGTTTTTCATGGGTTTAGATGTTTATTTATTAAACTATTAGGCACTATTTATTTATTTATTGGTAATGTAACCTAGAATTATTATTAAGATTTCAAATATTAGTCTTTTCTTCAGTGTCTGGTGCATCAAAACACTTATACACCCCTAACATGATTGCACCAGCCCTGTAAAACAGGAGGTATTTTAGTATGTACCCCAGGAGAGTTCTATTTAACTTAGCAGAACACAGAGAAATCTTCCTTGCAGCTATCTTAGCTTTGGAAGCATTTTAAATATTTAAAGATTTTTTATAGCAGTCTTGCCTTTCTCTTGTTATGAAATCCCTATCAGTTTTCTAAAGATGGTAAGTCTAAATGCAATTGCCTTTATTCTGTGGTGAGAAACAGAGTTAAGCTATGTTTACAGAAAGGCTAAATGCCTGCATCTGATAGGACGTGCTTGGATTTTTCTGTTGTAAAGCAGGGCATGTGTGGACCTTTGGTTTTCCCATGACTGGGAGTCCCCATGAACTCCATGACAGAAGCAAACAGAGGCTCAGCAAGGCTGTTGCAGTTTCTTTTCACTGATGGTTCGACCAGCTGAACTGTATTGATGAAATTTCAAGAGGGTCACCACAGAGAATGAAAATCATGCAGTAAGTCATTGCATGAGAGGTCCGTTGCTGAGTCTGGAAGAGATCAAAAGAAGTTTCTTACTTCTTTCATAACATTAATCAATGTGCTAGAAGGGTGAGATGCTTGATTTTTTTAAATTTAAAAGAAGAGATTAATGCAAGTCCTAGCAGACAGAGCCTGGTAAAATTGGATGGCAAATAGAGCATCATCAGAAATAAAAGATATCTGAGAAGCTGATGGACTTTCAATAAGAGATATAGTCAATATATGGAAATTCCTGGATCCAAACTGACATTTTGTGGCTTGCAAAAAATATGGACAATACCTTGTCAACAGCAGCAAATCTGTTCTTGGCACTGTGTTCTAGCCCCTAATTACTTACTCTAGCACTTAAATACTGAGTGAATGTTTATTCAGCACAGTTGTGAAGGTTTTCTTCATCTCTATGGAAGCAGAGAGCCTTATGTTACATTTGGTTGTATTTCCAAGAATGTTGAAGCATTCCTGCCTTCTTGGTAGAGAAATGGAAACCACCAAATTAAGGTGTCTCAATCTACTCGTGCAAAAAAAATGACTCACTTGATACCAAATTTTTAAAAGTGAGTCATGGTTTTATTTATAAGGAGTAGGTAGGAGGATATGAGAACTCCTCAAGTCCCCTTAGGCTTTAGGAAACCCACAGTGAAAACAACTTTTAGTTTTCTGATCTGGGCAAATACTGTCAGTGTCCATTTTATCCTGGTGCCTCAATAAACTTCCATTCTTACTGCATGGATCATTAATTTTGAGGAAAAGGAGCTAAGGAAGGGACACTACAAAGTAGTAAAAGTGGGAAAAGTAACATTCAGCAATCACTCGGTACCCCCTTTTCAGACTGTCTTAGAAACACATTCAGCTCTGATGAGGAGCTGAATTCCAAGCCATCTGTGAATCCTCAAACTTGTACACCCACAGTGGAAAATGGGTATAATTTGTTTCTATAGCTGCTTATGGATCTGCCAAACTTTTTTTTCCTCTTTTGGTTGCTTCTCTTTTCCAACTACATCCGTCTTCATCCTTATTTTCTCTGAATTTCTGACCAGTAAGAAGAGGATAGAAGCACCATCTGTTCTTGAAAAGCTCTAAGTTTGGCTTCTTCTGCTGTTAATCAGCAGCAAATCAGACTAAAGCACAGCAACTGGTATTCCTCAACTATAATGTATGTTATAGAAAACATGAGCAAAAATTAATGGATCAGTGTTTAGTTTCTAAACTAATTATGGCACGGCTACTGTGGGATTGTTGTTTAATTACTTCACAAATATGTGAAAAATGCAGATTTTTCACTCCTGAGGGCATTTATATCTGTAATCAAACTATATCTGAATATTTTTCATTCTTTTTGGCATTTCATTTGCAATATTTACTTAGCTACAATCTATAATCCAATTAACTTTTCCTCCAACAGTAGCACTAAGTGTTATTTTACAGTAAGTAGAAATCATGGTAAAAGCTGTGAAGATTCTTTTTTTTCTCTGTGTCTATTGGAAAAACTGGTGTAAAGTCATCCATAAGAGAAGCCACACTAATTGTAAAAAATATGTTTCACTTCAAGACAACATTGCTGTTAAAACTCCACCTGACAATTACTCCAATAAATATGTTAATTAGGTTTCCCTTTAAAGCATTGGGAGTTCTTAAGTCGTTAGTGACCGTGAGTCCTTAGGTGCAAATGAGTCAAGATGATTCAAAAGTGTGCATGGTTTCATGAAGAAATGTGGTCAGAATTGCTGTTTGAATCTGAGTAGTGTGCTGGATTTTGTGCTGAGACATTTAAAGATTGAAAATGCTGGTATATGGAATAGTTTCCTCCCCTTGTGAAAATGGAGGAGTAAATCTTAGCAGTGTTTTGTCATGACTCAATCTTAATTTTGATCCTCTGCTTTTACCGCTACAGCATATTCAATCCTTTTTCAAACCAATACAAATAAAAGCCTCACAGCCAATTCCTGGTTTCTGACGTTATGACAAACTGCAGAGAAGACCCATTATTCTGTCTCCTTTCAGTGAGCAGTAGATGAAGGAGGAATTTCACCCTAAGTGTTTTTTTTCCACTGGAATCTCCAGATGGTCTGGTGTTACTGTGCTGCATCCGATGCACTGACAAATAGGCTGTCAGTGAAGATTTTTCCTGCAATGTACACTGTGAAACGAAGCCATCTATTTGTTGATATACATTGTTTGAAGTGTGTGCAGTTTGCCATGAGACATCATGGGAAGGTGACACGTCTTTGCCTCTGTATGAATGCAATACTTGATTGAAGTGAAATTGATGTGGTTGTACTGAGATGTCAAATGAAGTAACGTGCCAGTGAAGTAGCTATGCAGAACTAAGTCAAAAGTATTTCTAATCTTTACAGGGTGTTATTGATTCTGTGTAGGCCCTCGATATTTTCTTATTTGAGTGGTCTGACTAAATGGAATTAGCTAAACCCAGTAAAGTTTGATTACCTGCTATTAACTAAAATAATAGAAATAGGGATTCTCATGTTCAGTTTCTCATTGGATTGAAGGCTATTGCAACACTGGTGATTTGGAAGCTTAAGTCAAAAGGAGGAATCAGAATCTTAACCTGCTACATGTTTCCCCTACTTGGCTATATCCTTCACAGAACTTCACTAGAACTAGTTTAATTTTCCTCACATTACTACTGCTGTGGATTTTGACCACAGAATTTTTCATGTTGTTGACTATGCTTCATGTTGACAACTAATTAGTTTTAACAAATCACAAATGTTTTCTTGGCTTTACTGTTTTAAAGAGAGTCTTAGTTCAGCATGACCAATATGAGTCTGCATTTAAACTCACAGTTACATTTCTATTTGTTGGATGATAATTTGGTCCTCAAACTACTTAACTCATAACCCACCTACATTTCATTTGTTCACCACAAAGGAATAATTTACCAGGAATAGGTGTACACTGGTCTCCCACAACATCTTTCTCTAAATTGGAGAGAAATGGATTTGATGAGTGGACTTCTTGAATAGAAAGTGGTTGTGTAGAGAGGACAGGGGTCAACAGTTCAGAGTCCTAATGGACATCAGTGACAACTGGTGTCCTTCAGGGGTCCGTATTGATAACACTGTTAGTTAATATCTTCATTAATTAAGTAGACAAAGGGGTCCAGTACATCCTCAGTACATTTGCAGATAATACCGAGTGGTGTGGTTGTCACATCTGAAGGACAGGATGCCATCTAGAGGTGCTGCAAAAACCTTGAGAAGTGGGTCCATGGGAATCCATGAGGTGTAACAGGGCCAAGTACAAGGTGCTGCACCTGGATTGGGTCAATCCCCAATATCAATGATATTGATACCATTGAACAGGGGGATGAACAGATCAAGAGCAGCCCGAGAAGGGCTTGGGGGTGCTGGTGGCTGAGAAGCTGGACATGAGCTGGCAAAGTGAGCTTGCAGTTCAGAAAGCCAGCTGTATCCTGGGGTGCATCCAAGGCAGCAATACCAGCAGGTCAGGAAAAATTATTCTGAGCCTCTACTTCCCTCTCATGACACCCCACCTGAAGTGCTTCATCCAGCTCTGGGATCCTCATCACAGAATGTATGTTGAGTTGTTGGAGTGAGCCCAGAGTAGTGTCACCAAGATGATTAGAGGGTTGAAACACCTCTTGTATAAGGAAAGGCCAAGAGATTTGAGTTTGCCCATGCTGGAAAAGAGAAGGCACTGGGGTGACCTAATTGCAACCTTCGGGTGCCTGGAGACAGAAGGATTTTTTACAAGACAGTGTAGTGAGAGAGCAAGTGGGAAACTGGAAGAGAGAAGGTTTGAAGAACATATTAGGAACAAATTCTCAACCATGGGGGTTGTGAGACATGGGATGGAGTGGGTTGCCCAGAGAAGTTGTGGACTCAACAATACTTAGACACGTTTAAGGCCAGCTTGAATGAAACTCTGAGAACCTGGTCTAATGTAAGGTGTATCTGCCCATGTGGGGGGGCTAGAACTAGATGATCTTCAAGGTCCCTTCCAACCCAACCATTTTGTGATTGATTTTATGTATTGATTTTCTAGTATTCTTCCAGAAAGATGTATTCCTTGAAAAGGCAACATAAAGATATTTCTCGAAGCAGTCTGTCACTATATGCAGCCAAAAAGGATCTAAATCCTGCCACTACCTACAAAAAGCTTCCCATCAAATAGTTCTGTTGCTTTATTTCACTCATTGTACAAGTATACATCCTGATTTCTAGCTGTAATTTTCATTATGCTTGAACTGATTAAGAAGTTCCAGAAGTTAGGAGTTGGCTGTCCTAAATAGTTTTGGGGAAAAATTTGTAGTTTCTCACTTGTTTATAAAGATTAGAATCTATGTATTTATGTGTTTAGATTTATTTTATTTTTCTTTATTTTATTTGGAAATGAAGATCCATAAATAAGTAACTTATATGGCTCTGCATAAGCTGAACTGCGGCATGTTCATTGCAGTATTTAATAAAATTTCAGAGTATTAATGCTTTCAACACCACTTTTTTTGATTTCTTTTTTCCCCCTTGACCCAGTCTGCTTAAATAATAATTAATTCCTGCAGAGAAATTCTTCTACAATTTGGTGTTCAATGGTATGGATGCCAGCCACAGTGACTGTAACATGTAAGGAAATATTATATAACTTAATGAGACTTATTGTCCTCTACCCTGCAGAAACAACTGAATCAGCAAATACTCTGAGAACACCACACAGGCAGTTTCACTTTGGAAAAATAGACAAGGAGATGAGTGGGAATAAGGGGGCAAAATCTAGTTTGCTTCTAAATAGTGTTACTATTCTTGTGTTAGTGTAGAATTACCTTTGAAAAATAGAAAGTTACCAGCAGGATGACTGAAGGTGACTTTTGGAGCCAAATGTCAGTTGTTGACTGAGCAACCTGAAATATTGCAGACTAGTAATTTATTCAGATTGACTGAATTTATATCCGTTCAGTACATTTAATTTAAAGAAAAAAGGCTAGGATCATAAATACGCTGATCCTAGAAACATTGTGGTAGGTAGGGAAGTGTCTGTGCTAAAGAATATTTGGTTACCTTTGCAAAATTTCATCCAGGTTTGAACAAATGGCAAAAAATTCTAGTTTGCCTATGCTCAGTTTTTGGACTCCAACTAGCTGATATCTCCCAGAAGACTGGCCTAATAATCTAAAATACATGTGCATAATCTGTCCTGTGATTTCAGTAACATTTTGTTCAGACAAAGCAGCCTTAAACACATCTCTAAAGGCTAAAGTATTTTGAAAAATAAGGTGTTAGGTACCTTGAGTTTGTTACCTAGTGTTGAAAGAAGTCTTTTACTTCGAAATGTCTTTTTTGTCAAGATAGATCTTCACTGAAATCTAGCCTCATTGAGTAGATGCAAAGGAAAAGGAGCCAGTCTTTTCAAACCCTGTGTTATGCAAATAATCACTCTAAAATCCTGCTAGGAAAGACCAATTGTGCCTTCAAATTAGGTAGGAATATATGCAATAACTATAAAATATAAATATATTAAGCAACATCCAAAAAAGAAAGTACTGGATACTCATTTAATGAGCATTGCATATAGCAGAGTCTGTATTGGAGAAAAAATTATATACATCCATAATATACATGTACAAGAGATCATTTTTCATGTTGCTCTTTCCTAGCTCTATGGGGCATGACTTTTAACTTGAATAAAACTTAACATGTTTTTCAGATCAGAAATATATTGGCAAGTATAGCCTTTAAGATCATATTGTTTCTCTTTAAATTTAATAAAATGCATTATATTGCCTTGAAAATAGATTGCAAATTGTACAGACAAAAGTATGTGAACATGCACAATAACAGTTTTTAAATAAATTTGGACAAGCTTAAATATTAGAAGTTATTTTGTCATGTGTTTTAAAAACATTGCTGTATTTCTGCCTCAATTCCCCTTTGATTAGTTTTCCAAGAGAATGTAATGTAGATTAATTATAAATTATTAACTATATAGTATTCCTCTATGTTAATGACTTATTATTCCATACTTAAGATATATTTTTTAAATGTGAGTATCTGAACGACTCATACTTGACCTTAGTCAAGACTGGAAGAGGGGATTCAAAGATTCTTTATGGTTACAACAAAATGTATGTCGAGGAAAGATGAAAATCACCTTTCTTGAAAAATTATCTGTTTGCGCATTATTTTCCCTCAGATTTAATGAAAAAAGTCTCATGAAAAGTGCAGCTTTTTCCAAGCACCAAAATTTCTCAAGGTCTTCCATAGTTTTTCTTTAAGTGTTTTGTTCAGGTACCTCTGTAAAAGAACAAATATTATTAAAAAGTGTAAAAATGCACCTAGGAGCATCAGTCCTGTTTTTGCTAACATTTCATCATGTGAAATGCAGTATATACTGCATCTTTAATGCTTGCTTTCTAATCCACTTATAGGTATTTTATGCAGGAAATGAAATACTGGAACATTAAGAAATGAGGAAAACACATGATACCAGGGGAGCTTGGAAAAGCAGTAAAAATAAATTCTGGCAAAAAATTAAAAATCATATTGTTAGAATAGGTCATTTCTTTTCATCTGTCATTACTCTGAGAAAGAGATGAATGCAGTGTTGAGAACATCAGTCAAAGTGTTCACATCCACAGAGGACATGAAAGGAAAATGAATTTATAATTACCTGTATAGTATGTGAAAGCAGTATGAATAATGAGTCATACAAAATGCATATGGGCTGGGAATGTGCATATACATCCAGATAAATTTTTACTCCTAATCTTAGTACCTGTCTGGATTGCTATAGTTGAAAAATGATACAAAACATTCTCTCTGACAAATTAGTAACATAAGTAATTGATTACCTTCTAGAAACAAAATTATGCCTGAATTTGACAAAGCCCTCTAACAATTGCTTCGATGGCTTGAACACAGGGCAAATGGCTTCACTCCACTAGGGGTAAATTTTAAACTGTTATTATGTATTTTGTTTGCTAGACAAGTGGAGAGCTATGATTTGGAGTCGTTAATAAATTCCAACTGTTTTTAAATTTCTTGAAATAAAATCTATGATTTGTTTATTTGTTTTGGTCTTTGTTTCTTGTCAAACTCTTAGAACAGGAGGAACCATCCAACCTCAAGGAGTAATTTGTGAGAAGTTATTTATGTCATCTTTGGGCAGAGCAGGTGCCCTGAGTTTCTAGGTGTGCAGTTTCTGAAGAGAGGTGACTTTCTTTGGGGTTGGGGTTCGCAGCATCACACGTGTACTTCAATTACATCGCCTGCTTTGAAGGCATCTACCACCTTTGCTTGGCTGTATGGAGAGCTTGCTGCTTTAACAAGATTCTTAAACTATGTGCTTATGCATAGGTGGGGTGGGATGGATCTAGGTTTGCCCCTTATAAAATTCTCCCTCTCTTCTACACATTTTGAGTCTCAGAGTTCTTTTTGTCCTTCAGTTTTTTTTTGGTTGGTTAGGTTTTTTTTTTTGTTTTGTGGTTTTTTGTTTTTTTTTTTGCTTGTGTTGGAATTTTGCTGTCTCCCTGCCCTCCTAGCACGTAGCATTTCCTTCCCTACAGTTTGGAGGCAAGGTTACAAGACAGACTAAGTAATCAAGTTGATTCTGTAACCAGGTTTTTAAATAGCAATAGCTGGCTGTACTAGGATCTTATTCTCTAAGGTTATTTTCCCACCATTTGTGTTTAGATGCTCTCGCTTCCTACGCAGTAGTATCAGTCTTCTGAGTATTCCCATGATTTTAAACTAAAAAGACATGAAAAGTAAAGGGGGTTTTGAATTTATCCTGCCTGTCTGAATTTGTCCCAATTTTAATTTTAGAATAAGGCAATAATCTGTAGTGATAAACTTATTGTTTACTTCTTCTTCACCAATAATCAAAACAAAGCCACCTTCATTGTAGGTTCTTAGACAAGCATAAATGTGATTTTTTAGTTTGAAAGTTTAAGGTTGTGCTTTTTGAGGAGTCCTGGTCTTTGAATTTCATAGATGCAATTATTAAATGTGGCTTTTTGGTAGCTGCTGGTTGTGTTTCTCTGCATTCTGTGGGGAACCTTTCCTACTTCCAATGTATTGGCACTTGTAGACCCATGAATTTCTTCTGCAAAAATCGCTGTCAGTCAGGAGAAATTCATTCAGACCAAATGAGGTCTTATTCTCTGAATTTATAGTGCATACTTCAAATGAGAAGATCAACATTCATATAACTAATGCCCCCTGCCCCACTCCCAAGTCATATCACTTTAGTGTATTTTAGGTCTATCAAATGATGTTTCATGAATTGGTAGGTAAGAGAATGCATATTAAATTGAGCAAGAATGAATGGATTTAGGGTTGAGGGTGGAAAGGCTGATGGATTTGGCAAGGAATTTACTTAGGTAAAGTCAGGTGGGTTGGCAGTAAGCAGAAACATATTTTATTTTTTGGCAGTAAAGCTGTTATGCTCAGGGAATATCATATGTCTTGTTGACTGAGGTGGAAAATTTTGGAGAGATCCTCTTGTAAAACTTCTGGAATTATATCACAGCCTTTGTCAAGATGTAAATAATTCAGTATTGCAAAGTCATCTGGAGAACAGTCAGGAAAGAAAGCAGGGATTTTTTGACATTGATGCTTCTCTTATATTCAGGAAAAACTCATTCCTTGATCCCTTTTATATAAGCACTGGGACTGTGCCAGCCAATAGGATGCTGGTTTTAATCCATAAAACAAAATGTTATGCAAGTTAGAAAGAAGTCTGAGTCATTAATCCCTATAAAACAAAACAAAACAAAAAAATTCAAACCAAACAAACCCCCCCCCCCAAAAAATATAGACAGAATAAGAGAAAGAGAAAGCAAAAGAGAAGCATTTGACTTACTGAAATGGCCTCACATTACCTTCACCTTTCATTGATCTCTTTAATATGAACAATATCATTAAAACATGCCTCTTCAGTCTGTTCTTTCCTCACCTGCTTTTGTTTGGAAACAATGTTTCGAGGAATTTTAAGAAGTTTAATTATTAAAGTAGAAACAGTTTAATCACTCTTTCATCACAACTAATATGATTCAAATTTGGACAGTTTTGTGGTTTTAACACTATGTTATGTGTGGATGCAATTAGGCATCAAGACTAACTTTTGTGAATGAATTATTGCACGATAAAGGTATATTTGAAATAGATTTGATTTGGGGTTTCATTTGATACCTCCAATGGAGATATATAAAATACTTCTATCTTTAATTATTTTAACTTCTTTTTCTTTTTGTAATTGTGGAGAGAGTAGTGATTTTGATTGTGATTTTTCTGGAATGCTTAACATTTATTTAGCATTTGATTAACCTGTTGTTAAGACACTTGTTGTTCAACACAATTGTATTTAAAGTCAACATGCAATTTGTGTAGATATGGGTGATGTAACATGTATCTTTGAGATGCGCACTTCCTACTCTGAGCAAGAATTTAATGTTCGGTATGCCCAAAACCAGCTGAGATCCTCTGATAAGAATAGTCTAAACACCCTCTCTGGGAGTATGCAATTAGATATGTGTACATACATCTTTATTTATAAGTAGCTGTAGCACCTTGTTCACTAGTGCCCTGTGTGTATCTTTCCATCTTGTGTGTTTGTGGGTAAGTGTGTGAACAGTGGTACATTTTTAGGAGTATTAATTATTTCTCTGAAAAAGTGAACATAGCAACTTATACACTGCATACACAGGAAATGTTATGTCCCCATTTTTTAATGAAAATTCTTATTATTTAATTCTTAAAATTATTATTTTATCTGGAAATCAAGTTTCTGAATAGAATAAGGAGCACTGTTGGCATTAAATGTTTTTTTTTTTTATTTGTACATGCAAAGAAATCTCTGTTAATAATAACAATTATTTTTAAGCTTCTTGTACAGATGCTGCAAAATATTCAGGGTATGTACTGCATCAACTTTGAGAACCATTCTATTTTTCTATTTTTAAAATAATTTTTCATGTATATTTGGTCTAGGTTTGGTACATGGTCTTTCAAAGCTTGTTTTCCCCAGGCTGTAGTTAATGAGACAACATAAATAGCATCTTGATGTAAGCCTTAAAAATGTTGGTTTATACTAACAAGCATGGTCAGAAATGTTCAGGCTATTTTTCCTATAACAAAAAGTGTTTTATATGCAAACCTGAAACATTTATAAACTTTCATATAATCATGTCTTCCTTTATTTTCAAATGTTTCTTTTTTTTTAAGAATAGTAAATTTTCATTTTGTAATCATATCTGACACAGTAAATGAAATGAAATATAATTTGTCTGTGCCTGCTGTGTCGCAGTCATATTTCTTCCTGATTGCAATGATTTCAGTCTTGTGATGCACAAAAATGCTGTCTAGTCAACTTTATTTTCTTCAAAGAGACTACACTGTTGTGAAACCATTAGACACATAAACATCAGAAAATTAATTGGGAATTCAGCTTTGCTCAGAGTCTGACAAGCAGAGAAATAATTGTGCATGGTGATATTGTTCAAACTCTTCTATGAAGAAAAAAGTGTACAGGTTTCCTAAAGAGGTCAAATTTAAATTGCAAGTAAGCAAGCAATTTGTTATGATGCAAAATGCACAAGCACAAGTCATGTAAATGATAAATGCTGAACTAAATTTTCTTCTTACTAGGCTAGCATCAGTAGGTTGGTTTAAAAAAATTGCTTCTGTTGTAAAAAAATATATTTATTTTAGTACAAACTAAATAGCTCTTCAGAACATCTTCTGTCTTTCTTAATTGCCATGGAAGTTCAGTGTAACATTCTTGGAAACAAAAAAAAGGAGTAACTGAACGAAACGTCTGAAATTCAAAATGAAAACCCATGATTTTCAGATTTCATTTTTTATTTTTTTCCATTTCTTTCAGTCCCTGGTCAGGGAAATAGAACTTTTATGGATTTCTTGGATTGCAAACTCTTAAATCTATAATTTTAATTTAGGGTTTAAATTTAGGGTTATGTTTTCTTCCTCCTGAAAGGAAAAGCCACGAAGCTATAAACATGCTGTTAGCTCTGTTATATCTCTCACAATGAAAACTTCACCTGAAAATACCTCTATCTTTTCTATGACTCAGTAAAATAATTAAATATCAATATTTATAGATTGCTACAATGTTTAAACAGTTTTGCTAAATGAAAACTGACATATGTAGCAGTAGCTTTTCAAAATAAAATATTTGAAAACTATGACTGCACGTCTTATGGTTTTACTGCTACTCTTTACAAGAATTACAGTAACACATGGCTCACCGAGGAGATGCTGAACTGGACTGACAGCTCCTATCCAACACACCTTTACATCCATCTGTTTTCAGATAAATTCTTATTTTCATGTTTGATGTTTAGGAACTGAATAAAAATGAGTCTGGAAAAACAAAAAAAATTGTTTATTCTTTTTTGAACAGCTACTACAAGAAGTGTCATAATACAGTCTTAGAGCTGCATCTTTTTCTGTATTCAAGTGTTGAGTGGAAAGCTGGGGAAAACACATAAGGTGCAGTGAAGAGAGAGATAAATATTGTTTTAACTCATATCCTGAGGAAAGTGAAAATATGACTTAAGTCAAGATTGGTCCTGCTAGGATGCAGTTGCTTCCTGACACATTTCTTCTACATCACCTTTCCCTGCTTGGCTCTGCTCTGCAAGACCTTGCACACATGAGTGATCTCGCTGAACATGACAGGATGGCTGGAAGGACTTGGCAGACCTGGAGCCAATACATGCCACAAATCCCCAGCACTGCAGTGAAACCAGAGGGTGTCAGGGGACATCCGTGGTTCAGACCTTAAAGCCTCCTTCCATCTTGCTTTCACACTGGTTTATGAGTTTTAAATTATATTCTGTCACTCTCAAAACCCATGAATATTGCTTTCCTCCACACCTACTTCTGCTTTGTTGATCTGTCTCCTTTCTTTCTTTGGGGGAATAAAAAATAGAAAAAATTACCTTGATTACAGTATCAGATAGTATCTATATAGAAAATTAGGCAATAAAGAAAACTGTAATTTCTGTGAATTAATGGGAATTAATTGTGCTGAGAAGTCTGAAGGGCTCAATCTCAAACCATTCCCAGCATGGCTATGATATAATTGTTTAGCAGGGCATGCTCAGTGAGCATGGTCACTGTATTACACACTGTCAGGACTTGTTTGGGTGTTGGTAGCAAAGATTAAAGATAATACCACAGTATAATTGTCACAGAACTTAAAATATATTATAAATAGAAGTCAATATTGATATCATTTACACATTATTAATGTGGATGGGAATAGCCCTTACCCAGAAATTGGATGTGTGAGATCAGATCTCAAGATTCTCAGCAAGAGGTCCCAAGGAATCTAATAGTAAACAAATGGAAAGAAACAAAGTCACAAAAATCATGAAGAAAGCAAGTGATTTTTTTGGGGGATAGGATGAATTCAGAATAATTGAGTTGCACCAGATATAAAATCTTGAATTGTTCTCTGATTTTGCTATCAGATTAGTATTTGATTAATCTCATGCTCAATGACATCTTACATTATAATGTCAAAGGGAGAAAGCAATTATGTGTAATAATACAAGACAACATCTGGGGGCAAGAAATACTTAATTTTCCAGATAGTCCAGTGCAATGAATTGATTAAAAAAAGGCATTTCTAGTAATTGTTTCTTTCATTTAATCTTTTACATATTTTAAATACTTCAGAAGAGATAAAGTGTAGTGTTTGTTTCTTTCTTCTGTGTCAATCAGAACATCTGTTTAAAATTTTTCTGTACCCTGTAGGTGATAGTGATTCTGCAGTACCAATAATGCAGGAAGAAATTAACTTGCCCATTCATATTGCCAGACTATGATTTTATTTTATTCTTTTCTTTTTTCATGTGTCATGCTGCTGCAACATTAGTAATTTTACAGCAATTTTCTGAGAATGTGTCTAACATCCCATTTACCTAGTTATGAACCACATCTTGTTGTGCTTGGGTCAAGCTTTTAGCTAACAAAACATTTAAGAACTAGGAAAAGCAAGTGTAAACAGTTCTGTAATTTGAAAACACCCTCTCGCTGTGTGAAAAATCTTTCTTTGCTAACTTTCAGAGACATTTCACTTTTTCTCATCCCCTGTAAGAGGAGTGGACTTTGTGGGTCATATTTTCCTCCATGAGATGTTCTACAAATATTTTCAGAATGAGTTTCTTAATGCAGTCACTTTGGGGAATATTGGCAGAAAAACATACATACAAATATAAAACTATTCGAGGCAGAGCAAAATAAATTAGAACTCTTTTTAGGGACGAGTAATTATTCAGTTTTTACATTGCACAGAACTTAATTCTGCCATGTTTGCTGAGAAGCATTTTATATTGTGGTTTTATATGGTTATGCATAAACAACCCTAGCATTTGCACACCCTTCTGGACAAAAACATTGATTGACTTTTGGAGTCAAAGTATCTCCTGTTTTTGGGTGACAGCCGTGGCTGCATGAGTTGTAGAGCTTTTTGGTGCATCTTCTTTTATTCTAAAAAAATGCTGACCTTGAATGAATGTCTTTGCATTATTCCACAAGTGCTTTTCCTTCCTGTACATAGTCAGTAACCCAAAAGACACATCATTTCCAGGAAAAAAAGCAATGGTCATATCTTACATAAATTAATACAAAACTGATGTCTCAATCATATGAAGAAATGTATTGTTTTCATATTTGTTCAGCAGTAAAAATTAAAAGCTATGGAAAGGTCAAAATTACTTTTATGTTTTTACCACAATTCCACTCCCTAAGACAAAGCTGTAGATCATGCTGTTTTTGTTAGAATTGCTCCTTATTTGGTCTAACCTGAACAATGGTGACTACAAATTGTGTATCTAGGGCAACAGCAGCAGCCCAGGGGAAATAATAAAAAAAACAATATATATAAAAAAACCCCAAACAACTCCAAAAAAACAATTAAAAAACCCCAAAACAAAATACAACTGTATTAATAATTCATGTGTTCACTGTTCATTGTATGCAGAATCTGAATTTTGATAATGATGGAATAGTATAGTAGTGGACTTGGTTGAGTCAGTTTAAGGTAGGAGAACTGCAACACTTTTTCTCACTTCATTGACTTCCATCCATAATGTGATCATAAATTCACTACCATTATTGTAGACTGTCTATTTTTATGGAGGACAGGGGAAGTATTTTGTATAAAATCAGTGGTTGAAGTTCTTGTAAGGCTTAACCTTTCTTCACAAAAGGTTGAAACACCTGTCTTCCAGTGCCACTTTTTTTTTTGTAGGAATCCCTGTCTGAACTTTTTTCTTTCCTGATTGCTGCCATCATTTCAGTCATTTATTTCCATTCTTTTTCTCTTGCATCTCTTTCCTTGAACATAAAATTAGGCTTTTCAAAATTTCTTGTGACTAGATAGGATCCTTCAGTATATTTTATTTCCCTTTCCATTCCCTTCTCCAGAAAATTATTCTCTGTGCACCTTAATCTTTGCATCTGTTATGGTGAGAAAAAGAGTTAGTAACTTACAAGCCAACGGGAAAAATAAAATCTAAGTATATTGGCAAAGCATAAATGTTATCCTTTACTTCCCACATCACCATTCATGAGATTGTAGGATAATTTAAGGCATCACACCAGTGGTAATTTTATAGATTGTGTAATATTTTTCTCAGTCCGTAGTGAATTTTGATGTTACTGAAACCTTTTGCTGTTCAACTGTGCATGCATGCAGGGAGTGCAGAAGTCAAGAATTGTGTTTTCTTGCTACTTCACAAAGAGTCTCTGTAATAGTTTGGCCTTTTGCATGAACAATTTTGCAGCATGCAGAATTGCTTTCATTTTCTTTACACATTGGCCATACAGTTTAAAACAGCGCATATATATAAATGGAGAAAAAATAACACTTTGATATGAGCATGGGAATCTTTGCTCCATTTATATATGCACTGCATAAACAGCTTTTAAATATGCTATTATAATATGCAAGAGTCTATTTCTGTGCTATATTCCTGTGAGAATATCACAGCTATTCCTGTGAGAGGGAAAGACGATCGTCTGCAAGGTGCAGTTGAGTGGGAGAAACAGTCTTGCAAATTACTGTGGGTAATGGGGAGGTGAGAACCATGTTCTTGTTGGTTAAGAATAACCTCCAACAAGCACCCTTCAGTGTTTTGGCAGCAGTTGAAGCAATTGTCTCAGCTTTCCAGGGGCCTGGCAGGGCCAGCCGTAGAATTATGGATGTCTATGCCTATAGTCAGCTCCTCTCAGTCTGTTGCCCATACCGTAATGCATAGGTCAAAGCTGAGTAAGCATTCCTTAGCACATTGTATGAAATTACAGAGTGTTGGTGTCCAAGCTGGACTGGTCTTTTGCACCATGAAGCTACTTTTCTGACTCACAACTTCTGCTGAAATTTAACTTGAATCCCAATTGAAATTATCTTTCAATGTTTGGACGTCTTGTTGAACACCTGCATTCCTAGCGAGGTGAGTCCACAACTGTACATTACACAGCCTTTTTTACACAGTGTTTTATTGTAAAAGTCTGGTTCTCCAAGCATAGCTGCTATGACCCCAGCTCAAAAGGAATATCAGGGTTTTCTCCAAATTCTCACCTTGGACCACAATATTTTTTATGCAGAACCTCTTGGTCCAGATTCGTTCATCATGTTCCAGGGCAAGGAGGCCATCTAGTTTGGAGTCCATGTAATTATTACATTATTTCAACAGTTTTAGGGGTAAATAAATAAATAAATAATCAATCATTTGTTCCTTGCAGCTAGTGTCTATATACCTGCAAAAGGCTGAATATATCATATATGCAATAGAGTATATTACTAAAGAATGTTCTGTTTGGGAGGGCACTGTGTCAGGATTTAGTCAGCTTATGCAGGGAGCAGATTTAAGTTATGATAACGTCAATGCAGACCTGCAACAAACTTGTGTTAGAGCTGGTACTGGCTTTAACCCTAAAAAGATACTGGTGGCACACCACAGTTTGGGATGATTGTAAGAATGGCATTTACAATATACAGTGTAAGGATAGCCATACTGCAATATTGCTCAATCTGTGCTGTTTTTACGTCAGTTCTGACTCATGAACCCATTCCAATACTGCAGTCTTGCCATATTGCATCTTATTATATCAAGTGCCAAGAGCAATAACATAAAACCTTTGTTTTTCCTACATGCTTCATTTAATCTTTAAAAGCAGGACTCAGCTCAGTGGAGTGTGTACATACACCAGCATTACACCAGTCCCATTCTGGAACCACAGCAGCCTTTGCTCATAAATTTCTAGACCACAGCAATGCACAAGTGAAGCATATAGGTGAAAACTATGAGAAGTTTAGTATCTAGTAAATCTAAGAGTCACTTTCTGTAGCATTTGCAGTAAACCTCTACTAGATGGTTGTATTTTAAAGCTACATGCTCTAAAAAGATTTACCCTTGTCTTGGCCCTAGCTGAAAGAATAGGATATAATGTGTGCAGAATTTTATATTGCATTACAGTAAGCTGATTCATTTCTTATTAGTTCTGGGTGAATGTATCTGGGGGAAGAAGTAAAAGGGAGGGTGAACTTAGTTCTAAGAATATAAATTTTAAAAAAGTCAAACTGTAAACATGGTATTTGAGTGTAAATATAGACTGTCATATTTTCAATGACACTCTTACAGTAATTAGCACTTTTTGAAAGTGTATTATTTGCCTCCAGAAGGAGAAAATATGGCTTTACTGGAGCTGCATGTAAACAGCTTCAAGTGCAAGTTGACATGATTTTTCCAAATAAAAACTCTAGAATAGACTGAGACCCAACAGTGCTTGGCATAGAAAATATACTGTTAATGTGTACGTAATACATTTCTAGAAAGCTAAGGAAACCAGTGAAAAGCAATCTAAGACAGGACTATGGACTGCCTAACTTTAGAAAATTACAGTGCATTGGGCTAGACTCTCTTGAAAATTATTTTAGAGGACCAGACACTTACAAGGAGTAACAGATCACTTCCTAATGTACATGACTAATTTGGAGGTAGCTGAAGTAAAATATACATCATTCTAAATGGCCATCATATCTATTTTCCATCCATTGCTAACATCTTCTGATAAACCAACTATATTTTTTTTTTGTTATAGGAACTCACTTTTTCAACACGTTGTATGCCAAACTTAGAAAACAAATCTCTTTCAAAGACCTTTCTTCCCATGTCCCAAATTTGCATTACCAGTGGAAGTTTATAATAATGATCTTCATATATTAGCAGGAAGGGGCATGCAAAATGGGATGCAGGAAAACTGTCACTCATAATTGAGTAGAATTAAAAGCAAAAGTCATGCTTCATGGTACCTGTGGCTGGACTAACATATGGCTGTCAGGAAGAGGAATCTAATGTATTTGTTAAATTATTTATTTTAAACTTAGCCATATGTCCCATCTGTAGTTTTTAATTTTTTTTTTTTTTTTTTTTACTTTACAATGGTGAGCACTAGTTGCCATGGTATATAAGATTCTGTGTGGTTTTCATTTGTGGTCTCTCAAAGCAGTAGTTCATCTTCAGTGGGTATTTGCATGTTGTTCAGGTTTTTTCTGAGTGAGTTCAGTAAGTCATCTTTCAACTTTTCTTGACCAAGAAAATCCATTTTTAGTCTTGGCATCTAGTTTTACCCATTGTTGGTTAATATTCTAGTCATGAGGAAGGCTGGAAGAAATGGAAACTGTAAAAATACCGGAGTAATAAGAAAAAGCTCCATTTTTTTCAAATGTCATCAAGTCTGAGATAAAAATTAAAACCAGGCACAGTATAGTTGTTGCCCATCATTTATGTTTTTCAGCCTTATAGAGACAGCTTCTAGTTTCCCATTTGCATGTGCTCACTGTAATTCAAGCATTATTCAACATTTATGTTTAGTAATAAAACGTGATCCTAGCAACCTCATAAAGAAAAACTCCATGACCTTTCCTAAATCCTGTGTTATAAGTCAGCATTTGTTTAGTTCATCAGAATGCTGTAAAGGAGAGTAGCTATATGACTTGCCTTTCTAAAAAAAACCAAAAAGACCTAAACCAAAACCCTTCAAGATTTGTATAAATTTGCCTCCTGAGGTAAATTTCCAGGGTGGGTTTTCTGTGAATCCATTAGCTGCCTTGTAGCTTTACAAGTTAAAAAAATGAGTTGACACTGATGAAGATCTAAAGAATAAAGCAATTGAGGTTTAAAAGCAAAAAATAGATTTGGTTTTGTGATGGGTGACAACTGATCACTAAAACTATACAAGAAACAAAGATGAGGGAAAAATTTACTCAATAATTCTGTTGAAAATGTATGGGAAAGAGATAAAATTTCCTTAAAGGAATAAAAAGATTATTTCTACAAAAAAGTAGGCAGTGTTGGAGGACTGTTTCTCTCAAAAAAACTTTCACTTATGCTTTTTTAAGTTAAGAAACTTTTCCACTTCAGGACTGTATATTCCTCTTTGTCATTGTTACTCAAATGGCATGGGAATATATTTTTTTTTAATTACTCAAAAAATTTAAAAAGTTATAAATGTAAAAATGTGAAGATGGCTAAAGAGAATAAAATTTTAGCATGTCATTCAGTAAAAAAATGCAAGCTTTCAGTAACTTCAGTATTTTACATATTGCATGTTGTGTATCTGGTTACACATGTTTTTAAATCTCTAACAAATGTAAAAACCCCTACCTATCCAGGCTCAACAATTCATTGCCTTAATTGATGTTGATCACAAGGGTAAAAAATTCAGTATTTATTGTCAAACCTGAAACTGTGGTGTGAGAAAGATAGCAGGGGAGTTACAGAAAAGAAGTTGAAAAGAGAGCAAAACCAGAAATCTGTTAAAAATAGTTGAGACCTAGTGTCTCTGTTCTTGAAGATGATGTACTGTACTTTCTGTTATACAATACAAAAGAAAGTGATTATAGCAAATTGGCTGTAAAAACACAGACCAGTAACATTTTGTTCTTGTTTTCTTGTGGGATAAAATGTATTGTGGGCTCTGGGGACTTGAAAGGAAGTACATTGCGGGAGGTCTGCAGGAAGATGTGGTTGAGAGATGAATTTCCAAGTTGCTAAAGAAAGTATAAAATGAGCAAACCTAAAAATAGAAATGTGGAGAAATGAGGAAGATGCACAACGGGAGAACCAGAGACGATGCATAACCAGTTAAGCTTCTTTCAGAATAAAAGAACAAGAAACAGTCTCAGATTGGGATGATTATTCAAATACACATCTTTTCTTACATTTTTATTCTTCACATTACTAAGTGTTTTTCTTCTTCTCTTTTTGTAGAAATTTTTAGGAATAAAATGTATGTTCCATTTTTAGGGTCTCTGTGTCTGGCAATGCAGAAAAAACATGAAATGTCAATAGATTCCTTTGTTATACTGAAGTTGCTGAAAGAAATAAATTTTGAAAGTAACTGAAAAGATAGAAAATTAGTTATCATTTTCCCTTTTACTGATGGGGAAAAATAAGAAATGGATATTGGCTTTCATTTCAGGGTGGAGAGGAAATTTACTTAAAAATTATGTTAGAATTTTAGAGAATAATCATGCCGCTAAAGCTATGAAGTTCACAACATCACTTAAAACACAGTTCTATCTGCATAAAGATAAATTATATCAAGTCTTTCAGAATCTGTTTAAAAAAAAAAAAAAAAAACCCTGTAAATCATTGACAACATTAATCAAACTTTTTATTGTCTTTTGACTTAAAGCCTTTGGTTTTGCAGAAAAGGACACAGGGGTCCTGTGAGATACCAAGTTGTTCATGTGCCAGTGGAACGCCCTTGCTGTCAAGAAGGCTAATGAGGTCTTAGGCTGCTTTACACAAAGTATTGCCAGCAAGTCAAGAGAGGTGACCTTTGCCTCTGGTCAGCCATGGTGAAGCCACACCTGCAGTGCTGTGTCCAGTTCTGGGTGCCCAGTACAAGTGACAGACGTAAAGGAGAGAATCCAGCAAATACTCACTGAGGTGAATGAGGTCTGGAGCATCTCTCCAGTGAGGAAAGGCTGAGAGAGCTGGCACTGTTCATGCTGGGAAGAGAAAGTTCAGGAGGATGTTATTGATGTATATAAATACTTGAAAGGAGGGTGCAAAGAGGACCCAGGCTCTTTCAGTGGTGGCCAGGGGCAGTGGCACAAACTGAAGCACAGGAGGTTCCCTCTGAACATCAGAAAATATTTTTTCACTGTAGGTATGACTGAGCACTGGCACAGACAGCCCAGAAGCGTTGTGGAATCTCAACCCTTGGAGATATTCAAAAGCCATCTGAACATGGGTCTGGGCAGCTCACTCTGGGTGGCTGGGCTGGAGCAGGAGGGTCGGACCACATAACCTCCAGAACTTCCTTTCAACCTCAATAATTTTGCAATTCTGTGATTCTTCATTTAGTTGATAAGATAAAAGTTGTTCTTAATGTTTTGATTCAACTGCAAGTATCTTTCCAACCTGCTTGGTAAAATAACTTTTCTTTCTCATTCTGTTCAAAGAATTCCTTTTTTCCTTCTTTGAGTCTCAGAATAATGCCTTCTTCCTTTTAATTGTCACAGCTCCATTTGTATGCTCCCTGGTACTCTGTATTGCATAGGCAGGTCTACAACAAACTGCTACAATTACAAATTCAAAATCAATTTCTAAATTAAAAAAAAATAACTAAAATAGCAACACAGCAACACTTCTTAAATTATAAATACACAAAATGTTTTATATCCACCAATATGTTTCAAATCCATAATTTGTAGCTCAAATCAAGTTTATGTCCTGTAGCACAATTAATCAATGATAAGTTGGCTTCTTTCTCTTCATAACAGAGAAAGGAATACAGTAAAATACTGCACAAATTCAAAGCTAGAGAAACTCATGTATATTAATTGTGTATACATGACTGAAATACAATGCATGTTGTGCCAAAGCTGCAAGAACTTTTTTTTTTCAATTAATATTCCTGCCAGTTCTGCTGAAATATAGAACATACCTTTTTATCTACAGAAAAATTCAGGCTAAAGCCCCTGTTTCTCTTTCTTGAAAAGGTAAAAGCCGACTTTTCCAACTACAGAATTAAGTTTATCATTCAAATTTAAGACTCAAAACATAGAGTTTTTAATAGAATAGAGCTAAGGCTCTATTCTATTTGAGATGACAAAGCGGAAACAGAAGTAAAATTATTGCAATATAGAAACAGCAGAAAGATATATATATATAGTATGAATACTTTTTTCAAATGTGTCTGTTTTAAAAGGAAATTTAAGCAATAAGGGACATAGGTTTCTTGTCTTAATAGCTGCAAATTATTTAACAAGGGGAAACTATCAAAAATATAATTACTTTCTTTCATAATAATAGATAATAAAAAATCATCTCAAAGTTGGTGAAATTGCATTTATCATAATGCAATCACATTGTTTATATCAATTTATTTTTCAAATACACACTTTTTGTATATTGTATGTACTATACAATATATACATTCCTTTTCCCTTTTGAATGCAATCGGCTGTCAACCTTGTACAGTAAATATCTGCAGTTTCTTTTGCCTGCCTAGTATAAAAAAGACTCATTAATATATATTTAAAGGGTTAATATTTTAATAAATTATATGGAATTAGGAAGAAATATCCATACCCCTGGTTTTTCAAGCTTGTGCATCTGTAAGGATTTTCACATCTTTCCTTCATTGTTTGTGCTTAATTAGGACATTAAAAACCTCCAAACAACCCAGACAATTATTTAATGGTTTTTTTGTAGCATTAGATACATGTAATGGAGGTCTATCAGCAATGAAGAGAGATGGGGAAGACTTTAAGACGGTCAAAGAATCCAAATTTATTGTGGGATACAAATGCTTGTATACTATTTTAGAGAGACTAGAAATGTTTTACTACAATGATTGGGTTAAAGATCACATAAAAAAACTTTTTACATTTTAAACATCTCTTGCTTGCAGAAGTCTGATGTAATATTCTTTTTCTGGTAAACCCGTCTGATTGAATCTTCTTGCAATCTTGATTTAGTCCTCAAAGTTCTGCTTGCTCTTGCCAAGGCATTTTGTTTATCAAATCTCTTATGCTAATAAGGTCTAAAGCACTCTCGGTTTTGTGTACCCCAACAGAGTTCTAGCAATAAACAAATAGAATGAGCTTACCTCAATAACCATACGAATGCTGGAGTCCTCTAGCTTCCCTGGCCTGTCAAAACAGGGCACTCACTTCCAGACACTGCGCCACCTCCTTGTGTTTTTCTCCATCTGAGTCTTGGAATGATTAAAATTTCACAATGTCTGTTCCAGCTGTACACTACTGTACTAGTGAAAAAGTTCTGCCAAAAGTGTGGTTTGACTATTGTGCTTTCTAATACTTATTGCTCTCATTTATATCTCTGCTGCTCAAGTAGACAGTTGTGACTGTCTCCTGAGCTCTTTTTCAGAATAAATCAGCTCTCAATTTCTCTTCTTAGGTCTTCTTCCTATCTTTCAAACCCTTCCGTGAGCTCAGAACTTTAGACAGCCTTTTAGAGTTTTGTTGGCCCAGAACTCAACATAGTATTAATGTATTGCTCAACTAAGTTGCAATCTTGACTTTCAACACTTAGGCTGACTTGAAAGAGAAAATTTTATTTAGAGGTATGTCATGCAGTTTTAACAAAATATGTAAGAGATTTGAAAGTCTGAGGTGAAACGAACATTTTCCAATTGCTTTGTACAGTAATATTTAAAATAAGCCAGATACTTTTTCATGTGAATGATTCAGGTAGACAAACTCCAAACTTATGGGGCCTGTGATGTGCTGTCCCTAAGTACTGATAAGTGACTCAATTTGGAACAGCATTTTCATACATATTTTAGCTAAAGTACCTCTGAAGTTTCATACAAGATAATTAAACATTGCATGTCAGAATCTTAAAAGAAAAGTGTTATTATTAGCCTTTTTAGAATTATTTCAAAGCATATTTCATCCTAACCACCTACATTTATAGTCTAGGTAAACATTAGCTTTCTTTTCATCCTTATTTTTAGCTAATGTATTGCTTGTGGGACTGTGAGAGTGAGCTCTTGCTTTGATTTCTCAAAAGGCTGATTTCAAGCCATGTTAGTAGAATTCATTGCTCAAAGTTCACTCATAGACTGCTGAGATAATATGGCTTTATCATAAATGTATGCCATATAAATTATATTAAAAAGTAAGATGGAGGGAAAAGGAGACCAGAACCCATACTTGTGATTTTTTTCAAGATCCATGCATGAAATCCCTGCTGCTCTATGAATATTCTTACTCCAACATATTTCTACTGAGTTGAAAGCAAGAATCCAATGCATGCTAAAGAGAAGTGGTGCTTTTACTGAACTTAACCAGTTAATTCAGAACACAATGCAGTGCTGTGAGGACTTTGCATAGAGAACAGGTCCACGTTCCTACTTGCTTCAGCTACATTTTACTGATGCAAGTGATACCATGCACTGCTGATTGGGTTCTGTATTTGATATCATGCCCACTTTTATTCACGTTACCAATCCAGAATGTGTGTGCTGAGTCTTAAGCAGTGAGTCATTGCTGCTTTGAACTTGGCTGCCTTGTAAGCACTGAGATTGCCTTAAAGGCTACAGTAGGTAGTCTAAATTGGGTCACACATAATCTCTCTTGATTTGAAGTACTTGGGTAGGGACCTTCAGTGGTCATAAGTTTGATTGGCATCAATAACTTGACTAGTGCAAAAGGACTTGGGGAATATCTTATCATGTTTAGGAAACTTTGCTACCTAAGAAATTTTGAGGGCAACTTGTAATATATTGTTTTATCAAAAGAAGTAGTACATAATTTTGCTCCAAGAAGACTTGAGGGTCATTTGAACAAGAAAATAATTGTTATATCTTAAAAACTAAGCCTAGGCAGTCTTAGGGCAAAAGAAAAAAAAACCTGTATTTTCAGGAAAAATCATCCAGCAGTATGATTTTACTGTTGCTATTAGTTGTATCACTTCTTTTTAATGGGTGATGTTACTTTGCTATCTCAAAAATACTTCTGGAGAAATATTCAGTTCTTAGGCCAAAACCTCTCATTCACTCTCCCTACAAGACACAGAGGAAGAGAGAAAAATATTTTATACAAGAAAGCATCAAAAAGAAATAATTTCTGTGACCATCTGCAATATGTATTACAAATGGTAAATATGAATAAAATATATAAATTCAGAGTATATGATAAAATTCTATCTATGAATATACAAAAAATATACAAAATATACAAATTCGGAGTATATGATAACAGTCTATCTCAAGTGGTAGGCTGCAAATAAATAATTTTGGGCTTTCTTTCTTCTGGAGGAATATGGTAAGAAGCCAGCAGCCAAGCCCCATGCAGCTGCTCCCTTATTCCTCCACCAGCAGGATCAGGGAGAGAATCATAAGAGTAAATGCTAGAAAACTTGTGGATTGAGATAAAAACTGTTTAATGGAGAAAGCAAAAGCCATTCACACAAACAAAGCAAAACAAGGATTTAATTCACTGCTTCCCAAGGGCAGCCACCTTGAGGAAAGCCAGGACCCCATCATGTGCAACAGTTATTTGGGAAGAGAAACAACACCATTCTAAGCATTCTCTCCTTCCTCCTTTTCCCCCCACACTTTATATATTGAGCATGATGTCATTAGGTCTGGAATATCCCTTTGGTCAGTTGGGGCCAGCTGCCCCAGCTGTGTCTCCTCCCAGCCTCTCATGTACACAAACTTCTTCACCAGCATGGCAGTGCAAGAAGCAGAAAAGGCCTTGGCTCTGTGTAAATCCTGCTCAGATATAACAAAAATGTCTCTCTGTTCTCAACTCTCTGTTCAGCACAAAACCAAACCAAAGACCTGTATTAGCCACTGTGAAGAAAATTATCTCTACCCCAGATGAAACCAGCACAAGCCTTTACTCCAAATGCCTTGTGCTGCTTTAAGGTTCTTTAAGGGGTCGTCATTAGTCATCAGCTTCATCTTTAAATCCATTTTCAGCATCTACCTTGGAGATGCTCTTTGCCCTTCTGTGTTCTCTGAAGTAGCCAGATCCTGGTCCTTACTGGTGAAGACTTCTCCTGGCTTCAGAAGTAAGTTCTGTCTGTATCCAGCAAGCAGCATCTTTTACATAAATTTGTAAATATTAAATAGAAAAAAGATTAAAAAGTGACGAAATGGAATTTTATTGTCTAAAAAAATTATTTGTTTTAATTTACAGGACTCTTCATGTGCTGATTCTGTATCTGCCAACAAACATTCTCCTGTAAGCCACAGTCGCGTGCTGTCACTAAAGAGTCGCTGGACATAAGGCTGCTTGAGCAGTTCGAAAGAAAAAACATGAGGCAACAACAGTTCTTTGTAAAGCTCAGTAAAACAGAGAAAACCTTGAAGCAGAAACTTCTGTTTCTCAAGTTGTTTCCCTTCATCATCATCCACACAGTTTATTTCAAGCAGAGGGGTGTGTTGCTTCCAATTTTCTGAGACAAGCAGGTATTATACATAGAGGCTTAGAGGATGTACACAAAGGAGAACATGCCGTTCCTGCTGTAATGGACTTGAACTGATGAGAAAAAGACATCGAAATTCAACTTGCAGAGAAGAAGAAAAGCCAGTTCCAAACCCTGGAGCAATTATGTGACTTTCTTCCAATTTATTCTCACATCTTATTGAAATTTATCTCTGCAAGGAATTACTGAAAGAATATCTGTAAGAATGAAGCTTTCAGAGGAATATCTCAGGTCAGTGAAGAAACAGTCAAACACAATGAATTATCATTCAAGTTAACATCATGTTTTTATCTATGAATTTTGGGGGTGAGGGGTTTTAGTTTGTTTGGAAATAATTGAAAACAAAATCAATTTTTTTTATTAGACCATCTTGCATATTCCAAGGGGAACTATATTTTTTGGCCAATCTTAGGAGGATTGTTTCAAGTATGTCTCATAGTTGACTCCTTTCATAAAAAAGGAAATAATGTGGAGCTCATGATCATGATTTGTAATTTTGCACATTTTACTCTGATACTCATTTTGTAGTGTTATTTCAAAAAGCATAATAAAAGTTTTCTTTCAATTATGACTTCTATGAGTTGATGTTTTTCTATTAGGTCGAGCATAAGTAGAAAAACCATAATATCCCTTCCTTTCAGTAACTCAAATTTTCTCTTAGCTGCTCTTTTCTTGTGTCCCTCTTTCGACCTCTCCTAAGATATCCCAACAGCAAAATATCTGCATTTAAAGCACAAATAGCAGAAAAAATTAGCAATCATAGGCTAAACCCTAATGAATTTATTGAATTTATTGGGAGGGCATATATATCATAGAGGTCAGTTAATTGGATAAGAAATAATTGTGTGCTTATATATATATATATATATGTGCGCAGAAAGAGAGAGAAATTTTGCATGTTGATCTCTTGGAAGGAAGAGGTTGTAAAGAAGGAAGATTCAGAAGAATCCCTCAGTGTCATAGGTGAACTCTTATGTTCAAGCCTGTTTTGCTCTCCTTCTCATGTAAGTGTTATGTAAAGTATCAGTGGTGAAAAAAACTGCTTACAGTACATTAGTATCCATAAAATTCATGATGCTTAACTGAATGTTGTCCCTAAAACAAAAAAAATTGCTGTGAACTGCTTTTCCTACAAAGCCCCTTTGTTATGTCATTTTTGGCTGAAATTTGTGAAAGTTAAAAGTCAGTAGGGTACTGGTTTATTCTGAGGAAATATAAATCCAGGAAAATATTGTCTTTGCAAACAAACCATTATGATACAAATAAAAGTAATTTTATAAAAAGTAAGACATGCAAATCCTTATGTTTATTAATTTATTTGGGAAATAGAAAACACTTCATGCTGAAAGTTGAGAATAAAAACCAAACTAAACCTTTAGATGTAAAAATGCTAGGAGAATATTTAAAGTGCTTAGATGGGGGTGAATTTCTCTTAATGGAGCTACTTTAGAGATGAATGCTAACTTGCTTAGAGTCTCACAAATATTGCAACAGGGAAGACTGCAAATGTACTTCAAAATTCATGGATCAATAAAGGAATTCCCACCCTGACAAGTTGCAGCTCTGCAAGGAGGCAGAGCACCACTTTTGTGCTGCTGAGGCTCAAAGCACAAAGAGCCCAGCAGTGTAAAACAGCAGATTGTTTTTCTGCTGATAAGAAATGCCGAAAGTCAATAGACAGGATAGCATAGCATGTTACACTTCTACTGTGGAAGAAATGAAGCAGAGATGAAAAAAAGGGGGAGTGTGCAACAAAACAACCAGAGCAGAACTGTGAGTTTTGAGACACAGCGAACAACTAATCAATAAAAACAGGCGGACTCAGATTTGTCAGTAACATGAAATGTCAGTGAAGTTTAGGGTTGGTGTTCTTTCACATCTGTTGCTGAACCATATATTTTATCTGTATTTACTGAACCAATGTTTATAATTAAGTAAAAACCTCAAAAACTTTGGACTTGTGTTTGATTCATAGCTAGAAGTTTGGGTGACATTTTTAATCTAGTTGTTCTTTTTCTGTCCCTTCCACGTGTAGGGCCTGATTGCAGTCTAGAAAAGGCTAGAAAATTTGATGCGAATTCATTTTGAAGGAGAATAAGCCTGCTAATGTCCTAGAGAAGTGTGACCACATTTCTTTTTGTGGGTCTTGTCAGCCCAGCTTAAAGCCAGCACTTCCTTTGCTTCAACTGTGTGGTCTAGTAAACATTGTTTACTCTTCCTGATTTATTTGGAAATTACAACTGACTGAGTGTGCACTCAGCCAAATAGAGAGAGAGAGCCTTCATTCAGAATAAAACTTTGCTTCATGTTTTATTTGTCATCCTTAACTGATTACTGCGTTATTTAGTGGAATGAAAGCACTGACATAACGTACGTGCAAAGTGATCTTATTTCCTCAGTTTTGAGGAGAAGGTTGGAACGGGTTTATTTATTTTGGTTTTGGGTTTTGTACTTTTTTGGGGGGGGTTGAAGTTTGGTTTTGTTTGTTTGTTAATTTAATGGCAGAAATATTAATCTTAGCTGCAAGTTCAAATTAAGTGTGTACCTTGACTTGTGTAAGGCAATTGACATGGTCCAGCACAACATCCTTGTTACTGAACTGGGGAGATATTGATGAATGGGCTATTTGAGGGTATGGTGTTGTCTGGATGGCTGCATCCAGCAAGGTTCCAATGGCTCAGTGTCCATATTGAGGCCAGTAATAAGTAGTGTCCTGTAAGGGTCTGTGCTGGGACCAGAACTGTTCAGTATCTTTATTAGTGACACAGATTGGGGCATTGAGTGCACCCCAAGCACGTTTTGTGTTTGTGGATGCTTCCAAGCTGAGTGGTTCAGTCGACACACTGACAAGAAGAGATGCATCCAGGGGAGCCCTGGACCTTGACAGGGCTGAGGTGCAGGCCCATGAGAAGCTCATGCAGTTCAAGAAGACCAGGTGCACCTGAGTTGAGGTAGCTGGTACTGGTAATCCCCAGTATCAATACAGACTGCGTGAATAAATTGATCGAGGGCAGCCCTGCCGAGGACTTGATGCAAGGTGAGTATGAGCTGGCAATGTGCACTTGCAGCTCAGAAAGTCCATTGTACCCTGGGCTGCTACAGAAGAGGTGTGACCAGCAGGTCAAAGGAGGGCATCTGCTCCTCTCTCAGCTGTGAGACCCCGTCTGGAGTACTGGATCCCGCACTCCTTGAAATCAGGGGATCAACAGAAAAGCTGGTGCTGCAGATCTATTTCATGTATTCACTGGAAAGGGGGGAAGAAAAGATCCACACAGTGGAATGCAGAGTGGTGTGATGGAGAGATAGAGTTCCTCAGCCTTTTTCAAAGTAGCAGATCTGTCCAATAAACCTTACTGGATTTCCTTGTGATTTTTTTATATTGCAGTATGGTTTCATTTTTGTTTGCTCAACAATAGTGCTACTGCTGTGAATCTTATCTCAGGACATAGCGTGCTACACTAGAAAGAAAAAGAGTATTGCAAGGAAACATTGCAGTGAGTGTTATATTCACAGAAGTTGTGACCATTTTGTTTGTTTATTTGGGAAAATAGCTATACCTGGCCTAATACATGTCTGAAATCTCCATCTTTTCAACATCCCACATATTTTATATGGCTTCTGCATGTGTCAAGAATGTTGAATTGGTGGAAAATGGTCTATAAATAGTTATTAGTTGATAATAATAGCAAATATAAACATGGACAAATTCTAAAGTTAGATAGGATTCTAGAGAGGAAATGTTTGAACCTCAGGAAAGTAGACATTTATTCACTGTACCTCTGTGCCTCTCTACTACTTGGATATTACCTTTAATATATTCCTCCCACCAACCCCAATACCGTTATGCACAGACCTAGTGTTTATTTTTAAAGATAATGAAAAAGTATATTAACCATCACACAGCTTTGTTTTGATTTTAATCTTTTTTTAAATGGAAATTTTAAGTTAAAATTTTTCTAACAAATCAGGGGTGAGACATTTAGACCAAAATATTTTTTAGCTTTTTCCAATGGTGAAATGGAAGAAGTCCAATTTTAGCAACCACACAATTTAAATATAACTTAGATGAGAAGAAAATGGGACAATAATTAAAAGTATAAATTGAAATTCTTAGATAAAATCTGCTAGAAAGAACTAATTTGGTTGCAACTTCCCTTTAGAAAATTGCTTTATGCATGTAATATATGAATGGAAAATCAATTTACTAATTGTATAACTTCAATTAATTTTCCTATAAACATCTTTTCATATATGCATCAGCTGTCTAAATAGTATTTGAAGATGGGATTTTTTTTTAACAGTTTTTTAATATTTTCTTCCTGGCTTTTGAGGAGCAGAGTTGGACAAAAAATATAATTTAGGAATTGGGAAAAAAGACTGTTGTAGCCCTTGAGCCAGCAAGCATGCATGTTTGCATTTAATTCCCTGCATATGGGGAGCTCTGTTACTCTGCAAATCCTATTTAAGTGTAGAAAGCTAATCACAGTCCTGTATATGTGAAGGAGTTAGACCTTGTTTTCCCACTCAGGTTAAATTCTGCATTTTTCTCTGCTACCTCAGGTTTTATTAGCTTTGAAATATTTTAGATTAAGCTTTGCCTCAGGCATGTAGTAAGCAAAGTGATTTACCTTGCTTTATTTGTCATTGAAGCACTGGAGGGAAATAATGTATGATCTAGAAGTTATCTTGTGCTTGATAGCTTGGCAAGGTTATGTAATACGTAAATTATCCAAAAGTAGACAAGTTTTTCCAAGCAGCTGCAATTTATTTATTTATTTATTTATTTATTTATTTATTTATTTATTTATTTATTTATTTACCTTTTCCTTGTTTACTTTCCATTCAGGAGTTCAAAACAGTAAAAGGTCTTTATTTCAAGGTCTACAATTATGAACTTCAAGTAAAATTATTTCCCTTTCCCCACGTCAGCTGCAGCATCTCTGTTCAGAGCACCACTCTTGACCCTTCTCAGAACTTCTTTTGTTTTGAGAAACCTCTTGAATGCCTTCTTTCCTGACCCTTTTATCCAGGATTTGGCTTTTAAAACAGAAATAAAATAACCTTTATCCAGTGATCATTTCTCAATCTCTTAATGATTTTTCTTTAGAGATAAATTCTGCCTATTAGAAAACAAGTTTTTCTCTCCTGACACTTGATAAAAAGAGATTTGATTTTTCATTGTTTATATGCAGTCTGAGTTTAATGTGTTAACAGGACAGGGTGCCTGATGGTTTTGGTTTGCTTTTTGGTGGTTTTTTTTTGTGTGTGTGTGTGGGGGGTTTGTTTGTTTTTGAGGGTTTTGTTTGTTTGTTTGGCTTTTGTTGTTGTTTTGTTTGTTTGGTTGATTTTTTTGTTGTTTGTTTTGTTGTGGTGTTTTGTTGTTTGTTTGTTTGTTGATCCAGGTAACCTAGATTTTTTAGGTGAAGTTCATGATCATGTAGTTTCACCTTGAGGCATTGGGAAGGTTTCAGAATCCTCCAATATTTTCCAAGCAAGTAGAGAGTTAGGGCACCCCCACCCTGTAAGATCAAGTGTAGAAAGTCTTGCTAAAAAAATACAGGTTTGATGGGAGCTGTTGGGATGTTTCCATGACTTTCCCACACAACAGCCTCTGTTCTTATTTCCTGCTGACATCTCAGACAAAGCACACTTAAAGTGGCAGCAAAATGATTCTCTAGTAATTTAAAAATAGACTCTATTCATATTGGAGAATGAAATACTTTATCATGAAATACTTTATTATGAAATACTTTATTTCTTACTATCATGAAATACTTAATTTCTTTTTTTTGAAAAAGCTGTGCCTCAGGTTTGTTTAAGGGAACTGCTCCCATGAGGGCATGGCATGTTGCACAGGACATGCAGAAGCTTCTAGAAACGCTTGCGTGAGCAAATCTTTTCAGGGAGAGGGTTCCATATGTCTGTCTACTCTTTAGCAATTTGTGGGGAAATGTTTCAGTAAGTAAAGACATTTTATCACTGGTCACTGAAGTTCCACAACCTGGAACTGATTAAATGCTCCATTAATTTTTGCAGTGTCAAAATGAATGGGAATGAGGTAAGATTAAAAACCTATGGAAAATAACAATTTGACAAATATGTGAATACTAGTGTTTTTTCAGCAATGGGATGGCAAAGTGCTGGGTGGGTGGATGGCAAAGAAGCAACCTTTCTGGCATGGTGTGTGATGCAAAGAGAGCAAAAGGTCTTCAGGAGGAGCAGTGCAAATTCTGACCGTTGTAAACAATGTGCAGTGGAACTGAACTGGGAGGTGAACAGGCTGCCTTCCAGCCATCCTGCAGGTCCTATCAATCATTTACCTTCTAATCCCAGCTTTCCTATAATTCTTTCCACTCTCTTGTACATATATGTATCAAATGAATTACTCACATTACATGAAATTAGCCTCAGAATGGAATCAACCTTGTTAATTTTTTGCTTCTTATCCTTATGATATTGACTCTTAAATAATTTTAAGTGATCAAATTATAACAACCTGAATATTTCATATGTCGCTGTATCCTCTGAGTCTGTCCTGGCAATATTTTAATTAAGAAATTATCATAATACATTAGCAGAATAGCCAGGATGTTGCTAGCAGTCCTTTAGAACCTTTTTAGAAGCCTCTGTCAACTTGTGGGAGCACAGATATCAGATGGTATCTTTTGTCAAAACCTGGAAGGTTAACTACTAAATCTGATCAGAATGCTTTTTGTGGAAAATTTTAAGTTATTGAAAGGTCACTTGTTTTTAGGCTGAAAGTTACATCAGGATGTCCCTCGTGCCCCTGTGCTCCAAGTAGAGCCAGTTGTGAGGTCAGACCAGGGCTTTGCCCAGATGGGCCTCGGAATCCTGCAAGGACTGGAGCCTGGGCAATCTGCCTCTGCCTGCTCCCTTCCTGTCCTCATTGGGAAAGGTTTCAGCACAAAGCCTGAATCCCCATCACTGCCCTTCATGCCTGGTGTACCTTGGCCTGCCCCACACAGCTCTTGAAAACCTTGCCTGACCCTCTACACCCCCAGTGGGCACTGGGGTAGCTGTGATGTCCCCCTGAAGTTGTCTTTGCTCCAGGCTGGACAAGCTCTACTGCCTCGACTCTGGGACAGAGCTCACAGGACACTCCCAAGTCCTGAGTGCTGTGGGGATGAACTCACTTCAGGTTAGCGGTGTCTTTCCTGTGCTGGAAGGCATTTAGCTAACCACAGCATCCAGATGTGTCTGGCCATGAGTGCTGGGCAGAGGCAATAAGCCCTGCCCTGAGCTCTTGGCAGGGGTCCTGCTGACACAGCGCTGGATTACACTGGATGCCTTTGATGCCAGGGTTCAGTGCTGACTCCTGCCCAGCTCCCAGGGCTCCAGTGTCAAAAGACTGCCTGAAGTATATAAAAGATATTACTGGTGCTTTCTTTGTCACAGATTTTAGGATATACATTTTAGGACATAAGGCAACAAGGTAAGATTTGCATGATTTATGCCTGATAAATCCATCCAGACCATTCCAAATCATCTTGTCCTTCTTGTGTCAAATCAGTAGCTCTGCCAAACCAGAAGATGGAAGGAGAACAAAGAAAGCAAATTCTGGCTTTAATGACATGGTTAAATTCTGATTTAGAAAAGTGAGATGTGGCTGAAAGTTTTGTTCTATTGATGTGAAATGAAAAATTTCTGCTGTGGATCAGGCAGCCCATGGGCTAGAACTGGAAACTTTTTACAAAATCACCTCAAACACTCAGGAGGACTTTTTTTCTCTGACAATGCTCTTTTTTCTGGAAAACAGTTCCATGCCAAACACAGTTTTAACTAAAATGCTCGAAATGCCTCTGTTCCACTAAGAAGCAAAGATGATTCTGAAAACTTCAGAAGTTGCTCAGAAAAATAATTTCTGCTCTTGTTTTGTTCTCTGTTCAGTTCCTGTGGATGCTAAATGGATTTGGTATAATGGCACGTGGTAGAGGAAATTATGACACAAGACAGCAGTCACATAAAGTAACATTGACTTAAAAGGAGCCTGGAGTGGCATCGATTATTAGAAACAGATCTTTTGTACACGTGCTTCAAGTAGCTTCCTGCTGAAGAGACACAGGTGCTTTAATATCTGCTTTGGCTGGGGGGACACCATACTTCCTTGCTGGTTTATGTAGTCCTTCTCTCTGTTTAAGCTGCAAGTTTCTCCAAAGAAATCAGGAGCAGAAAGGTATTTGGCCAATGTATACTGAAACTGTAGCAATGGGAAGGTAGGGAAAGAAATGTGAAAAAAAAAAGTCTTGTCAAATATATATTTTCAAGAGAGTGGTCATTAAAGAGTGATTTCAGTTAAAAAACCCAAACACTTTTCATCAAAACCTCCAAATTAGACTACTGCGTAACAGATCTAAGGAAATTATGAAGTGGCTTTGGCTGCCTGAATTGAATAGCAAGATGTAGAAAAGAATAAATGTGTAGTGTTACTTGACTCATGAAAAAAGGCAGTGGTTGTCAACACAAATTATAAACATGAAAAGAATATAAGTTTTATTGTCATTTAAATTGTGTGGACCAGTGAAGCTCTTTGAAGACCTGTTGCATATTTCCTGGAAAAGGGTCAATGCTTGTTATTAGACATTTTCTAAAATGAAAAATACTAAGGAAATAATTTCAAGAATTTTATATGAAAAAAGTAATATGCACACCTGTATAATGCACACAAAAGTTTTGGGTATTTTAGCCACTACTTGGACTGCATGCTTTAAAAATCTAGCAAACTGACAATAGAATGACGGATGTTCTGTAAATACTTTACCTTGATGGGATATTTAAAATTGCTGCTTAAAAGCAATTTTTGAGATGCTTTTCCATGAAAGATGTAAAACACTGCATAAAAAATCTCACATCTGAAAAGAGCAAATAAAATTAGCTGAATGGCACAGTCTTATTACTTTTTGATATTTAAAATAGTTTTGCAAATTTATTTTGGCTCCTTATCTCTTCGATTTGTCCTATTCTTGAAAGCCCATTTTTATTATTATACATTTAATACTGTGAACTGTTTTATGGAATGTTACAAGAGTTTAACATTTCACAGTCTTTCCAAACACAAAATAAGTTGGATAAAGAGCCATTCTGCCTAGAATAAAATTGCTTGACAAATCTTTAGTGGTCCAAGTTTCAAAATGACTGGCTACAGATCAGTTACTCTGTCCACTTGACATGGTGCTGGTGGAAAGGGGCAAAATCATTCAGACCAGCTTGTCTGCCCTGCCCTGAACACATGCATGCTTTAGTGAGAGTAGTAGGAGATGCACTGTTAAATACATTTTAGAGTTCAGATTGTCAGAAAATTGAGCTATAGAAGTGCAAATGAAGTGATTTAAAACATCAAATAATGTATTAAGAAATTGACCTGTACATGAAGCTTGGTCTTTTATCTTTCCTGTTCTTTGAAACGAGACCTTGTGTTGGATAAAAGCAATAGGGTCCTATTAGACTCTTAATAGTCTTCCATCAATATGATTTGAAAAAAGCCAGTCTTTGCTAGCAAAGCAGATGGCACAGGTCAGTTCCCCCATTTCCTTAAAATAATAATAAATCCAAAGGAAACAAGAAAACAAACAAAACCCTAGCCCTCTTTTGCCTATTTTTGGAACACAGTTTTTTTCTTTTAGAATGGTTTTTAAAATGTGTGAGGAATCTGGAATGTCTGGCAAGTTGTAGTCTCTTGTGTTTTAAATCCAGCTTTTTCCACAAAGGCTGACAGCATGAATACCTCCAGCTATACAGGTTTCTGTAACAGATTGTTATCTATAGAGAAATGTGCCTTGTGTTCAGCTGCCTAGCAAGCTGGGAGACTCCACAGTGCTTCATGGCATCAGCTAGAGCTGAGAAACATTGCTATACAGGAAGAAAAGTAAGCCATGCTTACTTTATATATGTGAGCAGCCAATTTCCTCTCCTTTCCCTGTTCTTTCACACCCCTGTAAACTTTGGAAATTCAGGTCAATGTAGACTCATGAAGTCATGCAGGAGGAACCATGGAGATATCATCTTGCTGTTGCTCTGCTTGTTATACCTGAGTATATTGGAAGTATAATTAATCTGCTCATTAGGAAAGTGCAGAAGCATCTTGATTACTTTCATAAGTCCTCAGAACATATTGTTGTTTCACTTTTCTTTTTAACATATGTTCATGCATGTGTATGATTTACTACATTGTGAATAAGCAATTCAAAATATTTGATCTAACTTGCTGCTAGGAAATTTTGTTTATTGGTGGGAGGGAAGTAAAGGGAAATGTGAAGGTGTTTTGTCTTACCCTGCAGAGCCAATGGAAACATTAGGAAGAGTAAGGAAGAGCAAGTGGGAGGAAACAACATACTTAGAATCATAGATTCAAAGAACGATTAAGGTTGGAAAAGAACTCCAAGATCCCTGAGTTCAAGCTTTGACCAAACGCCACCAGGCCAACCAAACCCAAGTGCCTAAGTGCACTTTAACATTTCTAGGAATGGCAACTCCATCACCTCCCTGAGCAGCCTATTCCAACCTTTAACAACCCTTTCAGTGAGGAAATTCTTCCTGATGTTTACCCTGAGCCTCCCCTGGCACAGCCTGAGGCTATGCCCTCTTGTCCTCTCCTGTTTTCCTGGGAGAAGAGGCTGACCTCTAAAGCATGGCCTGTATCAGTCAAGGAATTAAACACATTCTACTGCTCAGCAAGATTGGCCCTGTTTTTCCCTGCATATGCAAACCAGCACCCAAATCCTCCTATCCCACAGCATGCTTGAGACGTGGTAGATGAACACCACTAAATAATTAAAAGTTACCATGAACCTCTACACACTCTGGGGAAATAAGCATGCACACCTCATACTCCTTTCTCCCCATATGCTCTGAACAAGTTTCTTTATTTTACTCCGAAGTTTCAGGATTTTAACCTCTCACATAAAGTTCTAAGAAAAACTTTGCTTTATACACTAAATAGCTTCCAAATTCTTGCATCAAATGTTGCAGTTTCTACTGGCTAACAGAGTTTGACTTAACTCAGACTAAATTCTGGGAAATAAAAAGACTAGTAATTAACTAGTAAATTAATAAGTGATCACACAAAGTCCTGCCCTTCATTATAAGATTTCCTAATAAGTGTCATAGTAAGTATTCTGATAATAAAAAAGAATCCTGAGTATTCTCTTTCATTTTAATCAGACAGCAGCTGAGAAATTATTGTAATGGAATCAAAATGGTTTCATCCTTGATCTCTCAAGGTCCTCATTTCCCTTCATATCTTCTCAAACTCACTCCTTAAATCCCATATGCCAGAGGAAATATTCATATATTCACTATGTAATTAGAAAATTTCAGACCTCATTTGGTTGTATAAAGCATAGTAATTAGCTCAGTAAAGGATATTTCTTTTCTGCTGTTTTGGTTGTTTTCTTTATGTGCTGCCCAAGATTTACTGAAAAGCCCCAATATGTTTTGAAAAATTATAGACCCTTTGATTTCAGAAAATGTTTAGAAATGGGAAAAAAGACATGTGCATACATCTGTAGAAAAGGAAGTACTATTATGAATCTTTGAAGGATTGCTAGAAGATTTTATTAATATATTTCAGTTTATTCTCTCTTGTCCTAGTCTTGTTATTTTCTTTATAGATCATGTATCTTTTTCATAGCAATGTAATTGAAAAATGCTGGAAGTTGAGAATATGTGGAGTGTTCACCTCTGTCTGTTTATCAACTGACTAAATATTACAAACATATTGTGAATGATTTCATTATTATTTCTTTAGAAGCCCTTGGTAGAGGGTCAAATGCACCTTCATCTTACTGCAGATGAGTGAGATCAATGCCCCTCCTCCACAATAAAAAAGAAAAAAGCTAAATAAACCCATAAAGATTACAATAATAAGTGTGTGCAGCTTAAGAATAGTACATATATATATACATATATACATATACATATATATATATATATATATATATATATACTTCTTAGTTGCATTTACATTTATACTGTAGATAAAAAATAGGCATTTTTTAATTGAGGGAAGACACCTGGTCTTGAGTTACATTGCTGGGAAGCCTACACACTGAATCACTAGAAATCTAAAAATCATCAGCTTGAAAAGAAACTGGAATAAGTAACTCCTAATGTTTGTCTGGTGTGTGACTCATAATCCAGTGTTTTCAGTATCTGTCTTAACCAGCTCCTTCGTTTCTAGATAAATGATTCTATTAGTGTCAAATAGTAAAACAGAGTATTTAATATTTAAATATTGAAACCAAGTTTTCTATGGCTAACTGAGCATAATGTCCACAAGGGAGTAAAAAATCTAGCAGGTGTTTCTATAAATGACAAATATACTTACAATACTACCTCTTAAGAGCTAAGGGAGGGAAGTGAAATAGATGGCATTTATGTAGGACATATACAGTGACAATTGTAGCTTAACATTAGCTCAGACCTAACTTTATATTTCCTTTGTTTTGCAGTTGAAGCTGGCTAAGTTCCCTGCACAGAAAGATAACTTATGCATTAAAGCTTGCAATCAGTGGTTTAAAATTAAAATGTTAAAAAAAAAAAAGTTGTAATATGTATAATGAAGAAAGGTGTATTTATTCAAAAACTCTTACCAGTGATCTAGGAAAAACTGAACTCTATTAAAGTATGAAATGTAACTCACTCTTGCTAGTATGGCTTGGGAGACCTAGATTTTTGTGAAACGGTCATTTATATTTCTTTGGAAAATACATTGAAACTGTCCTAAAGCAAAAGTTTGTCTGCAAGTTGGAAAATACCCCAAAAATTAAGTTTTAAGTATATTTTATAATTCTTCCCACCAATTCAATTCCTTACATGGATTATTTTCATGTCTATCTAAAATGTAAGCAGCATTCTTTTTAAAAGGTTTTTATCTCTCGCCAAGTCTCTGCCCAATGACTCTTCTATAGATGGTAAATTCCTTATGGTCAGAAGTCTTTTCCCTTAGTCTGGTAAGTATAGTCTCAGACTTAATTCATCTGTATTGCTGCCTCTACTACCAGCTGTAGTATTGTTTTATAATTTAGAGGCACTCTGCCACTAGCTTTCAATTTTCCTTATTTTTAAGGAAAAAGGTTTAAGGTGTCTGGCTATTTTTGTTTCAGAATAATGTGGTTGTATTGCCATCTTTTGTTTGAGAACTTAGTTCTTCATCCAGCCTAAAAAATCCTTACATATCTAGGTTGTAACATTAGAATAAATATCTACTGACTACATGTCACCTTCCATCCCATAAGAAAGCCTCTGAAATGGAAAACCTGGGCCAGTTGTATTGATCAATGTCTTTAGTGTTGTAGGCAAAATGTTTCAATTCTTTGCTATGTATCAGATGTGCATAAAATTGTGACTGAAACATTTTTTAAATTCCTCTAAACTCCTCTTTGTTTGCTACCATTTTTAAAGGCAGAGTGACATGGCTTCTTTCTTAGCAAGTACTTAATTGAGTGTAAATAAACCATGAATGGCCTCACTCCATATCTGTAAACACATACTGAAAACCAAATGCAAGAAATACACTTTGTTAATGCAGGAAACATAAATGCTGTAAAATTAATTTTAGCAGCTAAGTGTTCATTTTCAATAACATCTGTTTCATAATGCTATAGTAATTATTTAGATAATATCCCTGGTTATTTGGTGATTAGCACATTTTAATGATGAAAATTCATTAATTCAAAAGAAATGTGTATTTTTCCTTATGGCATGGTTCTTCTTCCTTCCTTGGTTAGAATGGCTAAAAAAATTAGAAAATTTAGACAAGTACAAGGCTCTGTGCTGTAGAGACAGGTTATCTATCTGTCTGCTCTCTTCAGCAGAACAGACAAATGGTTCATGGTCTCCCATTAACTGCTTCTCTTCCTTCACATCTTTTTTACAGCTGAAGGAAAAACCTCTGCTCCAGCTCTGTCTCATGCTAAAATATTACTTGGCTTTAGCTGTGCTCCCAGTCTATATCTCTATTTGAAACAAATGTAGAACCTTTTTATCTCAATGGGTTTTGGGGAAGTTTCATACCAAATAGTGAGTGGAATATGGAATCTGTGCTACTTACTCCCTCTCAGGTCACCGTGACACAGAGTGAGCTGGAACAGCAGATTACAGCCTAATGAATAAGCTTATAGGTACTGTTTGTATGATTTTTGATCCCAAACTTCCTTGGTTTAGTTCTGGAAAGAGAAGGTTCATGTGGATATGAATGTGTGTCCTTGCTAGTTTAAATTTTTTAAAGTTGGGAGTTTTCCAGTGTCTCTCCTGCTTCTTGTTTTTGCAATACCAGATCACTATCATTTTCTAGTTCCAGTAGCAGGCTCCAGTAAGCTCCTACTAAAGAGAGATCTTCTAATCCAGGTGCTGAAACCAGACACAGTTGGACCTCTTGTCTTGTGGCTCGAGCATAATACAGTGGAGAAGGCTCTTAACTTTAAAGAATTAAACACAAATGCATTTGTATTCTAAATTACAGTTTTGCAAGACAAGCAAATGGCGTGAGTAAATGTAAACCCAAAAAACTAAACTCCTTTAATTTGAAGTTAGATTTTTTTGTAGGCAGCTGTGCACCAAAATAAATGAAATGAACTATTGAAATCAGATTTATTAAGGAAATATCAGAATTCATCATGAGACCAGTTTTAACTCTTAACTATGTTAATACATATTAACTATATAACCATTAACCATTTAGCTATTACATTATTTTTACCCAGTCTTCAGCTTCTAAATAATCTCTCTGCTCCTCAAATATAATATACCTGGGATTTTCATATCATAAATAAAAATGAGGTCACATTTTCCTTAAGCTGCAGCAAAGATTACCCAATTTGTAATAAGAAAAGTTCTCTGCCTCATTATTTAAAATAGTCTTAAATTTTCTATCTACTTTATGTTATCAAACTCAGAATTTTTTTTAAAAGTTATCATAAAAAAATATATCTGTCTCTATCTGAATTTTTAAATAAATTTAGGGTTAATGCTAAGTAGATGACTGATTTTAATTGAGTAGCTAAAATGTAACTAAAGAATACAGGGAATTTCTGGAATTTCTTGAACTGGAGCTTTTTTCACTAGTATTTGATATAAAATTCTACTATATTTTACACAAAATTGCATGGGGTAACTGCAGAGAAAATACTTAATCTCATTTTATTGCCTCTTAAAATATTTTTGCAAGATAAAAATATCCAACCCCAAAAAGTTTTCAGAAATTCTTTTAGTCCCTCCTTTTTATGACTGAATCTTCTGCAGTTCTTATTGTGAATTAATGATTAAAAAGTTTGATATTTGGCCTTAGATATATAATTTATTTCTAAAGAACAGAGCTTGTGCTTAAGACACCTGTTCAATTTTTTTTTTTTTTGTATTTTTCCTATCCCAAAGTCACTCTTTCTGCATAGCCCCTTCAGGTTCCAGAGAAGTTTTGGTATACCCCAGCCATTTATTGTGGTTTTGCCATTCAACTCACACTCCGCTTTCATTGACTTGTTTTCCTAAAATCTTAGAAAGAATGTTATGTAGACAAGAAATCTGGGTTCTACCTCTGCTTGATGAAGTACATCATAGATAATTCTTCTACCTAGAAATCAGATTTAAGCTGACACTTACTAGTGTGATGTGTTTTTTTACTCCAGCAGCTCCTTATTACATAGGGGAAAGTGTTATTTCACGCTTAGATGTTTCTGAAAATATATTGGAAAGGTAGAATTATTTGCTTATTATACTTAAGACTCAGAGGCTACTTCAACAGACACATCTCCATTCCTTCTTTCATGAGAAATGAGAGTAGGCTAAGATATACCCATGTCAGTAGGGTGCATTTACTTGAAATAATTTTGACAATGTTTGTAACGGAAAAAATGTGGAAGGAAAGAGGCCAGCATGGTTCATTCAAATACAAGTTGGTGAATGAAAAACTTATTTTATTGTCTTCCTCGTCCTGCATATTCCTGATGCCTCTGGATTTTGGACTGGTTTATGTGTTCATTTCATGAAGAGAAGATGGGAGAATAGCCAGCGCAATTGCCAGTGCAACTGCCTCTGTCTCCCTTCTCTAAAGGGCATGAGCTATCTGGGGTAGGCATAAGCTGCTTTTTATCTGAGTTCAGCAGCAGGTCAGTTCTTTTCTCGATAGGTTCCACTACAGCCAGAATCAGGGGGTTTTGGGGCTTTTTTTGTTTCCTTTCCCAAGAGGAGAATGTGTAATGCCACTGGGCTGTTTCTAGCCGGGTAGCCAGATCTATGAGTCCCAGGGATCCTCAGGTGAGCAGTCTCGGGCCGGGCAGCTCAGCCTTCCGCAGGCTGGGTGTCCGAGCCCTAAGCGCCCTATAGCCTGGCACCTTAGCAAGCACAGTGATTATCAGCTCTCAGTGATTTCCAGCTCTTTTATCATTTCAGCTCTGTGCTTGCTAAGGTGCTTGGGCCACAGTGGCTTCCACAGAGCAGACGGAGAGAGAGGAGAAGGCAGCCTCGGAGATCCCACCATGGTTTATTTGCAGGGAGTTCGTGCAGGGTTCTGACGGCAGCTCTTCTGCCAGAATGGGCCAGGGTGGCTGCTTATATAGGGTTAGGGGGGATTGGGAACTGACCAATTGTAAGGGTTAGGGAGAATAGCCTATGGGGTCACAGAGAGATAAGCTAGGCCAGAGGACCTAGGTGAAGGCTCCAGGCTTAGCTATTCTGACTCAGCATTTCCGTATCTCTAAGTTTCCATCCTCCAGGGGCCTTAGCCATCTCAGTGTCCGCTACAGGAGAAGGCAAAGAAACCCAATTGAGGCTAAACAAGGGGAGGAAAACCAAGGGACGGGTTCTGAAAAATGGCATATTGGCCAAAGTTTGTACCATATTGTGGATGTCTTTCTACAGAAGTGGAGCTTTCTGATGACAATACTGATTATATGAGTATTCTGAAGAATTTCAAATATTCTTGTCATATTCTGGAAGAAGTTCAAACTCACTGACAATATTTTTAAGACTTACACCATCCTATCTACTGCAACAAACTCTAATTTACTTACTACTCTGAGCTAGTTTCTCAAGGAGGCAGGATATATTTACTAATTATTTATATATATGTGTGTATTTATGTATATGATACAAAGTATGTTATGTATTAAATGTAATGTATGTGGGGAGTTTACATACATGCATATAAAAAGATTCATATTTATTCATGCCCATATTTTAGGACAGAAACTACCCTCTCCTGGCCTTTTTTGTGAGTTTGCATCCTGGAATTCTTTTCTTCCTTTCATTTATGTTCCTCACTGTGCTTTCTCCCTTCAGTCATAGAAAAGATCATACAGCACTTCTCAGTGGGTTTTCTCCCTAAAGTCACAGAAAGTGTCATGCACTTCTCATGGGGTTTTCTCCCTGCAGTCATAGAAAAAAATCATACAACACTTCTTCCATGTCTACTGACACAAAAACATACCATTCACTGACTTGTTCTCTTCCTGTTGTCACTCCTGCTGACCTTTTAGAAGGTTGTCTTGTTACTCCTTCCCTAACATTTATCCTTCCTTCACTCATTTTGTTTGGACGTTTTTGCATTTAATAATTTCCTACCTTAATTTAGGGAGGGAATGACTTCACTGCAGCTGACAGGACCCCTAAACTAATTCTATTAATGTTGCTTTACTGACTAGGTCACTATTTCACCTCCCTAAATTTCTGTTGGTTTTCTTTTTCCTTTCATATTCAGAAGTCTATGAGAAGGACTTCTAGATTTCCACTTTTCTTCTAGAGGTTGATAGTGCCATGGATTTCACTGGGAAGGAAAATGGGAGCAAGGCCAAGAGTTAAGTATTTTCCTTAAGTATGACTACCACCAAAAGATTCTATAACCAGTGCAAGCCATAAAATTTCAAGTAGCAATATAGCTCATCAGAGTCTCAGTCTTAGGAAAAATGGATTTTTCTGGCTATTATGAAAAAGTAAATAGCATAATGTGGGCATTTCTCATTGAATTTCAATAATTGTTTCTGAGGAAGTTTTCAGTATGCATATGTATGTATTATGTATAATATGTATATCTTTTAATTATCCAAGATAACTTTAAGCTTTTGGCCTTTTTTTTGTTTGTTTGTTTGTGGTTTTTTGTTTTGGGGGTTTTTTTGTTGTTTCTTGGGTTTCTAAATTTATTTTCTTAACAGCAAGCCTAGAAAATGGCATAGCATAAAAAGAAAAATATTAGCTTCTATACATATTGGATAAGTCGATGTGCTGGCTAATTTTCTTCACAGTAGCTTGCACGGCGCCATGTTTTAGATTTTTGCTGAAAATACAGCACAAATTGCTGTCTTGTAGACATTGCTAAGCAGTGCTTGCACAAGCCAAGGCCCTTTCTGCTTTTCATTCCACCCCACCACCAAGTAGGCTGAGGGTGCACAAGAAGTTGGGAGGGTGCAGTCAATCCCTTGGGTAAATAAAAAATATCTCATTAATATCATACATCTTATGATAAAGTTAAACCTTTTTTCTTTTTTGAATTCTTGTATTGAAATATAACTAGACCGAGTTAGAAATAGTTCTTAAATTTTATGCACAGATAATTTATAAATTTATGGCTTGGATATATTTTTATGGCCATTAATTACAGTCAGAGCTTGTAACCTTTTTCATATTGATGGAACCTTTGCCTGAGTGGGTACTATTCAAATGAGAGGTGATTAAACACATATAGTATAATTTAAAATGACCAAAATACTTTTAAAATCCAGAAAAACAAAGCCAAAATCTATTTAAAGGAAATGAGGCTGCTTTAGGCAGAGTGGTTTGCTAGCTCAATTAATGTCAGCAAGAGTTTTGTCATATCAAAGATGCCAGACTAGTTATTCAAGCTTAAGTCTGCATGGATGCAAAATAGAAGTGGGGTGGGGTTTTTTTGTTGTTTGCTTGTTGTAATAACTATGTTGCATTATTATGCACTATAATTATATTGCACAAATACAAAAAGCTTGTTTAGGAATGTGTACTGATGCATAAAATTTGGAGGTTGGCTGCAATATAATCAGTTCCATGAGGTAAAAGAAAAATTAACTTTATGGATATTGCTTGTGTCAATAGAAAAACAAAAAACAGTCTTTCAAATATGTATTCATGTGTTCAGTTTGTTTCTCTCAAAACATCATATTTGAGTAATTCTCTGACAGAAGAAAACCATTTACTATTACTGTACCATTTTAAAAGGTTCATTTTAAAACATTTTATGAAACAATTTTGATATTAGTCTGGCTATATGGGATCTGATCATGATGCTTGAAGTGTGAACAGTGTTGAAAAAGTGACTCCCTTGGCCCTCTGTGCTCATTAAAAAGAGACAACACCACTGGGCAATGGAAAATTGGTCCTCAAAGAGTGTTACATGCTTGAATATGTGGCTTACACAGAATACTGGCAGTTCATCATTATTAGAATCAACCTATATTCATGGGCTAATCTGTTCTCTAGAATAACCCTCTTTGTTTCTTGAGAGAAGGGGAAATAGAAAGTTTTCATCATTGGAACTTTTATATATCAACTGTCATAAAAAATACAGGAGAAGGGACAACGGTGTCCAGAGCAAATGATTTTGCCTTTTCTTTATTTTGATGGTCAGTGATAGCTATTTAATGCTCATGCTGCTGTCATGGGAAGCTTAATGGCTTCCTCAAAAATAAAAAACTTTTTTCTGTCCATTCACAGAGACCTTTTACACATGTAAAAACAACATGAATCCTAGGATTCTGCTCAGATGAAAAAAACTTCTACCAAGAGGATACATTAAACCCAACACAAGCATTTCCTGCAACAAATCCAAAACCTAAAAGCAAGAAGTTCAGTTTTCTGACAAGATGAATAATACTGTTGTCTTTCAGACTGATAGCTACTGCACAACCTTAACTTGAACATATACATCTCTTACAAAAACCCCTCACAAACAAACAAACAAACAAACAAAAAAGCCTCTTATTTTTCCAAACCATCAAATTTGATGAGCAGACACTTCAGGCCATGTTCTAGGGACACCACTGGCATAATAATGGTGGTTAAGTACATGGAAAATTAAAAATAATGTCCTGAAAATGACATCAATGGTTATATAATAATAAAACTAAAAAAAGAAAAGCATATAGAAAAGGCTTACTGTCGTTTTGAATGGGTATTCAGATGTGGAAATAATGGCTGTTGTGTAAAAGGACTTGGTGTGTTTTATTAAGGCATACAAGTGCAGTTATTAGTGACCATCATTGCTATCAGTGACCCTCAATGGGATTTACAAATTAGCAACATATCAGTTGGAGGGAATTTAAGGTTAGATTTATCCTTTCTTCTCATTTTAATAGCAACCATGGAGATGACACAATATAGAATAAAAAAGGCACAATAAAGAAGGCAGACTACAGCTTGAGCTTTTCTTTCTTGCTAGCCAATAGAAAAATGGCAAAGTGATCTGGCATGTAGACCATTTATAATTATAAGGGAGTTAAAAGTGGGGAAATTGTCAGTAACTGCAAGCATTTGGACAAAACCCCTGCAATTTGAGTTAATTATCTCTCCAGAGTTCTTGTTCTGAGCAAAACACATGTGTTTATGTAGTACTATTGTATTAGGGCTTTATTTATACTTGGTTTTTACATAGCCTTATTAAAAATAAAAATAGAGATCCGGAAACAGTGTTTGAAAAGTTTGTTAAAATAGATCAACTGTCACTAAATAGGCATTGGAATGCAAAGCATTTCTAAAAGTCTGTTTTCGAGTAGCAAGGGCAAAATGCAGATCAAGAAGGAGGAGGGGTGAGATGTGTTTAATAATCCTGACTGCACCCTAAAGCAGTGCAAGGGCTTGTAGCTCTGGTGAACTCACCAGACCTGTACCTGCCTTATGTGACTAAGTTTCTGAACAATTGTGATTTAAGTCAGTGCTGCTGTCTTGCTTCAGGTTTTTTTTGGGTTATTTCCCCACTCTTAAGAACTACCTTGTTTCTAAAACTGTAGAAAACTCAGGAACTTTTTATCTTTCAGATATGCACTTTTCAAATGCAATGAAATGCTGTGAATTCAGAAAATGGAATCAAATTTAAGGAAACACTTGTCTTAATGTAAATATAAGTAAGCAGACCTAAATTTTGCATGCAATAGTGATAAAATACAGAATTGCTGATTATCTGTTTGAACTAAGGTAGATAAAAATTTTTGAAGCACTCAGAAAACTTTAAAAATAAAGTTCAGTAAAAACTCTGTTAAGTGAGCGTTTGTGAATCTAGCATCTATGTATGACTGAAAAGATGTTGTCTTCTCTTATGTATGGGAACACTGCTATTTTGATGAACTGTAAACTGTAATTATAATCAATGTGCATCAAGTGTAACAGAAAGTATAAAATTAAATCATAAAATCACAACTTTCCAAAAGATTTCTAGCTATTTTTTTGTGCTCGTAAATGATGGTGTCCTAATCTAGCATGAAGAAAATAACATACTCCTGCTCCACATAACCAGGCAAGTAAAAACCCCTAGATAGAAGAGCAAAGCAATCTTTTTTTTTTCCTGTTTGTTTTTTGGGTTTTTTGTTGGGTTTTTTTTTGAGTTGTTGTTTTTGGTTTAGTGGTTTTTTGGTTATTTTTTTTGGGGGGGGGGGTTCTTTGTTTCTATTTTTCTTTTATTTTGTCCCATACTTTAAACACAAAAGCAGTGTCAATTGCAGAAAAAACGAGCTGAGATGTATTTTGGTTTTTTTGCCTATTACCTTTCAATACTTTTTCAATAAATGAGGACTGCACTCAAAAGTAGCACACTGTAGTTGGACATAACTATTCCTCTGTCAGGCCTGTGGGTGCCTAGTTAATTGTGTGTTTGGGGATAGTAGCTGCTGATTTTTTTTTGTACCATGTGAAGCAGTGAGAGCTCTAGTTTCTAATCTATAGACCAATAGGTTATTAATTTATGTTTTAACATGACTGACAGAGCAACCTGATCCAGTGAAAGGTGTCCCTGCCCATGGAAGGGGGGCAGGAAGGAGATGATCCTTAACGCCATTTTCAACCCAGATCATACTGCCTCTGCTCCCTCTAGTTCAATGCTTCAACTGAACAACAAAATGCTCATTCCCTGCTCTCCTGAGACAGAGCCTTTTGCATTTGTTTTCATCCTCTCAGCCTGCACACTCCCAGATTGTTCATGGCCCATTGTGATACTCTGCAGTCTGCCAATATTGGTATTTTGGTTCAGGTCAGACCAGCACTTTTGTAGGAATCTCCCAGTACTTGCTGGCTGGTTTTGTGGTCTCACAACAGACTCCTTTCAAGCAAAACTAACCACTCAAGAGACTCTTAATGCACTCTGGGTGTTAATGAATGCTCCGTTTACAAGACCTTACCAGAGCTATTCACCAGTAAGCTTCGTCCCCTGAATCATGTGCAGTGAGGTGATCAGGGACTCTGCACCAACTCTGCTGCCCTAGGGATCCATTGCTATGGCACCACGTTAGCTCCTAATGGAGATACAGTCTGCAAGGTCAGCATCCCGAAGAAAGGCTTCAGCAAGATGGCTTGGAATGACTTAAGGATAAGGGTGAACCTTTTATTTGTCTGAGGCTGTAGCAGAATCTGAATTCTGGCCAAAGACCTGATGAAAACTTTTTACTCTTTGGGGTATTATTCTAAAGGCATAGGAAAAAAAAGCACTCTTCCCCTAGCAAGCAGAAGAATCCCTATGTGTATATCAAAGATTGCCAAGTTTTAAACTCACATTATTTACACTAAGATGGAAAACATATTTTTTTAAATAAAAAAAATTTCTTAAAATTCTTCCATTATGGAAATCTTTTGGAATAGGGAATGTTTTTCCTTGCTTTTTTTCCTTCAATAGGAGCAGTCTATCCATGCCACATAGCAGGGAGGCCAAGCAAATTAGTCCTGCTGCTGGGCAGAGACTGTATCTGCATGGATGAGCACTGAGTCCCAAGCTGATAAATTGCTTTGTGTATTGATGTAACATACCAAGGAAGGTATTTGGATGGAGGCAATTCTATTTGTGTTTTGCTCTGATCCCTGAAGTACCTACATATATATATACACATATACAGACACACACACATATATATATATAAATGAGTGTATGCATGTGTGTGTATCCTGTAGAGTTAAATGTTGTTTGACTTTTGCCATCATGGATTTTTTTTCCAACTTGTAGCATCTTGGAGTTTCCAATTTGCCCTTGCATGACTTCTTTCTTTCCTTACCATCTGCTGAGATCTGCTTAGGGTAGTTTGGCTGAACTTTCAGTAATCTAGCATTTCATTACCATGGCATTTCTCAAGCAATTAAGTTCTGTATTTCTTTTCCTAAATTAATGTGTTCATACTGGTGGGACTCTGCAGTTCTGAATGGATGACTTGTTAATGGAAATATTTTCTACAAGGCAAATAATAAGGCAAATTGAACCTATGCTTTTGTTGCTCAGATTAGTCTTCCTACAAGGGAGAAAGTGCCATGCAGGAGTTTCCTTATGAGTGGTCTGGTTTGCCATTATACCTGATTTTATATGCATCCCTGGGCTATTTCACCAGGCCTGCTATAACTTTGTTTAGAGACAGCAAGCAATGACTTTATGTCTCTATTTGGTTCAATCCAGACAACTTCCTTCATTTCTGGAGATTGAACCCTTTAAGTAAAATTAAACAGCAAAAATTAAGCAAACATCCTCTCAAAAACAAAGTAAGGTGGGAAAAGTTGAACGTTTTTTGGTTCAGAACAGTTCAGTCTCAAGTGATAAATTCTATTTGCACAGTTTCTTTGGGATGGGGCAAAGTATTTGTCATGCCCAGAAAAGAGCAGTGCTCTGTTCTGACCTTTGCTGTTATAACTGAAGAGAGCTGAAACTACACTTGAGCTCAAATGGTGAAATCCATATTGATGTGGATTTCCTCCTCAATGTCTACCAGTGGGCATAGATTCAACAAATTCTGAAATAATTTTACGCAGCTATTCACCTTAAATGATTTTATCATAAAGAGTAGGATTTAAAAAATATCTCAAAGCATGTGGATAACCAGCACCTGATGCACATTAGGATTGTGGAAGACCAGGACTGAAATGGTCAGGTGCTGCATCATGAAGATGTGCCTCTTGTATTTTTAAACCTCAGATTTGTCCTGCGAGGGGTGGAAAAGGTGTTTCAACTAGAGGAAAGGGGAATTTCTGCAATGTATTCCCTTGCATGGGGTAAAAGGATTTTCCCTGTTAGATAAAGGTGGCAGCCTCTCACCAGCAGAAGCCAGTTTGCAGCAGTTTTCTAGGACAGAAAAACATACATACAAACAAAGCCCCTCAAAATAAAAATTAAAAAAAAAATTGAGAGGAAATTTTGATTAGCACATGTTTTGGGCTGCCTATAGGCCTCTATATGGATATTTATGCCAAGTTCATAAGATACTGATATGATTTTACTGAAACTCTTCAGTAACTTGACTCTATGATAACACACTGAAGAGAGTCCTGTTTATGATCTGATTCAGGACCTTCCATAGAAAGAAAAGAGAAGCTTTAAAGTACATTCTTTTGCTATTTTAGTACAAAATAAATAAGTTTTTGCTTTCAAACAGGACTTCTATCTATAAAGATGCCAAAATCCAGACTAAAGATGGCTCAAAAGATTTTTCTTTCCATTTTTAAAGAAATTCCAGTAAAGGATATTTTTTTCCATCTCATTTTAAAGAATATTTTTACCTTCCTGATTTTTTTTTTCTCTTACCCCTACTCTAGTGAGAGGTTAGTGAACTGAAAAATTAATTATTTGCACAGCCATAGGGGTGAGTGAACAGCAGCGCTCTGGGTTGTTCGTCCTCTGGAGTCTGTAAAATAGGACTGAGAAATAGAAGCTCTATTTTTTTTTTTTAATTTCATTCATTTAATGTAATCACTTAACAAATTTATTCAAGCATGACATACCAAAGAGTTTTCAAACTCTTTACTGATTTTAGTGGTTTACCTTCTCTGAATGACAAAGGTGGGTTGTTTGAAAATTTTAAAAATTATTTTATTTTCTTAAATTGAAATTGCTTTTAAAAAATGAAATTTTAATTTCTTAATGTAGTAGATATCAACCTTATTTTTCTAGTGCAACTTGTTTCATTTCATTTAACTATGACAGATGTTTCCTCAGTTCCAGAATTTGCATTGTTGCCATTGATTTTTCAAATTTTTGAGTAGAAGTCATCCTTTGAATTTACCACGTTTACAATGGAAACGTTGATAAAGATTTTTTTTTTACTGAATTCCTTTCAAATTTCTTTAATGCAAAGCAAATATTCAAGTGATGGAATAAATATTTCTAATTATTATTTTCTGGAAACCTCTATATGATGTCTGTGACAGATGTTAATAACTGATGTCTCTAACTTTCTTCTTAATAAGATGATTTTAAAAAGCTGAAGTGATTTCTTTTTCCTCCCCACCATTCAGTTTTATCCACTGAGCCCCCATAAGTACTGGTAGAGTGCTAGAGTGTTTCAGTTAGATATTTACAATTATCAGAACTATGAAGGCTGGCATACTTGCAAAATCCTGGCTCTTTGTATGTGGTTTTTTGCACTTATTAAGTCTGTTATTGGATAGCCCTATGTTCCCTCCAAAATGTGCATAGTCATGTAGCTTTATGTTTAGATAACATTTAGGAGTAAACAATTTTTTTTTCAGATTTAAATAAATTTAAACTTTTGGATTAAGTTCAAGTATTTGAATTTCAAAAAATGTCTAAATATCTGTACCTTCCATTACACTCTTATTAAAAAAAAACCAAAAATAAACAACTTTGCCTCTTTAGGAAAATATTCTTACACTTGTTTGAAAGGCTTTTTTTTCTAGTAAACTTTCTTTGATATGTCATCTGCTATTTTGTAAAGCATTTTAAGATCAACTATTACTTTAGATTCATATAGTATACTTAATTAATTTCTTTCACGCATTTGTTATTTATTTTTAATCCTTTAAGCAAAGTATTGGAAACAGTACTTTTGGCTATCTTTTGGGTGAACATTTCTCTAGTGAGTGATAATCTCCCTATAGGAATTCATCTTGACATTGAAGAGAAGAAGGAAGGATATGTTAAAAAACACTGGCATGTGTGTGTGTGTGTGTGTGTGTGTGTGTGTGTGTGTGTGTGGTTTGAAATATCTGGTTTTTATAACGTGTGTAGTACTTGACTAGGTGGTATAATTCTAGGTAGGATCCAGCAGTAAATTCCTTTGAGTACTATTTCACTTTTCTTAGAAATACTTACTTTCTGTTTTTTCCTTTTAAATGTGTCTTGGCGTGGCAGCACCTTCTCTCATGCTTTATAAGTCTTGCAAAAGCCATTGCAGGCTTTTGTGGGTCAGGATGTCACATGACTGATGTCTATGTATCCCTCCCTGGGCCACAGGTACACTTTGTCTCCTTTTGGATGCATTTCATGTTTTCTTTGCTGTCCTTTCAGATGCTCATTTTCTTTTACATTTGGAACAATTTAAATTTTTGCATACAGATAAAAGGTTCATATGTTCACCTAATTTTCTAAAAAAACTTTGTTTAGGGTGCTTTAAATATTAAAGTCAAGCTTGACTCACATTATAGGGACCTTATCTTCTGAAGGGAGGAGCAATTTTGTCACAGAAATGCATGCCATGTTTATTTGCCTTTCTAATTTGCATCAACTTCTATGTTATTGTGTTGCTACTGCCATGATTCAGTTCTTGCAAATTGTTCTTTCCATCTCTGATCAGGTTGTCATTTCTTATGCTATCTGTTTTTGAGCTTCATATCTCCTATTAGTTGGGGGTTTTGATTTTTTTTTAATTTTCCTTCTACGCTTCCTTCATACTCCAAATACTTCTTTTAGTTATTATTATTTATACCTAGCTGTTAGTTTGGCTACTGATCACCTGGAATCTAGTTTACAGACACAGAATGTGTTGAATTTATAGATATTTTCGAGAAATTCCTGGTGCCACCTTTTGGTTCAGTTGTAGAAATGCAGCTGCAACTCCAGAGAAAGGCAGCAGTGGAAATAAGTTAATTAGTTACTCAAATTCTTAGGTGCATACGACCTTCTGTCTGACTACATAGAACACACTACTAAGTTCTAGTAATTTTTATAAAGTTTTAAAGTACTTTTTTCTACTTAAAAGATTCAAGTAAATATCAACACTTTTCCTCATTTTAAAACTTCAATAAACACTTTGAATGTGGGATATGGCAGTTACTGATCCTTTCTGTTAATTTTTTTCCCAGTTAACTGGACATTTTTAAAGGACTGTGTGCAATTTTTAAACACATTTCCCATAATTATCAGAAGTTATCAACAGCAGACGCATTTCTTAATAAAATATAAATAGTGTTTTGACACAGACTTTTTTTTTTATTTTTATGTGGATAAAAGAATAGCCTTTTACTCTTTAATATGTAGTCTTACTGGAGAGATACAGTGTTGTGCAGAAAGCTTTTAAATTACCTATTTATGTGGGGAATGCAACTTTGTGCATTTTACCAGCCAGGTCAAAGTAGATAGCAACTAGTGGACTCAGAGCACAAATGGTTTTACTTCACAGTCACTGCAGGAATAATGAATTCACAGAGCTACAGATACAATTTTATTGTATTGTACTGTCTGGTGGCCCTGTCATACTTACAAGTTAAGTTGGATTTGTATGATTAAATCTGTCTTAATGAGAAGAATTTATGCATAATTGTGGTTGACAATTGAAGTCCTGGCAAAGATGATAGATGATTAATTACTATTAAGTACCTCTCTTGATATACCTACGCTACAAAATCAATTTTGTTTCACAAATATTTAATACTTAATTAAGTGAATTACCTAATTGTTTCATTCCCATCTAGAGTGAAATCTGACTAGATTTCTCATAGAAAGATCTGTATCTAGATATTATATCTGTCAGATAATGTGCTTCTTTCCAAGAGAAAATATTTTGAAGTTCAGCTGAACAAGAAGTTATGGCAAGTTATTGCAAGCCTGAGATAAAGCACCACATAGGTTGTTCCTTCTTCAGAAAAATCCATAAACAAAGCGAGTTCAAAAAAACATACCCTTTTATCCCTTTTGATTACTTCATCTATTCTCACTGTTTTCTATGAATAGGAAATTGCAGCACACTCGGTTGTCCACTGTTTATTAGAACAACAGAATATCTAACTGTTGGACCCTCTGTGCTTTACAGATAGGAAAAATACAGCCACTGCATATGTTTGTAGTTTCAAAGTCATATCAGCACAGGTTTAGGAAACAGGGATGCTATTCTGTAGTTTTGAATTTTGAAAGTTTTGAAAGCAGCATCCAGCCCAATGGTCTGTCCTCCAAAATGTATAATGAAAACACATTGTGATGACCTTTACATGAGCAGTACTCCATAACTATAACAGGTGGGATTTCAAAGGAATAGTAGTGAGGTGAAAGGTCCAGAAGAAAATTTATATGGTCCTGGAAACTTTTAACAGATATAGATATAGATATAGATGATATAGATACAGATATATAAAAGCTTGGGAATACTTCTTGTCATTTGCATTTCGCATTTTACCTCTGCACAGTACGTTCACAGGATCAGTCTGGGAGGTAAATGGGATGTTACTTAAATTCTGGTGCTTATTTTACACACACACAAGAGGGCAGATTTCAGTTCTGAAGTCACACACTAACTTCTCTCACTGAAATGTACTAGGTTTTTTTTCCAAAATGGGTTGCAGAAACATGCATTTTTCTAACCTAGCTGGAGAGGGCACGATGGTGCAGGCTGGCCCAGTCACACTGTACCCTCTCCTCTGCCAGAATAAAAGCTGAGCTCACTGATTTGGCTAGGAAGAGCAATATCACTGAGAAATCTCAAACTGGCCACCACAGTGCCACACTGAGGTTTATGTTTTCCGACCATAATAATTCTTTAACCATTCTCTGTGGGTTGAGTGGGGTTCAGGATAATTGCTTCCTTTCCTCACAGAGGTGTTGTGAGAATTAATTAGTTAGCATTTGTATGGCTCTTCCAAGATACAAAGTGCTATATAGGTGCTAATTAATTCAATTATTATTACCTGTATGCCATTTGCACTGCCAGGAAATCCATACATGACTAATCCAGCCCAACAGTTCAGCTTTATATGCTACATCCTAGTCCATGGTTTAGAAACCCCTCTCGTTAGAAAAGAAAAAAACCCAAAACTAAAACCAAAACTTAACCAGTAATAAGTAGTAGAAGAAATAAAGGCGTGTATTGTGTAGTGAAAGAGATTTGCCACCCAAGAGTGCCATTTTGATCTTGTAAACATTAACAAAATACTGCTGTAGTGAGCATTAATTCTCAAAACAACCATGAAAACCATTTTGCTACGTAAGGCGTTCTGGGCACCAGATCTTCAATTACAGGGCAAATTTAAAGGTGCATACAAAGATGTCCTTTGGATAGGAGGTAGGGTCCCACCAGCTAAGAATGTGTCTATAATCAGGCTCCTGGATTTGGATATAATTAAGCAGTTGGCAGAAAATATCTCTGTTTGAATGTGTTTCTAGTAGTACTATTCATAAGGCTTGAGGCTGAAGACACTTTATGTAGTGACCTTAAATACATAAGAAGAGCAAGAGTTCTCTGAATGTATGTCCCAGGGTAGCAGTTCTGTGCTGGAGGAAAAATAATGTATTAAAGGGAAAAGAGCTTTCATGCGAACTATGCCATATGAACACTTATTTCCTAGAGATGTGTTTCATCTCAAAGTCACTCATATCTTTTTAACAAGTAAAGATTAAAGAAATATAATATATATACTAAGAAAGGAAGAAAGAGAAACACTGAATATAAAGCACTCCTTAAGGCACATCTGTCATATGAAATTCTTATAATAGATGATGGTACCTATAGTATCGTCTTGCATGAAATTTTTGCAGTTGATAGGAAGTGCAACTTATTCCTCTCTCCACCCTCTCTGGGTATCCCAGCATCTTATTGATTCCTCTTGCTTAGTCTCATCATCTCTACGCAACCCTTCAATATTTCTGTTTTATCCTCATCCTGACTTTAATAATCCTGCTTTTCCTTTTCTATATGCCTTTTGTGTACAATTTTCTGCTATTCATGATTTCTTGAGCTTTTTTTTATTGTAGCCTTTTTTCCTTTTTTTTTGGTATTCTTTTCCCTGTACTGAACCTGAATTTTTTTCTTTTGCTTGTCTCTTTTTTCCCTTCCCTTCCCTTCCCTTCCCTTCCCTTCCCTTCCCTTCCCTTCCCTTCCCTTCCCTTCCCTTCCCTTCCCTTCCCTTCCCTTCCCTTCCCTTCCCTTCCCTTCCCTTCCCTTCCCTTCCCTTCCCTTCCCTTCCCTTCCCTTCCCTTCCCTTCCCTTCCCTTCCCTTCCCTTCCCTTCCCTTCCCTTCCCTTCCCTTCCCTTCCCTTCCCTTCCCTTCCCTTCCCTTCCCTTCCCTTCCCTTCCCTTCCCTTCCCTTCCCTTCCCTTCCCTTCCCTTCCCTTCCCTTCCCTTCCCTTCCCTTCCTTCCTTTATAAATAAGATGAATCTCCTGTAACAATACTGCATTTCATGGAATATTAATATCATTGTGAGTTATGTTTTTATATGTTGGAAGTACTCAGAGTTGTGGGAGGACGAATATTTTCATAGTCATAAACCCCCTGGAGCTGGGAATATAACTAACCTCCCAGCTCTTTACCAAAGATCTCTCTGAATCCAATCAGCATAACCATATGTTAAAGGTGATGTGCATGTTATGCTATTCTGCTGATAAGCCCACCTCTGTCTAACATTTTAAATCCCTGGTATGTTTGGGTGATTTATGCACAATGAAGGATAACCAGAATAGTAAGAAATTCTTTTTGGTTGTGAAGATTTCTTCTCAAATAGTCCAGAGGAACCTGTTGTTATACAAACTGCTCATCCCCAAAGATAGGATCTTCATTTCATGATTTGTGCTAGCAGACACATTATTGCTCAACTCCAGTTCATGAATAGCCCCTATGAAAAGGAGGAGGAAAGATTGAAAAGCAACTGGTGACTTCTGTGGGCACTGTGAGTAAAGCTGATTTACTACCAGTCATTCAATGCTAAGATGCTTCATCATCTGGAAAGTGATACAGTGTGGTGATCATGGTGGAAATTCATCACCTAGAGCTGGCTGCTGGCATCTGTGCTGTAGGGAGCAAATAGCTGTGGAACCTGGGGAACTGGCTGTGTTGGCTCTGTAAGAGGTGCGTGGCTGAAATCTGACTTTTCAGTTGGTCCTTACAAGTGTGTTGAATATTTTTTGACATAACTATCAAGCATTGTTTCTGCTTTCCCTGCTTTTTCCTGTTCCTGCATTTCCACTGAACTGGAAAGAGGAATAATATGAAAAGTGTATCCTTTTTCATCTGATCATGAAGGTGTGCATATATGTGTATATATATATATTTGTATTATGTGTATTTCAAACATGGATATATTTATATATATGTATAAATTTGGCTGTCAGAATGCAAGATTAGAATCTACCGTAATATTCAGGTATTATTCACAGTACAATGGAGTAATTTTTTATTGTAGTTACTCTTAGAAATACTCTGTCATTATTCTCTCTCACCTTTCTGCTTCGCTTAGGTCTTTGCAATAAATCCTTTTGACTTTTGCCAAAATGGGAGAAGAATGTGAAGTAGTTTCTCTCAAAATGGAAAAAAAAAAAAGGTGACCTCAGACTAGCTTCAAGTTCATATGCAAGTCAGTAAAAATGAAACAAATTATTTTTCCAGTGACTGAGTACTTTGGAAGATTTCTAAGGAACTCCTTTTTTACATGAGAATCGCTTTTAGCAAATATTTTTTGCAATGTCACATCCCCAGTTATAGAGATTTCTGCAAATGATCTTTGGTTTAATTTTTCAACTGAATTATAGTCTTTGTGGTATTTATTTTTCAGTCTGAATCCAGGATGCTTATACTAAAAGGATAGAATTTTGTTTGTATGAATTCACAGTTCTTTCTCTTGTAGAGAAACATCTTTTATTCATACATCAGCAATTTAAGTCACATTAAAGTACCTATGAATGCTAAAGACCCACTCGTTGTGTTCAGTTGCATATCTTTTGTGTATGGTTCTATGCCTAAGAAGGAAAATATCTGTCAAATTTCCCATCTTGTGAAGTAAATCTGAAATATCCCTATAATCAGATGGAGACTTCAGGGGAAAACTTGTGAATACTTTGGGAAAAAAAAAAATAATAGTGGTACAAAAGTTGATTAGCAACAGTCACATCTCTAGAAGTCCTGCTCGCTACAATTCCAGTATTAAACACCTATAAGACCTGTGAAAAGAAATTCTACATTTAGCAAGTGAAAGGCTATCTGAGTAAAGGAATAGTTATGCAAGATCCATGCATCTTATAGAACATAGAGAGTTTTGGGTTGGATGCAACTTCATGATCACCTAGTTTCAGCCCACCTGCCATGGGCAGGGATGCCATTCACTAGATCAGGTCTTTCAGGACCCCATTCAACCTCCTCCTGAATGTTTCCAGGGATGGGGTGCCCACAATATCTCCAGGCAACCTGTTCCAAGAGAAATCTCTCTGGGTGACTTGTTTTCAAAGGCAGCTTCTTTTGCTGCAAAAAACTTATGGTGTTCCTGTTGGAAGGTCACCAATTCAAATACCTTTCTAGTGCTTGCATTTTATAATTTTGCTAACTTTATTAAAATAGATAAATTTGGATTATTTTTCAAAGAACAGTCTTAATAACATCTTGCCAGGGGAACTGAACAGCAATGAATTACATTTTTAAGTGACAACTGAACAATAGCAAACAAATAAAATAAATAAAAAAGAGTGAGAAATAGAGAGATAGATAAAAACAAAGAAAAAAGGGCAAATCTAAAGAAAATGTTTGAAAATGCTAAAGCTAGACCTTTCACAGAAATGAACAAATGATACACAAACAATGAAGATACATGATGGAAAGTCTTCTCGAACAGGAGTTATCATCTTTCTTCTCAAAACAACTTTTGCAGAAATCTACTTTCAACTTCAACTCTTTCCTTATGGTAGAAAAAACATGGAGGTATTTTAGAGAATAATAATAATTTAAAAGATTCAGAACAGAATAGGAATTTTAGTAAAACACAAAATAAAAAATTACTGTGTAACCCTGATGAGTGCAGGTTTTATCCTGACTTTTGTGTTTTGTAGGAGTTTTGCCTGAATTAAAAGGTGGTTAAGGATATCAGGATTTTCTGTAGAATGAATGCATATAAAAGGCTTTTTTTCTTCAAGTGAATGCAGGCAATTAGAACCTGTGGATATTCTATTCTCAGCTGTGGGAAAAGCAGTAATGGTAATTTTGAGGTGTTATACATCACACTTCTTTTATGAGGGATCAAGTACATTGTCTTGATCATTGCCTTTAAAACCTTCTTTGAAAAAGGCAGGCTAGAATGGTGAGGAAATATGTATTGTTTTTTCTTCACTACAATTTCAAAGTGAATATGTTGCTGAAAAAAAGAAAAGAGCACATTTCAACCTGTGAAGTTTTTTCTGCTTTACATTTTGTGGTAAAATTACATTTCTCCACTTCGTAGAAATTATGAAATATTTAGGACGCTTATTCCAACTGTTTTCTACTTCTGAAAAGGAGTGAGGTAATTTGAAAAAAATACTGCAATAATTTAATGGAGAATTTTTTCAAGAGACTTTGATTCTTTAGATTTTGCATCAGTAGTTTATTATTTATTCCCCTTAGAATTCACATTGTTTCACAGAGCCTGCTGCTATTGTTGTTTCCAGTAAATATAGATATGGAATTTCTTCTGAGGTAAAGACAATTTAAAAATAGCAATTAAATGGTTTTAAGCTAGAGCCAGATTCTTTCTTCAAGATGTTGTTTTCTTCAAGAAGGACTTTTCCACATATTAAATCAATTATGAACATCCAATATGTCATGCAAAGATAGCACATGGCAGTCAAGAGATCGGAAGGGGTTTACACATATTGATCGATACAGTCTTAGAGAACCTTGAGTCAAAGGTGAATATGTTCCATTGAGCAAATACAGGTGGAATCTTGGCCTCATGGACACTGGTAGAATTTCTTTTATTGCCTTCAATGGAAATTAATGCTCCAGCATGATTATTTCAACTGTGGTAAGTTACTGATCCATACATTACCCCAGAGTTCTTAGGAGTGCTATGCCCAGAGGGATGACACAGCTCCACATCACCCACATTTTTTCTGTTTAATGTTCACACATGTGGTGAGCTGGACTGAGCATAAAGATTTACAATATAAAGTTAATATTGTTTAGTTGTATCAGGCACTCCCCAGGGGTACAGGAGCTTGGTGTTGGGGGCTATTTTGGCTCTGTAATGGCTGAGACTAACTTTGAGTGCATCACAAAACTCAAGAGAGCTTCAGTGAATGTGTTGGATGTTTTTACATGTATAACTGGTAACTGAGTTGCTGTGCTTCCTTAAAATTGGTCTTTGAATATTTAAATTCTACAGCACCTCGCAGGATATTACTCAAACACACAGTGCAAGGATAGACATTGGCATGTGCTGCAGTGAAAACAAGTCACAGTTTTCATTTCACCTCCCTTAAAAAATCAGGAAAAAAATTGACCCATCATGCTCCTTCTCTTCCATGCTAAACTGAAGGATTTTGAGGAATATTTAAGTTTGCACTTAGAAAAGGATGATATTTCAGTTTGACAGAAGAACATCTCTCTAACAATTCACACACTCTCCAAGCTCAATTATTCTTTCACTTAAGGGGTATATTTTGGCTGGAATATGGTTCATAAATTGGATTTTAGCTTAACTGCTATGCAACATATTGCATAAATTTACAAAAATTTGATAAAATAAATTTATCTTTAATCTTCTGGTTTTTTTTTCCTAGAAAGCTAATTAAGTACTACATTCATTATGAAATTAAGACAAAAAAATTCTATAGCATTTAGAGTTTTATTTTGCTACAGTTTTGCCACTGAAATCCAGTCACATAGTTGATGAAAATTAAAATATTTTTTGTTCTTGCTACTATTTTATTTGAGCAAGAATCAATCAAGCCACTCCCAGTTTCCTGTACTTAGTCTTCCAAAATTTTTGAAGCTTCAGGAAGGAATTCATGTTCCAGTGGCTGAGCAGTTTCTCTCCTTGAGGAAGTTTCTTTGTTTAATAGTTTTCCTTATATCACACTTCTGCAAATTAATATAGTGACTTTAATATGTGTCCCTTCCTCACTTTAATGTCTCCTTTCCTCATTGAAGTCATGTTCCACAATTTAATCACTTTTATTGCATACAAGATCATGATCTGCTCCTTGTTCCACAGTAGAGTCTCTGGTTCATCTCCTTTGAATTTTCTGAACTATCCTGAGCAAAACCTAGTGGAATAACATAACCATGTAAGAGGTATAAGTTAATGTAGAGTGCATGCAGTGTGATAGCAGCTGTTTTGAAGGACAGGTGGTATCTTTCCATGCCTTACCATCTGATATATTTACATTCCTTAGTCATAGCATATGGGGGTTTGAGTACTCCAAGTGAGAACAGTAACAGAAAGAGTATAGAAAGTAATGAAATAGATAATAATTGGAGATGCTGGATACAGGAGAATAAGTTCATGTGAAGTGACAGGGCAGCAAGGAGGGTACACAGCAAACTCACTGCCATGGACTTTAGGAGAGCAGATTGGTGTGCTCTCTGTCCAGGAAGACAACCATACCCTGGCTGCACCAAAAGTGTGATCAGCAGGGTGAGGGAGGTGATTCGGCCCCTCTGCTCTGCTCTGCTCTGGTGAGACCCCAGCTGGAGTGCTGTGCCCAGCTCTGGGGGCCCCAAGATAAAGAGGACATGAACCTGTTGAAGGGAATACAGAGAAGTCCATGAAGATGATCAGAGGGCTGGAGCACTTCTCCTATGAGGACGGGCTGAAGAGTTGGGGTTGTTCAGTTTGGAGAAGAGAAGGCTCCAGGGGGTTCTTCTAGCAACTTCCAGTACCTAAAGGAAGCCTACATGAAAGCTGGAGGGGGACAACTTACACAGGCATGTAGTGATAGGGGAATGGCCTTAAACTGAAAGAAGGTAGGTTTAGATTAGATATACGGGAGAAAGTCTTTACTGCGATCAGGCACTGGAACAGGTTCTCCAGAGTAGTTGTGAATTCCTCATCTCTGGAAGTGTTCAAGGCCAGGCTAGGTGGAATTCCAAGCAGTTTGGTCTAGTGGACAGTGTCCAGTGTCCCTGCCCATTTCAGGGAGATTAGAACTAGATGATGCAGAATTGGATGATGGCTATTCTGTGATTCTATGACCTTCTATTAAGTTTAAAGAGACTTTTTTTTTTTTTAATTAGTAATAAGTGATTTATGAAAGGAACTTTGTTATCCTTTTCAAGTTATATCACAAAGTTCTCACAGTACTTCAGACTTCATCCCAGTGGTACAGGAATGGAAGAAGCAAATCTCAGGCTGTATTTACTTTCTTTGTTTCATGCGGGGTTCCTCTGTAGCTGAGTTTGGCAGATCTGCTTATTTGTGCCCCAGCAGACTACACAGGTATTCATAAGCTTTACAGGGAAAGTAGTTATCATTATTTCTCCCAAAGATCTGAAGAAATTGAAACAGTATATTTCTACATGAATGGTGTATCCTGCTTTAAAAAAAAATATTATATTGTCCATAGATTGATTAGGGTTTTTGTTTTCATTTTTGTTTTTTAATTCTGGTGGAATTCATTTTAACTGTTTTTATGTATCTGATGCTTTCACATATAAAAATTTTGTGTTATTATTCACAGCCTGAGGCCTGTCTGCTGTTCTGTTAGTTCTGTCTGCTGTTTTCTCATATTGCTGAAGTTTTCTGAGTTTTACGATTGATCGCAACCATAACAGCAATATAAATGTCGAGCACCTTACCCCTGCATTTTTAAACTCTTCAAAATTTTAAAAATGTTTTTATTTATTATCAGGAGAACATTGTCTTTTGAATCATTTAGTCTTTATTGTCTCCAGGGGCTGCCTTAACTCACTGAATTCTTCTTTAAATGAAAGGCTGTTTAGAGTAATTCCTTTTCTTTCTACTACTTTTATGGAGCACTATTAATTAAAGAAATTTAAAATGTAAATTATAAGTTCAAGTAATAAATTAGTCAAAATTAAAAAAAAAAAATCCCTGTGGGGGGGGAAAAATGTTTAGAGATGTTTCTATAAAACAAGAACACCTCATTCATGATTTGCTCCTTTTTGAACAGGCTCTGACCAAAGGGAAGATGTAAAAAAACCACTGTAATATATTCTTATTCTCACAAAATCCTTGTGTGTCTGGACTCTTTCCCCAAGGATGGCAGGGAGCAGTTCCCTTCATAGTGTGTGAAGGGAAAAAGACAATAACTGTGATGAAGCTCATTTGCATCTACCACTGGAAAACACCCAAGAACAAGGACACTGGATGGGTTCTTGCATTGCCTAAGAGACAGTATGGCAGGAGCAGCTGTGTTTGCCACAGGAGTTCCTGCACAATGCCCAACAATCTACTGCAGATTCCTAACAGTGAATAAAACAAGCAGGTATTTAGCCAGCTACTCCTGCTTACCATAATTTTCTGCCATACTGATAGCTTTGCTGCCCAATGAGCCATAGTTTTACCACATTTTTAATAAACACTTAATTCTTGGTATCTCTATAAAGCACTTAGACATGGACTCCTCCCTGCAAGTCACATACAGCTTTGCTCCCTGCAGTTCAAGGGGTTGTGCCTTAGGCCTTGGAAAATGTAGCATCTCAATTTCAACAATGCCAGCAGTATTGTATTCCCACAGGGCAACAGTGGGGCTGACTTTTGCAGGGATAAGGTTCATCATCTGCCTGTAGCCCACCCAAAAAGCCTCTGAAACACGGGCCCTGAGCTTGGCTGTTTGCATCTTGGCACGTTGTTGCTATGTTGCTGTTGCTGCAGTAAGACTGATTATATTTCTTTTTCAAGAAGTGGGAGAAGTGACTTCCCCTCTAACCTCCCCCTCTCTGTTTTCAACAGATGGAACAACAATCCTCCTGTTCTTGGTAGGAGATATGGGAATTAGCAGTCATCTAGCTGGCCATCAGGGAATGTGCAATGGTACTTGAACTAGAGCATCAATATTTTTGCTGCACTGTTTGTAGCTAGCAATCCTTTTGCCAGCGGCTGTTTTTGTGTTTCTTGCTGAAATTTTAAGTTCCTTCCATCCTCTCAGTTTCCTTTAGCAGCAGTAGAAGCATTCACAGGTTCCTGAGAAGCCTGTCAGTTCCTTGCAGATCTGATAAAGTTTTCACTGGTGTCTTGGAGATTTCACCTTCACTGGTGCATGGGCATGTTCTAGAGGATGAAATAATGGAAAATCTCATGATTGAAAATATTAACTTCTACATGGTGTTTACAGTTTTTAATACTCAAATAGGATTTGAAAGGAAAAGACAGTATTTGCACTTGGCAGCTGCAGGGAATCTAATACTTTGAACATGTGAACACATAAAATAGGTGCTATCCCGTTGGATTTCCTTGCTGGTTGAATTCATTCTATTGTGCATAATATAGAGCCATGACAAAAACTAAGTAATTTTGATGGGTTAATTTTTTTTCAGCTTTAATTTTGTGACTTCCAAGCAATTCTGATCATGATGTATTGTTACAGCCACGTCAGTAGAATTTTAAAGAATTTAATGCCCTTATTTGTTCTCGAAGAATTCAGATTTTATGTGATATGAGATCTGTAATGATGCTGTGCATTAAAACAAAAGTGCAAGGAGATTCCTAAGGATGCAATTCCTTTACAGCTCACTGCTTCTCATTGATTTGAAAGGCTGCTTCACACATTATAAATGGATTTCGACCATAGCAACATTGCATTCTCTACTACTAAAAGCTGGATTGCCTGTGCAGTGGCAGCTCTGTGGCTTGCCAGAATGACTGACCTTGGGTGTGAATCCATATGTCAACTCATTACAAGATGATAACATGCATCCTGAAATAGCAGAAGCTAAGTTTCTTGTCAAGAAATCCTTTGACTGATAGAGGACAGAGAGATGAACTCAGCTGTTCTTAATGATCCATCCCCAGAGGAATGGTAAAAGACAGAGAGGACTGACTGGCCACTGAGGGGAAGGAGATCAGGGAGATTATCTTGTGTAGGTGCCTCTTTAGCTATCATTTATTTATCATTCACAGTAGGACTCCTCTTATGAAATGCTGTGAAAACACAGACTTTTCACCAAATATGTACATCTCACTTGCCTGCTTTGGTAATAGTATAAACACTGCATGGGGGCAGGAAAAAACCACAGAAACAAACAATTTCATATTCTAAAAAAGAGGTCCAAAATATCTTGGCAGTGACCAGCTTGTCTCTTACTGCTTCTGTTGTCCCTGCCAGCATTTAAATTAAGCTGGACTAGAATCAAATCAGTTCTATCACCACCCTGCTCTAACCTTTGGTTAAGCTGATAATTTTCAACTTGTTAAAATGTTTAATCTGTATCAAAAATGCATCACACTACACTTCTTGGCACATTTTTGTGACTGGTGAATAGGACCCTATTTTCTTGCAGGTTTACAGAATATTAATTCTATGGTGTCTTTATGAGACACTTGGTGCTGTCAGTTGCCTAATGTAGAGATGCAAAACATTTTTTCTCCTCCTGAGAAATGTGATTTATTAGATTCTTATCCAAACAGAATGCCTTTTCAATAGTGCCAAACGTGCACCATTCAAGAGAAACATTCATGAGAGAATATCTTCACCAATACAGTCCAGCTGTATTGAGTCTACTGTCTGTGATTCAGAATTCATTTCCAACACCTCCTTTTAGATAGATGAAAGAAATGTCTGCATGTGCTTAGTCTTTTTGCTCACTGTTGTCACTGGTGACATATTTGTCAGTACCTGATGGCCACACTAAATAACTAAATAAAGTCCACAGGCCAGAAAAGGTTTTAAGATTTTCTCCAGAGGTATTTGCTACTTTATGTGACATACTATTTCTTCAATTTCTTTAGAAATTTAAAAATGTATGAAAAGAATTATTTTATTGTTCTTTTTTAAACTTAGGTGAAAATCAACAGAATACTTCACTAAACTGGTTAAAAATAAAATGAGATTTCAGATATCCAATATACCAGATACCAAAAAACTGTAAATTAAGGAATCCAGTGAGGTATTTTTATTAGTGTCATGCAGCTCAGACAATCACATAAGAGGTAATATGAAAAAAAAATTGGGAGAGAATATTGCATCCTATGAATTTACAGTAAAATATTAAATAAGTTGCATTTTCTATTTGTTTCAATATTTTATTGGTGAAATTGAGTCACAGAGGAATACATGATAGTTTTCCTCTTTTGAAAGCTGTGCTTCAAGCTCATTCTTAACAGAAAAAAATGGCTGGAGAGCTGGAGAGGACATCTATTTTGGCTGTTATGTGGCATTCAGTATTACCTGACCTCAAAACACCTTTTGGAGAGGAAAAAAAAAAAAAGAGGCATCATACTACTTCATACTAGACAGACTTTGAAAAAAAAAGATTAAATCAAGCTTACAAGGGTGAAGAATATGGAACAATTATCAAAGAAAGAGTTACAAAACATAAAATGTCAAAAGTATCCATCTATTCCCGTGCCTATAACTCCAGCTCTTTCATTTCTTGCTATTTCATCTTGCCTGCAGCTTTCTTCTCAGGAGATAGATTGGAAGCAGATTTTAGCATCTCTTCCTCTTCTCACTTCTCTAGTTCAGGTGTCCTTGTGCTGCTGCTTTCACACTTGAAAGCATTTACTGAAAACTTTCTAGGGAAAATTACTTCATTAAACTGTGGGCATGATTTGAGGATAAACTAGACACCCTTTTATAAGGTTCTGGTGGTGGACTTTATATAAAAAACACCCTCCTAAGCCATTTAACCATGATGAGAAAACAGTGAGGAAGATTCTGCTTCTGCTCTGTAGATTGTATTTTTGCTGTGTGTTGTGTCTCTACCCAGCAGAAATATGAATGTTTTATCAAATGCCATGATTTTTTTGTTGCAAACATTGCGATGACTATTTGTGAAAGAAACAATAAATCAAAGGCAAACTTATCCAATTCATTATAATGTCATGGTTTCACTTTTATCATTGGGAAGGTGGATATGGGTTCTTTTTAAACAAGTTGTCAACTGCTTATGCAGCTTTTTTTTTTTTCTTTTGTTTTAACATATATTACATAATGTCTAAAATCCTTTCCAACTTGTGGTACAGAGCTGTTACCAAATTTTTGTTACTAGAATATGTAGGAGAGAAGAATACTGAGTAAAAAACTGCTTGTGGTCCCAGATTTTGTTATTGTTGTTGTTGGTTTTTTTTTTGTTTGGGTTTTTTGGGGATTTTTTGTTTGCTTGTGTGGTTTTTTGTCTTTTTTTTTTTTTTTTAATAATACATAAAATTTTCAAGTGGCCAATGATAAAGACTGCTGCTTCAAATACTCTGCCAGCTAGAACTCCTTTTGAATAGGGATACATTAAAAGAAAGCCCTTTCATCATTTTACTTTTTAATAGGAAAGTGAGGCTTTTGCTTCAAAAATACTTCATCTTAAGCCGGTGTTTTGTATGTCATTTTCTTTCCTCCAGTGCAGATCCTTTCCTGTTTTCATCAATGTTTTATGAGAGGGGATGGGAAAAAGACATGGAGAATAATTTTATCAACACCTTCACAGCTTGACAAGGAATACATATTAGAGAAAGCAGCGAACAACTTGTTAGGTTTGAAACAGCAACAAGACATGAAATTCTCTGCTCCATTCTTGTCCAAGGATATTAATAGAACCTTCTCACATGTATTATACAAAATGTATGCCTAAGCAATGAGGTATTCTGTTGAAAATTGTCTTCCTATTTTTCACTCTGTAATTCCCTCACCATTACAGCTCCTCCCAGTGTGAAGCTGTTAGATGCTCATATTGTGTTTGCATGAAATTGACTTTTGGAGTTATATTTTAGTGGTATTTCAAATCTAGTTCCATTCTTATTGACTCAGTTTTGCTTAAAATGGTAATATTTGAGTTAAAAGGTTTTGTAGGGACTTTCTGATTTATTTGCTTTCTCTGGAAACTATGAGCAAAAGTACATGTCTGTTATTAAAATCTGAAGATTATTTTGTGGTAAATACCTATTTCTGACAGATGCTGTTTGTAAGTGAAACAACAGAGCAGCTGGGGGTAGAAAATAAAAATTTGGGCCAGGAAATAGTAGGAAAGATTCTTACCTATTGTGATGATAATAAAATTTTCTTTTGCTTAGTCAAAAATTTCTCCATACATTTGGGTCGTGGGGTTTTTTGTGGTATTGTTCTTGTTTGACTGTATGTATTGTAAGCTAAAGAGGTGGGTAAATATACACTTATGTGAACCACATACTGAGGGTCATGTCATGAGAAGAGTGTTTGTACTTTCTGATCTTCTTTTAAAGGTTCCTGATCATGGGCATCAATGCTGTGCTGGGATCCCCCCTAGAAAACAGTCCCTGTGTGGCATGTTGGGGTGCAGGCTGCCCTTCCTCCTGGGTGCCCCCAGACTTCTGAGCACATGGGAAATGGGGGAATTCACAGTGTGAGGAGTTCTGAAGAGGCAGCCGTGAGTGCTGCCCTGATGATGGTCTATCAGGTAGCACTGAGCAAGGAGGAAGATGGCTGTGAGTGAAGAGTCCACAGAAAATCCTGAAACTTCAGTTATTTTTAAATCCAAATAAGTGCTTTTTGCTGTGCCTCCTTTGGTGAGAAACTTTAAGTGAATAGGATCTATTTAAATACATACTGAACTGAGCAGAATGTCTCCTGGATGAAATCTTTACATTTTTCTGAACAGGTCCCTACAGTGTAAATGTCAGCTTTGAATTTTCTTTTTTTTGCCCTCAAATAGTCCCCTTAGATTTTTTTAAGTACACATGCAACATACTGAAGAGATGAGAAACATTGACAGTTTCCAAACACCTGACAATTTTTCAAAGAACGTGCTTGAATTAACTATGGGCACAAAACTGTTATGCAACTGTGCCTGTTCTTGGTAAGGAAAAACTAGGGAGAAGTGAGACTAATACAGGTGATATTCTTTGGCAATATTTTGGTGATGGGAAAGCTGCCCTTCACAGCTACCCTAGAAGAGATGGCAGGGCCTGACAGTGAGGTTAATAGCACCCTGCAAGCAAGGAGCAGGCTATGATAAATGATGGCTCCTTTCTCACAGTGGAAGGGCAGTCCAGAAGGCTTTGGGAAAGTGAATAGAAACTGGAATAGAATAAAATATCATTTGAACAATCTTCTGATTTTTGGGGAAGGTTTGTTACATTTTTTAATTATTTTTCTTCAAAGCGTGGAATGTTCTTAGAATTTTTTCTTTCCAATTGTAGCTTGATTAGACAAATAATCTTTGCTCCTCTCAGTGAAAATAACTACATGAGAATAATTACAGGGTTATTCAGGAAAAAAACCCACCATCATATTCCAAATAATTTCTTTCTCTTTTCATTTTAGAGAGAATGAAGAAGAAACTTCAGTTTCAATTAAAAATCAAGCAAAACCTAGCACAATCTAGATCTAGGTATGCACTAGATCAAGAACAAGGATGCATTTAGATATTTATGTACAGAATTTTATTTCAGTAACTTTTCCAATAAGAATTAATAGAAAGCTGTTTCGCAGCTGCTGGTTTTACTGTGGTTGACATCTCTGTACTATTGATTCTGAAATGTCAATATTGAAAATTTGTGTGCACAGTGCTGACTTAGTTTACTTTAGTTCATTAAATCAGAGCTCTTTACCATTTTAAATGGCAGAACTGGAATATAGGTATGAACTGCATTGTCTAGCTTATTAAATGGAATTTAGCCATTGTCAATGTCCAGAACTATAGGTAATACTTGAGGACTCCCAAAGAAGGCATACCTAAAAAAACAAACTTTAACATATGTAAGGTTATTGAGCAAAGTGAAAAAAACCATAAACAAACTTTAACATATGTAAGGTTATTGAGCAAAGTGAGGAAAACCATAAATAAACTTTAACATACGTAAGGTTATTGAGAAAAGTGAGGAAAACCATAAACAAACTGGACACAGAAAGCCAGACAGGATAGTCAAGATCCCCTAATAATTTAGATGGTTTTATTCTTACCTTACACTGAAAAAACCCCAAACAAACCTACTAATTCAAGACAGCATTTTAAAGAGAAATTTATTGAAATTTTTTCTGCGCTTTTTAAAGTTTAGTTTGCATTTGAAACAAGCTAACAGTCACCACATACAGAGTAACATAGAAGAGCTGGCTAGGGCTGTCATCCTTACACAGAATATATGAAGAAATGAGGAATAAAATGAATGAGCAGAATAAATGAATTTGTGTTAGTTTTATCAAGGTAGCATGAATTTGAATAATGACATTCCAGTCACTTCGGCTGCCTTGTTTATATACAGCCATGCACAAAGCTTCCCCTGAAATAAATGAGGCTTTAATTTTTCTTGCTGGCTACAGTAATTATGCTGCTTTTATGCTTTTAACTAATGTGACTGTTCCTGTATCAGGTAATACACAATTGTGTTATAAACCAGCATTCACAAACACCTTCATTAGGTGAGTGCTTTACAATCATTAATAATGAGAACCACCATGATAATTTATCAGGAGATATCATGCCACAGGGCTCACTGGTTTCCCTGGTACAATGATTACTTTTGAGAGTGGATGTATTGGTTGTTTCCCAGCAAACAGAAAGAAATTGTGGTACATTTGGTTGAAGATGTGGTATGTAGTTGAAAATGTAACATGTAGACATAGATGTACTTTTTCCCATGTATGCAAACTACCAAATGTCTCCAGAATTCTTTGAGAATATGTTGCAGATGTGCTTACCCATCTTTTAAGTTGTAAAGATGAACTGTACATCTTACCTTCTTTGTCACCACTCAAGACAAAATTCTTCATCTCTCCTGTTGCAAGCAGATTGCAAAACTATTATTAGAGCTTTTCCTGCCTACAGTTGTTAATTTTATTATTCAATTGTTATTAAAAACAAAACAAAAAATAACAAAACAAAACCTTAATTTGCTCTAGAGAATAAATCAGGAGTAGAATTATACAGATTGGAGTTGGGAAATGCTTGAAAAATTTAAATTTTATTTTGTTCTGAAGGTGTTGGGAGATCTGTAGATCCAGGACTCTCATCCATAGTTTGAGAAGGAGGTCACCCTACAACAAAGGACTCTAGTGCCTATCCATCAAGCTGAATCCAAAGGAGACTCTCAGATAGAAAAATTTCAGGACCTGAGTACTGCAACCAGATGTACTGGATGAACACCTAAGAATAAGGGAAGCCAAAAGCATCGAGTCCCCAGGCTTAGACAGTTATCCGAAACACATGGCAGAATTTTGCCTGAAATACTGTTTGGATCTTGTAAAGCTGAATTTTGCCAACATGTTTTCACAAAATTTCTGACTAAACCTAATCCATAATGGCAAATCTAGAGGGTTTGGAAGGCTTTTGCTCCTGGAAAAGATTTCAGTTTGACACCTGACTGTAGGCATTTGTGCTCACTGATAGATGCCCCATAAAACTGATTGTGGATGCAACATTACTATGAATAGATCTAAATGTTCATATGCACTGTTAAACAACATTATGTGATTATGAGACAGGAAAAATATCTCTCTTTTCCAATAAGTGGAGTTATCATTTAATTCAAATTATATACTTAAGATATAAATGCTGATTAAAGGAAGCATGATCCTATTGGTTTTGCTTTAAAAAATCATGGTGGCCCAGTCCACCCTAAAAGCTCTAACTTGTGTAGTTATGTATTCAGTGAAATATACCAATTATAACCACTAAAGTGGGTTATGCCTGTTTATGTGAATTTTTAGAGAAAAATAGAGAAGTGTACACCAAATAGCTTTTGCAAACTCAGATTCAAAATTCATCTCAACAGATGTTCTGAAGTACTTCTTGCAGACTTATTTTGTTTATCTGCTCTCACTGATATCATGCCTTAGGTACAAGAGAAATTTGCCTTCTGAAGAGTATGGATAGTCTAGGAAAAGTTCTTGCTAAATACCTTCTCAAAGGATTTTTATTAAACATGACAAGAATCTAGAATAAGAATTTATAAACCTGCTAGTTTCAGCCTTTCAAGTAATGGACCTGGGACACAAGGCACAATATTAAAGCAACATATTTTCTGTTTCTTCACTCCTATGTTATTTTATTTTTGTGGTTACTCATATGAGACTGGTTCTCAACCATACTGGAAACCACTCTATATCTCTCTAAACAGCTTCTTTATTGGGAAGGCTATGATCCATTGTGACTCTTGAAGGAACATTTCCTAAATCAATAAGGATTATAAAGAAAGGAGGCAAAAAAACCTCTGAAATGGAGTAGAAGGTCAGAAATTTTTTAGAACAAATTTAGAAGCATTTTATTTTATAGGAGGCTTAGTTTAGTTCTCTCCTTATTCATAGAATATCTTAATTATTTCAAAATCTGATTAATGCAACCAAATTTTCTTGCCACATGTACATATGCATCCCAAAATATTCTCTCTTTTTCCCTTTCACTTTTGTCTTTTCAGATCAGCATTAGTTCTGAAAAAATTTGGCCTCTATGTCCATTTAGGTGATTATGTATTTCATAACTGCATAATTAATACAGGGATTCTTAAATTGGAAATGATCTTTTATCATAAAAAATATGTCCTGGGAAAATAAATTTCTTTCTGATTTGGTTGTTAGGTTTTTCCCATTTTTTTTTTTGCAATGTATCCATTGATAACATTATGTTTGCTAAAGGATAATAATCTAGATCCATGTATTCAAATTTTAAAAGGTGATTTTACAAGACAGCACTTAAATTGTATTTCTGAAAACAGTCCACAGGAATTATCAGTGAAGGTTTATTTTGGTTTTTTGTTCCCCATAGCTGGGAAGCTGACTACAAATATCTGTACTCAAATTTTTCAAAGGTCTGTTCTAGTGGTGGTCATTGGAGTGGTAATCAACAGTAAAAGATTTCAATATCATTTGTAATTCCCTTTCCTTTCCCAACCCTTTACCTGAGTTTATTGGTCTTTACATCACAGTCAATTGTTTGAATCTAAGTATTTTTTTACTATGTTCAATGCACATAAGCAGTGAGCCCCACTCTCAGAAAGAAATTGTCTTACTCTAGCATTGATTATATCAAATCTCAAGCTCAAAATTAAGGATGAAAAAGGTTGTCCAGTTTCTCCATACAAACTGTTTTCTGAATTTCTAAGTTGCTGGTTAGTGCTATTTCTCCTGTATTTACAAGCCAACCTAATAAAATTGCTAGATATTTCATGTCAGGAAATAGGAAACAATTTTCTTCTGGGCAGATGGGAGAAGATCGTTAGGGAAGTGACTGCATTCACTTTTGGATAACAAACTGCACTTCAGCAATTCAATGCTTTACTGGCAACCCTCTTATCTCTTACTCTTTTGCTGATACCCTGAGACATATGGTCCTTTGTACAGAAGTGTTAAATGTGCTCTATTTTACAGGTGTCTCACATATTTATTGTACAGAAGATAATAGTGCAGATGTTCTGGAGAGCATTTTTGAGTTCAGTCCCTATTGAATTGTTTCCTACAGTTGCAGGAGACTGGATCTGGTGGCTGATAACAGTCTTTTCAAGCCTTGAGTTTCATGTCTTGAGGCATTAAGGAATTTGGGCATAGAAAATAAGAATACCTGGGTACAGGTTCTGCCTATGCAACACGCAAGATTACAAAAATGAAGTTTTTACAGACCTTTATATCTTACTGAATGTGAACTTTGATAGTATTTAAAAGTGCAAGATTTTGATCCTGCATCCTTTGAGTGCAGTGTTGCAGCCTTTTCCTGTTGATATTTCTAAGTATTTTTCAGAATAAAACAACTTACTTTTGTAGGTGTTGTTTCTCCTGCAAACACTTTAGCTGTTGGAACAAAACAACAAGCATTTTTGGCCTCCAGCAATCCAAACGTTTTAAACATAGATGGGAAGATCTGAAGCATATCTGTAATTGTTCTGGACATTTCTTATATACAACAAAATCAGTAAGAGCTAAGGCAAAAAGAGAGCCTTGGGGCACTGAATAGTAATGTTTAGATTGCAAGGGATATTAGAAAGCAGACAATGTCAGAATTCTGTTCCTGTACTTTCCAGCATAACATCGCAGGGAGGACAGTCTGCTGTAATGCTTACAGGAATTGTCTGATAGTGTTTAAGGGTGTATAAATCCACTGACAATATATAAAAATGAATATGAATATTTAACAGCTGAGTGAAACATCTGAAATTCCTTTTTACAAAGTCAATACTGAGTTTTCTCTCCTTTCATTTAACAGTGAGATTTCTTCACTGGAACTAACACAATTTCAGCTTTGCAAGTTTTGCAGAAACTGCTCATGTGCCTAAAAACTATTGAGATTTTCTGGAAGAAAAGGAGGGAGAAAGTTGGAATCAGCTGTCTGTTTTGGCAAATGTTAAGAACTAATTAGTGAGAGAAGCCACTGCCTGAATTAAGGTCCAAATGAGACCATATGAAGAAGTCAACAATACAGATTTAATTTAACAATAAATGTTGATAGAGAGATGGAAAGGAATAGAAAAAGGAGATAGACAGAGAGAAAGATCAAGAAGAAGAATGTCACCACCCATGGATCCAGAGGCATCCTGCTTCTCCTTCTCATTCTTCTTCTTGGTTCTGGATTTCCTGAGACTGTTCAAAACTTTTCATCATTTATACACCTTAGCAAACATAGAATTAAGGCTCATTGGATACACAGTTCTCTTATTCTGTTGTTTGAATGATTCCCTCACTTCTAATGCCAATTATGCCCCATGTTCAGTCTTTTTCTTCTTTTGAGTTGATGGGCTGCAAGTCCTCATCACGATCTCCCCTGCCAGAATTACCTTTTACCCATCAGAGCAGATTTCAGCACAGTTGTTAATTTACCTTTCCTTTTTTTTTTTTTTTTTGACCACTGATATGCATATAAGTAATTGTTTCTCTACACTGCTTGCCCCAATGGGAATTTTTGTCTGGATGCATTAACCAGGATGAGCTAACCAGATTTTGCCTCTCCCAGACCTTGAGTTAGCAGCATCCTGTTGATTCATCCTGTGCTTATCTCATGGCAAAGCCCACTGAGGACAGGCAACAAATCACAAACGGTCTCATAAATGCCTAGTGTATGGATTTTCAAATTTTCTTAAAAGAAATACACAAAGGGAAACATTCTTTTCATTTGAAATTAAGTTCAAAATTGCATAATTCTTGCAGAATTCTAGAAGGCAAAGAAATATTTTGTTGGTTCATAAATGATTTAGACAAACACAGGAGATATCTAATACTGTTATGCAGTGAATTCTATTATAAAAACCTGGGTCTTACAAAAGTGACAGACACAAGTAAAAAAATTCTGGTACTATTATCTCCCTCCTTTCCAAAAACACTGATGAAAGTCTGCAAGTATGGTAAGCAGGATGCAGACTGGGTGTATCTTACCCCACCTGGGGCAATACTGGTCCACTGAGTCAATGCCTCTATGATAGAGACCCTCATCATTCCAGTCCTGCTGGCTGGATACATACAGTGGGAGGAAAACTTGGCAAGCAGTGAAGTTTACTGGTTTTGTCTCATAATTTTGTGGAAATGAGCAAATTCAGTGTGATTTAGTCTATGAATGGTGTTTCTTACATGACCATTGAGATGTCTTTGTTTAAATATTGATGTAAAAGACCCTTCAAATTTTAAGGTATAAAAAATCATCAACTAATAATGTATCTTGGCCATTGTACATCTGAAAATCCCAATGAAAATCAAACCTGGATGGTAAATACTGTGCATCTCAAGAGTTTCTCATTCTAGTTCTTTTAAACATCAGTGAAATGCGATCTTAATGATAGATGACAAAAGTATATGCTTAATACTTGTATGCTGTATTGAGTATTCTGAATCACATTTCAAATCTGATGCAAACATCAGTGAAAATTTCAAAATAAAAATATCATTATTATAATAAATTAATGCCACTTGACTTGAAACTAGAATGAAATATCTGCTCTACCATGGGAAATATTTAGCACCGATGTTTTGCTTTCAGAAGTTTACTTGAGATTTTAATTGGAATTTCATACCTACTGACTTGTAGGATGTAGCTCAAGATGAGATTTCTAAAATAGTGTAGAATATAATGAATGTTAATGAAAAAAAGAAAAATAAATTGCAAAATGCTAATATTTGCTGCAAAAGATGTATTATGTTCTACTCCTTTGCTCCTTTTCCTTCATTTCATTGGTTGTATCTCTGGAGATTTCCTTTTATCCTTTTAGTGTTCTTGACTTATTCTACCCACCCTCCTTTCCTCTAGGTAAAAACTGCACAGAATAAAAGTATTCAAAAATCTTTTTTATCAATTAATTATTTTCTTTTGATTTCATGATTATTTTCTTTTTTATTTGTAACTTTTCTAAGCCTTTATATTAATTATTTTTCTATAATTATCTCTTCTTGCATTTTTATCATTTGTCTCATGTAAATAATATTTTCTGCCACTACTTTTCTCTAATATTCTCCCTTTCCTTCTGCTTTTTCTGTTTTTCTCTTGTCTTTTCCTACTTCTCATCCTGCCTCATTCTCTTTGTTTCTCTGTACTTTTCTTTTGTTTCCTATCATGAACTGATCATTTGTCTGCTTCCAACAAATCATTAGAACAGTGTTCTGAATCTACATCACTGGCAACAAAAGCAGAAGTTGCAATGCCATTGCTTTCATGTTATATTCATGTTGGTTGTAGACTGTAGTGCAACACTCCAGAATGCTTTTATTTCAAAAGCTAATATTTATATTGTAATGAGGACAAACACTTTATTCTTGGATAAGAAGCCTAGGACATGCATTTGGATTACTAAGTATGGGACAAGTACAGAATGAGAAAAAAATTAGAAAATAAGAGGCAATAACATTATTTTTCGGCAGGAACTCTTTCCTTTATTTTGCTCTATGATGGTTAATGCTAGGGAGTGATTAAAATAAATATTCAGGGAAATGGATGAAATATATTCAGATGCAATCACAGATTAAAGTGTGATTCACATTTCAAGTTTCTGTTGTCATTCAAGATGGTACTTAATAAGAGCAATGCATTGAGGTCAAGATGAAGCTTTGTAGTCAACATCACTGATAAGAGCTTTTTGAGTCTTAATTTGTGTATAATTGTGTCTGAACAGCAGCTTCTTTTTTAATGTCCTTTTTTTCCCTCTAATTTACTAATAGTACAGACAAATGAAGAATGTGAATCTAGTGCTGTGTGGAAAGCAGAAAGACCTGGAAATCACCAGAGAATTGAAGACAGTTCTTCATTCACTACTTTTTCTTGTCAGAGCCAAAGCTTATTTACTGCTTTTAAAAACTAATTGAATACATGAATACATGAATCCCATTCCACAGGTCACATGAGTTTTTGGAAACTTTTTAGAAGAACACATACATCCATCACTTTAAAATGTGAAAAAGTTAGTTACAGACAGATAACAAGGAAGAGAGATATGATCATGGATGAAGATCTGGCAGGTCATTCCTTCCAGTCATTGCCCAAAGAAAGAGAGAGATGGGTGGAATGACCGCTTAGGTACTGCTCATGCCTTCACAAGCAGCTGGAGAGCAAGCCTGCCCTGGTCCTGAAGTTCTCTGGTTGACCTGACAACTTAATCTGGGGAAGGGGGACATCCAGGACCCATGGAGCTCCTCCTTTCCCAGGTCCAGCTCACTGCAAGGCTGAGCACATACTCCCAGCAGAGACATACACAGTATTAACACGGCACAGACGGACCAAGGTGTGTCTTTTAGCACAGCTCTCATTCCAACATGAGCAGCACAGACTGTTCTTCTGCTCCAGTTTATCAGGATGGGACATAGAGCAGCTAACCTCCTGCAAAGCTTCCTGTTCCTGCTCAATATTCTTCTTAGCAAGTCCCCAAGCCACGGCTTCTCTGAGTTGCCAAAAATGGGCACTCAAGACCCAGCAGCTTGTGGTGTGTCACTCTTGCTTCCCTTGGCCAGCCAGTGTTGCCACCTTTTCCTCCATACTTGTTCTCTCACAGCCACCTGGTTCCCTTCCTTTCTTGCCTTTGACTCTTCTCCTTAGCATCACCTAAAAAGTTTCTCAGATCCTGCAATTCCCTGAAAACATCTTTTGATAAGTTTCATGCACTCCTCCAGACCTCTGCTGCTAGTAAGTCACGTGCTCATTGAGACAGCAAGCCCCTTCAGTTACAAATAGAGACAGAAAGCTCTGGTCAGGGGCAACAGTCTCATTGTGTGGTCTTAGAGATTACTCATTAGATAATTTGCCAAAAATTACTCCCACATCTCAGGTAGAAATCATTATTTATTAAAAACAAACATAGATAAGCTGTACAGATAGTTTAAGGTACACACACTTGAGGAGAAAATGGGCACACCCCTCTTGAGACATCTCTAATAGGACAGAGATGTCTCATATACTCATATACACATATTCTCACCTCTAAAGGCTATATCACTTCATCCACTACAGATATAATTTGAATGAATGGCTTTAAGCAGATGTCTTTAATAAGGCTAAAGAAGATGCTATGGCCCCCTATAGTATTTAATATACATAGGTATTAAAAAGGTAAATAAATAAGAAGGAAATAATTTACTGATTGATAGAAGATGATTGGATGGAAGTCTATTCCTGTGAAGAGAAAAAATTGATATTTGAAGTTAGTATAGTTTTGGTTGTCAGGATATGATTCTACCACCAATCATTTTGTAATAACATGTCAAATATCAGTAAAAACATTTAATTCTTTTTTTTTCTAAACCAGTTATCTCCATGAAATATTCAATATTGTTTAATTTCTGCTTTTTATTTAGGCCAGGAGGAATAAAATAAATGCAATTACAATTATACAAGTAAATGTTATTTCAAACCCTCTAGCAGCAGGAAATAGCTTCATAACAAAATTAAGTAACAGCTGCTATCACTAGTGATCAGCTTGATAATGTTTCCTCTCTCTTTTTCATCTATCAATAAGAGTTATTTCATGGCAATGTCTTCAACAGGTTGTCAAGTGAGGAAAAAATAAAGCAGATACAGGGTACCCATGTAAATATGAAAGTGGTGAAACAGTCCATGTTCTTTGACACAGAAATGTCTTTGGTCTTCTTTGCACAGTAAGCCAGTTGTCATCTATTTGTTTTGTTTTATTTCTGATCACTAGACTGACAAGAGATTGTTCAGTCCCTAATGAAATAAGGAGAATGGCTGAAAGTTCTAACTAAGGCAATTTTGCCATTGTTAAATTCTGTGCATGGATTGTGTGGTAGCTGCCTAGTTAAACCAGCATAATTATTCATTTAGGAGTGCTGAAAAGTCAGCTGGGTTTTTTGGGTCAGTTCAGCTATGGAAAAAACAGGAAATATGTATTACCTAAACAAACAAACAAAAAAAGAATATTTTCCAAAGAACAAAAAAAAATTGTGTATACTGAGCAACAGTGCGAATATAACAAGATACAATGAGGAGGATGTTAAAGCATGTCTTTAGAGACCTAGCTGCTAGCAAACAGTGATACAATGTGTGGAGAAAATTATTTTGCCCACAAACTTCTGTATACAATAAATTCTATAAATAAAGTTGCTAAAGGAAGTAAAAAGCATATGTAAGTCCAGGATCAGTAGAATTCATTTTAGAAAAGGAGTCAGTTTTATGCTAAGTCTTGGTATTTACCAGGTACAACAAGGTATTTATGACTCTGCCCTAGTAGTGGTTTCTCTGTCCATGGACAGCTCTGACTTGTGTTAGAGAAAGTCTTTTTATTATAATACCTGTATCCTCCTTTGAACATGCTGCTCTCAATAACGTGTATATTGACCTTGCTGATTTTCCAGCAAGACATACCTCAGACAACCTTTGAAGAGGTTGGCTCAGCTGCCAAGATACCATTCTAGCTGCAGCTATCAGAGAAATTTTCTATTCCTAGATAACCCCCCTACATCTGGGAAAAATGTGCAGTAGCATTTTGGCAAAAACAATTATGTTCACATGCTTTTCCTTTAGTAATAAATTAAAAATCAATTAATTCTACAAGCCAGCCTCTAGTGAAAGTCAGAAATCTGTTGTCATTTCCATTATTTTGTTGTTAATAACTTAATGTATCCCACAAAATTCCTGAGTAGTATGTTAATTTACTTTTGAGAAACAATATTTGTGCACTCCTGCAGCTGTTTTCTCACTGGAGATGGAATCAGATAAAGATTCTATATATACTCTAAGACCAAATAACTTGTTTTCCTTTATGTACATTTTCAGTCTAGAATAAATAGAATTGAGCATAAAGGAAGGAATTTAAAATTTCTTATATCTACAGTAACAAGACCTAGGCTACTAGGATCTAGATCTTGCATAATCTGGACTGTATTTCTTAAGAGTGCAAGGGCTTACTTAAGTTAGAGATCAAGAGCAAAGCATACATTCTACTATGCTAAATAATTTTTGCCCTGCAGCCTTGAAAAAAAAGGCCCAAACAACAAATTAACCCACCCTAATAGCATTGCAGCACACCTGGTAAGACAAAAAATTCCATGTTCATGACAAAAAAAAAAACCCTTTAAATCATTTGCAATTCAGCCATATTTCAGTAATTGTTATCGCTTATATTTGATGGTGTAGGGACCTTTCTCTCACCCTCCTCTTTCAGTCTCTTCCTCCCTCCCCCCCTTTTTTATTTTTATATATATATATATATATTTATTTTTTTATATATATATATATATATATATATATATTGAGTGATTCTTGAAATGAAATGAAGAGTTAGAGAGGGCAGCATGTCAGGAGAAAGGATATGTAAATATTAAGCCCAAATATTCCTTCAGTCCCGAAGGAACAGAAGCAATCAAAAACATTGTTTCTGACTCACTCAATTAAAAAGATTCTAAGCAAAGGTGCCCAGCCTTTAGAAAGTTCTAGTTACAAAGTGACAATACAGACAAAAATACCTATGGAAATGAAATCAAATATGCAAGCACATAAAGAACTGGTTCACCTTTAAAAACAGTAATTTCATTGCCTGTGACAGAAAAACACTCTACAAAATATGAATTCCAGTTCTGACATGCAGTCTGGGTAAAAGATCAAGGAATCTAGCACCCCTGAAACAAGGTAGGATATCACAGAATTGCAGGAAAATTCAGGTTATCAGAGACTCCTGATATTCATCAAGCCCAGACACCTGCTCAAAGCAGAACTAACTTCAAAGTAGATTGGTTTGCTTAAGACTTTTAGGATAGTTTTGAAAATCTCCAGGAGCCTCCGGAAAACACAGCCTCATGTATAAACACTTGCAACTGGATCATATATTTTCCTTTTTCTCCAGGCAGGAATTGCCATGCTGCATTCAGTCTATTTCCTCTCTGTTTTCTAGTGCATCTCAGAGAATAATCTGATTCTCTTTCCTATTCCCCCACTTTCTGCAGTGGGTGAATAGAGAGTAATTTATAAAGTCACAGGTTGAGCATGCATGTAGGCAAGTTTTACAGGCAAAACCTGAAGGTCTGTGTGAAAGTTACTCTTCTTTCCCAGCCCCACCACAGTCAGGAGAGGATTTGTGGTGACTATTTTGCAATCATCTTATATTAATTTTCCGAGAAGAATATTTTAGTCTCCCTTCCAATATGCCCTAGCATCCTCCACTTACTCTTTCCCAATTATACCATTTCACTAACCATTCTTTGGCATTTTTTCTGCCCTTCCTTCCTACTACACAACCATAGCATATAAAATATTATCCTTTTTTGTCTCAAAAATTACAAGACCATCATTTTTTTGAGTCTCGTGTGATCATGATTATTTGTACCTGAAATAATTTCAGTACTGCCTTGGAGCAAAGATTCAGTTGGCATAAGTTTTTCACACAGTACACTGCAAGATAGAGCTGGCTCTGGTGTTTCTGATTTCCCAGCCTGCTTGTTTGACTAATTAGATGTTGGGCTCTGTAGATGGTTTTGAAGTTGTTTATTCCCTATCTAATGACATTACATGTGTCACAGCAACTGGTAATGTGAGGTGCTCAGCTTAGAAAATACACAGGAAACATCTGGGGTTAGACACTGCCAGTCTGCAGAGAGCCTTGTTCTTTCTTCACCAAAATAAAACATCCTAGAAAGGGAGGGAAAGAAAGAGATGAATAAAAACATATTAATACTCAGGCATCCATTATGTAGATTGCTAATACAGGTTCAATATCTCAGAGAGAGGAAACAAAGGCACTGCCTCTGCTTGTGGTCATTTTCCCCTATTCCACAATGTTGACATGCAGCATTTTATTCAATTTTGGGCAGTATCTAATTTTTCCTTTCTAGAAGATATCCTATTAGCCTGCAGCTAAAATAAAGGTATATTTGTAATAAAGAAACAATAGCTTTGGATTTTCCAGTGGATTCTAGATTTATTTCACACTTTTCTCATAAAGTAGTTTTGCATTCCAAATGATCACATCTGGCAGCTGCCCAAGTAAAAGAGCCCTGCCAGCTCAAAGACACACTGCCAGAACATTAATATTCATGTTGCATTTTATCTTCTCATTTGTGTACTTAACTCTCTGAGACACAGGAAGGTCCATAGGGAACACTGATGTGGGATCTTCAGCCAGTTGTGCATCAGAATTTCATTAAAAAAACAGAGAAGAATACAAATTTTAAAAGCATAGGCACACTACTTCCCTTAGAGAGGTTTATTAAACAATAGCTGGCAAGCATCAGGTGGGACTGTAACCCAGAAGTTGCTGAAGCTGTTGACTATCCTAGCTTTAATCCAGAAGAAAGCACAAACCTATTGTGGGTTTGTGCTACAGTTTCTGGAAGATGCTTGAGAAAATGTAATCCAGTTATTACAGACATCTGTAATGAAGAAGGTGAAATATGTTTAACTTTCCAATTAAAAGAAACTCACAAGCAAATCTCTCTTTTAACCCATCAGAGGTTATGTTAAATGAACTTAGGGTGCAATAGTTTATAAAAGCAGATTCCAAGAAATTGATTGGAAAATATATTATTTCTATTGTAAAATTTTATTTCAAAATACATTTTTTTATAATATAATAATTTCAGGAAAAAAAATATTTATGTGTGATGTTATTAGCATTCCCAAAATTTATCCTTGTATCCTCCATACCTTTAGGAATACCTTTTGTTATGTTCTCTGTAAAAAGCAAGCCATTATGCAGTAGCTAGAGGGTGATTAGAGGAATATTTTATGTCTCTTATATGAAGAACAGTGATCCAAATCTTCAACGTGTTCCTAGAACTCCAGTTAAAACTGAAGGCAACTGCAAAAGATCCTCTAGTAAAATAACATAAGTATGGAGAAAGCCTATAGTTATTTTCTCCTTCATTCTAAATAGATTGTTTTCCAACACAAATATAAAAACAGGATTGACCAAATAATCCCTGATTCTTGCTCCTGTAGTCCTGTTACTTTAACTCCTTATTTTTTGTCAGTTTAACTTCTTACTGTTTTCCTCCTTTATATAGAGATAAACTGTTTAGCTACTTTTACTTTAATTCTTGCTGTAGTTATAAAAAGGAAAAAATAAAATAAACTAGCTTTTTATGTAGAGAAAAGTTTGGAAAAAAGTTTTGATTACAACCATGATTCACTTCAACTGAAAAGTGACTAGTAAACAAAGATTTGAGAAACAGGACCCAACATGCCACCAAAAAGAAAAAAAATTCCAAGATCTTAAAAAGACTTTGTCAAAATACTAACAGTGGGCTGTAACTAAAAGGGCATTTTGGGAGATTAGCCTTTATCTGACTTCAAAATTTTGGAGAGATTTAGCTATCATTGACAAAGAGAATTATAAAAAGCATTGGACCTTTATTTTAGCACAGGGCAAAAGGCTAGTTCAGGGAAGTGATAGCTGCTAGGAGAAGGTAACACAGTCCCTCTGAGTTTGACTATCTTTTCTGCCCAACAGAACAAGCAGGGATTTTTATGACAATTTAACCTTTTTCAATCTTCATGAAGAATGCACAGCAAGTAACCATTAACTTTTGGAGATTATGCATCACAGAAGCTCAAGTATATTTTAGGATAAATAAACCTTTGCTAATGTTTTAGATTTTTCATCTAAAAATGCAGTGGATGAGTAGCTCCTAAGGCATACACAAGAGCATAGCATTTGCCCAATATTCCTGTGGCAAACTCAGCTTGTGTTACAAAACAAAGATTTAAAGAATCTATTCCAGACCCCCAACCAGTTTGGAAAAGCAACTTGGTAATTTCAGACTTTTTGCACAATTTTTATTCAATGCTGAACTTGTAAACGGTAAGGACCCATTTGCTCTTGTGCTATTTTGGTCACCAAAGAACACTCCTGTGGAGAAGTCCTAGCACCAGATTTCTTCTGGATTTTTTAAATCAAGGAAATGTATTGTGTACTTTATTAGTAGCACAATTTTTACAACAACTGATAGAATAGAGACAGAAAAATCTAAGAAAGGCTAATGCTAAAGAATCTTTACTCTAAAGGCACATACTCATATGCTGTGGAATTAGCTACAAAAACACAGGAACGATTGACTCCTCTGAGACACATATGCCTATGAAATTATTTATGTACTTTCAGATATTCATGGCGTTCTCTAGAACAAGATCTCATTTGTTTATCTTGAAATATTTTTCCAGAAGAAATCTGACACTTGTTTTCCTGTACTAGGTTGCACAAAATAGATAAATACATAGAACTGAACACTCACTCTAGGTAAGTGGCATTCTTCTGCTGCTCTGGCACTTTGTGGGAGTACATGGAAGGGTTAATCATTAAATAATTATGCAATGAACAAAGTGATTGATTTTTTCATCTAGTTGGTGGCAAATGAGGAAATTTTAGCATAGCAACCGTATTTTGAAATAGAATTATTTTCCCAGTCCATTTCCAAGCTCTGTGCATCTGTATTATTAAAATAAACCCCTATTGAGTAGACCTATTTATGCATCACAATTTGGTGTCTCTAGTGTTCTTTTTTGTCCCAATACCATGGCTATCTTACTGCTCAGGCAGTCCACAGAAAACTGTATGTGTGAAATTCCGGCCTGCAGCTACCTGATTTTTAGTTGAGAAAGAAGAAGAACCTTTACTTCATTCTAAAAGTGACAATATTTTTCATTTTCCCTTAAAATGGCATGCAAGTAGAAGAAAACAACTGCAGTGGTGGACAACAACTATGAATGTGGTATAGCTAAGACAGTGCAGCACCACAACTCCATTTCAAAACCAGTACAGGTATCAGATGTGCTAAAATGGGGAGCAGGATATATTTACAAAAACTTAATTACCTAAAGTATGCTTTTTCCAAAACTTGTCATTGACCTCATTGGTAAATTGGTATATTGTGAAATATAATTATATTGTAAGCTACCATCCACCCCATTGCCAAAATCTGTTTTTCCAAAACAGTGAAAATTGTTGCAGTAGAAAATACATTAAACCACTTTTTTAAAAAAGGCTGTCTCATGGGAGAAATTTATTAATTCTCACTGCTCCATGTTGTACAGTAAAATGTGTGTCTTTTGGACTCAGTAAAATACATAAAACATGATGCAAGAAGCAATATGGTTGTATGGTTAAAAGTCAGAGATAAACACAAAAGGCAGCTAAACTAGTGGTGAGAGTTCTCTGGTAAAATTACAACATTTATTTAATGTAGAATTATAAAAATTTGTGGGGTATGGTATTTCTTAGGACCAGGAGAACATCAGAATTGCTATTAAACAAGTATTTTACAAATTAAAAAAAATTCTGGATTTGACAACTTTCTTCATTCTTTCATCAAAAAAACCTAAACACAAAACTGCAATACATAAAATTACTCTTTTCTTGTAAATTAAACTGTTCTTGAAAATATTTGCACGGCAAGCGAGAAGTTTCTTTTCTTTTTCTTTTTTAAGTTTTTTCAGGTTTCTTGGGAAAAGGCAGTTTCAGCTAGGCTTGTTATTTCTGCAGCTCAAATGCCTACAACTTAAATATTTGTAAAGAGTGAGAAAAATAACTCCATTTTCCATGACTGATTCTGAAACCTTTGTTCCCTTTCTTTGAATAGGCGTAGGCAAACATGTAATTTGTCCTGCCTTTTGTCTAATTGCAAACAATAGATTAAGTTCAGCTGAACATGCAAGGGAAAAGACAAAAGCAAACATTGTCAAGCACCTTCCATTAGCTGGATTTTTTTTTCCTTGAAAATGCCAGAGTGTGGTTAAGCTTTTCTTCTCTTTGTTTTAATAATCATATCCAGTGGGTATGGCTCTCAAGGAAATTGAAAGGTCAAGACATGCACACACTTATGTTTGGGATGGTAGCATAGGTTTCTACATCTTCTGATGGAAGCTTTTGGATCACAGCTGCAAAAAGATGCAAAAATTTAAATTATTTAAGGCGAAATCCAGATGGCTTTTGAGATGTTATTTCTTCCCAATATATAATCTAAATCTGTCGTTCTGTTTCAGTTTAAAGCCATTCCCCCTGGTCCTATCACTACATGTCCTTGTAAAAAGTCCCTTGCCAGATCTGTTTTAGAATCTCTGGAGCCTTCTCTTCTCCAAGTTGAGAGATAGACCAAGTAGGGAACACTGAAGCCCACAATACTTGTGTCTTAGCTAGTTTGGATAAAATGCTTGCACTGTAACTGTTAAGTGTGAAGAAAATAGTACCACTGAGTAAATTTCATCCGACAGAATCATACCCTGCATCATCCCTTGGTATGTAACTTCTGCTTGTAAAGTATAACAGCTTTTTTTCACTGACTCCTCTGAGATATAGATTACACTAGATTTATGTAAAAATTTACTTAAGATATACTGCTCTGACCAATTTCCTTATATTTGATTATGTTTTGTAATAGATATTAGATATGGTCCATGGCAGTCTGCCCTTTTGATCAGATCACAGGTTCACATACAGGCAACTAGAAAATTCATGTGGGGGGAAACGAGCAGATTAATATTAAAATTCAATTCATTGAACACTGAAGCATCATAGGAGTGTCATGTCTAGTTTTACTGAAAATCATAAATATGTGTCTTAATTTGATACCCTTAACTTAAGGTTGTCATATTGTTTTAAGGCAGACTTGAAAACTGCAGGAAAATCCAAAATTTCCTTTAAATAGGGCATACTAACTTCAATCTTTTATTGAAATTCTGAGTAAAACTGTGGTTCCTACAAATTTGAATAATCACAAAGTTCATCAACAACACAGGAAAGTCCATTTCGTTTATATCCTGTGTTCTTTGGAGACATGCATTTAACACTCTAGAGACTTAATGAACCTTCTTTTCAGTATTGCTGTTTTTCTTATAAAAAAGGTGTGTAATGAAACCATAATTTCTGAGAAAAAGTATGTGATTTCCTACCCTCTAACTGGCCCCCACTTCATAAGATTTTGGTTTTGTTAAATATTAGCAACAGACAAGTAGATTGCTGCCCATTCTATTGTATAAGGAAATAATATTAAAAAACCAGGCTTTTTGCTCTACCAGCGACTAAATTCAAAACAAAACAAAACAAGATAAATCTAACTTTATTAGAAAAATTCATTGGTATGAAAAAAAAAGCAAATAGGAAAAAAAATCAAAATTCTGCTTTTAGAAATATTTCTTAGAAGGTTTACATTGGAACACTGTAAAGCAAGACAGCAAAAATGAAAATTGGCTCTCATGGTGAAAGGGACATGCCAAGTGAAGGGGTCACTTCTCCTCCTCGCCAAAACTCACTGTATCTGAGCTTTTTTTTCCCTAGAAATGAGAATCTTTGATAATTTCTGTCAAATAAATATACGATTTTGTGATGTCCATGGCATGCTTTGGAAAAGGCATACTTTGGTTTAGTGTTTGTAAATATAACCATTCTCCCACTTTAGCATATCTCCACACCAGATAAACAACACTCAAAAAATCTTCCCAGCATCTGTAAAGGAATATCTAAAATTCTAAATGTTAAATGTTATAGATGTGCTGTGGTTGCTGACAGTCTGGTCAGAGAGAAAGATAAACTTTCCAAGGCATTGCTCTAGGGAGTTTTGAGAGAACTCAGAGAAAATTAAAATAATCTTTAATCTTTGTAGCTGGTGTTTTGAACTAATTGTTTATTTGTAAGATGTTTACAAGAAGGTTGTTGTTCCTAATTAGCCAATGATGTGAGGAGTGTTGATTGAGGACCAATCAGGTGCAGCTTTGTTGGAACAGTCTATAAAAAGAATGTGATGTCTAATAAACTCAGCACTTGGCTTCTGAGAACATAGGAGTCTGTGGTGCTTCATTCACCCATCCTTAATAACATAGCAAAATGTGCTTTTGTTTTCCTTTAACAATGGTGTGATTTGGAAGAAACATATTAAATCTAACTCTGTTTAGCTGTTTTTCATAGTGGAATATGTTGGTGTGAAAGGATAGGCTTGTTAATGTTTCACTAAAGCAGAACAGACAGTGTGAGAGTGATCATAAGATTAAATGGTGTATTAAAAACAGATGTGCTTTGGCACAAGTGGCTTTCCTGTGTTCCTGATCACTGTGATTCCAGTGCTCAGCAGAGCATGAATGAAGTAAGGATGGAAATGTTGTGTTTTGTCTTACAGTGAGCTAAATAACACTTTAGATTTTGAGTAGCCAAATCTCTATCTGAATTAGAAACTATGGTCTGTACAGGGAAATGTGGATTCTGATAATTAATGTATGGCTTGGTATAATTTAATTAGAAATGCTTTTAGAAATAGGGGGATGCTTGTCTGATAATGCTGAAGAACAGAAAATCAGACAGTATGCAAAACTTCAGTTCAGGTTTGCGTGCTTTTATTCGCTTTGCACAGCCTGGTTTTTGGGAGCAGGAGAACCCTAGAGGTGATTTCTGTGAGAAGGTGCTGGAAGCTGCCTCCACATCTGGCAGAGCCAATCCCCAGTGGCTCCAAAGATGGCCATGCCATTGGCCAAGGTCGCCCAATTAGAAATGGTGGTAATGCCTCTGTGATAACATATTTAAAAAGAAATCCAAACCAAAGTTGTTGCACAGCTATAATGGCAGCTTGAGAAGAGTGGAATGAGGCGATTTGAGAAGAACAATTCTGCAGACACGAAAGTCAGTGCTGAAGGAGGAGGAGGATGTTCTCCAGATCCTGCAGCCAGGATTCCTCTGCAGACCATGGTGCAGCAGCTGTGCCCCTGCAGCCCTTGGAGTCCGTGCAGAGATCCATCTGCAGCCCGTGGAGAAGACCCACAGCAGAGCAGGAGGATGCCTGGGAGGAGGCTGTAACCCATGGGAGACCCAAGGAGAGGGGCCCTGCTGCCGTGCTGGAGCAGCCTGTCCTTGGAGGGCTGCGCCCTGCGGCACAGTGAGCCACGGACAGAGGTTTGGGGGGCTGTGTGCCGTGGGATGGACTCACACTGCGGCAGTTTGGGGGGCTGTGTGCCGTGGGATGGACTCACACTGCAGCAGTTTGGGGGGCTGTGTGCCGTGGGATGGACTCACACTGCAGCAGTTTGGGGGGCTGTGTGCCGTGGGATGGACTCACACTGCAGCAGTTTGGGGGGCTGTGTGCCGTGGGATGGACTCACACTGCAGCAGTTTGGGGGGCTGTGTGCCGTGGGATGGACTCACACTGCAGCAGTTCACAGGGAGCTGCTGCTCGTGGGCTTGGAGCCACCCTGGAGAGGGTCACAGAGAGCTGTGTCCTGTGGGAGGGACCCCTGGTGCAGCAGGGGAACAGCTCCTGTCCCTGAACAGCGGGAGAAGCCACGGGGGATGAACTGACCAGAACCCCCCTTCCCTCCCTCCTTGCACTGCTGGTGTGGCAGGTAGAGCAGGAAGGAGGGAGGGGTAGGGGGAGCATCTTTTTAAGGGTTTATTTTACTTCTCGTTATCCTGCTCTGATTTTGTTAGTAATAAATTCACTTTGTATCTCGAAGTTGAGCCTGTTTTGCCTTTGATTGTATTTGTTGAGTGATCTCTCCTGGTCCTTAACTCATGAACCCCTCATTAAATTTTCTCTCTTCTGTTCCACTGCAGAGGGGACTGAGTGAGCAGCTTTCGTTGGTGTCTGGTCAGCCCATGGCAGTGGTGGCTTTCTGTCTGAAGTTTGTCACAGTCAGGTCCTGCTTATTTTTGGGCACTGAAATAAGAGGAATTTCTTAAAAAAAAAACTCTAAACAAGGATGCAATTTTTTGATGTACCACAAAATCCATTGTGAAACTCATTTGGGAAGACAGGTAGTTTGTGAACTAAAGCACTGAACAAATCTTCTACTGCATGAATGAGATTTTTCAGGATTGCCTTAGCAACCACCAAGCAACAATCAGATGATCTGGTATCAAGGATAGCTGGCAGCATGGAACAGCTTGATAGCAGCTGAGATCTGATGGTTTGTAATGTGTAGGATGTGATTACTAATTCAAATTAGAAAGCACTGGCATGTGCTTGTTTAAGATAGGAAAGACAAAATGAAACCATTACATTTCATAGGTTTGCAAAGCAGCCTCACCAAATATACTCATTGCATCAACTGTTGCAGCTACAAGGAAATGAAATCCTGCAGGAAATGACAGTGCGAGTTTTAAAAAGTCAATAAGCATTTCTGTGTCCAAGTGTATATGATAAGTGCTGTGATTTTTTTTTTGTTTCCCTCGACTTTAAAGGCAAGAAGTTCCTATAACTGTGTTTCTGTAGGACTCTGTTGGAGCCTGTCAGATGCTGTTAGTGCCAGGCTTGGTCTCATATTAACTCTCACGCATACCCAACTGCTTTGACGGTTGCCATTCTTAAAAGTATGGAAAACAAAATGACCCATGAAAATCCCTCTTTATGACTGCACCTGCCAGTGCTGATTCTGCTAAAGGAGACCATCAACACCTCACAGCTGTTTCCTGCACCCTCATCTTCGTGGCCTGTTTCTTATCCTAGCTCTTGTGTTTTTATCCTGGGTTTTTGTGTTTGGGGTGTGTTGTTGTATAAATGGGGTTATCTGTTCTGAAGCTGGACCATGCTAGGATAGGAAGAAGCAGGAAGTGTCCCAAGCAGGGGTGGAGAATGAAGTCCCAGCAGAAGTTCTGCCACTTGTGACATTCTCTTCCATCCTTTCATTTCTCTCCTCCTTGGTGGAAATATTTCCCTCTGTGGCAAAAAAGTTAACAGGCAAAGGCCGACAAGAGATGAGCAGGGACAGCTGATTACGGCAGAGTCTGGAAGGCTCTCCTTGGATGCAGTAGTAGCTGATTCACTGGAACACAGGTTTCAAGAAAAGGTCAATCTATCTAAAGAATGGGAATCACCTATGCAGAAATGCTAGCGCTCAGTCGGTATGAACTTTCTAGCAGTGACAGGATAACCTCAGCTGCAGGCTACTGTTCATCAGCCAGCCTTCACCTTTCTGTTGCTTGCTTGAAATTATAGCACATTCTTCTCTGCTTATAGTAAAAATAAATATTTTGCTTGTACAGGGGTGTCAGGTTAAGCCATTCTGAGTTCGGGTTACCAAATAAGGAACTGCTCAGACTAAATCAATAATTTACAGAACTGAAGTTAAAACATCCCTTCTAATCCACACACTTGCATGTTCCCACATGTGCTGTTTATTTTATTCACTTTATAAATTATTTAAAAAAGAAAAACATCCATTCAAAGTGAGTAATTTTCCCAATGGATATTACATCAAATTTTCTGTCTTTAATTCAGTCAGTTAATTATATTTTATTGTCCATAATTGTTATACTAATGATGGGAAAACCAATGTTTGCAAGTGTATGAAAATATATTAATATATTTTTTTACAATTTAGGTTTAAAGACATTTTTACCATGAGCTGATTCACTAGTGAGTTGATGGCTTGCTTGTACTTCCCTTTCAAATATTTTCTCTGGACCATTATTGGGTGTGATTTCTACCATAACTGGCAGCGTAATGACAGCATCAATAAGTTGACTAGCACTTTTTAAAATCCATCATGCTTAAAAGCAAAACAAAACAAAGCAAAGCAAAACAAAACAGAAAAGATGCAAAAATGCTTAGCAGTATGGTGTTCACTATAGACTAGTATTCCTGTCTCTGACAGGTTTGTATAAACTTGACACATTCTTATGGCATTTTTTTAATTAAACTAGGAACAGAAACTTATTTTAATACTTCCATAAATGCAGTAAGTACAGTCTATACATAAGGTCATCTACAAGACACTATACTTTCTGAACCCTCTGGTCTGACCCAAGGAGATACTAGTTTTTGTGTTGTAATCTGCTCTGGGGAAAGAGTGCTAGGCCTCTCAGTGGCTCTGTCAGTATAAAAATACTGCTCTGAGTAATTTAGACATTACTGTAGTGAAAGAAAATTAATTTGGATTGTTTGGTTGTTATAGTAAGTTTTCTCTGTTTAAAATAAAACTCTCCCAGAGTTTTCAGAATTGCAAATTGACAATTATCTAGCTATTAAAAGTAGAAGTGGCAATGAACATTCCTTCACCTTGACTGGTATCCCTAGTGCAGTCCTCCCAGGTCATTACTGGAATGGCTGGATAGCCCCTTACCCCTGTTACTGCATCTCTGAGGTCACTGTTGTCTGCCAGAAGATGTTCCACTGAACTGAAGAATTCCTGAGGGATTCAGACTCCTTACCTCTCACTAAAGAAGGTTTGAAATGCAGCCAGGAGATGAGTCCATGAAGCAGCAAGCTGCTACACCACTGTGAGGAGGATGTAGTAAGAGCACAAAACACAGGGAGGGCTGAAGGGGAGGAGTGGTGAGGGCAGGCTGTGGCTTTATGTCCGAAGTTGGGAGCAAACAGCAAGTCTGGGGATGTTCAGCTGCCGAGAGGTTACGCAGCAGCAGCCGCAGATTTTTGGCTCAACAGATCAAATGGAGTATTCACTTATCTAAGGTTGACTGGTCAGGTCCAAGCACATGGGCTATGTAAGCAAAGAGATGTGTGAATATAAAGCAGAAAATAAGAGTTCAAAACTAATATTTATGGTTTTGATATATAAAGACCAATTAATCCAATTTAAATATGTAAGTAAAATCTTCTGTTTATTCAATTTCAGTTTATCTTTTTTTTCTCTTTTTTTAATAAAATGGATTACTTTTTAAGTGTGTAATTGTAATATGAGCTTTTTAGCAACATTTTATTTCATGGAAAATATTTATATCCAGAGGTGGCTGGAAGTTTTAATTGATTTTTCACACTTCAGTGCCGTCAGTTTTCGCAAATACTTCTTGTGCATTTTCAGTAGTGTCCTAAACCCAGATTTAATTTTCATGTGGCAAGGGAGTTACTGTGCCTAGAATTCCAACATATTGTTTAAAATATTTTTCAAGTTTAATGTCAAAAAAATTCACTTGTTTTGTGGGTGTTGAGCCTCAGTTTATATAGTCCAAGGATCTTCTGAGTTTTAAGCTGTCCACACAGTATGAATGGTGAGATAAAATCTGCATTCCTGGCCTGGGTCATAGTACCTTACTTTTCAAATAATCTCAGTGAAAGAGAAAGTACTTAAAGAATAGGTTTTTGATCCTGAGACGTCAAACTCCATTTCCTTTGAGCAGGGGAATTCTCACTGAAATTACTTTTGAGGTTTTATACGTATAGCCAATACATGTATGAGGATTTATGGGATTTAGCTTACTCTGTGCCCAGAAGGAAAGCCTCATACACTAGCTGGCTAATGGTTCATATTTAGAAGATAACTTAAAAGGTAATTCATAATTTTCAACTTTCATCCTCTTTTTTGATTATATAATCAACTAAAATATGACTATATAATCAACTATATATCGACTATATAATCAACTTTATAATCAACTAAAATCTCCAGTTAAACTATTAAAGATTATGAAAATTAGGATACATAAAAATAACAGTGTGTAATATCTCTGTTTGCAGATTTTTCAATTGATAGTGCAAAATAAGAGTGTATTTGCTGCACTATTAATATTTAGGTATATTTACACTCTCCCTTTGTGTTACTGGCTTCAGTATCACTTGTTCAAAAACAAAATCCGTGCATATTTGTGAAATGATTTCTGATACTATACAATGGCTGTGTTAAAGGGTACAAGTCAATATAGCAGAAGGGTTTGGTGAGGGGATAGTTAAGGGAAGATATTTTCTCTCAGGCCAGTACTGTAATGAAGGAGAAAAATTTGCTCTTCAGACTGTGGCAAAAACATTTGTTTTTTCTTATCCCTGCCCATCCCACTCCAGCAGCAAATTCAAGTAGAAGATGGAATTTTGATTGGCTTCATGTCTGCTGGACAAAATTTGAGTAGAATGGTTTTAAAACTGAGAACTCAGGAAAAAATAAATAAATAAGGTGTGCCAGTGTGCCAGTGAAAATATTGGGAAAACATGCCTTCACAGTTACACACATGGGAGCTCAGTAACCTTTTGTACACACAGGATTCAGCAGTTTATCATAAGAACCAGAGAGGCAAGGGGGAGACCAGCTTTTTCTGCCTGAGGAGATCTTCCTGTAGAAGAATTTTAATTAAAATGTATCCTCCACTGTATTTTATCTTGTCAAAGGCCAGCCAGTATTTCAGTTAATACCCCTGTAAATTCCTTTGCCAAGTGTCTTTAATTTGACACAACAGCCTTGTGAAGCAGGGGGTCCTAAAGTCAAATATATATGTTGCTTCTCTGGGAATCTGTGAGTGCCCTCCACAGCAGCAGCTGGAAGGAGAGGAGAGCAATGAGACTTATACAGATTATCTCTTGATCTGATAAAAATTATTCAAATATTGAGTAACTGTGGTTTTGTAGGATCATTTTCAGGACATATTTTACATATGTCTATATTATATCTCATATTTTACATATCTGTACAAAGAAAATGCATTGTTCACCTTTAAAGGTCTTTTATGTCACCAAGTTCCTGTTTGGGAGACAAAATTCTGTTTTTATCTGATATATATGTATTTGTAGCAATGATGAATTTTGCGTTAAAACAAATTCTATATCCCCAGAATTCTATGCTCTCTTTATTGGAGTTAAAACATATGTCAAATGCCAAATGACAGTTAGTGTGCCAAAGTTAGGGAGTTTCTTGTGCTCTTGCCTTTGTTGCCAGATCAGCTTACATTTATTGAATTGAATGAAACATTGGAATTATTTAATTGAGTTGAGAAGCTGAGGTTTTAAATCTCCTCTGGACTTGGACAACTCTCAGATTGTAAAGGAAGGAGGCACTGATGGAAATACAAACAGCTGAATAATGTCCTTAACATTAAATAATGTCCTTAACATGAAGCTCCTGTAACTGGGAATAAAATTATTGGAACTAAGTAACTCTAGCACTAAAAAAAAAAAAAATATAAATCCCAGATTTGTTAATGAGGAAAGAAGCAAAGAAGCTCTTAGAAAGCAAAATAATTCAGTCTGTTAGTATGAATCTGTGCCATGCCTAGGGAAAGAAAGCTTACTTACTTTAGCAAACACATTACTTATCTTTGGGTTTCTGAACCTATTTGTCTATCCTCACAGCCTTCTTTATTCCTTAGGAAGTCTTAGAAAGAGAGCAGAGGGTTAAAGATTGTCATTACTCTACAAGTTAGTGAGCATGATGTACTTTAGATGCTTAAAAATTATTTATTTCATTGCCTTTTACTATTTCACTTAATTTCCCAAAATTTCTTGTTGCTTAGAAAACTGTTAGTAAAGTTAATTTTTTTTAAGTAACTAAAGAAATAATCTTACTAAACGATCTAGTTTCACAGTTTAATTTTACAGAAAAAAATCATTAACTTTTCTTTATCTGTAACATTTGAAGAGTTTTCTTAAATTTACCAAGCAAAACTTATTTTTTAGATAAGAATAAGGAATAGAAAATTTATTCTGGAAATATTAATTAATCAGAAATAAATGAGCAAATAAAATAAATGTGCAATTCCTGAAGTGGAGTGAGAAATTTGTTTTTTCAAACTCCTGAGTTACATAATGTTGCTTAATATTTATGTTCAAATTTTCCAAGTATTTACGATTGCCTAAAAATCTGATATCAATCAATGCTTATCAGAAGGGTGCAAGGAATTCATGATTAGATGTAGGTAGTGGCAACCATAAAATCAAAGTAATATCTTAATGGTTTGATTAGAAAATAAGTACACAGTTTAACACAGGAGCCAGCTAATACAGTAATACTTAAGTACTTAAATTATTTAAACTGGGTACAGTTTATTTCAATATGTCAGTTGTTTTGCAACTGTAAGATGATGAATTGTCTTTCAACTCTTCCCTCCTTGGGAGAATTCTCATTGTTCAGAGAACCACAACAAAGACAGCTGGCAGCTAGACTAAGAAACAATTGACCCCAAATGGATTCTTCAGATGATCTCTTTTAGGCAAACCCCTTAAACACATGCTTTAAATACCTCTTGACAGAAACAGAAAAATATTCTGTAACAATTAATGTAAAGATATAATGAAATTTGGCCCTCAGAAGATACTGAATAAAATGTCTATACTAAGTTTTTAGTGAAGACTGTCTTACCAGTTAACATGAATTGTTATGAAGGCTTTGTGTTATTCTTAAAATCAGAAACCAAATAAGTATGTGGTACACAGGCAAAGAAAAGGATATTTAATTAAAAAAAAAAAAAAACCTGGGTGTTTAATTGCCTAGATTAGAGCAAACTTGCTAAGCTAATTTATGACTGGTATAAATCAACATGCAAATGGGAGCATAAGGAATAGCAGCCATACTGCCCAAGAAGATATCATGTTATGCTATTATAGTACTAGTGTATATATATGATCTATATATTATATATCATTATATATAGATATAAAAATATATATAATAAATATAATAACATAACATCTTGCTATATTTTTGTAGTACTAGTTGTGTTGTAATTTCTAAAAGCTATTTTAAAGAGAGTGGTATTTGAGTGCTATGGACACAGGACAGAAGATTGAATAGCACAATGAAAAATATTTCTTTTTAAAGACAATTACTTATGCAGTGTATGAATGTCTCTCTCTGTGATCACATTTAGTCAAACTAATGTAAAGCTATTCATGTAGGAGAGATACATTTTGACTTCTGCACCAAGCACAGGGGAAGACCATCATACCAGTGTGAATATTCTCACTGGCTGCTGATCTCAATGCTATAGCTAATTCATTATCCTTCTTCTGTCTCCTTGGCAATCAAATTGAGATATAATGACTATGATTCTAAAAAGACTAAGGGTATGTTAGAACCAGCTTTCTCAGACAGTTGTTACACTGCAGTAGCTGGACTGAAAACAATTACTTTTCTTGCAAATTCAGACAGTATAACCTATTTCCCTATGAGCAAAATGTTCAGAATGAGGATTGGTTCTCACAGAAGATGGAAATATTATCAGACAATAAGATTCAGATTACTTATTTAAAAATCTTTGCATCACAGGCAGGACAAAAGTAGTACAAATTTGATAGAGATTCCCTCTTTGAGTAATTTGACTTGTCATCCAAATGATTAAATTATTAGAATCATAGAATGGTTTGGTTTGGAAAGGACCTTAAAAATCATCTAGTTCTGACATACCTACACAGGCCAGGAGCACCTTCCACTAGACCAGGTTGCTCAGAGTCCCATCCAACCTGGCCTTAAACACTTCCAGGCATGAGGAATCCACAGCTTCTCTGAGCAGCCTTTCAGAGCTTCATCACCCTCACAATAAATAATTTCTTCTTCATATCTAATCTAAATCTACCACCTTTCAGTTTTGAGATTTCCCCCCTTGCCCGCTGATCACCTTCATGGCTCTCCTCTGGACTCACTCCAACAGATCCGTGTCCTGCTCGTGTTTGTATGCCCCAGAGCTGAACAGAGTACTCCAGGGGGTCATCCATCAAATCCATATCTCTTCAGTTAACAAGAGTGTTGTGTTGGATATTGTCAAATGCTTTCCACAAGTCCAGAGAAATTATGTCACTTGTTGTCTTATCCACCAAAGCTCTAACGCTGTCACATAAGACCACCAAAATTTTCAGGCGTGATTTATGCTTAGTGAAGCTATTCTGTCTGTCACCAACCACATCTTTATTTTCTCATGCCTTAAAAAAATTTCCAGGAGGATCCAGCCCAAGAGCTGTCTGGGAACAGAGTTAAGAATGACTGGCTTGTAGTTCCTCCACAAATGGGGGAGTTTCCCATTTTTTGTCTGTGTGAACTTTCCTGGAGAGTCATGAATTCTCAAACATTCTGAAATATTCTCTAGTGGCTTATCCCGTTCACCTGCAAGTTCCCCTGGGACCTGAGGATGCATCTTGAACTCGATCTTATCCTACAGTGACCACTACTTCATTCTCCCACTCCCTGCTTCTGTCTTCTGCAACTTGCATGGTGTGGCTGGAGCCCTTGCTGGTGAAGATTGAGAAAAAAAGTCATTGAGCATCTCAGCCTTCTCCATGTGCTGGGTAGCCAAGTCTCTGGTTCAAAGACTGAAGTATGATAAAAACACAGGGATTTTGAAGATGAGTTTCAGATACATCAGGAAGTTGAAAATTGGGTGACACATTCAAGATGCATTTTATTATGACATTCAAATGTAGAGCTGTGGTTCAGCAAGTGGACTATTGCTTAGTCTGAAGTTTCATGAGTGCTTAGTGATTTCTTTTGGATTAAATGTAAATAAATAACATGTTTAAAGCATGCTGTTACTGATTCAGAGTTATATATTAGATCTTCAGGTTAAAAAAAAAAAATTACTGTTGATCATCCTAATTGTGCATGGGTAGATAGCCAGGAAATCACTCTCCTGATTTCCTTCAGCTGCAGAGAATAGTCTTTCCAGCTCTAGGTTTGTTTTGGGATTGAGGCTGAGTTGGAGTTTTTAAGGTGGAATGGACAGTGGATTTCTGTGAGGATAAGTATTCAGTGTCTATGTGTTTGTCTCAGGTCATGTGGACAATCAAAAAAAAAGAGATGTGGAGATCAACTTTGGAGTCACCTCAGTTATGTCAGCACTGCCTTTTTCAGTTTGACATAAGAGGTGTGGAGATCCTAATGGATTTCTGAGATATGTCAGGACAGATCCAATTAGCTCTTGTAAAAGGCTGGAAAGGGGTTTCTTACCTAAAAAAATCTGTCTTGTGGCAGGCAATATCCTAGTCCTGCCATGAAAGGTTGTAATTTTCGCTGGGTCGTAGTTAACAACTTTGTTCATGTGATATCACCGATGGATAGATTGGACACTTTTAGGTTGTCACCTGCAACCTGATTATGTTACACCATAAATGGTCCAAGCATCCAAGCACAAGGATTCACTGCTGTTCTTCTGAGCCTTTTTCCCGAGAGAATGCATCTTGCTCTCTAACAAGTACGCCTTTTGTGCAGCCCTAGAATAATCATTATGAATGACCTATAAATTTTCTCTGGAGCCTTGTCTTTAAGACTGTTCTTGATCTAGAGGTGGTCTTAATCCATACCTTATGTCTTGGGGATTAATCCAAGGTACTTGTGCAAATGTTGTACAGAACCAGGTTTCAAAGCTGGACTCTTTGGAAAATTTAATTCCAATTTAATCACACAATCACAGAAGCAGGAGGGAGGATATGAGTACTCCTGAAAATTTCTGCACAGAGGTGGGTACTGAGGGACAAAACTGTCATTAATCAAATAGTGGTTGTAGGAGTGTTCATTGTATGAAAACACAACGAATGGAAAAATCTTAATTCAGAAGAAAATTTTGTAGAATTGTTTAAATTTCATTCTTTTTCTTCCTTTTTAAAAATATTGGCTTTCAACATCTGCTAGAGAAATTGCTAAAAAGTAGTTATGTATCTAACATAACTACTAGCCTTGTTTGGACAAATGACTTAATTTAATGCCACATTGCCATTGTGCTATTCTTTCTATTAATCATTTCCATTGCATTGCAAAGCAAATTGACCTCTTAAAACTAGGGAATCACTTTTATTATATTCTATTATCTGTGCTTTGAATATTCCTCTTTCAAATCCAGAAAGGAGACTCAGGAAGGAGGAAGTACTTATTACTGTGAAATTCTGTTCTAAAATGCGGGTTAAGTAACATTCTAGCAATGATTCCAACAGCTGAATGCCAGAATGATGAGCTTTTATCATATGGAAAAGCTTCTTAATTATGTATTCCATAATGCTCTAAAATTAGTTGGATGGCCTCTTTTCTGACTATGTACCATTTCTCAAAACATGTTCTCTAGTATAATTTTTGGTGTCATAGTGATCATGGCTACCTTTTTACACAGAATTACAGTAACACAGAATAACAGTAATTTTACACAGAATTGCTGGAATAACAGCAGTTGCTGCCAGGACATTTTCTCATAACAACCAAAATCTCAGCTTCACTTCTACTTTTGCTGCAGTGAAGAACAGTGATAGTTAGGAGAGGTACAGAGAAATTTTGTTTGTTGGTAACAGTTGTGTGTGCAACGATTTTATTCTCTCTAATGTGCAAAATTCTTTCTTTAGCATAGCTGACATATGGAAAAGATACAGTTATAGTCCTTCACCCACTCCTGTTTAGTATATTGCTTTAATCTATCTATCCTATCTACTTCAATATAAGCATGCCAAATTAGAAGGAGATGATTTTCAGAGGGAGGGAACTGTCATTGTATCTGGTGGAGATAGGAGAAGAAGTGGTGGCTTAACACTGCATTTTCTCCAGAATATCAGCAAAGCCCTGCCAGAGATCACAAATGTTGTGGCACCACCATCATGACAGGCAGCTTGAAAAAGTATATTGAAGGTATTTGTGATCATGTTGTTCTGAGGTTCTGTGTCTCTGAATATAGACACATGGGAGTAGTTCCAAACTCACCTTTTTTGAATCAAGTTCAGCCCTTTGTTTTTGTGGTCAAGATTCTGTACTGTCACTTTTATGGGGCAGAATCTTTTCTCCTCTATTTCCTATGTGCACAACAAAGTAGTTCTCTGAAGATATTATACTCTCTATTTCTCCAATATTTTTAGTTTCTGTATGTATTTGTCCATTTTCTTGCAATGTCTAAAGCCCTCTGCCAGTGGCTGGTCACTTTGGGAATATTTACTGTGGTTTTGTTATGTCAAACATTGCCTTTTTATCCAGAGGTTGTCCAGTTTGTCTGCATATTGTGCTGCATGGTGTGTCTCACCTGAATAGAAAGCCTTTTTTTTTTTTTTTCCAGGAAACGAAGGGTCATATAAGTTAATAAAAAGTGCTATAACATGTATCCATATAGTCCATAGCAAGGCTTTTGTTTGTGGCTTTACCTTTGTAAGCATAGGGGAAGTGCTTTACTTCATTTCTACAATCACCAGGGATTCCCTGGCTGCCGGATTACTCCAGAGCCTTTGATTTGATCAGAACTTTGCCTTTGCTCCCTGAAAGCATCTTTAATGAAAAGAATACTCTGGGAGCTATGAAGGAACTCCCCAAGAAAAGGGACAGCATGGGGAGGGAGGAAACAATGAGGAGACAGTCTTGCCAAGATAATAATAAGTGAAAGAGCCCTGTTAGGAGAGGAGAGAAATATGATTATGCAGCACCAGAACTGCAGTAGCCTCTGCAGAACAGAGAATAATAGCAGCTACACAACAAGACAGAATTTTCCCTTTGAAACCATAGATGGGATACTGCCTATATAGGCTTGCAGATCTTTATTTAATATCTCACAGGTGAATTATCAATTGCAGTGCCTTGAAAAAGCTTTTGAAGGAAGGGGTATGAATCCCACTTTTCTTTTTATTTATTAAAATGGAATACACACAAATTTAACCATTACAGTTTTTCAACTAAATAAAATTTAAGTTAGAAAATCAAAATATTGGGTAAATCCTTTACAAGTCCGTAATGCTGGTTTAAATGGCTAAATTTTGAAATAGTTTAGTAAAAATAAATTCTACAGTTTTAATAGATTTGCTTGTCAGACAGTTCCACTATCTACACTAGTTAATATTTTCAGAGTAGCTCTAGGTCTTAAGTATGAATTCATTGTCTGTTCTATATTCTGTTAAATCTGGAAAGCAATAAATTTTGTTAATCATTGTATTATCATCAAAAGTAAGATGATGGCTTGTGACAGCCACTTTTAGAACAACACAAAGTCACTCATTTATTCAATCAGTATAACAATTCTGAACTCATTTTAGGTGTTTTCCCAAAAAATTCTTGGAACAACAAAACATTCAGAGTGATACCTCTGAAATAAAACCTGTAATAAAGAAAAGAGCTGTTGTAGCACATTGGGATGAAGGCTTTGTTGTAGGCACATGCAAAATTCATTAGTATTACAGGCTTGGTATTTTGAGTTCCTTTATCCTTTCCTGAAAACTGTAAAAAGAAGTATATTTAGAGAGGATATATACCTGCAAACAAATAACTGAATGGCAGTCTAATATCCTGGCTAAGTGGTATTACACATAAGCTCCAGGACAGATGGTGGCTTGTTGTCTAAATCTTGCATAAGGACTGGGGCATGAACACCACTCTGGCAGGAGCTGAAGTGAGATATTTTGCCCCATGGGGATGCAAAAAAATCTGTCATAATACAGAGGGTGCACATCCTGTCACTCTCTTATTGGAGATGTCCTCTTTCTTTTGCAATGTGGCCATATATTTGATTCTGGAGGCTTTCCATCACCACACCTTTTTCTTACCAGTTCTTAGAGACAGCAATCTTAACGTGATTCAGAAAAGAGTAAGTTTAATTTCTCTACCACTATTTGGGAGTTGACAGAAAAGAATAAGAATAATTCTACCTCTCTCACTAAAACTGTGTCATATACTGAAGCTCTGAAAAGTGGACAGTTTTCACTGGAGGTTTTTCACAGTTTGCGCGCATACTAAATCACTTTTTATTTCAGATAAACGAAGCAATAAAACAAATGTGATGAGCTGATTTCTTCATGAAAGGCTGTGTTTCTACCAAGTTTATAGCTTGGATCAGTTCTGAGTATCCAGAAAACAATCACAACCTGGTTTTGTAGTAGAAGTATTTTCTTCCTACTTATATAATCTGAAAAAGATTGAGCCAGTTTTGTTGAAGCATGATTTTAAAGACTTTCTGTACATGTCTTGACATGAAAATTCTAAGTACCTTTTCTCTCCTGAAAACATATGGGTTTTTTTTTTTTTTTCTGTAAGAAGTTAAGCAACACTGAAAGTACCCCTATGATATTCTAGTGTTTTAGTTCATGAATATCTGGAACTTGAGGCTATGTGACTATGCCAAGAATATGAAGACAGAAAGCACCAATATTTTTGTACTTACCTCCTATGATGAACAAGATTGGCTGGTATTTTGAACTTCCAATGTGTCTTCTTATTCCAGAAAAGATAGAAAAAAATGTCTATCCCTCCCTTAAATGAGGGAAAAGCCCTACATAGATTGCAGAGAAGATAAGAGTGAAGAATATTCTTACAAAAATCACAGATGTTCATCACAAGCACTCAGGAAAAACCACAGCCAAGAGTGGCTGTAGCACATCCATTGTTGTTATCTATAGTTGGTAACTTATCCGAACTTTACTCTTATCACTATATATTAGGAGTGAAATTTTCAATGCCTAGAAAGAGCCTCGGCTTTGCCACAAAACCTACTATATGCATTTATATATTTCTAACTATCATTATTGCCATTTCTTTCCAAAACACTCAGGAGAAAAGCCATAATCAGTTACCAATGTGAGGCAAGTAGACATATTTCAGATGCTTTCAATACAAGTTTCAGTGTTGGCCATTTAGACAATGGTCAGATATGGTTTTGTGACTCCATTTTCTCAGAGCAGCTGCTTTGACTCCTTCATTAAGCTGAGTGTGTGATAAAACATCAGTGGAGACAACTCCTCAGACCTGATTTAAACACCCTTGTTCATCATATTTTCTCCAGCTTCCTTAAATTTAGCATTTTACTCCTGAAGAACTCCCAATTAAATTAATGAATAATTGAATATTGAATATTGAAGTCCTGCAAACTGCCCACATGAGAAAGGACTATCTAGTTCAATTAAGGAAGATGGTGTTTGATCCATTTACTTTATGATTTATGATGAAGTCTAATGGGAATCCTTCCAAAGCACTCAGTCTTATCCTCCCCCACCTCTTCATCTCACTCCCCAACTCTCACATGGGTATACCAACAGAGCTCTGAAAAGGTTACCTAAAAATACCAGAAGAATAAGCTTCTTAATTGAATTTGTCTAACTATACCAGACACTGCAAAAATGAAAAAAAATATCAAATACCTGTGTGTAAACATATGCAAACAGGAGTTTATATCTAAATAAATATGCATATATATGTATATACATATCTGCATATTTCATTTCATGAATGTATTTTAGCTATATATTTTTTGGTCTGGTTTTCTTTGAAGTTGAAATTAAAAAATTCTTCCCAAATATTTTAAAATTATTATTATTTTTATTATTTTATAATGTTATCTTTGATATACTTTGGCAAAGTGAATTGGTGATGAGTATCAAACATAAAAAATATCTCAGGAAGGTTAACTGGAAAATTTTAAGATTTAATAGAGCGTCTACTTCATCCCCATGATGAAATGAGACCTGACAAATATTTTTGTCTGTGATCCGTTCTGTCCAGCGGCCCTTGGTCTGGGCTGTTCCTGGGATCCAGGAGGCCAAGGCTCAAATTTCATCTTGAAACTTTGTGAGAATTATAATTCTCCAGGGTCTGCTAGGTGAGTACTGATGGATGCTGCTGTTTAAAAGCAGCTGTCTCTCAGCCAAGCCTTTCTTGACTTTTCAAGAGTCAATTTCTATGAAAATTGCAGTTTAGGCAAATCATTAAACATTTGCTGACGAGATCAATTCAATAAAGCATTTTGCAGATAATTCAGATCATTTTATGCAGCACAGAAATCAGCATTACAAAACTGCTGGTTTGATGCTTTTTTTTTTTTTTTATTTAGTAAAATGGGATTGTTGGATGCTTCCAAAAGATGGCAAGTAAAAAACAAATAGCATTCTGAGATACAAATTTAGGGACAACATATCAACTGAGTTTTTTAATAATTTAGTATTTTTCAAATAATTGAAAAGTAGTGCTAATGTGCTCGGAATACAATTCTTACTTTATTTTGATCCAGTTTAGAAGAGCACATTTGAATAAGTTAGTTTCAGCAACCTGTCCTAGATATCAATCTTTAAAGCAATCTTTCATGTGTTGAGTCTGTCCTCTGACAAATGTGGAGACTTAGCTTAAACTTTGCTGCCTAACGCTTGAACGCCTAATTTGGGATAAGTAAAACTTACTGTTGTTTCTACTTCTGGATCCTTTGTGATTCTGATGATCTGGATTACACAGCACAAGAGTTATATAAGATAGAATAATTCAAAGGAAAGATACTAGGACCTTGGTTAAAATCAAGTAGTCTAAATTATGTTTTCATATATTGGTCTATTTCCCAAACTGCTATAGTAACACATTATGACTGATTCTCAGTCCTCCTGTTTGTATTCCTCACTAACAAATTCATAAAACAATTTAGAGGGTGGAATTTATTTTTCAAGATTTTTGTTTCCTTATTAGACTTCAACCTGATGTTCAAAGTTGATATAGGGCTATCAGGATGCACAAGATATCTGACACTAAAGAAATCCATTCATAAGATGAACCTTCAATGCCAAATTGTAGGAAGAAAGTTTTCACAGCTGGCTTTTAATTCTCAAAAAACTGGATTTACAATGGAAATTATGTCAGACTCTTAAGTATCACAGTACTACTGGGTACCTGTATTTATGGTATAAAGCACAAGAGCACCAGATTTATAGCTGTAAGTAGTTTCATTAAAATGCTAGTTCTTTCTAGATTTTTCCCATTGCCCTAGTTCAAAATTGTAAGTATACTCCAACAACACTTAAGGAAAAACACAATAATACTTATAATAAAATTAAATAATGACATTGAAATTATTTTAATTATTGGTCCTATTGCTGGAAGTTAAAGTTGTTGTGTAATATGAATTAGCATATAGAGAAGTAAAGAGGTAATTTCTGTCCTATTTCTGCCTGTTTTCGATCTCTGAGGACCTAAATGAGGGATCACTTTTAATTTTAAAGTAGGTTAGTCAACATTTGTTCTCATTTTCTCCAGGAAACAACTTCCCACCAAGCTGGTCTATAAATCAATCAGAAGAAAGTCCTTAAGAAGTATTTCTGACATAAAAAAAACTTTATTTATCAAATATTTTCTAGAATTTTCTTAATGTACTCTGAGCCTTTTTATATCTCAAAATACCTATTTTCCACCATGAAAAACTGAAATTCTAGCGAAGATTTCTGTAACAAAGTGAGTATGAACTGTGGGGATCTGATCCTCTGAGATAGTTTGCTCAAGCTGCTGGCAACAGAAAAGCAACTGGATCCTTCAATTCAAATTAGATGAACTTACTGGATAAGCTGTAGGTGAATGTAGATCAGAAGTCACCATATGTAAAAGACAATGTTCACAGTCTGTTTCTTGCTTAACCAACTAACAGGCATCATAGGTTCACATACAAAGAATTTAAAAGTACATTTTCCTGTTAGTTTTGGCTTCATTTTTCAATTTCAGAATGGTTCAGCCTAGGTTTACTTTAGATGGGAGTCTATTGATACTGTAATTGTCTATTTGTCTCATTGTCCAAAGCTATAATTCTTTAGATTTTGAGATAATACCATAAATATACTGGGGAAAAGATAGGAAACAAGGATGAGAGATGGAGGGAGCGAGAAAGGGACGAGGTGAGGCCTTGAAGAAACTAATAAAACTTGCATTAGTTCTAAATTTGTTTTGGAGTTCTAAATTTACCTAATGCATAGGCGTTATTCAAGAGCTTCGCCTATTCTCACGTTCACCTAACCCTTGGTCAAGTCACACCTTTCAAGAGTGAATAATCTCCTCCCTGATTTCTTTGTCCTCTACTGATTTCAGTCTTTCAAGGGATTTCCTACTTCTATTGCATCACATGACTGTGATTATTTCTTCTGCTGCCTTGCAAATCACATTTTAGCCAAGTATTTTCTTGCTAGCTGGGTCTTCTCGGCTCAGTACAGGCATTCCTTTAGCTTTTATTCTGAAATGCAGTAATGTTAGATTTGTGCTGCAGTCTGTGTTAGGAACAGTCTTGTTGGAGTACACCAGTTCTCTGCGTGGGCCATTGGAGAAAGCTCCTGGGCACCTCGAGCTTGAGATTCACTTTAGGTGATAGACAGCCAAAAGTTATTACCTTCATCACTCCATTCTACATTGCTGTCCTTTATGGCCTGTATGTTTTATCTTGACCTCATTGCAGCATAGCAGGGACTTGCAAATTAGTTGTACTCCTTTGTGTTAAGATCCTTCCAGGCAGCCTTCTCTTCTTCTGCCATAAGAGCTGGTTTTAGCTGCAAAGTGTCAGCATAGGGATGAAAACAGCATGCAGTTAAATCACTTAAGATTTTCACTGAATGATTTTTGAAACCATAATATTTGTACACCTCTGTTTTCCCAGCCAGAAATGTCTCTGTCTCAGACTTTGATTCAAATATCCTGAGGGTGATCGCATTCCTGACCCTTGACTAAAAGACTTTTACAACCACAGATGATAAAATGACAAAGTGGGAATAAATTCTGTGTGTTTGTCTGAGAGAGGCTGGGGCACCCAAAATTGTCCATAAGGGCCTTTGCCCTGTGCTGGTCACACTAAAGTGGAAGGTAACCATCAGCAAAATTAAACTGCAAGCAGAGGATTGGAAAGAGATTTCTGACATGCAGAAAAGACCTTGCTACAGGGGTAACAGGTCAGGGACCCCACCAGGGGGAAGTGCTTTCTCACCAGGACCTGGGTCAGTGAGTGAAGAGTACAATAAAGAACAACAAAAGATCAGGGCACTCACTCGTCCCACAAAAATGGTGTGCTCAAGCAGGACCCACTCCTGGGGTGGGGATGAGCTTCTGACCCACACAGCTGGGGGAAACCTCACTGGGGTCAGGTGGGTTGGGGTGGAGTTTCTTGGAATGAAATATAAACGGAATTTAGAAACCTGAAGGTATGCATACACATCTAATATTGAGTGTTTCATTGTGTTTCTGATCCTGAGCACAGTGTTTGCTGATTAATAACATTTCACTAGTAAATCAATAAAATGCTTTGATCCTGATTTGAAGTGTGTGAATGGATCAGTTTTCCCCAGGGTCAACAAATAATCCACTAAAAAACTAGCAGATTTCTGAGCAGGCTGGTTAGTGTGACAGTTCACTGAATCATCTATGGGAAAAGGAGAGAGAAAATAAATTGTTGTTCTGATGATGAAACAGGTTATAGTTCCACATTCCAATTCAATGCAAAAATTAAATATTTTCATAATTATATTCCATGAATCATAATTCATGCAGCAGCAGTTTTTTCTTTCAAGAAATTTTATATACTTCTTATAAGCAAATTGCAGAAAAAAAGTCTAGACTATTAAAATTTAATGTCTAAGTACTAAGGTAAAAGTGTTTTCCCAGCTTCTCTAGGTAGAGTTTCTTAATCTGGGTTTTTTAAAATGCAAGTTTGGTATGAATCTGCTATTTCTTTCTCTATGGACCATTTCAATGATTAATCGTTAGGAAAAAGACTGCCTTCATTCAGAAAAAATATTACCATTTATAAGAGATCTGGAGTACCCTGGAGCTGACTTAAAATGTTATAGCTAAGATAGTGTAATACCATATCATAAAGATGAACTACAGATAACCATCCCTGGTATCCTCCACAGTAACATTTTTATTGTTTATATTGTTTGCAGATTTATTAAAGTTCCTGAAAAGCTTTGCTTAGACATGTTATTTGACATGCCATCCTGGAAAAGCCCACATAAAAAAGAGAGATGTTTCAGAATTTGTGGAAAAATATTTGTACGGTTAATAAAAAATGAAGATATGTAAGGTGGAATCGTTTGTGGAAAACAAAAATTATGGTGATCTTGTCCAAAGTCTTTAAAAACATGTTTAATTCTGTCTTGTGGGTGTTTGTTACATATATTTCTCTGATAAATGACCATTGCTTTTTGGATGCCATATCTTCAGCAGAGCCACATGTACCTCAAGATAAATTGCTTTTTTTCTTCATACTTATCTCAATAAAGTGTTAAAATTTGGTTCAGATGGTAGTAGTATCTTTTTTATGGACAATTACTTGACTGCAGCTTACCATTTCTGTCCACTGACTGTGTAATATAGCGCATAATACATTATAATTATGTATTCTCAGTAGTTAAAAGGCATAAGCACACACAAACAGAGGCACAGCAGGAAAAAAATCAATATATGTCTCAATATAGGTGTTTTAAGAAAAGTCTTAAATATTTGATCATGTCTTCACTAGAGAAATGTTAGATTAGATTTTTCTCATTTTCTAAAAGTATGTGGTTTTATTTACATTTCCATATAATGAAAAAATTAAAGTCAAAATTTGTCTGCGCTGAATGAGTGGAAAACAGTTGTTTGTAGAAAAGCTTAGCTAAAAAATTAATGTCCAGTATTGTTGTTACTCTAGCAGAAAAGGCAGATGAGATAAAATTAGTATTATTTTAACAAATAGTGAGACAGGTGGATGTAGATACAGGTGCAAGCTTACTCGTTGTTTCAGAAGTGCTAGACATAACGATTCAAAAGTAAATGGTGTCTAATTTTATCTTTTCACTGCTTGTAAGCAACACTATAATGGTTTTTCCTACTATGTCTTTCTCCAACACATCCTCAGTTTGTTATATAAAATGCATATCAGCAGTGGTGCAAATTGACTGAAAAGCAGACTCAAAGAAATCACAAGGGTCTGTGCAGGTTCCTGGGCAGCAGAGAAGTATCTTACTTCAAGTGATGCAGTGCAGCATGCTGAGTTCATGTCACTTGCTGCAGGGTAGTAAGGGTTCATAAAATCAAGCCAGCTACATGGCTATAGATCTTCCATAATGTAACATTTATTTTCGTTTGCCATGGGCAATAGATTTTCTATTACTGAATGTGAACTAATGAACTGGCAGGCCAAGTCCAAGTTATCAACACCTATTGAATGTGTTTCCATGCTCTAGCAGACAGGACAGATCAGATGGCAGTGTTGTACCTGCCTCTGACACAGTAGGACTTTGGCACCAAGAATGCTCTTTGTGTTTGTGCTGCTCACTGATGCTGCATCTCTCCTTTTGAAGCACATTGTAAACCTTCCCACCATACAAATACTCTCAGCCCACACAGGGATAGCTTCTTAACAATCTCAGTGCAGTTACACAGCAATCCAGGAAATCAATTCTCGTTAGACAGATTTATGGACTGCCTTTACACAAGTAGAAGACTGGTCTGACCACCAAAGCCAATGGCCTGTGGGCACTCTACCACTCGACTTTACAGAGACCTTTGTGCTAAGATAAAGTGAGTCAAAAAGGACATAAAATCCCACCCTGCTGATCAGTCAGCACCTGCTACTCGAACCATTCAGCAGGGTCTCCCATGGTCATTAGAGACACTGCTGCTGGTCTAGTTCTAGCTAGGGGGAAAAGAGGGAGGTGTGTACATTGGGATATATTTTAGGGAACATGGAAGAAGGTGGGACAGGGGTATATGAAGGAACTACAGACTTTGTGGAGTAAAAGCAAGAGGAACGGAAAAGAACATGGAGTGGTTATGGCGATGTGGCACTGGTTATTGTTCATGTGCATGGAAACACATGTAATAAATTGCCATGGGTTCCACTTTTATATCATACTATGAAAGAGACCCCATTTTGCTTAAATTACATTTAATTAATGCTTTTGTTGGGTACATACAGGCTAATAAAAGTTAATGTTGAAAAATTAATTGGTTCAGGAATATAATTGCATTTATTAAGAGACATTATTAAGTAAAATTCAGATAGTGGCAGGTTTTATATTATGCTACTAACATATCTGAAGAAATCCAAAAGCAGGATTAGATAGATTTATCCCATTCAGTCCTGCTTGCAGTCTCAGATAGTAGCCATTACAGGTGGGGAGCGCTGCATGCCAGGACTGTTTGTCTGTCATAGCCTTAAAATATGAGAAGGAATGCTTTCTCAAGTTTCTGTATTTAACCATCTGAAATAGAACTAAAAAGCCTAATGGTCCTCATTTACTATATTGGGATTTGTTGGCCAAAAGCCTTTCAGCAACTAGTGCTCTACATCCTGCAGCTACTTTCAGTGTCCTTCATGGCACAAACTTCATCTCTACCTATTATGCATGAGCCAAGACAAAAAAAGGAATCCCCATTGTTCCAAATCTTGCATGTGAGCTGGCAAAGTGGTATGGCAGATTAAATTCAGCTACATGAAATGTGGAAAATGTGGCCCTTCCTGGTCTCCTCATAACTTTAATTGTAGAGTATAGGAGAGGAAAGCCCAGTAGGAGGAAAAAATAAACCATTTCTTCTTCAAGTTTCAAAACAGGCTCCTGTAGTACTGGTTCAGGGTCAGTTAATTCATCTAATTATAGTGATAGTCTTTCATGATTAACAATTGCACCACACAAATGAAAAGCCATATGTAATTTAAATCACATTATTCAGATGAGGACATTGGAGTCAGATGTCCTGTGATGAAGTGGGGCACCCTAATCATTACCAAGGTCTTGGACACATCCAATTTCTCGAGAGCATTGTATGCAGTTTCTATACTCCTTTCAGTATTTTGAGGATGTATTAAATGTCTCTGCAGCAGTTTAGCTGCTGAAATTTACTTTGAAGCATTATGCCAAAGGAATGTAGAAATCCACAGTGCTGTATTCTATTGCTATAGATCTCTATTTTTTAGTGCTTTGGGAGCCTACAGGAATTCAACACAAAAATGCTGAGACGGGTGTTCTCTTTCATGGATGTGTAGTTGTTTGTTGTATAATTTCACTATCAAAAACAATTTGTATATGCTGATTTCTTTTAGGTGATACAGGTGGTAAACAGGGTGAAGTTTGATCATTTTTTTATCCTTAGCTTTATTTTCCCCTGTTCCAGAGAAATTAAACATAATGGTCTTGACCTGTGTTTTCATTATGGGTTTGGTTGGGGTTTTATTTCAAACAGAGAGGATAATATTAGTGGAAAGCACTGGGGAAAATATTTTGGGGGCTTTTTGTTTGGGTTTTTTTGTGTATTTTGTTTCTTTTCCTTTTTGGGGGGTGGGTTGGTTTGTTTTGGGTTTTTTTGTTTTGTTCTGTTTTGGTTTGGTTTATTTTTTGGGTTTTCTTCTGGGGTTTTGTTTGGTTTTTTTTGGGGTTTTTTTGGTTTTTTTTTTTTTTTTGTTTGGTTTGCTTTATTTCAGAGGTTTTTTGTTTGGTTGGTTTGGTATTTTTAGTTTAGTTTTGTCTTTTACCCCAGGTTAGAAAGGCAAATACTTGGCTAGATTTACTTTTTTTTTTTTTTTTTGAGGCAAAATGCAGGCAGATTCTCTTTTTGACTCTCACACAGAGGTGAAATATGGTCAAGAACCACTAACACATACCTGACTCCCAGAAATGAATGTACCAGTTTTTGAAACAGCCACTGCATTTTTACCCAAAGTTATGAGAACACTCATGAAAAAACCTTGAAAAAAGGACATTGTTTTTTTCATTTGAAAATGTTTTATTTTCTATATGGAAGAAGAAAGCAGTTCACTTAGATAAAAAACACAGTATATAGGATTTAAAAATTCCATTTACAGTATTTTGTATGCCAATTATAAAACAAAAAAAAAACTTTTACCAAAATGCATGCCTATTAAAATATAGGTACATGATACTAAAAAATAAAACAGTCTTTCATTCACAAGCAGACAATTAATGTCTTCAGTTTTATGAAACACCATGAGATACTGTGCATGGGTTTTATGCTCTATTTAACAAAGAACATTGAGTTGTATTGTTCTTATAAAAACTAAAACAAAGCTCTTAAGAAATAAATTCTCCTTCTCTGTCCTTAATTTTTCTCCCTCACATGGTACCTTTCTGCTCATTTGATTGTGGGAAAGAAAAGCTATTTTCGATTGGAGTGGAAAATAAACAAATATGAAGGCACAATCTTACCTTCATTGTGGCCTCAAGGCCTATTCAATATTTGAATAAATGTTTCATTTTTTACCAAGACCCTAAAGTAGAGTTACTTGCAGTTGTTCTACTGAATATGACCCAAAAGTTCATTAGGGTCATTTTACCTTGCAGTCTTGTTGTATCCCCAAATTCTGAGTGCACCTATCCTGTTCAACAGCTTAAAAACATCCTAGAAAAAGATATTATCTTTTTTTTCAGGTTTCAGATGCATGATTCAAACACACCCAATTTGATTCTGAGTATGAATCAGCAGGAGAATTAGAGGGAATAATGAAATGCCACTATAACAATGAGACAAGGGGAAAAGTCAATCAAAATTGTACCTTTAATACCTATGAAATAAGGTATAAATATGAAATATAAAATTGATTTAGTTCTTAAATTACTGAGAGAAAAATGGCTGATTTTCAGTGTGATCATCATTCCAGATTTCCTGACATACATATTTGATAAACTTGCTAAATCTGAGAATCACCAACAATATCTTGAGGGTACCGCTAGACAAACAAAGTCTAGCTTCAAATTAGGGAAATGAAAGTATCATGGAGCTTGGAGGCATATTTAAAATTCATTTGATGAGCATTCCATGAAAATATTGAATCTAGAAAAAAAATGGGTGCAGAATCACTATGCATTTATTCAGATACACCTAAAAATAATAATAAAAAAGATCAAAGCTGTATATGCAATAACTTTTAATGCTATAAGAGGAATAAACTCTTCATTTCTCTGAAGTGTTTAGCTAGGTTGAAGCAGTGATGTTTATTTTTAAATAGCAAAGGAACAGAAACAAGCACATTTCTTTAAAATTCAGGGTTCACATTCAGTTAAGCCCCTTTTGAAATAATACCTTAAATCTGCTTGCAGGTGTGTTAATTAAATTGTTTAGTTTCAGATTTACTAGTGTTAAAATTTTGCTTCCTTTTAACTGTGAGAGTTTGGGTTTTGTATAGAAGAAACAACTCCTGTCCAAAAGTACTTGCAGTCAGTGGTTGCAAGGAAATGCTAATGACAGACAATTGTGATTTGTTGTATAAGCTTCAATCACTGCATAGCAATTACTCATCCACTAGCAAATATTTGACAAGCATCTCTCCATCGTGGCAGTATAAGAATGACTCTGCTGTTCCTGTGAAGAAGTGATTTCATCTTCATGATGGCTCAGTGATTCTTCATATTTCAACAACTTCTGAATTAAAATGCAATTGCAAGAAGAATAACACACACATATTTTTTGTTCAGCTGGCATACATAGAAACTCAGATTGTGACTCAAAAGTTTTCTTGGTTTTAGCATTTTCCTATTGGAATCCATCAATAATTATCATTCTAGCTTCATTCATTTATATCAGAACAGTTGATTTTTATGCAGATTGTACAGATCAAAATTAAATTGTTGTCTAGAGTGATTTGCTTCCCCTATCATTCTTTACTGCTGCTGAAGAACTGAGACAGTGAAAGTACTTCTATACTAATGAGGCTGACATTTAATCATGGCGTTGTAAACTAAGTTCAAAAAAAGCCATCATTCTTAATTTGAAGGACATACCTGACTAATATTGCTAGTATGAGCTGTGTAATACTGAGAAATATCAGTGGAGAAATATAGACATGGACCAAATAAATTAACAATTCTACTAATGGGTGATTTAAGGAAAATTCTTGTCTCGTTTCTTTAAAAATACTACATTGTTACTGAGAGTATTAGAAAGAAAACAAAAATAAGAATGTTGATTATTGCTATTATTGTAAGAGAAAGATACAATTCTGAGAGGAAATGAATATTTTATTTACTTAAGGAATAATTTTTGCAGTCACTTTGCTATATCATCTGGATTCATCAAATAAACTTTCAATTAAAATTATAGTTTATGATATTAAAAAAAAAGCTAGCTATATAACTATCAAATAAAAATTTGAGATTCACTGGAGCTGGTCTGAAGCAGAAATAAATCAAAGATAGAAATAGCCCCCTGAGTAGAATACATCAAGATACTTAGAGTGTTTGCTCTACGAGGATGATTACACACAGAATACTAGTAAGGATGGGGGGGGGGGGAGGGGGTGTTCTGTTATAAAGATAAATAATAAAAGCATTAAGAAATATTTGAAATTTTAAAAATTACTTGGAAAAATGCAAACTTTTGGTTTTGGTTTGGTTGGGTTTGGTTTGGAGTAAGACACACAACAAACACATATGAGTTGGAGTGAATTTTTCCTAAGGGACAAAAGAACACTTACTGCTCTGTTAAAAAAAAAAAAGTGGATGTTATATATTGCACTGAATTTACTTACAGTGATTGCCCTCTCCAGATAGGAACATCATTGATGTAAAATGAAATTGGGGATTTTGGGATGGGGGAAGCAATGAATGAAGCAAAAGGCTTTTTAAAGCTGAATTTGTAATCTCAGCCTGACTAGGAAGATAAATCAAGTAGAACTATTGAGCTTCATGCAGAATCATTTTCTCCTCTTCTGCCCATTACTTCTCCATCTAATCCAGTAAGCTATCTATAATTTGTACCTGTAAACTATCAGTTACTTTAAAAAATAAGCTATCCAAATATGATAGCTTCTGTGTCAGAAGTTTCAGCCTATTTCAGTAGTAAAATAATGCAAACTACATACTTTGTTCTCTGGAGGAACACCCATCTCCTGACTGTGCCAAACAATTAGAAGTAAAACAAAAAGGAAACATTAAATTTATATTAAAACTAAATTTCTATCCTGAATTCCTTCTACACCCAAAACCCAGGGACAATCCACAAGAGGAGATATTTTTTGATAGTTAAGAAATAATTGTATTTCTGCATTTCTTACCTGGACCTTATGCATGTCTGACACGTTCAGAGGATTGTTGCAAGAATTCTTAGGTAGGATTACATGCCTATGACATACATGTCTGCATCTGAGCTAATTCTGTTAAGTCCCTTCTTAGTCATCATAGAGAAGCACACACTACTTGAGTTCAGCTCACCTGCCTTGTAGGATCAGATATGATATTATTCCTTAATGATTACAAAAAAAAAAGTAAAAACATGCAGTTGGGTTTTTTTAGAACTTGGATTAGGAGAAAAGAAATGTAGAGCAAAAGATTTGAACAAATAAAACCTTGGACATAATACTGTTGCTAAAAGGCATGATCATTTCTGATAGTTTTACTTCTTTCAGTTGTCTTTTATTTTCACCAAAATAGCATTATGCCTGTGTCTAACAGATTTTACAGAGTGTTGTTTGAATAGTTTATGTGATAAATGATAGTCTTAGAAACACACAGGGCACAAAGGAAAATCAGATCAAACTACTTGCTTTGCTAGGATTTCCAGGTCTGGGAACTGAAATCAGTACCTGGTTCTTGATGCAGGAAATGAGCTGCACTGTGGAGTGATACTAAACAGATTGTTAAATTGCATATACAAGGCACAGCATAGATGTGTCACCTCGGGTTTGTCTGCATGAAGTTATATTAATTTTGCTGAAATTTTGCCTTTAACTAAGGTTCATCTTGTGCTGTCAAAGCCTAAGGCACAGTCTAGAAAGTGGGAGGAATTGCTTCTGTCGTTGGACCTGTGTGGGTGATATTGCTTTACACCTCCTACCTGGCAGCCTGCCAGATGCCTTTGTCTCAGCCAAGGGTGTGCATCTTTTTGGTCCCTCTAATGTTCCTGAGCAGAGGCTACCAGCTAGTGTTAGCTTCCCAGTTAGTAATGAAACGTCTCATTTTTGCATTGGGCAAAACTTATAAATTATTTATGACATGTTATTTATCACATATTTGAAATATTTCTTTATTTACTTAACTAATGTAAACACAGACAGATATAAATCTGTTAAGTGCAAGCCTATAATTCTACAGGCTGCCTGTGTCTCAACATTCTAAAATATTTACCCTCAGTTCAGGGTCCACTAAGCTTTCTAGTTGAGAAAAGGGAAAAGCAGACAGTGAAATTTGATCTGTTGGCTGGCAATAAACTTCTTTCTCTCAGTCCACTGACTGCTATCTGCTTCTCATGTGAGCACCAGCAGTACAGCTGTGAGCAGACTGAGGAGTATAAAGAATGATTACAGAGCTCTAGGAGTGGCAGTGAGGGAATTTGGAGCACAAGTTATTTTTTCCTCAGTCCTCCCAAAGAGAAAGGGTTTGAAAAGGCAAGTGAAATCTGTAGAATTAACAAAGGGTGACAGACCTGGAGCCACAACTAGGATTTTTCTACTTAGACCATTCCACTCTGAAAAATGTGGTGTACTGAGAGCTGATAGGGTCCATCTGTCAGAGAAGGAGAGGAACATCTTTGGTCATAGGCTTGCCAAGATGGTGAAGAAGGCTTTAAACTAAAGTGGCCAGGGAAGGAACAATCTGTCCTCCTCAATTTGTCCTGCTCCTAATACCTGGATGCCAGGGCCAGCAACTGATGCATAGAGGTTGCAGAGAGAGGTCACAGGTTAGCAGAGAAGCACCTGAAGAGCAGTACAAAGGAATTACAGCCACTAAGTCAGCTTCACTGGGGCCCCGAATTAAATGCCTCTATGCAAAGTGCATGGCAAAAACCAGAAATTAGAGATGTGGATGTCTGCAGGGCTTTAATCTTATTAATGTTGTGAAGACATGGTGAGATTGTCCCTATGGTTAGATTGTTAGAATGTAAGGATACAAGGAAGGATAGGCAACAGAGCCGAGGAGGTGGTGTTGCCTTCTGCGTCCGTGATCAGCTGGAGGGCAAGGAGCTCTACCTGTGGATAGAAAAGGAATCAGCCAAAAGTTGGATCAGGGTTAAAAGGAGAGCAGGGGCAGGATATTATAGTGGGGGTCTGCTACAGGAACACATGGTAAATAATGACCTGATTGGGGACAGCCAACATGGCTTCACTAGAGGCAAACAGCTCCTGAAAAATTTGGACACCCACTATGATGGGGTTACAGCATTGGTAGATAAGGGAAGTGCAACTGACATAATCTCCCTGGATTTGTGCAGAACTTTTAATATTGTTCAGCATGACATTCTTGTCTTTCAACTGTAGACACATGAATTTGATGGATGGCCTCTACATAGAATAGTTTGTTGAGTTTTGGGGTCTCAGACATAGGAAGGACATTAGCCTGTTGAAGTAAGTCTGGAGGAAGCCACAAAGATGATCAGAGGACTGGAGCACCTCTTGTATGAAGATAGGCTGAGAAAGCTGTGGTTACTCTGGAGAAAAGAAGGCTCTGGGGTGACCTCACTGCAGCCTTCCAGCACCTAAAAGGGCCTACAAGAGAGCAGGGAAGGGACTTTTGACAAGGGTGTGTAGTAATTGGCAAGGGGAAATGGCTTTAAGTGGAAAAAGGGGGGGGGGTTTATATTAGAAATTTTTAGAAAATGTGCTTCACTGAGTGTGTTGAGGCACTGGAACAGGTTACCCAGAGAAGTTATGGATCTCCCATCCCTGGAACTGTTCAAGGCCAGGCTGGATGGGGCTTTGACCAACCTGGTTTAGTGGAAGGTGTCCCTATCCATGACAGGACAGCTGGAACTAGCTAATTTATAAGGTCCTATGCTTCTATGACTCTTTAAAGAGAATTGTGATAGGTTAAAACCAAAAAGTATCCAAACATTTTTCACTGAAGGCTTACCTTCAAAAGAACTAAGCTTTGATTCGATCAAGTGATTATCTTTTGCTCATTGAAATATTCCAAGCTGAGCAAGTGCTAGTAGAGCCTGTGTTCTTGTTTATATAATGTTCTTTTCTCTTTGTCATGCAGAAGATTTTCTGTGCTTGTGAACATGACTGACATTACTTACAATATAGGATGTGAAGAAACTGAGAACAGAATTCTGCAGTTTCTGGAAACAAAAAAAAATTATTGAAGGAGCCCACTGGAAATTTTTCAGTGGGAAATTGAGTTCTGATCTGCTTTCCAGAGCTCCAGAGCTCTGAAGTTGATGATCAGGGTGATGGCCTCCAGGGGTGCCTTGGACTGAGTCTGGCCTCCTACTACTCACTCTGAAATCGATGATGGTGCTTGATGGCTCTAGAGCTTTGGTGTCTTGGAGAGAGGAATCCTTCAATTTCAGCATTGTACTTTTTTATCCTTCTTTTCTCCACAGCCAGTATAGATACAAGAATACTTGTACAACAGCAGAAATCCCTTCCCTCCAAAAAAAAAAAAAAAAAAAAAAGAAATTAACATGTTCTGTTGATGGCAAATGTTAAAAAGATAGGAAATTGCTTCTCCAAATAAGGCAGCACATGCAATTTCTAATTTTGATTGAATTATGAATATCTGTGTATTCATTTATAAGACCAAAAACAAGAGAAAAATAGAAGCAAATAAAAAGGATAATTTTTAGACATCAATTTCTGGGTGGAGTAGTTTGGGATTTTATATATAAAGCCTGATTTTACCTTTTGTGGCAGCAAAAGAATTTGCAAGTAACCTAGAAATAATTTAACACATAGTCTAACAAGAACTGAGACAGATACAGAAAAATAATCATTTCAAATAATAAATCTCTAACATTTCAGAGTAAGAATGAAGTTTGCAAGTCTCTGAGGTTACTTTTGATTGGTAATGTCATCAAGCCCAAGCTTGCCAGTTCTTTCAGATAATTATAACATTCTACAGTTCTCAATTTAAAAGACCAATTTCTGATTGCATATGACAGTTCTTCTTATCCCTGAAAAAAATTCTGCCTGGTAAATGCTTTCATTCAGTACTAAATCAGATGAAAGATCCCCAGTCTTCTTGTGCCTGCAACTCTATGCTCGATGAAAATCACCTTTGTTATTCTGGAATGCTTCGTTTTACTAAAAAATGTCTTTACACTTTACTATTTCAGACCCAGGACTCTAAATCTGGGAGTTGAGGTTCTTGCTTTACTAAAACTGCTTAATATATGGCTTTTTCTCTTTGCTCTGCATATAAGAGGAACATGTAACCTCCTTTCAATAACTGCCAATTGCAGATGTTAACATCCAGATTCTTATATAAAAAGACTGTAATTGCCTTTATTACAATATTATAGAAAGTTCTTCTAAGTCAGTAAACATAAAACCAGCTCTCATTCACTGGAACTGAATAAATATTAAAATTATTTTTATTCATATTTTTATTTGTTAAAAGCAAAAGGGTTCAAGAGGACACTGAGATTCTGCCTGAGGATGTTTAGATTAACAGTACAAGCAGTGTAACAAACATATTCAATTATGAGGCTAGATTAACTCTCCTTGACAAGGGAAAATTAGTAGAAGGCCCAAAAGAAACCATGATGAGCAATCCAAACTAGGTATATTTTCAAGCAGATCCTGCTTGCATATAAAGAGGAACAAAAACCTAAAACATCAGTTTTCTGTGGTCATAAATGAACCTGCATTTGGAAACCAAACTGAATAAAACAAGTTCCCAAGAATTCAAAAATATCTGTAACCATTTTTAACAGAAAGGTTAAACAACCACTAAAAATTCTACTATAAATATACCATGACTCAAAAAAAGCATTTTCAATCCTTTGTAAGAATCTACCCAACTTGCTCTATCAGCCATTGGGTCTGGTTATACTAAGCTATAAATCAGGGGTGATTAATTAACTACTTAATTACAATGTGATAAACTACACAGATTTTGGGGTGAATTTTGCTGAATGGGTATTAATGTCATGTTTTAAAGTCCATTCATCATTCTGGACCTTTGTTTCTGAACTACCTCCAATTTTTTTCATTACTCTTTTTAAACCAGTTGCAAAATGTTCTTAGTACCACTAAAAATAAATGGAAAAAATAACTGGTCCACGCCTCATTAATATTTCCTTTGTTCAGGTATTTTTACTTGTCCAAGGACTGTAACAGTCTTTTTTGGTAATGGTACCCCTCTAGAATCTATATTCCAATGATCACATTCATGACTATCCGTTACATATAATTAAAGTTAGAATCTGAAAGGCAAACTTATACAAATATGAACTAGAAAAAAAGGCCATATATATAAATATATTTAAATATAAAATATATATTTATTTTTTATTTTACTGATTAGTTATATCCTTAATGTGAGAAGACTTATGAATATTATGTTGACCTAATAATTTTTTGTTACAACATTGAAAGCAAAAAGAAAAAGCAATATCAAAGCTGAGCAAGCTATGTTGTCTGACATAAATTATATTAAACTTTTTCAGAATCATGAACTAAGAACATTATCAACATGGATTAGAAAGTATTACCTCTTCCTTTGAAAATTTGATTTGATAAATTATGCTTAGGTTATATTTCTAAAATAGTGTATGCCAACATTAAAACTGGCAGTAAGTAAATGTTAAATCCATTCAACGTTTACTCCAGTAAGACAAAACAAGGCTGGCAAAGACTTTTTATGAAGGGAACACTCAATTTCATCTTAAACAATGTTAGCAGTATTTAGTAAATATCTTGGATGGAAACCCAGGATGAACAATAGAAAAAGAGAGAAATTCAATAACAAAATCATACAGCTGGAGACAAAATAATTAGGAGAAAAAAATCCAAACATACTCTGAACATATGTTGATTTTGTTTGTAGCATAGCATTTAATCAGAAGGGAACTCTATGCCATATTGGAAACTAGTGAGGATATCTTGTTTAATTGACATTTTTTCACAAAGATGCCCAAAGAAGTTTATGTTTTGAGTATGTTCTTGCTGTTGTTACTTATGATCCTATTTCAGATTTTTGGTATCGTATTTTTGAGACCAAATACTGCAGAAACAAGGACAAATTAAATTCTGTGAAGAGGAATCCCCTGGCTCTTTTGCAACTCAAAAGTTCAGAATTTCCTGATGAGAAGATCATTGAATAAAAAGATGTTTATGCAGCATCAAGATGATACACAAAAGTAAGGGAAAAAAGGAGAAAATTCCAGAGTGCATCCTGTCTTCCTTCTTATTATTCAGGTACCTAACACTCAGACACTTCTCTTGGTTGGAACAGCGACAGTGACTTCAGTCAGCCTTCCAGGTCTCTCCCTGGAGACGACAGGAAGGAAGGAATGTTTTGGCATCCTTACACATTTGTTTATAACTCACACTTCATTCCAATCCTGTTCATGTGCTTGCTTCAAGTATGATGGATTCTGGTAGTAACTGTGAGTGGAAAGGGCTTTAGAAATCACTCCTTCGTTAGTATTCAGACTTCAGGTGGTGGAGAATATAAAGTATCCTGTGCAATCTTATTCCTATATAAATTTACCTTCTCTTCATTGATTTTAAGATTCATGTGTGCAATAGATTTGAAAGTCCTTTAATACTCAATATCAACAATCTTGAATATTGCACAAAATCATGAATATTTTCATGTTTAAGTCTATAGCTAAGACTGACTAAAAAATGAAGGGTTTAAAAAGTATATCAAGGTTTAAGGTTTGTTTTCATTCAAATACAGAAACCAGATTCTTCAATTGCCAATAAAATGAATTTTTTTATGAGTATCCATATCACCCATTAAAATTACTATTTTGTAGATTCTTTATTGTCAGGAAAAATGAATGACACATATAGAGGAGTATCCAAAGAATAATTTGTAATACTCCAGTCCTATCACCTTTTTTTTTAAACTTCAATGGATTGTAAAAGGGACTCAGCCATTTTTGAAGTACAATAGGTTCCTACATACAAGTGACACAAATATTCTTCCTTCTTATTGCTTTTATTTTGTTAATTATGGACTTAAGTTCTCATAGGCAGATAAAAACCTCCTGAAGTTCCTAACTGATACTGGAGTCCAATAGATCATGTATATGGCTTTCTGCAAGCCTTGACCATATGTCACCTTCCACTGTAGATTTTAAAGGGATTTGAAAAGGATTGCAATATATTTAATTTTTAATTCTTAACTGCACTAGCTGTTATAAAACCAGGATTCCAAGCACACACAGTTCCCTGGAAGCTGCATAGTTTCAGAATTTACAGGCTCAAGAAAAATATATCTAGGAATAAGAGTGGGTTTCTTGGAAATGAATGACCTGACAGAGATGCTAAGAAAGTAAGGTTCAATAAATATTTTATGAAAAGAGATCCTTGATTTTAATGTCTTCAATATATTGATCTCAAATTTTTAGCCAAGTTTTTTTAGAATAGCTTTAAGTCCTTTGCATAGATTACTTGGATAGCACCAACAGAACATTTTCTGAAGAAGCAAAAATTTCCCAGAAAATGTGCTGTTGAAAGGGTTTTTGTATCCTAACAGAAAGATGTCCAGCTGACTAATGAACAGGAACTCCATGAAATCAATGTACTTGTGCTGGTTTTGGGTAAGCAAGGAATTTGTATAATAAGTTTCAAATAGAACTCCTCTAAGAAATTTTCAAATGTTGTGTTGCTATAAAATTTCTTCTGCTTTGTAAGGATTCTTATGCAGAGAATGATGAAGGAGTGAAGGTAGGTGTGCTGTCACATTAGCATTCTGTTCATAAAAACAGTGGTAGACTGTTAAATGCTAACGTGTACTGTAGAAGATCCTAAGAAAGATTCAACATTAAATCAATTTATGTCAATAACATATAGCTTCTGACTGCTGCTAAATTCTCTTCTTGATACTGACCACCACTGCATGTGAACTTTGCACAGATTTGAACTTGGAGATCAGCCCCAGAAAAGTATAACCTCTTTTTATTTGTTTTTTGCCTGGTTTATTTTATAGTCACTGCTGTCTCAACAGCTTAGATCTTGGCAGCTGTCTTCATGAAGAGATGAGATGGTTTATGTTAGTGATGACATGAGTGTTTAACCAGAGAGAAAGTGAGAGACAGAGGAAAGCCCTGGCAGATTTACAATGTTGCTGTTGTAGGGGTTTTTGAAGTATGGAGGTGGTTGTTTTTTGGAGTGTTTTTTGTGTGTTTGTTTGTTTGGCTTTTGTTGTTGTTGCGTTGGGATTTTTTTTGAGTCTTGTAGTAGACTGTGAGTAGGTGGGAAGAACTGTGGAACCAATTTTCTTTAAGAAAGTGTAGACTGGGATTTAGATATGATTTTCCTGACATCCAAATAAACTGTTCTGGTAGGATAAATAGAAAAGAAATCTGATGACTCACTCAGTTCATAAGATTTTGAGGAAGAATAGTCAAGAACTTCCTTCTTTGTGTGACTTTTCCTTTTCCACTTCACACATTAAAATTAGAATAATCATGCCCTACCTGCCTTCCAGGAGGAAACCCAAAGATATATCCATTACAATGTCAGTCAGAAATAGAACAAAGTAACTGTGAAAATCTGCAGGCTTTATTCCAGTATTTTCTCAGTTGGCCATTGTTTCCTGACACTATACAGTTAAAGGATTCTTTTAAAGATAACACATAAAAAGGGAGCATAACCACATTAGATTTGTCATTATTCCCAGCACTGTAAAATTTTGGAAGATTTTATGTACAAATTTCAGAGAATGTACAGAAAGTTGGTTGGGTGGGAAGATAACTAGGAGAAATGGAATTGATGTTATTGTTGTAGAGACCAATGGAATAATGAGGAGTCTCTAATGCAAACCAGAGTAGTCAATACCTCTGTCACAGCCTCCTACTGAACCAGTTTAATAAGGCCTCTACAAACAGAGCTACACAGCAGATACTACAGAATTGGAGGTGGTTGCTTTTTTGAATTCTTGAAAAAGTCTTGAGTTGTTTCTAGCAGTTTATGATGCCATGATGACAAGAACATTTCAAATAGCAGGATAAATTGAGAAAGAATGAAAGTGTGAGTCTGAACCAACTGATATTTTTGTACTGAATTAACTTGAAATATCTTTTTGTGTTGATTTTACTCATACTACTGAAAATTAAAACTGAAAATTGACTTCTGTGTTCTGATTCCTGAGAGTGCTTATGTGGATCTCCAAATCAGAACTTATTCTGATAAATAATGCTAGATTCAAAAAACCTTGATCTATAAATCTTGACTTTTTTCCTACAATATTACGATGTCTGCATACATATTTGTTGTCCTTAGACAACATCCAGTCTCATAACAATCCATCACATAAATTTTACAGCTAACAGGTTCAAAAGCAGAGTGCCAGTTAGATTTTATTAGCTGCAGATGGAAGGGTATGATGAATCATTCACAGGTATCAAACTGTTGTAAAGATCACATGCTATTATTTCAGCAATCTAGTTATAATGCATTGACCCTTAATATGCTAGACTTAAACAAATAATTGCTTTTATGAATGATTATTTAGTAGGTTGTTTATAAGATTATTTTCAATTGTGACAGCTTGAGGAAACAATGAAATGTTGCTGCATAATCTGTTCTCTGCCTCACAGGTATTTCCTGGTAGAAATGATCATGAGAAATGTGAAGTTTTTGAAATTATGTTATATGCAGGAAGCAGGAAGGCCCTTTAATTATGCCCTTAAGTACAGAATATTTGCTTAATTGCTTAGTAGCCCTTGTATCCTGAAAATTTAATTAAGTGATGATTAACTATTCATTATAATATTTTCCTGTTATTATTCAGTACAAGCTGCACATTAACTTTTAAAGTCTTTATCATGTTAGGAATTAAGCAACCCCAATTCTCATCAACTGCACAGACTGACTGTGATACTACAATAACTTATCTACTTCCCTTGTTCAATTAATAATACCTGATTCATCAGGCAAATCAGAATTGCCCATGGAAAAAGTCTGGCATTTTAAGCAGTGGCAGCTAATCCTGTTTCCTGCATCAGGCCTCTGTTCTGCTAGGCAACGTGCTCGGTTTCCCTGGCCCAACAAATTCAGTCTGGAAAGCTGTGATGTGATACAAGCTGCTCAAGATGGGGCTACACAAGAGAATATGTGGAGTTTAGAGCCCCTCAACCTCCATTGGAATGCGAATGTCTAAGCTCAAAAACCAGAGGAAAAGGTGTCTTTCTTTTTATACAATGAATTGTTGGGCTTCCACTAATTGGGACATTGGAATCCCAGCTAGTTACTCTCCTGTCTCCTGAAGAAATCCCAACTGACTTCTCACTTCTCTGGAGAAATGTGGGCCGTGAGGAATGTGCCATTGTGAGGGAAGCCCTCCACATCTCCCTTTGAATCTGTGCTGCTCACTACTGTGAACTCCAGGAAGAACTCAAGGGCAGTGGCCAGTAGACCTTTGCCTGGCACGAGGAGATGAGCTGTGCAGATCTGAGATACGAAGAGATTGTGACATTATTCCATCTTTGTAGCAAATGTTAGCATAGTGGGTTCCTTGCTTTTCTTGTTCCCACTAGTTAAACTTCGGATCTTGTTTCAGACGCCGCTCTTGCTTTCTACCCTGAGTCATAATTGCCTTTTGGGGCATTGAAAGATTTCCCCTCTTTGAATAATTTTTAAATGTAGCAGAGGTGAGGTACGTTCTGCCCCATGCACTGTGTAAAGCATTACTCTGTTTAGCTGATTTTCAGGAATGAGAGGAAGAAAGAGAAATTAGAGCATAGGTGTGCTTGGCTACTTAGCTGCTGCTTTACTTTCAGTGGTGGTGGTATGTGTCAGCTGCTTCTAGAACTAATCAACTGAATTTCTGGCAGTCAAAATATTGGAAAAATATTGAGGAGTCTATAAGGGTGGTCAGTAATAAAACACACATTTTCAGTCATCCTTTAAATATTTTTTGTACTATATCTAGACTCTATCTCTACCCATATTTTCAAGTTATTGGGTACTCCTGAAACTTTCTGGTATTAAAAAATTTCTGAAGATATTACTTTGCAATTTAGAGCTACTACAGTATCATATTCTGTATATAACAATTGGCATACATGTGGAACCCAGAAATGCCTTAATCGTGGTGCTAAACTTGTGTGTGTGATAAGCAAGTGAAATTAGGACTGAGAAGGAAATGGGGTAAAACCCTACAAAGGGGAAGCAGTGGAAACCAGTTCATTCAGAAGATCTGCCATGAACTGATTTTCTTTTCAGAAATTTTGGTTCTGAAAGTTCTACAAAAGTTCTCATTTTTCATTCCTATTTTTATCTGTATATTATTAACAGTATACCACATGAAGCCACAGGGTGCCTGATCCAAAATTACTGGAAGGCTTCTTTGGGGAAATTTTATATATGTCTCTTAAAATAATTTTGAATTATGACTTTATTAGATAGAATTAGCACATTAGAAATATATAATATATATTTTATATTTTATACACTTAATATAAGTATATTTTATATACTTATATATAATTTTATGATTGCATCAATCACAGAGATTGATGCATTTATGGTAGACTATGCATATTTCTAGCTGGTACATTAAGTATACTCGGATATTTTTTATTTAATCTTTAAATCTGAATATTTATATTTTAATAATTAAAACCGTGAAATGTTAGTATTTGAAAGTACCTTAAAATTTAATCAAATTAATATCATAAGCATATTCTGACAGAGGGAAAAGTAGATACATTTCCCACTTTTGGATCTGCCTCCAGTCAGGACTGCCTAAGGGCAAATCTACATTCATCCTTGTTTCTGCATTTTGCTGTAACATTTTCTTATAAAGAAGAGCATCATTATGAGCTTGGGTTTGATTAATACTATATAAAAAGGCCCATAATGTTTTAAGCTCAGCAGTGGGTTTTAGTCTGAGTACTTAACAGTGATGAGACTTATGTGAGAGAAAACTTATAACTTGTTTTTCTAGCAGGGCCTTTTTTTCAGAGGTGACCAGTCAAGCATACTGTTAGATTTTTTTTCTTTTTAGTGTATGCTTTTTTAGACTTCTACAGTCCACAATTTTTCTTCATAAATATTTTAAGTGTCTCCTTTGTCTTTAAGTGATTGGGACACAATTCTCTAGACACTTACTAGTCATTTGATGATGATGTTAATCTCTGTACCAGCAGCTAAAACACTGATGGTTTAAATCACAAGATGAGGCAAATTCAGTGTGCACTTGGCCAGAGGAAATCCTCCTACCAAAATTGCTATCCCTATTACTAAAATTACAGGGCTAAGCTCACTGAAACGTAATTTGCCAGAGCTCATGTGTATTTTCAAGTGATGTCAAAGTATGGAAATATTTCTAAGGAACTTTACAACAGAAAAATTTCTTGAAGTGCTGCCTAAATTCAGGTCTGGTAGTGGTTAAACCTGTCATGAGCTCTAAATGATTGCTCCTCTGTTCTACAAAGTTGAATAGAAGGCTGTACTAAACAAGGTTTTGCTTTGTGTGGGTGTTTGTGTGGGTATGTACCATGCAAAGAAAAACTAATAGGAACCTATTACCAGTTTTTTTTATGCTCTAGCCAAAGTGATATCAACATGTCTAATTACTTTTTATTAGTTTGTGGTCTCTAGGATGCTGAAATGCATTATTTTCAATGCTTTTAGGAGTGCAACCAGGCACAACACAATTGGTGAAGTTTTATTCATATGGATGGCAGTTATCCATAAGCCTCTACATAACAATGCTACTAACATTACAGCTGAACATTTGGTTACCTCTTGTAGAAAACATGATGTTTATTTTACCATACCAAGGTTAAGAGTTGCCTAAAGAGGAAATATTCTGATATGAACTGAAGCATAATTTGCATTTTTTTATTCATCAGAAAATTATTTTGTGAGAAAATAATCAAAACTGAAAATACTTGTATATACTTTCATTGTTTGCCTATAAAAACTCCAAGGTTGCGTGTAGTTTTCCTTTCTAAAATGGTTTAGCTGGGATTGACCCTTGTAACTCCCAGCCTGCTGACTTGTGCTCCTGGATGGGAATATGCTTTCCATAGTGTCAGGAATCCTAAACTGGAACAGCTTGAGACTGATTTTATGTCTCTTGGGGGAAAAAAAAACAGAAGAAAACCAAGAAAAGCTATAGCCTGGTCTTTCAGTCCTTGTTTAAAAAAACCCAAAAAACCAGATAGTGGCTGTTTTTTTGATAAATCTGAAGTAATAACACTCTAATGTTTTATCCTAGGAATGGATTACTTTGTATTTGATTTCCTCCCACTTTGAAGGATCTATCCTCCATCACCTTTGTTATTTAGATATTTTCTTGTCAGAGCTCTTTCTTGCCTCCTAAGCTTTGAAAGAGATCAGATACTCCTGAACTCAAAGCTGTTTTCTAGTTTCAGTCAGAAAATTGGGCAGACTTCTGACTTTTTAAATTTGTTCTTCAGTTATTGGAAAACATTTTTTCAGAAGGTTAATGGTCCTCTATATGCCTATGAGAGATTTGTACGTGTGTAGGAAAGGAGGTTAATGTCATGAGTGAAAAGTAATTTAAAATTGTTTTAATTAGTCTACGTTTTTGTATCTCAGAGAAATTAAAAGCCAGAATAAACTGGCCTGAGCAGTTCTAGGACTATAGTCTCTCAGGCATGTATCATTGTGGTTCAGGTTTTCAGGCAAATAGTGTATATCTCAAAGCCAGTTTTAGTACAGAAAGTGTTTTCTTAAAATACTTGTTGTGCCCTTCAGCTACTGAGATGTAACAGGACCACATTTTAAAGTTTTCTCTATTAGCAGAGTAAAATGTGTTGATTACATAAAGTTTAATTTGGAAGAGGATAATTTTTTTTTAATTAATTATTAGGTAGCTGAATTTTAGGCCGCTAACAAGTTGAACGTTTAACAAAATGTTTTTGTTTCCACAAGAGACTCCTGACCTACCAGAAGCAAAGAAGCCCACCTTAAATAAACCAAAAAAAGTCAGAGATATATTATCAGTCCTTCTCCTTTTTATAGCTCTGTCTATGGAATATTTACAGAAATAAATCCAAAGGAAGCTTTCATGTGCTTACTGTATTTTGTCTTGTTATGATTCTAATGCACATATTTTTGATAATACATTATTTTCATTTTATATCCTAAAAGTTTCATGTTCTAAAGTCTATTTACTTACATAATCAGCATGGAAGTGCTTCTCAAAAAAAAGCGCTAAGCAAAAGAAGTGATATGGTTTCCAAGATTTGAGGGAGTAGGGATTTAATTTTTAATTTTGTGTTATTACCAAAACAAATTTATTTAAAGGGTAGGAAGGATAAGCATCACTTATTTAGGGTTTTTTGGTCTGTACTTTTTTACTTTCAGAAATACAGCAAAAAGAGTTTACACTACTACATTATTTCAAGAGTGACAGCTGAAAAAAGAATTACTACTGAGAAACCACTTCAAGTTAAAATACTGTTTAGTAGGGATTCTAGTGTTTGAATATTTCAGTCTAATAGAAGGAACTAAATCATGAAATTAATTCATTTATACATCGAAAGAATGTTTTGTTTACAATGTCTTCTTGATCACACCGATATTGAAATGCAGTTGTACAGTGCAAAAATCTTCACATACTAATTATGCTTATCAAGATTTAAGGAGGCTAATTTAATCAGATGGAAATGGGTGTGTCAGACTAGGTTTGAAGTAACTAATAGAACATGTTATTGACAGCTTTCCAAATGCTGCTTTAGAAAGGCAAAGGAAAAGCATTGCTTGACCTTGATGACTGCTTGCATTGTCAAGGTGCTACTTTGGAGTACAGCCACTGGGGGCCCACAGGTTAGGAACTGCAAACAGCTGCAAAAGCAGCTACAAAAATGAGGCCATTACTGAGAGGGTGGGTTTAGTTATGGAAAGGGATTTTTTAGGTGAAACATTTAGGTGAGCAAAGATATTAATAATATTAATATCCTATTTTCTGTAGTTAGGAATGCTGCCTAAGGAAAATGTGTGATTATGGTTTTTGATTATGGCTTTCCTCCTTTAATGTTGACTCAGTTTCCCTAGGGAAGGTTTCTGCTGCTCTGAGCTGCTCAGCCCAGCGTAACATCGCCGCATCTTAACAATACACACAGCTTCACAAGCAAATCAATGAAAACCAGCTTACAGTGTGGGGCTTATGGAAAAGAAATACATTTTCCTGACTCAAGAATGCATTTTATAATAGTTGCTTTTGAGCTGGATGAGGATATGTCTTCAGAGCAATCTTGGGTTTAAGCACAGGGGCGTGCATTGTCCAAAGGATACTATCAGAAGAGCTCAAAGAGAAAAAAAAGCCTGAAATTTAAAAGCCTGTGTGAGATTCAATGAAAAATAATTTACCTCAAAGATAATTAAGACATTATTAAATATTAATAAGCAATAAATTGATAATTGTATCAGTTTGTGTTTAGATCATTGCTAATGATTTAAGTGAGGCTCGTCTCCTCAGTATGCACTGAATTTCTGTGTAAAGGCTGATGTGTTCTGGGAATGACTTAGCTGGGAAAAGTTGTTCCTTGCAGCAGCTTTCCAGCTTTCAGAGCCCCTCTAGATTATCTCACTGTATTGACTGCTAGCACAGCTCAGAGTTTAGTGTGACAGCTCCTAAAGTGTTGCAAATCACATTCTGGTGAATTAAGGAAAACTGAAATTGAGGGTTTATTTAGGTTAGAAAGTAAACAAATTGGCTTAAGAGTCACTGTAAATCGTTTAAGAGCCACTGAGCAATCCCTATGTGAAAGACATGGCTTTCAGAAATCACCTAGAACAAAGTAAGTTGAAAGTGGGAGACACTGCAATTACTGTAGCAAAACTTTACTTACCTGTGATTTTCTCTATAGCTTTTCCCTATAGAAATGCATTAATATAATTACATGTGCTCAGTATTCCTGGGATTTTGTAATTCAATTTTTAAAAGAGACTAGAAACCCCAAGCTTACACGTGTTTTATGATGGACAAAAATCTCAGTGAGACCACTATATTTATTGTCTTCCTTTTTATTTTGGCTTGTTCAAAACTAAAAAGCAAAAAACTGGAATATCTCTGATAGAGCTAAATGATAAGATAAATTTGGGACTTTTGGACATCATTCCTTTAATAAAATTACTACCCTGTCTCCTAGCTAAATTATGTTATATATTAAAAAAAAAAACCCAAAACCAAGAAAAACAAAACCAAGCAAAGAAAGATGAAAGCATAGCTTCTTCTGAACCCAGATCGAAGAGCTTTTAAAAATGCAAAATAATTTGTCATTCGCAGAATTCACAGCTTAGGGTTAAGTTGCTGGGTCAAAATGGCATTCACTCAAAACCATTTTATTTTGGCTTTTGGAATTTTAAAATTATTTTTCTATTTAATTTAATCTTTGTTTCCAAATGAAATGTTTGCTTGGATGAAAGAACTGATTTTTTCAGCCAAATTTATTTGCAAATTTGGCACAAAATCAGGATTTTTTAAAATGTCCTGAAATATAGCATTTTTACACTATTTTTCAAGGGCAAGTTATTTACTTGGATGTAATGATTAATCCTGCACTTCTGTACTGAAAATTAAGGATATTTCTACTTGTAGAATTAAATATAATATCTTTATTGTTTCACTAGCTAGTAATGTAGTTCTGCATCAAGGTCACAGGAAGATTATGCATCCTAATACTTTAAATGTGCAAGGATTTAATGGCCTGAAGAATTTAGTCTTGAAGACTGCTTTTATTTATGTGTAAATTCAAGATCACCTAAGTACGAAGCCTGCTGTAAATAGAATCTTTACAGCTTGAAAAATCTTTTAAAGTGTGCTGTAGAAATACCTCTTATTTCAATAGCTACAAGTTGTCTAAACTCATAATTGGAAAAGATTTTGCTTTTTCTTTCACATAAAGAAAAGCCACAAAGCTGTTTTAACTCACTTTTTGAAGAAAAGAATGGTGAGGTTTTGATATACTTTAATAAATGCAAAATGCTGTTAAATTGTGAATATCAGAAAATGCTGGTTGAATATTGTGTAGAAAAAAAAAATGAAAGCAAAGGCAATTTCATTCATCATCATAATCTCATGCTTCTGGGAATAAAGAGATCAAGATATCTTGGATCAGGAGATAATATTTGCCTCTTCATCTAGATTACACAGTGGGGGGACACACTGAAAAAATCCTAAATAGAATTACTGTGAATATCATGTTGCTACCAGTTAAGAAGGATGCCTGATTACAGTACAGAGCAAGAGGTGTCCAGCCCCTGTGTATGTGATTCCAGTGGCTCCCACAGAGAATTCAAAGGTGAGACAAGCTTAGTTAGGTTCAAAAGAACTCACTGGTGGCTATACCACTCACTGTATATTCATATTTCCCCTTCAGATTTTGGAGACTACTCATGTTTTTAAATGGAAACATATATCTGACAGCAGGACCTCAGAGACTTTGCATAGTGCAGGAGCAGAGCTCTGACACAGGAACATGGAATTCAAGTCAGCTCCTCTAGTGTCAGCAGCACTAAACTCCTGGAAAAGAGCTGCCAGAGCTTTACAGCCTTTGTCATCATCACCAGTCTAACACACACTAATGGATCTGGGTCAGGGAACAGACTGCATGCTGCCTTGAAAAGCTTTGGGTTTTTTTCAAATATCTGTCAAAAGATTGATGTCTAGGAATATTCTGTAGAAGCTGTACAGTACTGCTGCACATAGTAGAGTGTCTCTGGAGGCTGCTAAAAGAGCTCATTATGACCCCTGCTATACAGAGCCATTTCAAAAGCTTGATCAATCTCTCAAAGCATGCCAAAATAGCTTGAAGTTGTTCTTTATTCAACTGTCCTAGAAATCTAAGTCAAAATATATTGATAAAACTGAACTGTTAAACAGAAATACTTTGCTTTATTTGGGAAAATGAGTCAGGTGGAGAATGTTACCTCCAGTAATGTCGGCAGCAGTAAGACCAGAAAGAATATCTGTATGATTGAGTATATAAATGCTTCTTTGAAGTTCACTGCATATTTATGCATTTTCTTGCTTGTTTCTTGTCTGTTAATGAGATCCTGCATGAACTCTATGAATTATTGCTGGAATGGAATGACTAGGTGAAAACAATCTGAGAAGCTGCAAAATAGCTATCAGACCACTCTTATAAGTTAATATCTTTGCCTTATCCACGAAACTGTAGTGATCATGCAGATTGTTGTGAATTAATGAATTTATAAAGCTTCCTTTCTACATAGCAGCTGCAAAAAAAAAAAAAATTAAGAGCAAGGAAGGTATCTTTATGGAAATATTAAGGTTTTATTTTTTTCTTTTTTATTACCAAAATTTCAGACCAGTTCTGCCCAATTTTTGGGCTCAGCACTGTCCTGTACAATGAAGCAGAAAGCAGGAATGTCCAATGGAGAATGAAAAACAAAAGAAAGAGTAATTGCTTTCTAAGATCTTTCCTGGCTTACATGGAGTAAAGTCCTGACCTTCAAGCAAAGCCTGAGACTCAACTGAGTGAAAAAAGTAACAGTGGATTTCAGGAACAGTCAAAAATGGATTGTCCATTAGCTATAACTTTTAAGGCTCTACTGCATCCAACTTGAAGGAAAATTGTTAATAATGAAAAAGAAAAAAAAAATAATCAGGGGGTGTTTTTTGTCAGTTTTAGTCCTAATTGTAACAACCTCTATCTTGAAAGTGATGCTCTGCATGATTGGTTCCATTATGTCTAGTACTGAGAGTCTGAATACTTTCATCTGCATAATGCTGTGATGGAGTATAATTAGAAAAATGCTATTTTGAGTCTGAAGAATCTTTCTGTTGCCCTACCCATTTCAAAACTATTGTCTTATTAAGGAGCTGAAAATTCTATTGTGTCATCAGCAGTTCAACTTTTGTTATATTTGACCAAGCGAGCTAAAACATAGTGAAATAAAGTAGCATATTGAAACACTTTCCTGAACATTCTTTTAATGCAGTCATCCCAGAGGGTGTAGCCTCCTAAACTGTTCAGAGAGAGCATTTGCAGTTATAAAATCATTGTGGCTCAAGTCCTTACTCTATGAGAACATCTTCAAGGACCTTACAAGAATATTTTTGGACCTTACAAGAATATTTTTTCACTGGCATTAACTGCTCTGTAGTTGCTATTAGCTATTATTTAACTATTTCATGAGTCCAGTCCTGGTTATGTGATCTTGCTGTGGTGAACAAGTGAGTTCCCAGTTCATTCACAACATGAACTGCTATGTTCTGCCCTAAGGGTTAGGGAACACTTAGGATGTCACTTCCTTGGCCCCTGTGCCTGAAAGCAGGATATCTGTGCTATAGCTTATATGGTTAATAAAGACACAGTGCAGCTGCAAACAGCTGAACAACTCAAATGAGGATATCACTCTTGAAATACTACATAGATATAATTACAACATCTTTCTAGAGCTAACACTTTTGATAACCTTCTTGGGAAAATAAGGATCAGATGTCCTTATCTGATTACAGTAAATAACCTACAGGCATCCCAGTTAAGCAAATTACCATCCCAATTAAGCTGCAGTTCTTGCTGATAAGTATCATTAGGTTTAATTCCATTCCTTGGGAAATGTCCTGATTAAGGCTATTTCTCAATTTAGTGGTATGTAATCTAATAGTTATAGGAAAAAAATGTGACATTTGAAACAGAAACGTGAAAGAAAAGCTGAATTGATTGGAATATGAGCATAGGTTTGGATGAAATGCATCACAGCAAGGTCTGAAGAAGCCAGATGAAATATCGCCACAATTGCTTCAGCTAGTTTTGATATCTCACAGAGAGCACAAGAGTGAGTCCTATGAAATATGCTTATTTTCTTTTTTTAAAGATAGTATCAGTTTGTTGTAAAAAAAATCAAATGCCTCATCACAGGGAAAAAATTAGAAGATGGGGGAAAGAAAAATATTATCTACTTGGAAAAGAAGCTTTCCATAGGGGCCTAGATTATTCATAGCTGAGGAATAATTTCTTGTTGAAATAAGATTGTTATTGAGAGGCTATGCAGGGAGCATATTTCACCTGGTGGAAATGTGGGAAGTAGAAGAGCAAGTTCGTTCAAATCTATTGCACTACAGCAAACCTGGATCTCCCATATTCAACCCAACAGTGCCTATTTATTATGATATTATACTCTAATGTATAATAGGGAGGTGAGGGATTACTGGAGGAATTGCATTTTGCCATAAGGGGGGGCAGAAGGCAGCCAAATGCACAGGAACCTCCCTGGAGGATGCAGTGCTATCAGGGAGTCTGGGGCTGGCTGGTGACCTCTAACCACTCCTCTAAGCTCTTTTTGAAAACTGCCAGAATGTTAAAAGAGAATGCATTCAGTACAGCTAAAATCTTCTACCTCTAAGAATTCTCTGTTTATGCTGAGAGCATTATAGATGAGCAGTTTGTCATTTTTAAAACAACAAACAAATGTCCTAGAAAAACTGCCAGGAATTTTTTCTGCTGTGACAGTAGGGACAGAGGGGTTTCCTGAGTTCTGGTCCATCCCCTGCTCCAAGTAGGGATAATACCAGTTCAGGTTGCTCAGGACTATGCCCTGACAGCAGACAGGAAAAGGAGCTGAAAGAGAAAGACCTGTAAAGATACTTTAAAAGCTATCAAACTCCAGAATTCTCCTAAACTATTCGAAGAAATAAAACCTATGTTCCCTTTAATTTGTGTTCTTATTGAATCTCTGAAATATTTAAACAGATTGTTTACCCCTGTCCGAGGTTTTTTTTATTCCAATGGGTATTTTAAGTTGGGTAAAAGCTTTCCTCAGGCTGGGAAACTCTGGAGATATAAAACATAAGTATTACCATATCAGACAAGCATACATTGTCATTTGTAATAGGAAATCTAGAATTTTCCGCACTCCAAGAAGGATTTGAATACTTTGAAATATTTTCCTTATAAATTGAGGTTTAACATGTTGTTCTTTCCAAAGCCTTCCTAGAAGACTAGAGCCCCTAGAAATCATCCTCTACTACATAAAATTAGTGGTAAATGATGGGGGAAAGCCTGTGCTTTTACATACTAATGGTGCATGTAATAGTCCAGTTCCAAAAGTGTATCTTCCATAACAGATGACAATAGTTAATACAATCAGCAAAATAGTTGATACCAGGGACCTACAGTGCAGCACATGAAGTATAAACTCCAATATATTTCTGATAATTAGAATTAAAAAATCAAAAGACTGCTTGCAAACGGGAATCCAATTTCCCAGGCAATCTCAGCAATTGTCAAAAAAGGGCTCCTGAATAGAGTGGCACAATCAGAAAGGAAAGCACAATGAAATTTATCGCCACAGGTACCTTTCTGCAGGATGTGACACACTAAAAAGGTCATTATGCCCATCACTACAGCCTAACATTTTGCAACACTGTGACTCTTCTTGTTTGTGAAGCCTGTGCTAAACAGAAAGGGAGAAGGGAGTTGGTTGTTATTTAAAGCTGACAGCCAAAATAACCCTCAGTGCTTTGCCTTCAATTTCAAGTGACTGAGTGCCCATAGGCTTTGCTTGAGGGAATATAACTGTATGGTGTGTGAGTAGATACCAAGGCTGATAGTCCCAGGTGTGATCCAGCCTTGACATTTTTACTTATGGTCTTCTCACAAATAGCTGCATTAGTTTTTTTAACAGTGGCGTTAAACAAACACACTTTAAATCAAGTCCTTTAACAAAAATAAGACAACTTATTCAAAAAAAGAAATCTCAAATTTTAGGCAGCCTTGAAATACCACGGGTCCCCCTCAAACTGAATGCCTTATAAATTGTCTACATGTGTGTACTTTCCATAACAAAAAGTGACTTTCTACCCTTCATAAAATTTCAAATGTTGGTATCACCTCTTTGCTGCAATCAGAAAACATTCATCTAAACAAACTTCACAGCTCAACTTAATTGCTGTTAACTTCTGAATTCTAAATTTATTCATTTATTTATTCATTTTATGAAGATAAATGAAAGCATTTTGGTTTTGTTTTTAGCACTGATGCAAACTGATAGGCAATTTGTCAGTTTAAAATAAAACCATCCCTAAGCAGTGCTGAAAATTTGCTAATGGTTTAAATAATCAAGCATATTCTAAGTCTCTGAGGGCACTGGAACTAGACGAGAAAGTAGCACAGGATTTTAAAGTAGCACACTACAGATTAGGGAGGTATACTGAGAAAGCGACAAAGATTTTTGGGGGCAAGCAGTAAAAAATATTTTAAAAAAAATTTTAAAAAAATTGAACAAAAAATCTAAAACATTGTTTTCTGAAACGTGGAAAATACAGCACGTAAATATGTATTTTAATGGGCAAATCAGGCTGTGTTTTCAAATCCACCTGAGTATCATTAAAATTTTGGACTTGGATAATTGCTTGTCTCTTCCTTTCACAACTATACAATATCAATACAGTGGCCCTTGAGCTCCAACTGAATGCTTTAGGGAAAAGGGGGCTAACAATCCTTAACTGAAATCATTAGGCAAATATTTAAAGGAATAGATTGTCATTTAGAGTCAGGATAAAATAATTACTTTATACTAAGTTATACTAAGGGACTGACCCACACAATTATTGCATTTGGAAATCATGTTTCTAATGTTAAACAAGCTCTTTTGCTGATATAAGACTGCAAAGAAAAAAAAAAGAAATTAAAACAAAAGTTTTGAGCCTGATGTGCTTAAATTTAGACAAATTAAAACTTTTGGAATATAATAAAAAAAGTGTAGAGTTGTCTCTACAGTTCTAGTTAAGAGTATAAGTTGTAAATATAGATGCATAACAACCAGTAAGAACTGTTGCAAAGTAGAAGGGCTATAAGATGAAAAGGGTGAAAAAACCCAGCTTTATGGAAGATCAGTAGTGTTGGTGTATTAAGAGATGCAGCACCTGAGGGATGGAGAAACCATTCCCAACTAATCAGCACCTTCCCTCATTACATTTGCCAAAGGAGGTTGGGAGTTAAGGCTGTGTTGTTAAAAGATTTTAGGGTTCCCTGTACAGGAAGGACATCAACCTGTTGAAGTGAGAGGAGGCCACCAAGATGAACAGAGGAATGGAGCACATCTCCTATTGGATAGGTCTAATAGAATTGGGTTTGTTCAGCCTGGAAAAGAGAAGGCTTCAGGGTGACCAAACTGTGGACTTCCAGTAACTGAGGGGAGCCCACAAGGAAGGCAGAGATGGACTTTTTACAAGAGCATGTAGTGACAGGACAAGGGGAATTATTTCAAACAGAAAGAGATTTAGGTTAGATACTAAGAAGCTCTTCACGGTGAGGGAGATGAGGCATGGGAACAGGCTATCCAAGGAACTGTGGCATCCCATCCCTGGAAGTGCTCAAGGCCAGGCTGGATGGAGCTCTGAGTAACCTGGTCTAGAGTAAGGTGTCCCTACCCATGGCAGAGGGGATGGAACGAGAACTTTATCGTCTCTTCCAATCCAAACCATTCTCTGATTCCATGATAAGGTTAATCTACTAGAACTCTTGTACTGAGCAAAGGGATTCAGGAAGTTAGCCAACTGAAAAGCATTAACAAGAAAAATGGCTCTGAACTCATGTCCTCATTGTGCTTGTAGGCATCTGAGCAAATATTGTTAGGAGAGAAATGCTCCTGGGATCCTTTCCTAAGGTTGGCTCTAATTATGTCTAAAAGACAAGGATAGGATTTAATCTTTGAATATAAAGTAGAAATGAAAACCATCAGGCTCAGATAAAACTCTTGAGGCACTTGTCAAAGAAATAAGAGATCTGGGTTCTATCTTTTTATTCATTTTTGAGAGTTCACAGCCACCTTTCATTGGAGAAAACACATAAATAAAAGTCTGGTGATCCGTCCTCTTAGCACTCTATTGTGAAATCAAAAATGAAAGTCCCACAGATTGCATCTTAAAAAGCAGAGCACATAGAAATGCTAGATGAGTTTGTTTTCTGGTCCCAGCTTGTCTTTAATCCAGAAATTACTAAATAATCCTCTCTAGGTGTTTTTATTGCACAAAATAAGCAACTTCAAAGCCAGAGATCCAAGAAAAAGTAATTTACCTGTTTTTTGCCTCCTCTTATTTAATTGTTTACTTGAAGGTAATGATTTTGTAAAAATGTTCTGAATGATAAATTTTGTTGTTATGTAATGTACTGAATTCCCTGTTCTCATAAGGAAACAAATGATTATTCTCTACTGCCAGAGAATATTGGAGAGTGGAGAATCCTTTTCTCCTGTATCGTCGGGCATGCAGAAATTTTCTGGTGCAGAGTTGCTTTCTAGTTCTTCTAGATGAAACTAATAGAAAACTTTGTGCAATTCTAACAGTGGAATGATCATATTTCATACATTTGTAGTTGGTTTTCAGAAGCATTAGCATGGGAACATGTATTGCCAACTTATCCTCTCATAAATGGTTTTGTTCAGCTTCCTCTTTTTTAGAGGCAATGTCATTTCAGAGCCCTTGACAGCTAAATAAACATGCATTACATTTAAACAGCAGCACTTAAAAACTAATTCCTATGTCACCATCCTCAAAAATTAAAAACTAATTCTTTTGTCACTGTCTTCACATTTCATGGGATTTGTCTTAATGTTGAATATAGGAGCAAAATAGGTTTTTATTTGCTCCTCAGATTCTGAGCTGAGCTTAGCTGTCACTTCCCTCCCCTGCCCTCCCTGGTCACCATGGCTGAATATTGTGCCTTTCCATCCACTTGGACACCCTAGCAACTCACTTTTATCCTATGTCACCCACAAAACTCTTCCATTAAATCTTTTTTTTTGTTTTTATTTAAATGCATATTTCAAATTTTAATTTCTGATTAATGTTTGTAGAGTTTTACACAGCATTATAAGAGAATTATCAAAGTTCCTCACACAAAAATTGCTGTTTTTACTGTATTTCATAGGTTCATTATTTCATTTTGCACTACAACAGCTAATGAATTTAGTACACAAAACACTGTTGACGGGAACAATTTCTATGTGTTTTTCTCTTTTCCTTAATAACACCAGAATCTTAAGCACTGAAACTTTTTTTCAGTCCTTTTATGTAACATATGAAGATGAATTGAAAATACTTATGGATAATCCCCCAAATGGCAAAATGTATTGTAACATTCCCCTCACATGTTTTAATGGGAAACTTTACCTGGAAAATCATGCATAAATTATTAGCTTTTTTTTAAACTAGCTAATGAGAAAATTCTCTGCAGTTATTAAATAGGAATGATTCTCCTTTTTTCTTTACCATTTAATGTTCTGGTTCTTTGCACCTCTTAAGGTACATCTGTTTCACATGATGAGCATAAATAAAACAATCTGCAGAACTGCTAAGGATAGATTATGGCTAAGCCTGTGAGCTGCACCAATGAGGTTTTACTGACTGTAAGATTTGAAAAAGCCATGTCTAGGGGGCACAGGTTTGAACCACATGAACAAGCTGAGGTTAGTATTAGCTCAGAAATGTCCACCATACACAGTTTTCCACTTAGGCTTAGGTAATGCCTTTGAAAGAGTACATTACTCAGTGTCTGATTCAACATCTAATGATTTTCTTAAGTTTGGTTGTTTGGTGAAGGAGAACCTTTTCTAGGCTGGTATTTTACTAATTTTATTATAACTTAAGAGCAAAAGATAAGAATGAAAATTCATTGTAGCTAACAAGGAAACAAGACAGGTAAAAACATAAAACTAAAAAAGATTAAAAAATATTACAAACTTTAAGAACTAACATAGAACCCCTTCCCCAAATACTGAGCTAGTTCTTTGCTTTTATTAGTTATTTTTGGTTTTTTACCTCTATCTCTTCATTGCATGTGTTTTCACACCCATTTAAATAATGCATATTTTGGTTTGTTTTGTTGTATTTTTTGGTTAAAATCAACTTTTACCTACATGTCTTAGTCTAGTCCCACTGGCAACTTTGCCAGTTAGATTTTCCATGGTCTCCCTAAGTATGCTACAGTTACATCTGCTTGTACAAGGTTTATTTTGGCATCTAACGTAGATGAGAAGGGCATTGGTCAGAAGATAAGTTGTACTATGCCAAAAGACAGAATATACTCTTTGAATGTAAACTTTTGACTATTCAAATAATTTACATCATTTACTGATCCTTCAGTAAATAGATTCTTGATGAAGCAGTGGAAAGTTAAGACCCCTTCTGAGTGAACTGTTCTGAGTGGACTGTCTTACTATTAACTGTATACTAATATATTCATGAGTAGTCTGTGGGCAGCTGCTGTGCCTGTTCCAACCATTGACAATTGATCAGTTTTAGCCCTAGCCTTTTTAAAACAGTCCTACTTCCCATTGCTCTGGACATGCTAATGCAAATTCAGCCTCACTGATGCAGAAGGTTTCCCTCTTTCTTGGGACAAATGTGGAGTCCTGATCTAGCTTTCATTAGACGGGAGGCATAGACAGAAATTCACAGATTTTACTTTTGCCACCTTTTGGGTTTTTCCCTGGGAACAGACACATTAAATGGGATATCCTCTCCGCTTGGCAAAAATTATCTAGATCGTCAGAAGGATGTATTTGGCTTTGCATTTTTTAAACACAATTTTGGTTTTTCCATGCTGGAACTGAAATGCAGCCTTCAGAGCACAGAACTCTCTGAAAGGTTGGCAAAAAATCATACAAGCACTTCTATACTTAAAAGACATATTTAAGAGTAGGGCTCTTAAGTAGAAAGTATAATTCAGGGATGGGATGGTGGCAGGTGGATAGGAGAGGTGTGATGCTGTCATCAAATACTGGCAATAAAAACATTTAAAAAAATAATTGTATCTATCTATTTTTATTCCCTGAGACTTTCTGTGATTCGACCAAGAAAAGCACAATATTTTCTTCTGGTTTTGATATTGGAGTATCAGATTCTTTAAGCCTGTCTTGATCTTCTAAGGGGAAAAATATAAAGTATTGTGAAATTTAAATAAATATGTGGAGTCCTTATTTGACTAAGACTGAGAAACGTTGAAGTCTTAAGCAACAAAGATCATAGCAAACAATCATGTAGTCAAATGATCAAAAATAAACTAGAGAACTAATACATTAGGTTGTTATGGCAACTGAATATTTAGATTTAATTTTATGTAAGCAGAACTTCAAGGATTATCCTGGGCAAAAGCAGTAAACATATTTGCAAACAACTTAAATATTCCCATCCAGCTATTCTATCTCCAGTAATCATCAGTTATGTTTACTCTAGAGTTATTTAATATTCTGGATTCCCAATGACTTTACCATTAATCTATACAATTTTATAGTATGTTTTTTGGCAGCTGAATACTCATCTTTGTTTTCCAATCTGATTCCAGCTAGTTCTGGTTTTAGGTTTTATTTTTCTCTACTGCAGCTGTATGTTCTTTTTTCCCTTCTTTGGCTGTTTCTTTAAACAATAGTAATTTCCCTGTCATCTGTAGGCTAAACTGCCTTTTGTTTTTTGCCAGATAATCAGTGTACAGTTCCTTTATTCCTCCCCTTTTTTCTTTCACCAGTAGCAATCTGTGCTGCCTCTGAACAATTTAGGGCAGTATATGTGAACTGAGGATCCATCTCAATGTGGTTGAGATTGTTCTATGCTAATTATTTATAAAGAAGCCTGTCTTTATAAGGAGACTCTGGTTTTCACTTAGGTTCAATTCAGGTTCTCAAAGCAGCTGTTTTTCCTCCAATGACACAAGGTATTGAGCAAATGCTGAACATATTTAGTGTGCAAAGAGGTCTTTTCAGTGGAAGAGGAAATCAGATAAAATATGATTTTTATATGCAACCTTCAAAATTAATTTTGTTTAATATTATATCTCTAATTGCATTTGCCATTATCAGTGACACATTTAATGTGAAAGTGCATTGCAAATGTCAACAATCACTTGATTTTTCAAGAATCAGAAAAGCTTATTTTTCACAGAAAATTTGAATTAACTGCTTTCTAATATATTGTTTTGAAGCTAGTAACTTAATGTACTAATGCAACTGCATTTTCTAAACAGTGATTGGCTCCTTTATTGGTGTTTGTTTCAAAAAGAGCAAACTTAACTTACTTACTGTAAAGTAAGTTAAATTACACTTTACTGTTATATTCACTAATGTGTGCAGGATCTCATTCTTTTATTCAGTTTTACTGTCTCATCTTCAGTAGTGCTTCTATTTCTCACCTAAGCACAATTTTTCCACTTACGTAAGAAAAAAAATGGAAAAGAAACTTGGAAGAAAAATCACATTGTTTTCCATGTGCATTAGGAAAAGTGATAAACAGAGTCATTGAATATATTTGCAAATTTTCCTCTAGGGCAAAGTGTACTTGAGCAGAATACATTTTTTCAATATTTTTTCTCTGCAGTAGGGAGGAAAAACTATTATACAGTCTACTTTGCAGAGCTAGGGAAGTGTGGGTCTGTCAATTAAATTGGTTTACAGGTATGCAGTAGAAAGAAACACTTCACCCAAACTAAGCAAGGAAAGAACTCATTGCTGAAAAAATAACGAGCAATTCCTCCATGGAAAAGCAAAGTTCATTATGCCTTGTTTCACCTTCAACTAGCTGAAACAAATAGTTGCAATTCCTAGATAAGATTTTCTTATCTGATAAAACAATATTCAATAGTCTTGCAACAGATTGTTTTTAAGTGTAACACTTGTAAATCATAAATATGAACCACCAGGAGGGTAGCTGCTATAATGCTAGCTTGCTATAGTTTCAGCTATGTTGCAATAAATAGAGCTGAAGCAGTCTCAAATTGACTTCTATTTGATAGTCATGAGATTTTTGCCATAAGAGACAAGATATTTTCATTATGTGTTATATAGTCTTTCAATGGCACATCCATGTTTGGCTGTTGTGGCTTCCAGCATGTGACACACATAAAATAAAACACACTGCTTAAAATATTTGGGCACTTCATGTTGCTAAAATGTTTATGCTTTCAGGTGTGATTGCCTAATATATATACTGTAGAGTAAAAGGCTAGATTCATTGTTACACAGTAAGAGATAAGAATTTTTGTGATAAAATATGTATTTTATGTAGAACCTCAGAGTTACACTGGCACTATGGTATCATAAGGCTAATGAAACACTAAGTAGAATCATAGTTTATATGTAATGTTTATGGATGTTGATAATTTAATTTCAAATTATTATGGCCTTATTTAAATATTTTTTGATTTATGATTTACTATGGTAACTGTGTTAGGTGAAATGAATGAACCATATAATCTACCATCAATGGTTGTCATTGCTAGGCATTCATATTAAATAGAAGAAAAAATTCTAGTGGGTAATTGTGAAACAGCTACTTCATCTACAAAGATTCTTCATATTCTCAACACTTAGTAAGTACCTTAAATAATGTGTAAAATATACTCATTAAAATTTAGCTCATTTTCCATATCAAATTTCTACACATATATTACCATCTTTTAGAAAGGAACTACTGAATTGGTAAAAGGCTTATATATTCTGTGTCTTCAATTTAGTCTAACAGTATCTGAAACTCAGGGCTTAAGTATCATTTTTGCTAATTTCTAAACTGAAGCCATGAATAACGAGAGCTGTCAGTCATACATTCACTAGACAGCCATGATTGCTCATATATGATGCTTAGTGACTTAGTCCCTTCATCCAACAATTCTGTAGACTTGTAAATCATCAGGTTCCTAAGATGAACCCAAAACTGATCTTCCCCTACACTGTGCAATTCTTTGTTTTTCCCAGATCTTGCCCTTGTTGTTTCTGATTTGCTGGTGGAGGCTGAGGCAAAAAAAGTCATTGAGTCATTAGCTTTCTCCATGTGCTAGATAAGCAGGTCTCCCATTTCCTTCCAGAGGGGGCCCACATTTTCCCTACTCTTCCTTTTGTCACTGACAGGCCTATAAATGCTGTCATTGCTTCTCTTTTTTCTCTTGATCACTATTAAATTTTTATTATCATCAATATTGAAAAAAGACCTGTGTGCAATGGAATACTTGGCATCCATACATTAATATATTTCTGATTTGAACAATGTGGTGTAAGAACAATTAAATTCAGACTACAATACCAGTTTGCATTTTAATGAATGCTGAGTATTTCTTAAAGACATCCTCTGCTTTCCTACACACTTCAAGTAGATTTTGGGGAATATTCTTAAAAATCATTTTTGTGATTTGTTATGTACTTCCCCAAAAGAAGTTCCATTTGAGATGGTATTGGTAAATGGTATGGATTGGTAAATGCTCAAAGATGTGATTGAGTGGTCAAATCAAGAGCTATCCATATTTATTTATTTTTTTTAATAATGAGTCTTTGGTCCAATTCTTTTGAACACTTGAAAGTAATTTATCCAACTCTTTGCGAACACAGAAATAAAATAGCACAGTAATTTAACTAAAATATCTCTTTGGCAAAATCTATTCCAACAGAATGTCTGTGCTCTTTGAATACACTCCAGCAATTGGTTGTACTCATTGAACCAGACTTCTTGGTAGAGTACTAGCTCAGTTAAATAATATTCTGGTCCAAAACTGAAGGAAGCATCGTCATGTCAAAAAAATGAATGAATGAACAAAAAGGTCTCTTAATGATTGTAGCAGTATTTTTCTTCTGCCATTGTTGATAAATTCATACAATTACAGATGTGCTCAGCTGTTGCAAAGCTGAGAGCTGATCCCTGATTACAATTTTTGCTGCAGTCACAGTAGAACCTCTGACACCAATATTATATTCTTCTGTAATTATAAATATTAGATTTTTTACTACACCGATTTATTTTTTTTAATAGGCGGTTAAATATTAGAGGAAGGAGTTTGTGAGGATTGTCTGATCCTGTCACTTGTTAGCAGTAACTCACTCTAATAACCACTCCAAGTCAGTATATTGTAATCAGGAGATAAGAGATATTCATTGACTGTGCATGAAATACTGAGTGGGTTGCATTCACACCCTAGGCTTCTGGCCAAAGCCAGATGCTGCAGCTGTCTTATTTGGTCCATCTGGAAATTAGCTGTAATGTGCTAACTTCATTCCCCCAAACGGCCTGTGGCTGAATTGTCACAAAACTAAATACAATGTCTTGGGAAAGAAGAGCAAGACAAAAGAACTTAAAGATTTTATTCAAAATTATATAGTCTGTGATACTGACCGCAGTATTTAAGTCCTTCAGTAGGGTATTGTGTAAGCAACACGACTAGCACATTCCCAGAAATGGCAAAATTGGGTGTAATATGTGATAAGGGACACAAAAACACCCCCAAAAAACACCACCACAAAACACCCCTGATGGTCTGTTTCCAGCAACAGAATACACTTGAAATGAAGGGTAAACATCTTGAAGGAGTCTCAGTAATACGATGGTGCTTCTGCTTTGTATACCAGCTTTTGGAAAGGTAAGCCTATCAATGAAGAGCTGTGTTTAGAAATAAATCTCTGACATTTCTAGGTCAATTATGCATCTTTAGCTGTTCTTAGTGATAGTTTGACATTATATATAATTTTTTGGCTTGATATATAAGCAGTCAAAAAAGGCGCAGAAAAAAGGAAATATCACCACATTCATTTTACCAACAGGAAGAGGTGATACAGAGCTTTAAGTTCTATTTTTTGCCTCCAGTCACATAGCTGTGTTTTTTAAAGGCTCTTCTGCCTTCCATGGATGGATGTAGTCCTGTTTCTGTCTCACAACCCTATGTTCAAGTTAGAACTGGGCATGTATCCATCCCCCAGCGACTGATGAAACAAGGCTTTGGTTCCTACAAGGAAAAGCTGATTTAACGAATTTAACCCACTGCAGGGCTCTCATGTAAAACTCTAGACAGAATCCACCTTGGAAACCACAACGACACATGTTGTTAAACCTAGCTCCCATGAATTAAATGTAGTCTTAAGTAAATAAATTTCTATATGATGCTAGGGAAAATCAAGTCAGTTCAGGATCCATGAATGCCAAGATCTGAAGTAGACGCAATAATGTTATATGTCAGGCTGAAAATCAAGCCTCACATCTTTTACTGGTTCATTTAACTGCTAAGTTTCATACATGCTGCTTCCTTAGCATCCCACTTTCCTTATAGTCTTTGACTCCTGTCACTGCATTCCTTCTTACAGAGTGAATAAGAGGATGGAGAGACTGATTTCTGCCTGTCATGAGCCCCAGCCTATACACAGAGTACTTCAGCTTCAGTGTCCATTTGGGAGTCATACCACATGTAGGCTCCATTTATAGGGAAACCAATTCATAGGTGCTTACAAACACTATAGGATCATTTCAAAATTTCAAACCTTTATGACTCTTCTTTTAGTGAAAGCTAACTTCCCTTAAAAAGTCCAGTACTATGTTAAAAAGGATATAAGTTTGAAAAGCTGGTTTATTACCTTGACTTTCAAATACTATTGTTAATTTCACTTTTTAGTCATCTTTATTCTCCTTTTTTTTGAGAATACATCAGGCTTGTTCTTTTCCCAGAGTGCTGTGATTTCCTTGTTCCATCCTCTGCTTGGAAGAATGGATTTTATTCAGAACACAGACTCCTGTGCTGTGTATTTTCCCAGTTCTCAACATTGTTTGTTTACAATGATCAGGAGCTGCTGGACACCAGAACAGAATAAAGTTCGCCATCAGCCTTGGATGTTGAATAATCTGGAATTTCGTAGTGTTTCATAGCAAGCTTTTATACAACACAGCAAAAGGGTTGTAAAATCTTTCTTTCAAGTACTGAAAAAAAAGCATGAAGTGAATAAGTAAATATGATATTAATATTGGAATGCCCTGTTTGCTGAATTTCTGAACAAATTATATGTGTGCACCCTAGAAATGAAATTTTATCTTTCTTGAAGAAGGCAAATAACAGAGAGTTTAGAATTAGAAAGTTTTCAGAGCATATTATAGAATAATGGCTACAGTTTTTCATATTTAAAACTAATTCTTATCATGAGAATAAGGAGGAAGTAAAATAGAGTGGTTTTGTTTGTTTGTTTTGAAGAAGAAATTGTTAGTTTTAAGAAATTTACAGGGAAAGTTTGATAGAAAAGCAACAGGAAGTTTACAGGGAAAGTTTGTTATTCCTATAAAGCCAGTCCAGCTTTCGGGATTGCTAATACTAGCTCTGGAATTTAACTCTTGGTAAGTCCTAGAACTTAGCCTCAGCTGCTTTTAATAATATTCAAGAATGATTTCATAAATTAAATCGTATTTTTCCCTCATAAGAGGCTAAAAAATCATATCTAATGAACCTAAAACAAGCTGTGTGAAATGCTGATAGGAATGTTGTAGATATTCTCATTGCATAAGCAGTTGCTTGATAGGATCTCCATAAAATATTTAATTAAGACTGAAAGAGGAAAACATTTTAGAGATAATTTGAATCCAATATACTTCATCTATGTGAGAATTCTGACATGTCTCAGTTTTAGAATTTGGAATTAGAAAAAAAGACATTAATTAATTTCTACCCTTCTTGTTGACAAAATGGCATGATATGAGTGTAGTCATTTAGTGGAGATAAATGCCTTTGTTTTTAGTTTATTCAATCAATCAAGGCAACATGACTAAATATAAAGAGGTATAATTTATTTTTAAAATATAAATTTAAAAATATTTCAAAATAATCTTAATTTAATTTTAATTATTCATTATTAGGTAGTAATTTATATTTCTACAGGCATGGCTAGGTAATTGGAAATATATAGAAATGGAAGCAGTACTGTAAAATTAAAAATAATATGCATGGAAATTAGATATTGTAAATATTAATGGTATGTTAAAACGGAAGCAATAAACCAAAAATCAAAATTTTTAGGTCTGAAAAATAGAATTTTTTTCTTCCTGTTCTTCATATGTCAGGAACTTGTTCTAGCAAAGATGAACATTTTCTCAGCTAATTAATAAATTCCTGAAATCTAAGGGTTTGGGGTTTTTTACTTTATACTTTTTATTCATGCAAATTAGACACAAATGGAAATTTTATAGGAAAAAAATTTCTGAAATACTGTTTGAGTCTGATTGTAAATTAGAGACTTTCAAAATAAAAACATAATGGTTTTTTAAACAACAAATAGATTAGTGCTGGAAATAAATAGTAGAAAGTTTTTTATTCCAAGTGAAAATCAGCCCATGACAGAAATTTATGGTAAAAATGGGGTTGGCAAAATTTTGACAAAGTTACTATGCATGTTTACATAGAACTGTGGCTCACATATGGTGGTGTGGACTTTTAAGATCATAACATCAGGTAAAATTTTAAGCCAAGGGTAGAATTTGCAGATAACTTTTCAATAGCCCAATTTTCTTTTTTCTTAGATTTTCCCCAAAAATTCTGGGATCAGAATTGCCCCAGGCAACCATATGAAAACACCTGCAACACCAAGATGTACATTTTCACTGAGAACATTTATTTTCCCCTTAGTCCATAAGATCTAACAAGTCTGAGGGGTTGTTTATTTCATGTTACTCCAGACATCAGCACTTGTCAAGGTAAATTATGGACTGAAAACCTTAATTTATCTTAAATACTTGTGAAGTCAAGGAAAATTATGGTGTATAAGATGGCACCAAGCTAAGATCAATCCCATTCCTCTTTTTTGTATGACCTCAAATGTATCTGCATACAAATGCATAGGCAGAAATCATGATTCCTTCCCCTTCACCTAAGCATCCTTTTTCTCTTGATGGTTTGGGCAAACAGTAACAGGAAACACAATTTTACATGGCAAATATTATTAAAAATACAAAATGCATACTGTGAAAGACAAATATACAGTATGCCAATTACTGTGATAAGTAACAGCGTGAGCTCATTATAGCAGAGTCATAGAAGATAATCAGATAATGCAAAGGATCATGTTAATCTGTGCACAAAATGCAATTCATATTATCAGAAAAATAAGTGACATAAAATAGTGTAAAATTTATCATACTCTCCAGCATTCCTGACCAAAAAACATGCACAAAAAATGCTTCAAAAACAGTTGTTCTATGTTTAAGGTGTTTCCTTTCTGTCAGCCAAGAAACTCTGGGCATTACAATTGACATCTGTGAATATCCATGTCCTTCCTAAGGTTTCAGAGAGGCAAAAGATTTTAATAGGAATCAAGAAGTGCTCATGAGGGTAGATTTACTGGGTCTTTGGGACCACTCATCAGCATAGCGTAGGGGTAATTCTAAAACTATTCTGAAAAATTCTGATTAACAAATGTCATGTTCAAGAGAATAAGACACTGCATGAAGTTCAGGAAAGCCCTGACCCCACCTGCAGAGCCAGCATTTGCAATTGAAATGTAATAGGACATTATTTACCTAAACAGTTGTACTGAATAGCATATCCCAGTTATGGTGCTGCTGCTGCTATTGTGAAGAGAAGAAGAAACAGTAAATAAAAGGAAAACCACTGAGTTGATATACTGGCTTTCAATATCCCTAAAAAGCAATTGTTCTCCTACAACTCTGTATATGTCTCTTTTTTTCCCATAACATAAATTCACCACTTCTCTTTTCCTTTTTTTTTTTTTCTCCCTCTCCCTACAACATTCCTTTCATTCTGCTAGTAGCAATTACTTTTTCTCTCAGAGGGCAATTTGTTAGTACATTATTTGTTAAACTCTACCAAATTTTGGTCTAGAATTGTAGCTGTTCTCTCTATTTCAGAACAAAAGAAAGGCCTGTGTGCCTAAAAGCTTGTCTAGTTTTTGAGGCTTTTTCCTCAGCAATACTACTTTGGTCTAATAAAAGATTTGTCCTTTATTACAAGTCTTGTTTGCCAGCACTGTGCATGGGGCCTGGAATATGTAACAGTGAAGCTATGCATATGGCAGTAAAAAGTCAAGGGCAGTCCAGGTGATCATTACTTTTTTTTACCAAGTTTCATTTCAATAATTTTTCTTTAAGAATCCCCTGTAGTGAAAGCACTTATATTTTATTTATCTCTGTTAAACTTTAGAAAAAATGTGCTTCTGGATTATGTAAGACTGGAGCTACAGGCAGCAGATTCTGTTAAAATCGTAACTTTTCTGTCTAAAGCATTATTTAGCTTTGTTTCCCTTGTGTTCTCTCAAATTCTTAGAGACTACAAATGTCTTTTGTGTCCCTCTCTTACTCCATCCTTGTTCCCTTTTCTGTAGACAATTCTCTTTTCTTCTTCTCTGGCTTGAGGGGAGCTGCAAATTCCTGAAAGAAAAGGAGAAGGAAAGCGCTATAATTACCAGCCCAGGTACTTAGCGCGGGTAGGAACCAGCTACCTCTGATTGCTAACAGCAGTGCGTCTGCTTTAAAGTGGAGGAGGAAAAACTTTCTATAACTACCAGCTGAAAGCATAAGCTCTCGTTCTAAGACTAAATGAGCTGAGCCAACGCCAAGGATAAGGAAAGAGAGTCATTCCTGGTTCTGTGCAAGCAGTTTGTGTCTCTCTTTAACACTTGGGCAAGAATGTTGAGGAATGCTCCTTCCCACAGCAATGCTTGAATTAGTGGGTGACATTCTTTTTTTTTTCTTTATTGGTGGATTTAGAAGACCAATTTAACCTTAAAGGTTTATAATTTTCTTTAAATCTCTTCAACCTCTTGCTTCTTTTTTGCGCTACTGTTGGTTGGTTGTTTTTAAGCAAATTATTTCTGACAAACAGTTTGTTACAGCGGGTGTGAGGAAATAAGGGATAATAAATGGCAGCCACCCATAAACACATAAAGAAGACAAAGCAAACCAATGAAACTAAATCAGAAAATGTCACCTGTTGGACTCAGATGGGACTACGATACTGTTGCTGTGTGGTGCTTCAACTCAATAGATTTTATGCTACTCAAAATAGAACCCTTCAGCAAATACCATTTCCTTGTCTCACATCAAATAAAAGGAAATAACAACCAGAAAATGAAAATATTTTCTGAAGGAGAAACCTGAAAGCCCTGAATGTGGATCTGGGTTTTCTCTATCTTTTTTTTTCTTTATTTTCTTTTTCCCTCAGTGTATGAACAGGAAAATAATAAAAGAAAATATTTGTTTACAAATTTGCAGCTCAGTTCGTTCTTCCTATATCTTTGCCTTAAAGTTCATAGTTTTAGTTAAAATATCCTTTTCTTTGGCATTTTCCTCCTTGAAAATGAATTGTTCCAATACCTGTTCCAATGTATGAACACAAAAAAAAAACCCCACAAAAACAAAACAAACCCAAAACAAACAAACAAAAATAACCAAACAAAAAAACCCCCAACAAAACCAAACTACAAGCCTCCCTCCACCCAAAAAATCAAGTCCACCCCCCCAAAACAAAAGAACAACAAAAAAACCCAAAACAAAACAAAAAAAGAACCAAAACCAAATGCCAGATGTAACCAACATTTCCTGCTACACTTTGGTCCTTTGCTTTTCAGGAATTTATGTAGAGTATGTGTCAATCATCCTTTATCCACCTTGCACATTGTGCTACTCCTCATATTCTATTACATGAAAGATATTCTTTTTCCAAGGGATATCCAAAATGAAGATATATCTCACAGATTGAAGCTGCCTGCTGCTGTGCCTGCTGTCATTGCTCCTGTCACCAACATAAATGCAAGCAATCAGAGCAACAGTGTGGCAGACAGAAGTGGTGACAAAAGCAATAGAGCTGGGAAAAAAGGTCGCAGCAATGCCACAGTTACCATCATTTACCTGTATGGGGGGAGTTCAGCTCATGCTCTGCTGTATTTTAAAATCTGGAAAATAAGGTGCTGCTTATCTCTTTAGATTGCTCCTCTTTAGAGCTTATGCAGGTTTCTGTGCATGTTTAGTTTCCAGCACTTCAAGTAGAAGCTAGCTTCAGGATGACTGTTCACAGAGCATTAAGTTGAAAACCAACATGTGTGCACAGGATGCTTTCCTTATACACAAGAAAATCCTTTTTTAAACACAAACACAGTCTGATCAGTCACCCTATATATTAAGTGAATATCCTCCATTTTTAGTGACAATTTATTTTCCAAATTTTATGGGCAGAGGGGGGGAAGACAGTAACAACATCAGAGCTATGTCACAATGCTGTAATAACCTCTTAAATATGCAAATAAAATAAAGAATGCAAACTGGTGCTTAGGGGTTCAAAGTAAGTTCATGAATACCATTATCTCAGTTTCTCATATTTTTATGTTAAATTCTTTAATTATAACTTCAGTATCATTTTAGAGATAAATTTAAAAGATTTTTTTTTTTTTAATACAAATTCAACTAAACTTGGCAGCTTAATTTCACACAAAAATTCTGTACTTTGCTAAAACCCGATTAAGAACCTAAAATTGGAAGACTGGACTGAAAACTGATGCAAAAGAGGGAGTATAATAAACTCCCAAGTACCTATCTTTTTCTTTTTTAAAGAGTTTTCGTAAGAGTCAATTTGAATTTTGCTCATTAGCTGACAGGAGAAGTTTGAAAGCTTACTGAGTTTTATAGTCCATACCCTGAACTCTCCTGTATTTCAGCCTAATGATAATGGGGACTTGATTCTTAAACTGTACTGGAATCAAAATGTCCGAGTTCAGTTTTCAGATCTCTTATAAATGTCCCCATTATTTTCAGCAAGTCTGAACCTCAATTCTTCATCATTACAATGGAATACAAATTTTTTTCAAGGCTTTTGAAATAAGAGCACATTTTGTAATGTGCTGCATGATATCTAGCCTAGGGATTCAACATCTGCTTTAGTACCTATTGGCTCTGCTATGAAATAGAGATGTAACCTTTTAATTATGTTTGGGTTCAACTGAACAGTTTTCAAGGAGCCACTCTGGGTGAGATCAATTCCTTTCCTGCTTAGCTAACTGTTCTACCTTCCACAAGTCCCATGTGGGCAAACAGCTCGGAGGAGCAGCTCACACTGCTAATGGGTGAACACTGTTGGTGTGAGAGTGCAAGGGGAATGCTCTTTACTTTTCAAATAAGCAAGACCTTCTCACGTGGTAAAGATGTAACTGACTATACTTTGTAAGAAGTTTTCTGTATTTAGACTACACAGCAGCAGTTTGGGTTATTTTCATAATTCTACCAACATACAGCTCACTTCCTGCTTACTCAGTCCAGGTCATGTTAATTGAAAACCACTTTTCTGAGTAATGTAACAGCTCATGGTAATAATTTTCCTCTATTACTTTAGAAAATTAAAGAAACTAACTGCAGTCATCACTTCAGTGAAGAAGATTGGACTCCAATACTGCTGAGTGTGTAATCATAGAGTATGTTTTGCGTTAACCCCACAGTGGGACAACTGTGTAGGGAAAAAAATAGTCTTGTGAGTACAATCGATTAGTCATCTCAGGACAGATCTAAGAGATAACTTAGGCACCTGCAATGACATAAATTTATGTTGGTGACATTTAGGAAGCTTCCTTTAAGTCACAATTTATGTACATTACATGGTCACCCCAAAATTTAGACAAGAGAGATCACAGATCTTGAAAGAGTGGGGACAGGGGACTGGGCATGACAACATTGCCAAACATTAAAAATCTTATGGTGTGCATACCTCCAAAACAAGGTGTTTCCTTTCACATACAGGTATACTTAATGATAACTTGTGAAAAACAGGCAAAACCAGGAAATTCCTGAAACCCATAAAAGATGCACCTTCCAAAAGCCTTTTTGACCTACAGTAACAGCAATAAATCTTGCCACCTTCATCTCTCTAGCAGCAACAGTAAATCAAAAACTTATTTAATCAGATAAATATATTACTGGTGTTCTGTTGATTTTATTTCATATACGATCCATAATACCTACAAACCATTTAGTATTTTAGGCTGCAGATCCTCTGGCTGAATCTAGATGCTCAAAAGAGAATTCATTTGGCTGCTTTCCACTTCTTCCGCACTTTGAATGTATTTATGAGAAAATTTTCCCAACCAGCACCTTTTCAGTATGCTTCATCTAGAAAGAATTCCTGCTTTAGGCAGAGCATAGCCAGCAGGTCAGATGAGGTGATCCCTCCCATCTGCTCAGCTCTGGTAAGGCACATTAGTGGTGCTGTGTACATCCATGGGCTCTCAACTGCAGGAGAGACATGGACTTGCTATAGCGAGTCCAGCACAGGGCCACAAAGATAATGAAGGGACTGCAGCATTGGTCACGTAAGAGGAGGATGAGAAAGATGAAACTGTACAGCCTGGAGAAAACAAGAGGAGATCTCATAATTGTGTGTAAATCTCTGATGGGGTGAATAAAGAAGATTGAATTTTCTTCTCAGCGACGCTAATGAAAAGAACAAGAGGCAAGAGGCACAAACCGACATACAATAACATCTGTTTAAACATTAAAAAAACTTATTTCTGCAGATGGCTGAAAATGAATTATCCAGAGATGTGGATTCTCCAGGCTTGGAGGTATTCAAACTCTGCTGGTTAAAACCCTGAGCAACCTGCTGTATGCGACCTTTCCTCCGAGTGGCTTCATACTCAATTAGACAGTTTTAATAAAGTCAAACCAATTAACCAACAGGGCATGCATTTACTTGAAAGAGAATAAAACAAGGTTAAATTTGTTAGTGTGTATTGTTACGAATGTGAAATCTGGAAACTGAAATCTGAAAGCCAGATTATCTGCATTTCTGATTTATTCTATGTGTTTCTTACTGGCAATTATATCCTTGTCAAAAGTCTCACACATGCTTTTAGCAAACCTAGATTTTCTGGGAAAAAATATTAGAAGAATTTTCCTCTGAAATGTTATATAGAGAGGTCCTTATCACCACAAACTTCTGTCTCTTCTTTTCCCATCTGACCACTTATTTCTGTCTTTTAGTCTGCTGGGTCCCCTTCTGGCTTTTCATTAAGAATGGACCTATGAGCCTGACAAAAGTTGTCAAAATGTTCAGTTTATATCTCTCTGAAAATACTTTTCACATCTTCCTGACACTCACTGAGAAACACCAACAGACAAATAAATTTAGCTAGGACATTAAAGAATTTCCTGGAGATTCTTCTCCCTAGACTACTGAGTGGTATTTCCCAGATTCTTCTTGATATGATCTTAGATAGAAATGCGCATGTATATGTGCTGACACTCATGCCGGTTTGTTATTGCAGAGAAATCTGCAAATATTTCCTGTTACATGGTAACTTGAACGTCTCCCCATGGCTTCCAGCATTATCTTACTTGGCTGTTAGTTAAAGATCTGACAGTTGGTAGGATCAATCTTTGTAAGTCCTTTGGGTGATAACTGACAAAGCTTTAATAGTGTGCTTTGTATTTATATTCTTTAACATCAGGCTATAAAATATCAATTTGTGAAAGACTATAATTTACTAGGAGATAACAAGTATTCATTCCTCTTTTTTTCTTGTATTTTTGCTTTGAATGCCATAAATCAAACCTGGCATGAGAGGAAGAAGCAGCTTATTTTAAGGTGTATGTAGGAAGAGAATTAAAACTGAAGACTATAAATTTTTAATATATTTATGGGACTGTTTTCCTTTGTGTCTTTTCTTTTTTTTTTGACCATGGCTGATTCAAGTGCCATGGTAACCCAGCACAGACATGAATGATAAATACACATCTAGGTTTGTGGTTCTTATATTAATTATTAATGTACAACATTTCTTAATATATAATATATGACAAATTTATAGACAAAATTTCTTCAAAGAGATATCCTTGTGAAAATTTTATCACCATTATGTGCAACAGCCTCTGAAACATTTTTCTGCTGTCACAGAACATGTTGCTCAATCCAGGTTAACTTTCTGATATACTTTTAGAGACTGAACCCTATGACTGATATAGGGGAGCCAAGTTCATTAGTGCAATATGTTCAGATGTGAGATACAAGCTGGTAAAATATGTGTATGTGCACAAAATTTAGTTTCCAAAAATTCTGCAGAATCATTGATCCCCATTCAAGTTAATGAGTACTCTTACTCTGTAAAACAGTTCTAACTAATATTTCTTTATGTTTATATATATAAGGTCTTGAATGATGTTTTTAATGTGACTGACTTATTTTTTTATGGGGATAAAATTTCCTGTGATGAGACTCCAAGTACTGGATATAGCGCTTCACATGGAGTCTCACCAGAGAGAAATAGAGGGTCAGTGTCACCTTCCTTGACCTCCTGTCCTGTTGCTTTCTGGGCTGCAATTGCAATTTATGTCTCAGCACCCCCAGGTCCTTCTCAGCAGGGCAGCTCTCAATCTGGTTATCTCCCACCCTGCACTGATGCTGGAGGTTACCCCAGCACAGGTTCATCACCGTGCACTTGGTCGTGTTAAACCTCATGAGATTCCTGTGCCTCACTTCTCAAGCTCATCTAGGTCCCCCTGGATGGCATTCTATCCTTCAGCTATGTCAACTGCACCACTCAGCTTGGTGTCACCTGCAAATTTGCTAAGGCTGCACTCAATCCCTTTGTCTAAATCAGTAATGAAGATTTAGCACAAAAATTTTCTAGTAGCATAATGAAATTTTTTAGATTTACAAAAAAGTCTAAAAATAGAAAAGAGATAACAAGAAAAAAGCTGCTCAGAATACAGCAATAAGTGCTAGCAATAACAATGAGGTATTCCAGGCTTATACACGATATGAAGTGGCCTGATGAGAAATGCATCTTTATCACTCATGTACAGAATTCAAGTGTTCCATGTGATGCTCTAAGATTAAGTTCTTCCTCCCGACTTTTCTCCCAAATCTCTGGATCTTTCTTCCAGCAGAATGTCAGGAATGGCAGCTTCTTCCTTTAAGAATCACTATTTGCCTACTTTTCCCTGTCCTAAAAATGTTGTCCTTTGTAAACTGTGGTTTCTTTGTTATTTGTATGACATTTTTTATGATAATAAGAAGTGTATTAGAGCAAAGTTGCATCCAGAATTCAACGTGCTGTCTATTCAAGTGTGCTGTCTGTGACCTTCATGCAGCAGCTACTGTCCCACATATCAATGAGTTCACAGCAGGAGTAGATGAAAAGGGTGTAGATGATAAGGATGGGGAAAGATTCAAAGCCAGAAGATTTTGAAACTGCGAAAAATGCCCATTTCTCTGGTATATAGAGTTACTTAACATCAGAGGACTGTTCACAGAAGACTGTGTGCTGAAAAAGAATGTTTTTTTGTAAAGGAGGAGAACCTGCACTGGTTGTTAGTATTTGAGGAGACACAGAGTTTGCTTTTCAGATGCCATATAAGTTTTCATCAGTTGTCTCCAAATATTCTTGTTAGTATATGTCACATGAAGTACTATGCTTTAAATTTACAGAGCAAGACAAGAGTAGAGTGAAAATAATTGCTTCAAATGAGATCTTGTTTTGCTTGTTTTTATTTTTTTTATTGTTGTGGGGGTTTTGTTTGTTTTATTTTCCCCTGAAGATAAATACATAATTTTTGAATTCTGAAGGGGGGGGGGGGGGGGGAAGCAGAAGAAATGTGTGTATATTTCCAGGTGATGTTTCCATAGTTTTGGTGTGAGCTATACAAAATATATTGAGTTAGTATAGCTCTGGTGTGCAATTTTTCAACATGACACTTTTAATTTAGCAATGGACTCTTGTTAGGAATAGAATATTTTAAAGAAATATAATTTTTTCCATTGTATGGAATGAAATTTCTGAGCATAACACAGAAAACCTCTTCCTTCCCTACTTCTATTTCTTAAAAAGTCTGAACAGAGTGTAAGACTAAGAGTCAGGACTCTTCTTGTTCATTCCTATATAAAAGAAAACACAGAAAGGGATTTCTTATACCCCATCTGTATATTCTAACCAGCAGTACTGGGCATGTTTTTCAGTCTGAAGTGGCCTCAGTCTCATCTTAATATGGAATGAAAATAATTTTTAAAAAATTTATTCTTTCAATAAAATGATAATAAATGTATATTCAGCCAGTTATATTTTGGATTTTCAAGTCAACTCAAAAAAATAAGCTAGTTAAGAAAATTTTGTAGATCTCCTTAGATGTTCTTTTTCTGAGAACCATATCATTTGGTGCCATCACATTTAGAAGTGTAAGTACTTCCTCTTCCTGAGTACTAACAAAAAGGTATTGAAGAGGTGAGTGACATAAGAAGAAAGCAAATCACACCAAATTAGGTGAAATCTTAAACACTAGGCTTTTCAGATGTCCAGCTATGAAACTCATATTTAGGATATTGTACACAGACAATGACTGTCTGGAGGAAGAGATACAAATGCAAACCATGCTTCCCTGGTCTGCTCTGTCACAGCCAAGTAGGCTGAGGAAAATGCATTTTGTCTGAGGAAAAGGATGGATTTATGAGACACATTTAATTCAGAAAAAGCTGGAACATCCTTACAGAGCAGTGGAACTGTGGCAGATAAACTAATTCCTAAACAGTTTCTCCTTAAGTGATGTTTCCTACTTTTTGCAGGAAATACTAATAAGAAAAAAATTACTCAAATTTAGTTCATAAATTCAGGGTTGGTTTACAGGAAACTTTTTGCTTATATACATAGAGACTCACAGTTCAATAATTTGACTTGGTTAAACTTCATGTGGGTGGAGTTCAAATTTACACTTGAAAAGACTGAGGAAATAAATTGATCTTTCCCATCATTTGACAAATAGTTCTTTTAGCTCATGTTAATTAGAAAGCTAGAGGTGAGGTTTATTTCAGAAGGAACAATAGATTTTTTTCACTTTTCTTGCATCACACAGTGGTGCAAAAATGGTGCCTTTTAATGATATGTGCATGCAATCTCTAATACAGCAGTAACCGTATCTAATACTTTATGCTGGGAGACCTAAATTGCAGAGTAATGACTTGAAGGAAAAATCAGGACAGGTCTAATCTGTTTTCATAGATTCTTTCTTAAATATGTGTCCTTGTACTGTGCTTAATGCTACTGTTTAGTGCTTGAAAATCATTATGGTACTATTTATTATAGCCCTGACTGTTTTGCTGATAAAGTTTGTACTTGGGGAGAATGACATGTTCTGGTATACTCCAGCATTAAATTCTGAATGAATTTTGACTTGTAGCAGGCCTGAATGAATATTCCAAACATCTATAAGGTACTTCAAGCTCCTTATTTCCATTTAATGTAAAAGAACTTGAGGGTATCCATTCAGGATCAGGAGCTGTATTTTAATAAAAATTTAAAATGCTGAAACAGTTGTTAATAATAAAATATCACATAGAGTATAGCTAGCCTTGAGAAAATTTAATTGTCTATGGTAAAAACAGCATTGTGGCAAGAAACAAGAGATATTTAAACTCTCCTTTGAAGTGTTTATTTTCTTAGCAATAATGTGCATTAAGGTACAGTGTACACAGTATTTTTTCCTCAAGAGTTGAGCTACCGATTCAGACAAAACTTGTGCATCATTAAAGTTAGTGGTATTGCGCCCTAAGGAGACTCCTTAAGAAAAAGGACATACAAGCACATTGAAAACATGCTATTTACCATTTAGGCTGTGGAAACATTTTAATTCACATATTTAAAGTGAATTCAGGCAATAAGAGTGGATGCTTCTTTTTTGCAGTCTAAACTGTACCATAGCAGATGATTCAGTAGCTTGAATTGCAGATCTTTCATTTCCATCTGAGCTTTTATGTATAAAAGCTTGGAAGTGTTTCAACTTTTCAAACCAATTAAAATTGCCACTGCTAAATTGAATTTGAATATTGCTTGTTTTACAGTCAGTTACTTCCGATTAATTTTTTTTTTTCTCTTTGAGTTTGGAGTGGGTAATATTTTTGCAGTACTAATAAGATGAATGAAGAAGAAAGTAAATAAATGCACAGGTCAACACCTTGCACAGAACTCTGAAATATTCATCATAAAGAAAAGGGAAAGGAAAAAGAAAGTAGGAAAACAGTGCAGGGATGATTCTTACCATCCCTGTTTACAGGGATGGTAAGAATATCACAACAATTGCCCTTGAAAGTATCAATGTTGGATGAATCAAATGACAAATTGTCAACAGCATGCCAGTAATTATGTCAAATAATTGTTTTTCTTTCATGCAAATAAATATGGAAATCAACATACTTAACAGAGGATTGTATGCAGTTTAAGAGAGGGATAAATCACTTTGAAACAGCTCTGTGTATTTACCCCTAAACTGCAAGTAATTAAACAATAAATGTTTGGATATTTCTGTTGATTCAATCCTTAGGAGAAAATGACTTGCATACTAAAAAAAAAAAAAAGTCTGTGATCTTGCTTGACTCCCCATTCAATTTAATTTTTCCACTGCTTGGCAAAGAGAGATTCAGTTACTAGCTTTCAAATTATAACCATTTTGTGTTCTGGTATTCAGAAATAAAGAGCAAAATATTTGTCTTATCAACACTTTCAAGGACAGCCTTGTATTACTCCATAATTATGTATGTTCATGTCAATGGGCCTACTGAAATAAAGAAATATGATTGTATGCAGGTTTAAAGGCCAAGAATATTATAAACTCCTGTTCTCAGTTTTCAATTAGTGCAATATTAGCTAATTAGGAGGAACAAAATAGGCATTTTAAAGAGGAGATGTCTGTGGAAAAAGAGAGATAATCTATCCTACATAGTATTTTCCCCCATTCTTATCTTTTAGGAGTGTTTCTATAGCAGTTATATCTTTTTAATAACCTGTTACATAGATTTATAGCCAATTGAGTAAATGTTCATCAATATTCATTCTAACCTGATATGAAAACTACTGTGAGCACATTATAGAAAAAGCAGCATTAGCTTAGCAATATATGTATATATTTGTTTCATATATAATATGCACAACAAATAGTGACACAGGATTTTAAGGTATTACAAATGCCTTAGTGCCTTCTCTTACAGGAGTATTTTCTTTCATTTTATAGAAGCAGCTATGACTGTAGCCTCATTTTGTAATGACTGCATCATTTTAAGCATTTTCCCCAAATAAGTTAGCTTCTCAGTCTGTTTTCCACAACCTTTGTATTCCTGCCTTTACTGGTAATATAAAATAGTTTGGCATAATCAGTCTGCTCTTATCTGTCTAGACTTAAATTTTCTTTTCCTCCTGTGATTTCATTGAGTCTGCTACAGCCAGTGCTAGTGACTGATTCTCTTTGAGATCTTGAAGGTGGGAATATGTGAAGAGCAAGGACAAGAAAAAGATTTTTGTATTTCCTTATCTAGTACCCAAACAGATTATGGGCTACCTAAACTTGGCTTACATATTCAGAAATTATTGCAATTTGAAATTAATAATTCTCTGATGAGATGATTTGGTATCTCCAGTCTTTCTTGAACTGGACATAAACATTGTACTTGTCTTCTGCTTTCCAGGTGGAAAGATTTTCTGCTTTCCAAATGGAAATATCTTTTGATGATGGTTCTTTTCAAAACTTGATCCAAAAAAATCATTGAGTTCTGCTGCTCCCAATTGACATGAGTAGAAACTGGTCTCCAGATGAAGGCAAAGTGGCACTTTGCAATGATTCCTACGCCCAACACCATTTGGGAAACAAAGGCAGTAAAACAGGGAGAGGTCCTGCAGTTTTCCCCAGTCTGAAAACAGTGAAATACATGGACAAACAGCTATGATGCTGATGGTATAGATTAAGCAACTTGGTCACACCCACACTGTGTTAGTCTCTGCCCCCTTCTCTGTCACCAGGACACCACTACATTGTTTATCAACTCAGATGTAACTTATAACTTCACATCAACATTGTGGAAAGGATTCACCCTGTTTTCTTTCAAACAGTAAGATCTCTATTGCCATCCTACTTAAGTACTTGGTATCCCTCATTATTAAACAGCCAACTAATCTGAGGCACTTCAGTGCAAATAGCCCAATCAGACATTTCTGAACTGATTCAGGACTTTGGGAGCATGATAGCATTGTTCCAAGCAAAATTAGTAAAATGTCTCAACAAATCGAACATTAAAAGAAATTTCTTCTGCACCTTTTGCTTCTTATTGAACCAAGCCTTCAGATCTCAGCAGGCTTTCACAGTTTTTCAGGAAAATCTCAGAATAGCTTTAAACCTAGGACTTAGTGTTAATCCCCCTACTTTCTCATAATATCAGCCTTTGGCTTCATTGTAGCTTAATTACAAACTTTTCTAGTGATCCAGTCTTGTAGGTCTGTCATTTTCCTTGAATCATTCAGAGATGTCTGGTAATGGAAGCAAAAAAGTAAGTACAGTTCCAAGAAAGAAAGCACTTTTTACACTAGATAACTCAGGAATTTTCCCCTAAGGAAACAAAAATATGGTTGTTGAATAATGTGTTGTCTCATTCTTCTTAGATTTCTTTACACTTAAAAATATTTTATTTTCAAAAGTCGTCCCTTTTGCTTGGCTAAAAAATTACAGACTGATATCTATATGATGTTAAGATGTCCCGCTTAATGGGACTGCTTAATAATCTCTACCAAAATTCATACATAATTCTTATAGCTGTCCCAGCTATTGCTCTGTTAAACATTGAATAGTTAAACTTGTTCTAGGGATTTTTTTTTTAGTCAAAAAAAGAATTTAAGTAATAAAAACCATTTTTTCCCCTTACAGCACTGAAATTTCAAAACTTTCCCTTTACACAGTCTGTCTCATTCAAAAATCCCGCTGAGATATGCTGAAATATTCCTATGGAGTTAGCTGATATACCTCTTATTTTCCAAGTGAAAATATTCAGGATAATGTTCAGGATAACATCTTTAAAATACTGTCACTTAGATCACTGCAACAATAAACTATAGTTTTTGTTGAGAGCTTGTCAACAAGTGCTCTATTTTGTAGGTATTACTCAAAGAAAGCATTTACTGGCATAGTCCTGCCTTTGACTCATGGCACTGTAAATACCGTCTTTGGTCTTTCCAAATCAGTATGTGAAACAAGTGAATTGTCTGAGGTTTTGTTCCAAGAAAATATTTCAAATAAAAGCATTCTTTTCTGCTCAAATATCCAATCCATTTTTAACTCAGTGTTAGCCTGCAAATTCTATTTCACTTGCTGGTTGTTTGTATGAACAAAAATTAAGTTTCATCTACATCATGAGTGAAATAATTCCATCTATGTCAGTATACCAACAAGCTTTGAAATGTACACTGGTAAACTAAGGTTGGAATGTGTCTCATTTTCTTTGCATCCTTTTTCAGATATGGTACCAAAGGATGTCATTCAACTGTGTGTTTTCCCTGATGTAAAAGCCATTTTAAGAACAGCTGGATACTCATTCCTCCATCCATGTAATAAGCTAATATATTCTCAGCTTTGTCAACCATTAGTGAAACTCGACAGTAAGCTAAATACCTGAAATAATTCAGGTCAAAACTCAAAATTAAAATAAACATAAAATCTTTTGCGGCCTAGGGTCTTATAATGGTAACATTAAAAATTTCCATTTGTATAACAGAGGGAAGTGGTAAGAGTAGGAAACTAGGAAGCAAACTAATTTTTTTTTTTTTTAGTAATGGACAACTATTCATGAAGTCTTTTGGATTCTGACTTGATTCTCATTTTCTCCTTATAAACAAAATTACTAGTTAACTCCCTATTTTACATAATACTAGATTTTAATGAATTGTTCCTTCACTGAAATCAAAAGCAAGTTAATTCTCTACTAAATCTTGTTGAACAATATTATGAGGATTTAATTCATGTAGTTATGTTTGTGAAAAAAACACCACCAAACAGGTATGGATCAGATATGTTGATGAGACCCCCTCCAACCCCCAAAAGCTGTGTAGGGTCTTAGACCTACATTACAAAGCCCTTTCAGGAAAAAATAAATTATTCAGAATGATATGATGTAAATTCATGTTTGTATTTCTTAGAAAAAGGCACACTCCTAATAGTAGAAAATTAATAGCAAATAGCTTTCCCCTAGTTTATTCTCTTGAGTTATTTTTCTTGGTAACTGATCGCTTCTTTTATAATCAAAACCAAATTAGCATTACATATCTAGGAAGGAAGGATTAGCTTTGAGAGAATGGGGTCTAGTCACATCTGGTTTGTACCACAAACTAGAGAAAGTGTACATCTTTTCATTATAGATGTAGCTGTATTATAAATGTCCTTGCTCTTCTGTACCACAACAGATTATAATTATTTTCCTCTTTAAAGTCTGAATTTACATCATATGTGAATCTTTTCTTCTCCATATTATTTCTGCAATGTATTTTCAAGGCAAAGATAAATGGTTGCTGTGGTGTTGATGGACATGGTTTCGAGATTGAAAGAAAACTGTAGCAGGGTACCTTTCAATTCTAGCAAATCTCAAAACTCAGTTGATTTGCTACTGAATAAAGATTCATTTTCCACACTCCTGAAACTTCCACATTTCAAAAAAGTAGTGATAGTGATAAAAAAAGTATGAAAAAACAATGCAGAAGACTTAAATGGGATACCAATGGTCTTTTTCAGGTCCTTCCTCAGAGGGAAATACTTACGCCTGGGTCTTCTGTCATTAGCTGGATGTGAAAAAGGTTTTATTCTTAGTGCAAAAGAAATCTTTCCTATGTTTCCAAAAAACATATGGCATTTTTTTTTTCTTAAAAATGATGAATCTTCACAAAATTTTGTGATTTGCATGAACAGGAATTTTTCTAAAAGGAACAGAAGGAGAAAATTCCTATAAAGTTTAGACAGCTGGTGTAAATGGCACCATTGCCACTTAGCTCTCTTTGATATAGTTTTACCTGGATACATTTAGATGCTAATTACGCAGTGAAGAGCTGTTTTAATCACAGCATTGATACAGAAATGGATATTCCATAAGTTAAAACAAAAATTAATAATTTCATGCATGAATAAGCAAACTTCATGTCCTAATGTAGTGCAGAAAAGAGTCAGAGAGCTCTAATGCATTCAGGTTCATAGGAGAGAGGTAGAACAATGAAAAATTACTGTTGTTTCTGTTCCATTTATTTAAGAGAGCTGGCTAAAACACTGTCAACTAAATGGGTCATCTAACTTCTCATTGTAGAACGATTTTTCCTGAGGTTTTCCATCAGTGCTTATTGTACCTCGTCTTTTCACAGCCCTGCAGCTGTGGGACTGTTAATGGTATTTCTTAGCTATCTCAGGAAGGTGTTTTCACATGATGCAAGCTCTGCCAGCTCACCTGCATAAGTATATGTCATTTTCCTGATCCTGTGGCCTTCAATTCAGAGTACTTTTCAGATTCAACACCGGCTCCCACTTAGCTGTGCATCACACTGTTAGCTCACACTGTTCACCACTAAGCCTTTTTGCTCCCCTGCTCTTTTGATCTTTTCCTAACATCTCTAACTAGCAATGATAAAATAACTATAGTATTTCATTTTAAGTGTTATTTTTACAGTAAATTGTAGCACATTAGTGTGCAAATGTAAAAAACGTAATGGCAAAAAAATCTTTCATCATCAAATATGTTGACTGACTTTGTAAAACAATATATATTTATCATATTGAAAATCATGAACCATATTATGAAATGTTAAGACCCTTAAATGAAAATGAACTAGGATAATATGAATCGTAATCAGGTCCTCCTGATCCTTGCATAGCACAACTAATAAAGAAACAGACCTGTTAGATATAAATATAAAAACATTTCACTAGAGCAGGTATCTCAGGCTCCATCCAACCTTGAGCACTGCCAGAGGTAGGGCATCCACAACTTCTCCGGGCAGACTGTTCTATGATTCTCACAGCAAAGAAATTCCTCCCAACAGCCAATCTAAACCAAATCTAAACCTTCTTTTAGCTTTAACCCCTTGTCCTGTCACTACATGCTATTCTAAAAGGTCTCTCTCCATCTTTCTTGTAGGCTCCCTTCACATACTGTATGTGAAGGTGACCCTGAAGCCTTCTTTAGTTCCAGGCTGAACAAACCAAATTCTCTCAGCTTTCCCTCACAGAAGGGGTGTTTCATCACTCTAATCATGTTGCTGGTCCTCATCTGGGTGCAGTACTTCAGGTGGGGTCTCACCACCGTGGAATAGAGTCAGCATGATCACCCTACTGTTGGCCATGCTGCTTTTGATGCAGCCCAGAGCATGGCTGGCTTTCTGGGCTTCAAGAACACATAGCATAGAAGCTTCTTTTGTCTGTGTGCTTAAAGGAAAAACTGTTTGAAAATGGGTTAGGTAGTTTTGGGACCAGTAATAGCTTTCTACAGCTGCCAGCCTGTCCATTGACCACAGTTTCTTTAGGCAGGAAGTAAATCTATCTCTCTTCAAAGGCAATGCCTTTCACAGCCAGTCTCCAATCCTAGAGCAGGGCCTGCAGGTGCTTTTAAAATATGACTATTAAGTAATTATAGCTTCTCAACTAAGAAAATAAAATTGCAGTTCTCATGTCGTGAAATAGCCAACATGGGGATAAAGAAGAATTCTACCTTTATCACTCTCACCATGCTTTGATGGGATCTCACCATCCTCTCTGAGGTGGATTGAAGTAATCAAGCCCCAACCATTCTGACACAGCCAGGAGAAGAAAAGGTACCTTATTAATGAAGGATGGAAGTCCATTCCACGCCTTCTTCTGCTTCTGACTCCAAAACACTCTCAGGCCTTACTATAATCAGAAAACTGACTTAGTCTCCTGTTGCTGTGACCAGTAGCTGAGCCCTGGGTCTCCCAAGTTTCTGGCATCTGGACATGGCAACCACTGAAGTCCAAAGCCCTTCTGCTGTTGCTACAAACTCAGATGTGCACGCAGAGAACAAGGTGCACATACGAGGGCACACAGTCACACACACGTTATAGATCACTTCAGTCAGCCAGTCTGGACCTAAATCCTCTTGTCTCCTCACACACAGGGACTTACATCTACTAAAGAGTCTTGCCAGGAGCTGGACCAGACCTGTATGCTTACTTGTAGATGACTTTATCCCCATGGCCTTCCCATTAGCTGACCTCCTGCCCTCTCCAGTAGCCGATTTGCAGGTCCTTTTGCTTCTTCAGGGTAAGCCCAGACTCACGATCATTCCACTATATGGTTCCCAAACCTTTTATCCTACTTGTCAGCTAGTCCAGCTTTATTTTCATCAGCAATCACATGCTGCTGCAAACAGCCCAGCTCATCATGCAGGTTCATTGGCCAAGTTACCCACATCTGTCACTAAAAAATTACTATGCCGTTCATCTACATTCTACTCTTTTCCCAGTAAAGAAAAAAAAAAAAAGAAGACATTTTGACCTTAATAAACCTATATTAAGATCTGTATCCTGTATAATCAATACTGGAAGGTTATCGAAATACTTCCAACCAATCTAACATTTTTACTTTTTTCCTGACATAGACATACCAATATGACTCTATGTAATTGAAGAAAAAAGAGTGAAAAACATTACAGTCAAACTTCCAAGAAATCTGAGGGGTTGTGGGGAGGTGTTGTTCACGCAAGCGTGTTTTCTTGTTGTCGTTTCCTTGTGACTTTTAAAACAGGATAAACTGTTATTATTCTCTGGCAATCACCTTGAAACTGTCTGGTTTTCTATATTCCCTAAAATTATATTTTCCTTCCAGAATCCATCATACAGAAGATTACTGAATATCTTTTACTACTCAGTAACGAAGGATCTTCAAGTAAATCATCCTTTGTCTTCTTTGACAGTATATTATCAGCAGTTTCAGTGCTTCTAACATGACTTGATGAAAGTAACTATTTTTAGGGAATTGAAAGATTTTTGTTCAGGAAAGAAAATTTAATTATCTCATTAATCAGTTCATCACAAATTATTTGGACCTGAAGCTCAGCAGTGAAAGATAGGGTATATGAACAATGGAAATAGTAATGATGTTGTTGGTGATGGTGATAATAATAATAGTAATAATAAATAATATTTAAACATGATGTTTTATTAATCCAATGAGTAATTAATCTGATAAATTTAGAAACTCTTTGTGCTCCTGAAATATCTGCAAGCAAATAAGATTTCCCTGGAAAAGACATTTTCATTGATATATCTTTCAGCACATAGAGAGGTTTGGGAACAAGTAGTCCTTGGGAGACGAGCCTTATGATATTGTTTCTCACCTAGTGGAAACATATTAGTGATTTAGACACAGCAACAAGAACAGGATTAAGTAATCTTTGCTCAGAAGAGCAATTTTTCTATTCACACATGTGGATGCAAAATTTTCAAATTCATTTTCCACAAAGATGCATCATACCTATCCATAAGAAGTTGGAAAAAAAGTACATACTTTTCTATTAAAAAAAAATTGTCATGTATTTTATTTACATTTAATATTCCATTAGCATTCCTTTTAACTTCTACAGCACTTTCATTATTATAGCCTACACAGTAGGATATTTCATGACAAGGAGTAGTATTGACCCTCATTTCCACAGGTTAGGAAGAGTGACAAAACAAACTGTAGTCAGAGTGTGTTGTATGGCCATTAAGGATTTTAGGGGTGCCAGGAGGTCTCTAGTGCATCCCTACACAGAGCAGAACCAGCTGTGAGATCAGACCACACTGTTCAGGTCTCTGTTGAGCTGGGTCCTGAAAACCTGCAAGGGTGGAGCCTGCACAGCTTCCATGAGCAGCCTGAAGAATGCAGTCTTGCAGCCTATCCCTAGTGCATATCTCAAACTACTTTAAAATCAGTAATTTTCCCTCTGAATACCTTATACCATACTGTCTTCATCACTGGGAAGCATTTATCTTTATTTCAAGGGTGTGATTTTTGCTTCTCTGTTAATATTTCTTCTTGAACAAAATCACTTCGCATAAGCCGCATGGAGCTTATGCAATATTTTCTACATTCTTGTTACCAAACCTTCTTAGTTGGTCTGAGTTTAGGGAGAGGAAAGGGTGCAATAGCTATATTAGTGTGCAATCACCTTTGACTTGTATATCCTGAGCTGCTCATTCCTCAATAACACAACCTATTAGCTTTCATGTATCTCAAGTTCACTGTTTCACTGTTGTATACTCCATACTGAAAAGAGAGCACCTATATAATGTCATTAAAACATACTAGGCTGAAAAGGCCATGAGTTTTCCCATACCCTGGAGGATCACAGAGCGCAGATTTTGCCATTGAGGCAGAGCTTTCTGCCAAACATGTTTTTGGCAAACAGTTTTGGCAAACTTTTATTTCTAAAAAGAAAGAAAACTGTTTGGGGCTTTTTTTTTTTTTTCCTATTTTATTTTACCAGCCAGCTATGGTCTGAGTCACAGATGCTCATTGTACAGCAATGGCTGGTCACGGTAGGACTGAACTCTATGGGTTGTACTCTGTGACTGATGATTTCAAAGACAAATGGCCTTGTTAGGTGAATTGCTATGGTTTATCCCAGCATTTTTGGGTGCTCGTTTAACCAGCAAAGTGGAAATTGTTCTCTCTCCATAAAGTGTGAGTTGTAATCTTTCTGACTTTCTTCTCTTGTTAGTGTTGATGCTGGAGACCATAGTAAACCTGTACACTCTATGAGTAAAGTTTAAATTTTCAAGGGCTAAAAATACTCTAAGTATTTAAAAGTACTCAAACAGTTTTCTAAATCCTGCCTAGTGTTACTCTCTGCTGCATGTAGTTTCTTAGCTTAATGTTAAATTCAAAATGAAAAATATCTGTTTAGCTGTGTGAACTGTGACTGCAAAGGACGTGGCTCTGTAGAGCAGTAATAAAAGCAACATTACCTGGCACTATATTTGAAGTTATTGAATTCCTCATCATTTATCCATAATAGGAGGGCCAAGGTCTGATTTCCAAATCCCTGACTGCTGAAAGCTTGTGTTTCTTAGTATAGTCACTGGAACTCTCTTTTTTTTTTTTCCCAGGTGTGCACAAAATGTATGCATATTCACACAAGTATAAGAAATGTCAAGGCCCAGACCTATTCCATCCAACCTTAGCCAATTAACTGAGTGTATAAATTAGAAATCTAACATTGTGTAATGGAAAAGAGATAGCTTACTTTAAACTAATCTACCTCTTTTCAATGCCTATGATGAGAGTTCCCAGTCTCAAGCACAGGCACTCAAAGATGATGTCTCCATTTAAAACTTGAACTCAAACATCAAAGCTTGACAATATTTGCACTAATCAACGGGGAAAAAAAAATAATGGAATCAGAATTTAATTAAAAGTAGATAATTAGATAATTGGTTACCTGAAAAAAGAGTCGTTTGCCAGTTCAAAAAATTAAAATGCTAGAAAACAGAAGTCAGAGTTGTATCTGCTTGCCTAAGTTCACTCCTAAAGCCAAAGGAAGGAACTGAAAAGCTTTTGTTTCAAGAATTATTGGAAGAGGATTTAACCAGGTGTTGTCAAACTTTTTTCTTTATTCTCCAGCTTGAGGTAAAATATTAAACTCTGCTCTATTAAAAAAAGAAATAATTTTGGTAAAAATAAATATGTCTTTTCTTACCCCCTCATTCTTTTCAATCCTCTTTTGGTCCATAGATGTATATTTCTAATATACTTTCCTTGTTGATGGACCACATCTCCTCTCTAACTTGAGAAATAATATTTTAACAGGCCAATATTTTAAAATAATTAAGAAGTTATAATATTATGGCTATGTTTTCCAAACTTTTTTAAAAAGCTAAGTAAGCAGAAATGATAAATTTTAAGGTGGCCAAAGTGCTGCAAATTAAAATTAAAGAAAACAGCAATACTTTGTCCATTTTTAATACATTTTTAAATGCCAGAAAAGTTATCTTTTTGCTATCTATATGCCAGGAGTTATTCCTGAATGTTTAACAAAGCTGAAAGACAAGCTAGTTCTTCAATTTGATCCTGTGTATTAAAGGGAGATCTGAAATACCACCTACTGTACTAACAAATCTTTCTATAAATTACATGGTATGCCATGTTCTTGGTCTCTTTACTCAAAGTTCAATGACAACCTTTTAGCTAGTAAGGTTTGGGGTTTTGTTTTTGTTTTTTCCAGTCAGTCTTGTTTTCCTAATTCGCCATCAATTTACCAAAAATCTCAGTGGAAACAGTGGTGCTGACTAGGGATTCTGATGGGTTACAAGGAATTAAATTCTGCATGACAGCTGTGTCTTATTTACAACGTTTATATTCCCAACCCTTGCATAGTGCAAGGTCTAATTGAAGTTACACACTCACATCTTGACAGAAAAGCTGTCTGTAGATCATCAAAATTCTTGAGGTAATCAGAAGGAAATTTGCTATCAATTGTGGATCTATTTGTCTGTTCTACTGGTTTAATTCTTTCACACGCTAAAACGTCATTATTCCTATGCCAGTTTAGAAGGGATTTTGTGATGAGTACACAGATAATGTGGCAGTTCAGCATGAGCCAGGCATTTAGCAGCTCACATCATAAAATGTGACAGAATTACTGATTTCAACAACATTTTATAAGTTTAGAAGCAAGCAAATTTTTATTAACAATTAATTTAGGTAACTTTCATCACATTCATTATTTTTAAATACCTTGTATTGGATATTTATGGCAGAACCACAACTTTTTTGTTATTTAGTGTACACACTACTAAGACAGTCCACCCTTCTGCCAGTTTTGGACGTTTCTGATGAAAACTCTTACCTGGAATGGTAATGTTTGGATTTATTTGCTTTCATCTGTATGATTGCATACTGGAATACAAAATATTTGTTGTTTTTTTTTCCTCTTTACATATCATACTAAGCTTATCAAGTACAAGTGTATCACTGCTTCACAGCTTGAGGTATAATGCCACCCATTAAGAAAATATAAAGTCTAGTTACCTTGGGAAATTATTATTGCCATCTCTTCTGCTGTTTTCAGAAACAGAATTAGTGGACTAAAGGTTTTCAGTATGAGAGTTTGAAGCATTTTCTCAAATCCCTTCCTACATCTGAGAGCCTAAGACTTTGATCAGAATTGTGCTACTTCTACCCTCATCATTTGCTCTTTAGGTGTTTCCTGTCTTTTTGTCATGAGTGTAGCATAGTGCTACATAGGGGGAAAAGAAACAAGTGAAATTTTGTCCTACACCAAAAAAAAAAAAAAGTTATTTCCTTTATCTTAACCAAAAAATTATGTGCTTTGTTTAACCATTCATAAATTGATTTCTTTCTTTGAAAGGGAGGGAGGAAGCTGGACTGGGCAGGTGTGAGAGAATGGACTGTATTGTCCATGTAGCCAACAATATCTTAATTTTGTCCTTGTGATGAAAATAGTTGGTCACTTAGCTTCTTATCTAAGACAATAATATAATCTACATTTCTTATGGTTTATGAAAAATTTCTCTTACAAAAGAAAGAAACTAAATATTTGAGTGGAAAATATATTCATTATTTTTGCCATTTATCTATAAAAACAGGTCAAATTTTCAATTTATTGATAAACAGCAAAATCTTTTGTTAATCAGAAAAAATATTGACATTCACCAGCAGAAGAAAACATGGTTTTGTTCTTCCTTTTTGAACACAAAACACAAAGACTACTGTCTTTGCTCAGTTCTCTCCTTAGGACCCTTTTTTTTCCTAAAAACCTTCCAGAAAATAGCTACCTAATGCTTTTATTTCTAATGGAAGACAATGTAATACTGTTCCTGAATCATGCCTTGCCCTAATCCTGCTGAATAACCATGTACTTCCATTGAAGTTGGTTTCATCTGTCATTTTATGTTCTAATATCTTGTTACTCTCCTAGTTGGACTGAAGGCAAAGTCTCTTTAAAAGCTGCCCAAGAAGAAATTTTATTTTGCATCTGTAGAGGAGCATCATCTTCCCCAGTATGCTTAAATTATCTCCTGATTTTTAGATTAATTATTAAAAAAAATACTGTTTTCATGTTATATTTCCTTTGTGGAGTCTGGAAAGGAGGTAAAATGCTTAAACTTAGCATGTTTGTGCTTCCCCCCCCCCCCCCCCCCCCCCCCCCCCATGTGTAGACAAGATTTAGATATATAAAGTATGTATTAAGCCCTCTGCATCAAACATTAGCACAGTGGGACTTCTTCATTAAAATAACAAAAAAGGCCACAAAATATTTTGACATTATGTGACTGTCTCATCTATGAAGAAGAGGGCAGGTTTCTTGGCAGATATTTTTTTCCCCTTGAATGTCTGTAATTCCTTCAAGTACTACCCAGTACTGTAAAAACTTAATGCAAAAATCATATGAAAAATATAGAAGGCATAACTTTTCTTTCAGGCATATGTGATCACACGAACATCAAGTACAAATGTATGAAATTCAGTAACTTAGATGCAGCTGGTATGATCAATTTCTTTTCTTCTCCATTCCAATTTTTAATATTGATGATCTACTGATGGTTCATCCTATCTCTATTTATAATATTAGCTCCTGCTCACAGTACTGTAACTACTTTTATCAGTTAAGGGGAAATTGGTTCATTTTTCCATTTCTCTTTTTTATACCCTACAGTTGCTTTTATTGCTGATGGACCTTTTGGACGTCCAAAAGGATCTGTTTGATTACTTTTTCAGGGAAGGAGTTGAGGCTGACTCACCAGGTTCTCCTTCCTGTCCTTTGAGTGTGGGAGTAGCATTGGTTTTTCTCCTGTAACTGGACACCTCTCCTGTTCTCCATGGTTTTTCAAACATAATGGATAGTGACTTAGCAACATCTGCCAGCTCCTCAGCACCCATGAGTACATCCCATCAGGGCCCATGGATTTATGGGCGTTAAGTCTGCCTAGCTGATCTCTGACCCAACATTCTCTGACCAAGGAAAAGTCTCTCTTTCTGCAGCCTTCCTCTCTTAAATCCAAGGTTTAGAATTCCTGAGGGCTTGTCTCAGCAGTAAAGTCAAAGGCACAGCAGACATTTAGAATTTCCACCTTCTCTGTGTCTTCCATCACCCCTTTTGTTCAGCAGCAGCCTCACATTTTCACCAATCTTCCTTTTGCTGCTGGTTTTCTTATAGAAGCCCATCTTGGTTATCTTTGCCAGATTCAATTCCAAGTGGCCTTTGGCCTTCCTCTTGCATTCCTGAAAATGTTCCTATAGTCCTCCCATGTGACTTGTCTCTTTTTCCACATCCCATAAAATATCTTTATGCTCTTTGATAAAATCAGGAAACCTGCTCCATCCATGCAGGTTTCCTGCCCCCTTTACTTGATTTCTTGCTCACTCCTCATATTTTGTTATTTGTCCACTGGAAGAAATTTCTGTGTGCAATTTCATTTTCAATGTATCTACTTTTCTCCAGCAGCAATATTTTTTGAGGATTTATATGACTGTCATGTGAGTCTTTTATTTATCTCACAACTGATCAAGCTTAATTATCTACATCATTCTTGCAGCAACCAACCTGATATTTAAAGTGTTTCCTGTCTTCCAACATCTATAACTATATAGTATTTGAAGTTCCCATCCTCTCAAAGTCTCATATCTGAGAGAATTTTTAAAAATTTTTATTTGTTCACTTAGAATGGTCAGAAATTATTACACAATTAAGCAATCCTCAAAAGCCTAAAAGTAAGCCCTCTGTGGTTTTCCTGTGCATTGGTTTCGGCCCTGATTGTCAGCCAAACACCCAACGAGTTGCTCACTCCTACCAACTACAAGATGGGGAAAAGCCCGAAAAGATCAGTAGTGGAAAAAACTCAGGGATCAAAATCATAATGGGAAGTCACTCACTAGATACTGTCACAGGCCAAACTGACTCAACTTTGGGAATTTATTGCTAATTAAACAAAAAATTAAATACTGATTGAAATATGCAGAAACTAAGCCAAACATTTAAGTAATTATGGAAAGCACCTCTCCTCTCCCTTTCCTAATGTCTACATACCTTTTTACTGCTGCAGGTTGCATCCAGTCTCCTCAGTGAAGCACAGGAAGCTGGTGACATTCCACTTCCTACCTCTTCTGTTTCTTGTACTTTTCTCCCAAGTTGCTTTTCTTCACACTCATTTCTGCTGCTCCACACATCACACTCCCTTCAGGAATGTGCCCATTCTAGCATGTGTCCTACACAGCCAGAGCTTTGCTATAAAGCACCTCCTGCTCCCCTGACCCTAATGTTCCACCTACCTACCCCCCCACATCACCTCAGTGTGCTCCTCTTTCTCAAATATATTTCCCAAAGTCATCACACACTTGGCTGAAGGGCTCAGCTGTGCCCTGTGACAAGTCCATCAGAGCCAGCTGGAGCTGCTGCACTTAGCACAGGGCAGCCTCTGGCTTTGTCTCGCAGAGACCATCCCTCCAGCCCCAAAACTGCCAAAGCTTAAAGGTAACACATCCTGTAAAGACAGTATCCCATTCAGAAACACCCAAACCTGCTAAAAAACATGCTTTCAAATCCATCTAACTTTTCTTCAAGACAGAGCAACTAAAGAACAGGAGGGCTTTGGCTTTTCTTAATGTTTTCGGTGGTGGTGGTACTTTTGAGGTTGGTTTGGATTTCTTTTTTGCTTTGAAATGGTTAATGCATATTAAGAGCATGCTTATTTAGGAAGCAAGGAAAAAAGAAAAACAGCAACTAGGGGATTGGAAACAGATACTAAACAAAGGAATGATAATAAAAAGTGGTTTTGTTTGCAATAAACAAAATATACCCACTCAGCTGTAAATATTTTTTAATCACCTACTTTGTGTTTTTTAAATAATACGTGCCCTAAAATGCTGGAGATACTTCTAATTCATTTACTCAAGAAAAATCAGCTAATTCTATCTCTACCAATTACAATTTAAGTTTCTGCATTGTTATCTTTCTTTGCTAAACAGCAGTGTGTCAGTTCATAGAGCATCTTACAAAGTAATCTTCCTCCCACTGGATGATCTCAGATATAGTTCAAACAAGTGAAAAAAAGCACTTGTATTTTTTCTATTTTTTTTCTCTCCCTGTATTTGTCCCCTTCTTGTTATTTGTGATACAATTAAGGACTGTACAACAAATTTTGTATTCATCCTTGTCTAAAGCTCTGGTATTGCTTTGCCTTCTTTTCAGATTTTGTGTTTTGATTTTATGGAGTCCCAGTAAAATAAAACCAGTAATTGTTTTCTTAGCTATAATCATGTTTTATTGAGAAATTAGGATCTGCTACCATGGAAATGGCATATTAATCCAGGTGTTGATTTTATATTGAGCTTTCAATTCCCATCTATGTATTTTCAGGGTTATTTTTTTGTTTGCAAAAGAAAGTTATGGTGTTTACACTGCAGCTGATGAAAATGGCCATGTAAATAAAGAAGTCTTTAGAACAAGTGTAAAGCAAATGCCCACTCTCACTGCTTAATAACATTTTACTTGTTTTTCTGATAAGTTGCATGTAGTTCTACACAATATAATACTCTTCAATTAAAAAAGTATTTTGATATGCTCACAGGTCACTGGATGTTCAAGTTCTTTATCGAAAATCAAGGATTACTTTTTTAATTGCTTTTGAAATGTTTACCCAGAGCAGTTCCAAAATTACTTATCTAAAAGAAGTGGATATTAAGCTTCTCTCTATGAGCTGGAAGATAAGCTTATTTTATATTTGCTTACGAGGGATTTATGCAGTTAGTGTTTACTGAAGTTTATGAAAACAAAATATCTCTTCATAAAAACATTATATCCTCAATTCTGAACACAGGAAACTGCCATGATGTGCAAAATGCGTTGTGAGTAGGAATTTTTTTTTACTCAATGAGTTTTTGCAAAACCTAAAAAAATGCCATGGGTTTTGTAGGGCAACTCATGACTGGGCATTTCTGTTACTGAACCTGACAAAAAGGTGTAGTTGGGGTTTTGTTCAGAAAATTGCAGAGGAATTGCAAGAGGACTGTAGATATAAATGCACAGTTAAAGCATACCCTGGTTCTAATGGAAGGCATGCAGGTTCTCCACCTCCACCTTGGCAGTGACAATTGCGCCGATAACAAGAGGGGATGGAACTAATTCCCGAAGGGCTGTTAATTTCACTGTCCAGACCCCAGATCCAGTTTAAGGTTTTTCTGAGGCAGTTACTGGCTTCAAGAGCAACAGATTGACATCTTGCTTTAGAATTAACATGTCACCCTCTGGCTTAAGAGCTAAGGAAAACCAAAGTTTTCCAGGAGGAAGTAAGACGGGGTGTAATGTAGAAAGTATTTTCATTTTGCTGTGGCTCATAGATAGTTTGAAAGCAAATTGTGTTTTGTGAATAAAATCTCAGTGTATAACGGTTTACCTAGATGACGATGGCTACTGCATTCGCTCCTGATTTGAGAAAGTTTAAAAAACTTTTTTTTAAAGGTTCTCTAATTTTTTTCTACTAAAAGAGCATATGTTATGTCATTTATAATGACACGTAAAAAATAACAAAGATAAACAAATCTATTACTGTTTAATTTCTTTCTAAGCTTGTAAAAATAGAGGTTGCCAATAATTTCATAAGTTAATCTATACTTTGTTGTGAGTTTAGACACTGGGAGTCAGAATGAATGACAAAGACCAGAGTCCACAAGTGGATTTGGGTGCCTCTGGTCTGCTTTAAAAATCAAAATACAAGAGTAGTTCTCATCATTCTTGAAATGGTCAGCTTTCTTTGGGGATCTAAAGTTCTACTGTTAAGTATTTGAACAGACAGAGCTTGATGACATTGGCTGATTAACACCCCTCTTCCATCACCTTACTTTAATTAGGGTCCTTTAGGTTATCTGGTGAATGTTTCCCAAGCCATGAACACATGCTTCAATATGTTTTCTTAAGCTGCGCCAAGGAAAATATAGGTTGGATATTAGGAAAAAGTTTTTTACAGAAAGGGTGATAAAGTACTGGAATAGTCTGTCTAGGAAGGTGGTAGAGTCACCATCCCTGGATATGGAAAAAAAAATGGATGTGGCACTTGGTGCCATGGTTTAATTGAGGTGTTAGGGCTGAGTTGGACTCTATGATCTTGAAGGTCTCTACTAACCTAGTGATTCTGTGATTCTGTTTTGGGAAAGAACAAGCAAGCAAACAAACAAAAAAAATACATATTCATTATAAGAAAATAATTTATTACCTTGCATTAAAAAAAAAAGAAAAGAGTAATTAGTCCCAATTCCTGTTCTGAATGATGCTCAAATAAATTGCACTGAAAGACTGTGAAAGAGACCCAAATCTCTAAATCTTGAATATGCCAAGACAGAGTTCTGGGTGGAAATACCTGCATGCAGCTACCAACTGCCAATATCAGAGGAAGGCAGCTTTCAGCCAGGTTTTTCCCAAAGAAATGATGATTTCTCTTAGTGCTGAATTTCTGCATAGAAAGCAGTCAAATAATCTTTTTTTTCAAACTTTTTTCACAGTGAGTTTATCCATTTGCATGCCTAAAGACAAAGATTATAGTCCAAAATTTAGAATCTTGAATTGAGGTAGATGTTTTCCTCCAGATTATCATTAAATTCTCCCTGACAATAAAGTATTAGTCATACTCATTTCCAGTATTCATTTTTGAGTTTAATCCCACTTTTCTGGCTTCTGTAAATCTTATTTTTATCATTTGACCTTTCTAAAAGTATAATTAAGATTGCATGCATTCCTGACCTTGAAAATGCCGTTTCATTAGTCTGGTAAAGTTGAATGCAATATTGTCTTTTTGGATGGTAAATGGAAGATACCAGATTCAGAGATTCTCAAGATGACAATAGGAGAAATTAAACACAACACCATGACTTCCAGCATTGACCCAATACCTCTTAAGTTCAGTGGGATCATAGAAGAGACATGTAGTTATAGAAGAAGGGATTAGTTTTGAAGAAACATCTTGTCTACACTAGAGAGAGATTTTTGTAACCTCAGAAAACTGAGCCATATGAAAGCTTATTATTTCACTTACAGGATGTGTCCAGGACTGTGGATGTTCCACTTGAGGCTTCCCGCAAAACATGTCGTTCACCTACAATGCTCTGCTAGCTACAAAAGCCAAAATCAAATCTTTGTGTTCTAGTAGCATTTTCAATGTAAGTTTTCCCATTAAAGGTGAAAAATTTAATAATAGAAATAATAGAAAAAAGGATGTATGTTTTCATTTTCTGCAGTGCCTCCTTCCCAAAAAACATTTATTCCTTATTGCACTAGGAATATAGTGGAGTCACTTAAGGAGGTTACTGAAACATCTCTAAATTTTAAACTTCAGTGACTAACACAATGAAAAAGTTGATTTAAAAATGATCTCTGTATTTTTTATCTGAAAGCAGTGATACTTTTTTACTTCCAGGGACACAAGTAGCTTCCTAAATAAAACAGCTAACGAAACTGTTTTCTACATAGAATGATGATTTTTTTTGTATATCTATATACATGGGAGCAATTAATGCTGGTAATAATAGTCTGTTAAATCATTCCCACTTGGATGCTAGTGCAAATTACAAATTCACACATTGTATGTTTGAAAATGTTGTGAATTATCTGTATTTTCTCTTTCTACCCCTATTATATTCTGCAATGCCAAGAGAAAAAGTGGAACTGTCCAATTTATATCCAGAATGAAAGAACTTCTAATTCATACAGTGCAACAAGAAGTGTCATTCGTCATTAATGTGATGAAGATAAATGCTGCTGGCCACAAAGAGGAACCTTATGAACATGACTGTGGCTCGCAGGAAAAAGAAATATTCATTTGTCTTGAGCGAGCATGATAGTCTGAGAATTCAGGAAGAAATAGGACATTGGGTACATTCCTTTAAAGATATCTTTAAAACCATTTTCACTGTTGCTGTTAGCATCCTTTAGGATCTATGAAAGCATTTGAAGAAAAGTATGTAGTTAGTGCCTTTCTTTAATTGTGCATTGGAGATTTTCCCCTGCAGAGCTTTAAAAGTCAGAAAATTGTTAACAGTTGACAACCACTTTGAAACAGGAAAATTATTTTAATTGGGTGCAGGGAGGTATATTTTGAAAATCATGTAATAAATTAAAGAGACCATCCCGATATACAGATGATTTGTAACTTTAGTCCATTATACATGACATTATCAGTTTACAGGTTTTTGGGCATTTGGGCAATCAATGTACAGGGCTGCAAGATGCACCAGCAGTTTCTCTCTGATGTGGTCTGGTTTCTGTAAAAAAACCCAAACAGAAAAACTTTACATGTTAACTTTAATTCACATTAGGTAATGGTCTGTCAACATGAACTGGGGTTCATGTGAGGGGTTCTGGATAGCATTTTATTCATGTGATATAGATCCAGAGCATTCAAACAAACATAATGTTGTTCTATGGACTAATGGCAGGAAATTGAGAATGCACTGGAATATGAAACTCTAGTGAGACAGACTTTACCTCTGCCATTCTTTGAAAATCAGTATTTTGATATCCATTTTTAATTTTCTTTAGTACTGAAAAAATGTATGTGTTCTTAAAGCAGCTCTTTGACTCATCTGTTCGTGTGGGCTGAGCTGGACTGGGTTGGTTAAATGCAGTTGCTGTCACTACTATTGAATTGCCATGCCAATCACTAAACAGTTAAATCATTCACAAAGGCATTTTTTGAGGTATTTGTCTTTTAAAATTAAAATCATAGGTTTGGGCCTGGAAAGTTAATTACTTTATTTGTTTTACTTATTTACTTTGAATTATTATGAGCCTTTCTATGAGAACTGAAAGAATTGAAGCTCTTTTTATTCTTTTACTATTATTATTTTGAAGCAAAAATTGGCAAGTTGGGTCATGAATGTTCCTAAATAATATTCATATTCAATTTTACAGTATGTGCAATTGTTGAAAGAAATTGTTGTTTCCAACTTTGTAATATAATACATATTATTTATTATATTACAAAGTTGGAATAGAGTTAGCTAATTTCTGTTTATTGGAAATTTGATCTCCCTCAAGTGACCGGAAGTAGGCATGGGCACATTTGTTTTCTCAAATCTATTATGGAATTCTAAAAGATTTTGGAGTCTCATTAAAAATAACCTTAAGTTGTTAGAGGCCTAGTTTCACAGTATTAGTAAAATAGTTTACTTTACTTTTAAAAAACTCTGTATTGTTCCCTCACATATAATACTTCAATAAAAAATAGCTAGCCTGGAATTAATTTAATAAGTATTTGATTATGAGATGAAATAGCTTAGAAATATATGTTCAAATGCATTTAAGTCTTGTAAAGCATGCAATAAAATCAGAAATCTTCTAGATATTTTTGAAAAGCTTAAAAGAAAAACTCCACAGCCTCAGTGGCTGTTGTTGGCATTTGGCATCATTTTTGGCAAAGAATAATTCAAGGTAATATGTATACTGGAAGGATATGATAGGATTCTTAATTCAATGAAGGACCATAGTAGCTTCCTCTGATGCAAAAGCAACATGAAAAGTAAGCTGCAGAAGTCAAAAAATATTTCATGTTCTATTTATCATCTCTTTTTTTTTTCCCTTTGAGTTCTTTTTACTTCATGATTGTAGTGTTTTTCTGAAAACTTCTAAATATTGCTGGCCCACAACACTGATAAGAGGTATTACTAAAGAAAATGTCTTGACGTGCAGCTACTCATAGAAATAAAATTAGGTTACAGGTGCAAAAGTAGATTTTGAGGGCATAGGTAAAGTATGATGTGTTTTACATGTTTATCTTGTGTCTTTTTTTCCTGTTACATTGCTAATCTCAGCATTAAATGTTATTGAAGTAATTAGCCTATTAATCAGAATCAGACTCTTAGTTTTGGTTGGACAACAAAGATTTATTTCTGGATATATGAAACTGTTTCATAAAAATTCACTTAAAATTTGTAACAATAGATCCTTTTATTTCACACTGACCATTCTATGTATAAAATATTTACCCTTAATAAAGCCACAAAACATACTGTTGGAAAAGATTTTGAAAAGAAATTGTAATTGTGGACTTTAGGGAGTATTTCTCAGCTGTGATTGCCCATGCTTGCTTATAAGTCAGAAAACAAGGTGAACCATACAACCCATATGTGCCTGAAGCTGTAGATTGTGTGAGACATTAGTGCATCTCCATATGCATCTTCACTTTTGGAAAAATCATGGTGCAATTCTTAGTGCTGTTACTTGTCAAGACTAAGACACAGGAGAGATATGTTAGAAACCCATTACTCAGAATGCAGAAATGTTACTTATACTATAATAAAAAAGGAAAGGGAAGTCCCAATATTCATGTGTTTAATTTGATTTTGAAATAGACTTTTCTGTTTACTACTAAGAAAATATAATAATATATAAAAGAGATGTGCAGCTTCAAAGGGCACTAAAAGGTCATTCAAATTGGTCTCCACTTAAGATCCTGTATTTTTTCTAAAAATATTCAAAGCCTTCTTATCATCAGAGAACAATAGATTTTTATTTGTTATATAAATTAGCTTTAAAAATTCAACAATAAGATATTTGACCACATTCAAGCTCAGAAAAGACAATCAAAGTTGCTCTTCAAATACTTGTTTCTCCCTGGAGTAGATTATAAAATAATAATAAAAATAAATAATTAACTAAGGAAAAAAAGCCATTTGTCTTTGAACAATTCCCAAATCCATTTATTTCCTCCTGTGCTGCTTGTACCAGAACTGGCATGTGCCAGATACCGTGAAAGAAACAAATTAGAATGTACAGATGTGCTGGACCTCTTCATTTCTCAAACCTTCCTGGTAACCAGTGATAATTTATGCAGTGCTGGTCTGCAAAAGGCTCTGAATCCTCTCTGCTCTGTTCAAAGGGCCAGCCTTCCCAGGGCTGGCTCAACCCACAGCTAGAAGTGTTGGGTACTGGAGGGCAGTAGCCAGGACACTCTCATCACTCTTAGGTTGTCATCCAGACTCCAAATCCACCAGGATCTCACCGCAAATCCAGTCTAAATTTTACCAGGGAACAAATATTCAACAGAAACTCTTTGTGTGAGAATACAGAAGAGCGCTCGGTGGGGATTTCAAAAACAAAGCAAAATATATTGGTTTTCTGAATTCATGACAAATGTGTGTCTGCTTACTACCTGCTCCTGAGTATTTACAAGAAAGCAGGTAGGAATGTGGTGATATCCTTACACATTCTATAATTTTTAAAATCTTGACTGCCCCAATATATTGATGTCTGTGTTCATAAACTGCCTTTTACAGAATATTGTTATGATGCTGGGACAATTTATACAGATTATACAATTTACACCCACGGTTTGCAGGCATGGCTTGACAGCTGTTGCTATACTATGTTACCTACTGGCCCATCATTCCCAATCTTTTCTTAAAAAATGCTGTAGTAATGTGGTTTACATTACAAAATACTGCATACACCGGTGACCTGATACTCCTTTACACTCCTCATTTCAGACTGTATGAAAACAGAAGAAATGGGCCACTCCACTCCTTCTGGAATCAAATCTTTTTACTGGATGTGTTTTGCTTTCTTTATGGAAATAAAGGTTAATTCTCTAATTACAACTTCAATTGGTGCTATAACGGCTGTGAGGAGGATTGCAAGACTGACACAAGTTAACTTAAATGGCTGTTTTTACTAATTTGGGAAATAAGATTAAGGGGGTTGAAAAGCTGCAGAAGACAAAGTCTTGGGTAGTCTCAAACCCAGATTTGATCAGCAATTTCCTGTGTAAACAAGAAGCAGAAGCCTCCATAATCTAGATGGAAATGGTTAGTAACCCTCTACAGTACTTAGACACACAAATCTGTGGGGCAGGATGGAATCCAGGATGAATATTGAGGGAGCTGATGGGAGCGCTCACCAAGCCCATTTTCATCATTAATCATCAGTCCTGGCTAACTGGGGCAAATTAGGTTTTTGTTTTTCTATTTTATTTTTTTTTCCTGAGAGTAAAACAATATGTGGTTTATATTTTTAGAAGTGATTTGTTTTCTGTTTCCCAGTGTTCTTTAACATTTCTATCAGGGATACTTTCATGCACAATCTTTGAGGTCATCTTTATATGTTTTAGGGATATTATAGATTTATCCTTTTTCAAGAATTTTTTTTTTTAAATCAACAGATATGTTTACAAATATGGAATTAAATTTGAATGATAGAGCTGCTGAAAACTGTGTGACTCAGAGGAACATAAAGTTTGAACTCTTTTGACAATTACAAAAGGGACAAATTGATTGCTAATTAATTATTCTTAACAATTAGGTAAGCAGAGAGCTCCTACTAGCCCAGTTATGAACTTATTTTGATTTCTGCACTGTAAGCTTTCATATACTGTGTGGCCACTGAATGTTTTTTGTCCCATGCATTAAATTTTCATTTTAGCATCAAACAAAAGTACACACAATTTAAATTCATGTTCAAAAGATCCATCTAGGTCTTCCAATGTCAATTCTGTGCCAGAATTTTCTTCATACAAGTTAGCTTGAGCAATTTCTCCAGCACAGTACTACTCTTAATTGGAAAACAATATTAGAGTGTTATTACACTGTATGGTGATTGAATTTATGATTTCATTTTTGGCCTGAAAAAATATCTTTGAAGGCCATGATAAGTTAATCTCATTACTACAGACTCTATTTGTGTATTTCTTAATAACTCAACACTGATACCACTCGTCAAACTTCTCACAACCTCTACAAGACCTTTAGAAAATGACATAACCTTATGAGAAAGAGTGCAAATCTTCATGTATACCTCAGCTGTGCTGCCTCATTACAGATTTCCTGAAGAGATCTAAATGAATAGTGAAGGTTTAAGGTTTTGTTTGTTGGGTTTAAGAAAAAAATTCAACAAATCAAGCTGCCAGAATTCTAGAACTATATTTAAACCTTCAATGAAATTTTCAGAAAATTTTATTTGCTTGAAGAAACTGCATCCCCATTTTCTTCTCAATTTAGTGATATGAAGCCATTTTTCAGGGACTGAAGGCTGGGAAGCCAAAATTGTGAATTGGCAGAGATGTTTTGAGGTACTCTGAGATAAAGCATTGATGTGAATAATAGTTGATGCACATGTTTAGCTTTGTCGATGATGCTGGTTGCCTGGTAACCAGTAAAAGGCATATGTCAGACAGGAGTTCAAATGAAACAGATGACATCAATCTCAGCAGGGTGAGGAAAAGGAAAACCACTGATTAGCTCACCCAGACTGGTATATATAGGAATCCTGTCACGTTTTCATGTTACTAAATAACCAAGCTGATTCTAAACCTCAATTTATCACAACACTCGTGGTAGTTCTTCACTAGGGATGGCATTTCTGTTTTTTACTCATGATTTTAAATGTTTATTTTCAGAATCTGCATAGTGTCCCTGCTCAGCAACATGCATTGGAAAAATATTGTTTTCATTGCTCTGCCACTGACTGGGCAGCAACTTCTTTTAATTTATCATAAAGTCACACTCTATTTTGCATGTAGAGTCACTGGACCTCCAACGAAGGTCGCAGAACCTGCATGGGGAAGTCACAAGGCCAAAGACACATTTTAAAATATTACAATTTTTTTCCCCATTTTTCTCTGATTGAGCCTTTTATTCTACACCAAAAAGTACACAATAATTCCAGTAATGTTTTTAACCTTGTTTTTCCAGGAATTCAGAAAACTATCTGTATCTAAACTATGCGAGAAACAGTCTAATTACAGACAGATATTCATTTTTCCTACAAGCTATTAGGATTCACATTTTCTGTGATTTTCATGGAGTGGTATAAAATTTCCATTAGGATTTCTTTCTGGATGGTGGTAATAAATTTAGCCCAGTATCTTACCTATTTAAAAACTCAAAGTTGTTTATATTTTCAGAGTCGTTTGTGAATAATTTATAATTTTTTATACAGAAAAACACACAACATTAGTTTTTAAAAATGGGTTTAGAGTAATGACTTTATTCTAATGGTCTTCAAAAATTATGAATAATTTTTAAATTACCCTGTCTCATCAAATCTACCTGACAGTTATATATTTAGCCTAAGCTTTTCCTCTCATTGCTCTCTGTTATCAATGGAGAGGGGCAGCACACCTTCTATAGGTTGTGTCAAATTGACATCTAAGGGTGATAATTGTTTCCATTAACAATAAATCAAATACATAGCTATCACTGGCTAAAAACCTGTTCTTTAAACATCAGATATCAAATCCACCAATTAAACCTTTTTTTTTAATTTTATGAATAAGTAACAATAATATAATGGGAACAGCCACTTCACATTTCAGTTGCCAATGCTCCTTGCGAAACCCAGAGTTGCTGATCCAGAAAACCGGCATTAGTAAAATATTTGATTTAAGTAACTTGCTCATCACAGGGCGTTACTGTCCTGAAAAGATCCAGCCATATTGTTCCATCTGTCTCATACATGAAATCAGCTACACACAAAATTATTTGTCTTTTTTTTCCTGAAATAATTTCCCCCATACTTTCTCCAAGGCCTGCAATAAATAGGGCATCACAATACTAACTTGTTTCTAAAGTGAGGCTACTAACCTTTATCATCTGCACATGAGTTTATCTTTTTGTGTTCTCATCCTCTTCACTGTGAAAACCTCCACAAACTGTGAAAGCATGAGAGTAGGATCTCAGACCTCATATCAGGAAGACTAATTACTGGATGTTTACAGAGAAGCTACAATGAGCAATTCTAAGTCCCAGAAGATCTCACATCCTGGAGATGAAACAGGCCTGAAGTGTCTGTCGGTGGTAGCAGAGGTGCTGCCTCTTGGCTTGCTGAAGGAATGCTTATTTCAGACTGATTAATGGGAAAAATTATTTAATTTCACTCTACATAATCTAAGACGTGTAATCTAAGATTGCTTTAAAGATTAATTATTCAACAAATTTATAAATATTTCAAGGCAAGATGACATAGCAAAAATACAAAAGGCATCATTTTATTATTGCTTATTCAGACTTCACCACGTCACACTCCAGGCAAGTTCCAGAGGACTGGAGATTAGCCAGTGTGTTGCACATCTACAAGAAGAGTAAGAAGGAGGATCCAGGTAACAACAAGCCTGGCAGCCTGACTTTGGTGCCATTACGGAGCAGATAATCTTGAGTGTCCAGCACATGTAGGGCTCCAGTTGCACAAGGGGAACTTTAGGTCGGACATCAGGAAGAAATTTTTCACTCAAAGGGTGGTTAAGCATTGGAACAGATTGCTCAGGGAGTGGTAGAGTCACCATTCCTGGAAGTGTCAAGAAACAGCTGGACATAGAATTTAGTGCTATGATTTAGTTAACATTAAGTCATGTTCCATCGAAAGTTAGAGTCAGTGTTCTTAGAGGTGTTTTCCAACCTTAATTCTATGATTCTATGATTCTATTCTATCATTGCAATGGAGCTGGCCCCTGCTCTGAAGCACTGAAATCTTTGACGTCTGCAGTGCACTCAGTGATCCACAACGTCATTCTGAAAAATCAATGAAAATTTCACTAAATCAAAACAAGGATTTCTCTTCAGTTACCGTTTACAAAGAATATTCTAGCCTGACAAATGGAGTTGAATATAGTTAGAAGCACAGAGGCAGGGGCTGTATGGTGGGTTGGGGAGAAGATAATACTTTTTAAGGGAACTTTAAACAGGGTATGGAAGCACAGAAAGGACGGAAGAACCTGGGTGACTGACCCTAATCCTCAGAAACTGCAGTCAACTATCAAACACGTGTTCCTGAAAAAAATCAGTAAGATTCTTTTTCCACGCATAGCATAAACCATAAGATGCATCTTTTGACACTATGTTGAATCTCAATCAGAACAGTTAGAAAAAAATAATATTACTAGCTTCATAATTTCTTTTAAATTGTGACACATCATTAAGGATGTTTTAAGTAGTACCATTTATCAATGTATTTCAGACATGTTCTTTATTGAATTTAGATGTCTCAGTGTGGAAATTAAAATTAAAAAAGATTAACTTGATTTTTACTTCAAACCACTGTGCAGTGTTTTTCAAGTCTTTCAATGCACAAAATGGTAAAATTTTGTCTGTAAGCATGCAAGGGGGAAAATTGCTTTTATTTCAGTTTGTTTTGTTTTGTTTTGCTTTTTCCCCAATTTGGTTCATTTCACACTGCATAAACAGTGAAAGTAAACAACGTTAACAAAAGCAGTTTATTGCCTTAAATATGCATTAGGTGGTCATCTTCTGAATAATCCCATAGACATGTGGCCATTCTTGCAAAAAACCAGGATTCAGAATCAACCCTCTAAATTTTAATAACTTGATAAAACTGAAGTTTGAATCCTATTGCATCCAATTCAGTGGTGAATTTCAGTTAAGGTAGTTCAGTTAACTAGTTTCAGTCAAGGTAGAAACAAACCAGTGCATTTTTCCTTTAAATTTGCCAATAATGTCCTCTTGACTCTAATAAATCTCTCTCATATTCTTAATACCACAGGAGAGGCTGTCACAAAGAAAAATTAGCCTTTTTCCTGACAAATGTTGATAAAATCATTATTTTAACTTTACAGGGAAAATGTGGTAGAAGCAGCCTAGGGACTTCCAGTTTTATTTATTTTCAGAAATTCTCTTTATAGGTGTCTTTAAAAACAACCTTGCTATTTCCTTTCATTCTCTTAATTAATTTAGACATTATTGACAATGCCATCTTCCTGTAAATTCTCTTTGGAAGCTCTTTGAAAGTGCGAAGGAATTCCTCCTTGCTTTTCATATCCAGACACTTCTTCTTTTTGGAAGCTGCTTGATAGTTGAGAGAAGTCAATGCATCACGTCTGTTCACTTTTGTACTTAAAACAAAGGACACCTTGAACAGAAAAGCACAAATGAAAAATTCAAGATTTGACAGATGTAGCTGTTTCAGAGTTATTATTAAATGCTGACATTAAAACATGGCATCCTATTTCTTTTCTGCAAGAAGTTAGATTCCTTCACTGAGAACACAGTCATTTACTTACATTCTGGTATTTTTTGTGTTATTCACTTTAAAGACTGATAAATATAGGTTCACATATATTATTACTGAAAAAAGACATTTACTATGTTGTTCAAGTTTACTAAAACACTCCTCACATTTATCTGAGTCTTCTTTTCAGTTACAGAACAGACAAGCAAGGGCCAGCATCCTGCCATGCAAACTGCTCCTATTATCCCAACAGTCACCACTGGAACTGCAAAACTATTATTTGGAGTTTTGCAGTATAAGAAAGTGGCAGCGTGCCTTATAGAAAGTTGTGAAATTAGAAAAGGAAGAAATGCAAAAGCTTTGTTTGAACACCTAACACACCTTTCTGATGAAATATTTGCTGTCTACCATTGCTCTTTTTAAATTCAAGTAGACTTGAAAAGCTGAGAATTTACTTTGTCATTTTCAAGTTGTAAAATAATTCTGGGGGTAGGATAGAAGATAAATAGTTCCGATGCTGAATTTGAAGCTTCAAGGAGCCTGGGTTTTGTTTTCTTCCTCATATGTTTCCCCTCAAAATTAATGTATTTCCATAGTATTTCAATGGTTATTGGAAGACTTCTATCAGTGAATTGTCATTATAAGCAATCAACAACTTGGTAAGACTGGTACTTTATTAGAGCTTGCTATGCGTTGTAGCATATCAAAATCTGGGATTATAAATCTGAATTTTTTTCACAAGACTATTTAGTCAAAATATACATATGAGAAAAAATGACATTACTTTCTATGCAAGTAGCCTAAAGAGGGAATATTTAACTTCTTTAAATTCACTGCACTCTGATTCATTGTCATTTAGCAATACTTTGATATCATGGATCATTCAGTATTTGAGAGCAATTTAGCATTTTCCAACCAGAGATCTAGTATTTTCCAATTAAAGTAATATTAAATTTTATGGAAAACAACTCTAGTAGATTTGCATACCTACCCTCCTTGCTAATGGCACCACCGATTTTTCTTTTTAATTCCAAAATGCTTTCTTATTAAGACTGTCTAAATTCCCTGTTTATTTACTACCCAAAGAATCTCTCCAATAACAAGCATTCACATTTTCTGCTTTTTGATCTTGCGAAAATACAAACAGATGTCTTTTCCTTTTCCCTACATCACATCCTTAGTTCACATTTCTGCATGACTTTTCCCTGGGTCTGGGAAATCATGGAGCTTCTGGATGGAGAAAATTAGAGATTCTGTTCTGGTTTCTGGACTGTGCCATGATTTCATATCCATGATACAATAATAAATTTAACAGTCTCAGGATTTAAAAATTGCTGTTGTCCTTTTAGTGTTCTCTCTTCTTCTGTGCTAGGAATGATTGCATAGGTTAGGAGTTGCCCATGCTGTCTAATTTGAAAGAAATTTCTATGTGTCCCAGTTAATACACAGTTAATACATACTTGTTATGCCTTGTTCATACCTGGTGGAAAGGGATGGCTTTTTAAAAAGTGATTCTGAGAAGAATCCTTTATCTTCCTTCACTGCATTAAGCCCTGGGTGGAAAATTCTTTTTTGAAGAGATCTGTTGTATCAAAAAACATGCTTTCTAACTCGCATACATTCACTATCTTCTTAAAATTAGACAATGTGGAGCCCTCCTTTTGGAGTCCATATGCTCGATCAGGCTTTGATGTCCTCCTGTGCTTTTGTGACGTGATGGGTTTCTGGCAGTTTGGAGAGAGATGTGGCAACCAAAAAATCATATACCTTTAAACCAAGGTAGAACTTAATGACTATATTCTGTCTGATTTTTAAAAGTTATTAGAAAAAATTATTATTGAATTTATTAAGTTTTCAACTCCTGTAAATATTCTAATGAATTAACTTAGCTACAGAATCAGTCACATACCAGAGATCTCTATGGGAAAGTTAAGTTCATCTTTCTTTAAGAAACTACTTTCTAAAGCATTTTAATAAATATTTGCCAAAAAATTAAACCATTTTCAAATAATTCAGCTGAAATTAGACTTCAGTTATTATAATGGAAAAAATATTACTGAATTTTGTAAACAATCATCTTAAGTTAATTACGCTTATTTATACCTGCATAGGTAAATAAAAACCTCCTGGTTTTTCTGTAACTTGTGTAACTAGCTATGTCTTTAATCTATTATGGATACAGTTACATGAGAATCCTCTAAACGCAATACAAAATCACATTACAAAGCAAAAAATTGAAAAGATTGAACCACAATCATAAATTAAGGCAGAAAAACAAGGAAACACCTCTTTTCAAGAGCAGAATTTTGCAATTATATAATCAGGATAGCACATAGGAAAGCATGTAAGTAAAATTCATGCATTTGCACATATATTTTGCCTAATTTCATTCACAGATGAAGAAAAACAGTTATTACACTGGCTAGTAATTTTTCACATGCATAAATGTTTTCTTGGTTTAAAGGTTGATTTCTAGGTGTTAAGTCTTAGTCACTACCACCTTGATGTTTGTAACATAGTGCTTTTAAGTTTGAACTTGCTCTTAAGCTGCAGTAAGTTTTAGCACACCACCATATTTTAGGATTTCATTTTTAATGAAACCCCACGGACCTTTGTGCTATTTTTCATCTTGAATCAAATATGTCAAATGAAGAAATCAGCAGCAGAGAGACAGGAAAAGATACACATTCAGATGATGCAGACAATGACTTGATGAAATATTAAAGATAAATAATGTGTAATCCTGAAGATTTTGGCACTGCTGAGTAATGAGAAACATCAGTATTCAGCTTTGTTTGAGGGAGTTGTACACATACTCAAAATCCTCCCTTTATTCCCTCATCCTGCCAGCCATGAAGTATCCTGACAACTGTTCTGTGTGTATAATTTTGAAAAGCAAAATGAAACCTCTATTTAGTACTTATTTCTTTCATTCTTATAAGAGTATCACATGTTTGTATACTAATTATAACACTGTGTAGCCCATACCTTTTTTTTGTGGGGGTTTTCCCATGATAAAAGAGAGTTGTGGATATCTACAGCCACCAATAGGTACTCTGATGTTTTGTATTGTATTTGTGAAGTGGATGCAAGTGGGAGATGTCACCTTATTGCAGAATAGGTTCTCAAAAAATAATTTCTCAGTTCTTTTTCAGTATCTAGATACTAGGACTTGACAGGAGAGTTCTGTGGCTGGGAACAATTTCTTTTGAGTTAATAGAAAAAATTCCATTTCTTAGAGATTTCCATGAGTTTTGCATCCAGTCTATTTCCTCCTGTTAAGACCATGAATAAAATACAAGGTGTATTTGCAAGGCTTCTATTCCATCAGGACTTCATACTCTTTGTGTTACAACAGACAGAAGCTAAAATAAATTCAGAATTGCTCATAGAAATGGAACATGCGGTAAGGCTTGTTTGGAGATACACTGAATGCAAGTGCATCCATCCTAACAGGTATTGGTATTGTCACCTCACTCTGAGAAACATCCTGTAATGTTACTTCAGGAGGAGTTAAGTTTATTACATTACAAAATGTTCCATTAGATAGGTGCAGTAATTCCTGTGTAAGAATTATGCCTTTACCACACGGGACATTGTTCTGATCGACTGTTCTGTTCTCAACAAAAATTAGTAGCAGCTTTAATATGTCAGAGAATTAAATATCCAATTTTCATTCTGAAGAAATTTTGAAATTGAGCCTATTTGGAGACATAAAAGGTACAGCTGCAATCCATAAAAATATCACAAATATGTTGAAAAGTAGAAAACACAGATTAGACTTAGTTTATTATATTTCCCCAGATGATTAATGTATGATAACAGTTCTTATGTATAGCCAGGTATACAGATATATATATATACTATATATAATGTTTACACAATTTAACATTTATAAAACTATAACCTCCTTAAAAGATCAATCTCTTTTCCCCTGCTATTATCAAAAATATGTGCATTTTGTAGTACCACTTTCACAAAATTAACCATTAGGATATATTACATCAATATATAAGTATTCGCTTTTATGTGACCAGATAGACATGGCATAAATATCTCTTATCTCATTATATTCTGCGCCTCTGTGCTTTGATGGCATGTTATAGTCAAAGTGTTCTGAGTTTTAAGATACTTTGGAGTATTTCAAAGTATCATGGAAAGGATGATTACAAATTTTCTACATGCAAACACGGAATACCCCTGACCTTTTCCCTTTCTTTTGAAAAATAGAAGTTTAATATCTTTTCCAGTGATCAAAGTTAGAGACTAGCAAAATATACTTCAGTTGCTCATAATCCAAATGTATCTGGGTACACTAGACAAACTTTTAATGTCTTTACTGATAGATTTCTTACTTGATTTGCAAAATATAAACTGAGAGAGAAACCAACTGTGATATCAGAACTATATCTAAAAATGATAATTTGTATGCAAGTAGAACAACAAAAAGGAGGTAAGCTTATGCTTTTTTCCACACTTCCTTCACCTTCTTTTTTAATGCTTTCCCTACAAGATGATCATAAATATTGTATTGCAGTTTGCCTATTCAACCCAGTTTCTTCTTTCTCAAATTGTTTAAATCTCATTTCTCGATTATGTTCCGCCATTACCTACACCACTGGCTGTGTTTCTGATGCTACTTACGAAGAGAAGAATTAAAAATAAATGATACAGACTGTTCTTTTTTTCTTAAACTCACTCTTTCCGTATTAATCTGCAGATAAAACTTCCTGCTATGCAATTGAGTAAAAATATTTCTGAGGAGCAACTAAGTAGAGGTTATTTATATCAGGAACGTTCATTGTATGAGGTTGTCCTGTGGAAGTCAATACACTTCAGCCACATTACTAACAGTGGCGACTTCTGATCAAGTAGAAAGAAATCTCCTTCTCCTTGGAAGACCTCAGGAGCAAAGGGAAAGCAAATCAATTTCATGTTACCAGAGCATCCTTCTGTTGTTTAACCACATTGCAGAATATTTTCATTTCAAGACTTCAATCCAAGCACATTTTTGTAGCTATCCTTTCCTTTAGAAAAAAAATATTTACATATTTTTCAAAAGCACTGAAATGTTTGGACTAGTCAGAATTCTTTAACTTATCTGGTTATCTTCCATATGTTTTTCTCACATAAAAAAACTGTCATTGATGGAAATGTTGTTGAAGTAGAGTTTATATGTTCTACTTTCAGGAACACTATAAATAATCCATTTTCAAAAAGCTTATGAGTGGCACTTGAGGATAACTTAGAGACCCAGATAGCAGTTACTCATAAATTTGCTACCTGCCTACAGTAACATGAAGGGTCATTTCCAGAAGCTGCTGAAAGTCAGCTTAAATTGAAACTTTCATGTTGTAATCATTTAGGAGGAAAAATATAAATTTTTTACTAGGGCTGGTGATAGAAGAAAGACCTAACTGTGATAGCCTCATTCCATATAATTATTGGTCTAATTATACAGCGCTGTTCGTGACAACCATTTTGTTTTGTCAAAAGAGCAGTCCTTCTTCTGAATTTTTTAGGAAAAAAAAAAACTTCAAATAGAAAGAAATCTAGGTTTTACCTGACAAAAGAACAAAGCAACTGTGAAACTGTGCAGCAGCACATGCAGTTCTTGTTTTAGGAGATAATATCTGGATCCAATGCTGCAGTGAGCCAATGCCGCACTGGAGGACTGACAAGCAAATGGGTTTGTCACCAGAGGGAATCACAGAGAAATCACCTGCTAATGGAAATGCTACTGCACTGCTGCAGATGCTGATTTATAAAGGCACTAAAACCAATACTATGTCAAATTTATTGGTCTAAGTCAAAGACTGTATTCTTAAAAACACACACCTAGATTCTAGCTGCCTTGGATTCTACTACTAAAATCATTGTGGGCTTAAGGATCATCAATCCTTGTTTAGGAAGGAAATCATCCTGAAATCACTGAGCACCTCAATACCTCTTTTAAGACCTTTAAGATCCTCCAACCAAATTCGCATTCTCATGTCTTTTATTTCCAGAAGGATATAACATAAAATCTGTGCTCAGATTTTCCTTAATAAACACTGATATGACTGATGCTGTACAAAGGTACATTAGGAATGGCCATGTTAATTTCACTTATGCTTTTAGATAGAGAAATACTACTGAAATTTGTCTAATAACTCTAATTACTGCACTAATCCAGCATTTGGGAGACCTGGGTTCTCTGTTTTCCCACCTGTGATTTGATTCTCATACACTTTTCTTAGAGCAGCTCCATAATCTTTTGTCTTTAACTTAGCTGGGGTATATCCATATTTTCTGAATGCTCACCACTCTTTGTGCCACTTTGAGTAATAAATGCTACCAATAGCAACAAGAGTAACACAGATTCAGACAAAAGGGAAATGCTTTTGAAATTTGGTAGTGTAGTCGGTGCACAGTAGGATGAAGAGGCACCTAGGTCATGGATTTCAGTGCAAGTCTTGCTTGCATGTTTCATGGGGCCTAAACAAACCTCAGAGGACAGGTTTGAAACTGTGTAGATGCAAAATAAATTTTCTATCAAAATGAACACTTGCAAATTACTCTGCATTTGCCTGCACTTCATTCATTAAATTGCGGTGGTTGGGCAACAGAAGTTGACTCAATTGCATTTGTGTGTGTGTGGTTGGCTGGTTGGTTGATTTAATTTTTAATGTTGTTGAATGTTTTCAGTTTCTGTGTATCTTTTAAAGAAGCTGAATAAGTACATTGATAGGCATATTTAGAAAGAACTATGCCTCTTCAGCATGTAGCACATGTAGCCTCTTGCCTCCAGCACAGTAAATAGGTCTCACAGCAGTTTTATCCCCGATTGTGTGGCAGTCAGAGTACAAAGGTTGATATTGAGGAATTTTAAACACATCTCAGCTTCTTTTTCCTCTTAATTTTATGCTTATCAGTTTATTGTAAAACCTGAAATGAGAATTACAACAACTAATTCCTTCATGTTACCTGAACATTAATTCCTGTTTGACTTCTTTAAAAGATTTTTCTTCATTTATTCCCTCCTCCATTCTTTCTTACCAGCATCTGTTTTTTTAGCCCAGACATTTGAATAAATCACTACTCTTGTCGTCTGAAAGTTATAGTTGACAGTTTTGAAGTGCTGTGGTATGGGTCGTCTTGTCTTGCTCCTGTTGGAGCTCTGTCATTTCTCATAAACTCCAGTGTTTATGCAGTAAGAAGAAGAGCTCAATTAGCAAAGATTGGTTTTGAAAGAGAGCCAAGGATGAATGCATTCTTCTCTTGAAAATAATTTGGACTAAAGTATTCTTGTAGAAAGTTATAAATATGTTTCAGGCAGAAGAAGAAACTGAGGCTGGGGATTCCATAAGTTCTGGGTTTCACTAAAATGAAATACATTTTTCTCTAAAATGAAATATATTTTTAGATTGGTTTCTTCATTTAAAATATCTAAATATTTCTTTCCAGCCTAAATACAATGACGTCTTTGATACAGAGGGAGTCTTTGTAAATTTTTGTGTCTCAGGAAAACAAAAAAAAAAAAAGCAGAAAGCATTTTAGTGCTCCACCTGAAGCAGTTTTTCTATATTAGATTTTTCTTTTTTTGCCTGCCAACATAAAAATCAATTTGAACAACCCTAGATCAGAATATGGATGTGCTTGCGTTCCTATGATTTTCAGCATCCAGAAATCACTTGCCTTTGACATCATAACCATCTGTTCTTCAAAAAGAAAAAAATCACCTAGAAACTTTTCTCATACTAATATATTTACGTTGCATAAAAGCTACTATATGAATGCAAATTTTTAAAACCCACAAAACAAACATCAAATTATCAGTTAAATAGTGTCAGCCTTCTGATACTATTTAAAAGTTAAAACAAGGTTGGGGGACAAAAAGAAAAAAAAAAAAGAATTTAAGAAACCCAAATATTTCCAAAGCAGACAAGACTTTTAGATTTGCTTTCTTCTATATCAACTGCAATAAGAAGGACCTTAGGACATAAGAGTAGTGAACGCTCTCAGGAAAGGAAGATGAAAATTGTGGGAAAGCATGTAGATGTTTGGGACCAAAACTTTGTGTGGTTCCAACTATGAAAAAACTCGGCCCTGCAGTCAACTTATGCTTATGCTGTAGGGAGGAGGACTTTTAGTGAATAAAATTTTTATTTGTCTGTCATTTGCATAGAATTTGAAAGAAAATATCTGGCCATGTGTTTTGGCTTTGACTGTATTATTTACCTGAATTTGGTGTTAAATAGCTTAAGGTTGTTGTGAGCTACCAAGAAATGACTCTGCAGCTTAACTAAAGTTGCATTCTTGTTTTAACTGGAACTTCACATTCAAGATCTCTCAGTAATGGGGCAGGGAGGGAGGGATGAAGGCAAGGTTTAAATTATTTAAATGATGAAAATAGATATGACTAAATTCTACAGTTTTTCAGTCCTCTTCTGATCTGCTAGGGACACATCACAATTTGTATCACGTCATCAAATTTATCCCCTGCCAGGCTGGGAACAGAAGGAAGGCAGGCTGCTGCAACAGAAAACCAGTTTCTTATTACTCTTTTTATAGATTTTTGCAAAGGTGATAGTCTGAAGCAAGCATATGGAGTAATTTCTAGAGCAAGTAGCATAAATACAATCTATGCTTTGGATTACCAAATAACTTTTGTTAGTGTTGTCAAAGAGGTAATATAGTAAACCAGATCCATGTATTCTCTAATTTTCTACATGCTTTTTGTAATCTTTCCTGATTGTCATTGTCCCCCTGTCTTACCACTCCTTTTATTAGTGCTTCTGATGAGCACTTTGTTTCCATATTCATCTTCCAAGGCACAATTTTGTGTTGGTGCTGGAAAGTTTAAATTGGAAAATCTCACAGAAATGTTCCAAGCAAGTGAGAACAAGTCCCTGCAGCTCCAATGAAGGACCCTGTCTAAACCCAGAATTTTGTCAACGTAGACAAAATATATCACTATTATAAATAATTACTTCAAATAATAATTTATGCTTTACAACTACTCTCGAACATACACGGTGGATGCTTAATGAAGTACAGAAAACAAAATAAAAAAACTATCTTGTGCCTCAGACACTGATGCTGTGTCCTTAGATATGTGCCATATCATTGTCAAAATTTACATTTCAAAAGGAAACAACTTTGCACAGTTCACTGTTGTGAATTTCCAAGAATGGCCAAGTTGGCAGATATGCAAACCAATTTAATTCTGCCTGGCACCACAGTTCTTTTCCTGGTCCTCAAAGACTATTCTTTGAAAGAACTGAACCACAAAAGGAAAGATTACTCATTACTGGACAACACATGTCTTGTCTGGAAACAAATGTGAACTTGCTTGCCAGCTGTTAATCAAAGTATACAGACAAACAAATTATTAAAATCCCAGAGAGACTTAAATTTCAGTAATAGCCTTCTGATCTTAGTAATACAGCCCTCTTCCCAAATATTACTCAATGCTCAAAACATTGTTTCTAATCTTATTTTCATATTTTGAGTATGCATTTTTATAAATACATTCTTTAATCATATTCATTATAAGTGTGAAAGCTCCACTTGATGTTTTCCACTCAGCTAAACCAGTGCAGACAAATTGAAAACCTTTATTACACCCCTCTCCTCTCAAGAGGGCCACTGCGGCAGCAGTTGGCATGATTTGAATCCCTGAGATGCTACTAGCTGTAAAAACAGAATTTAAGTAAACAGCGTTTGCTGCATGATGTGGAACTACCACTGCCTGAATTCTAAATCTTTGTGAATTCTCTGAGTTACCAAGAACTGACACTGTGTTTGATAAATTTTTTTTAAAACTGAGTAGAAAATGTAAGCAAATTTAATAATAGAAAAGGGTGGTTATACTTAAGCATTATATGCACACTCAGATTCTGCCACCGTACTGTGCATAAGTAAAATAAGCAAAGCTCTGTAGTTTGAGACCTAACTTTTTGTTAATTTCAATAAAAGTCAAGGTAGAAAAGAAACAATAGAATGATATTACATTGATATGATCAGAATTTAACAAAAACATCTGACTAGGATGTAGTACTTACTAGGAATAGTACTTACTACTATTAAATTCATGGTAGGGGGATTCAGAGCTCATGTGTATGGAAATTTACTGATTCTCATCATCACCAGAATGTTAAGAAAGTATATTTCAGGATAAAGCTAAAGAAGAAGCTAGAGTTGTTTTAGTCCTTATCAGAAATGGTGTGTAGGAAATGTTTTTGGCTACTTACAGTACCAGTTTGGTGGAGCAGCTAAAAAAGTCGTATTTAAGTAACTATTAATTTTTGTTGATGAGACATATGTGCATGTAGGTAACTTCCACCTCCTTAGGTCTTCCTAATAATTTCTTAGCTGTTGGTGAGGCAAGTCCCAGCTTTCTGGGAACTGTGTAGGGCCTGAGAGTTACACTAATTCTTGGGAAAATTCTAAAAACAAATTCATCTTATTTGGAAAGCACTGGAGTGAAATTGAAAGCATTGGGGAAGCATTGGTGAAATAACTTAGGCTTCCTATTCATGTTCTATCTTTTGTGTGGCTGTGGAACTGAAGCTCTTTTCTGAACATAGTGATCATGGTAAGTTGTAAATATAATGATAGAGAGGTTAGGTGCTGAAAAAATGTTGGCTATAAAAGGATACCATGTTATTCTGCCATAAAAGAAACTGGGAAAAAAGGTAAATCTACATTTTTGCTATCCAAGTTCTTTCTAATCAAGATACTCCTGCAGAGTTGTTGAGTATATTGGCTATGCCACTAGGAAAACTGTCATTCAGTCAGCACAATGAATTTAGGAAGGTAAAGTTACAGATCTAAGTTTTAGTCTTTCCTCATGAGGAAAAAAAAAGGTATAGCACTTTGTAAAAGTATTTAGCATGATGTGTAGGAAAATTGATTTCTCCCCTCTCACATTCTGAAGTTGACCTTCAAATTTCTTAACTGCTTTGAGTAACTGTCAATTTTCAATAGATAAAGGAAACCAGCAAGTGTTCTATAAAGGGGAAGACAAAGTAAAATTTAATATAATTTCTCTATTTCCACTGAAAATCTGAAAAGTTAGGCCTTAAAAGATTCCCAAGAATGGGGACAAATTATATTTAATGTCTTTATTTATAGACATTGAAAAAAAATCTCAACAGGAAAAGTGACACCTATATAATGAAAATGCATGAGGACCATTTAGCAAAATATCTCAGGACTGCTGGAATTAACTGATCTCATATTGAAATATACTTTTTTATCTTTTGCAGTTATATCTTCTGACAAAGCAGAATAGCAGCAAAGTAAATCACAGGAAGCAAAATCTGTGCTATAGCTCAGGAAAGTGGAACATGGATGTAGTGCCTATTCATTATATCCATTTCAGCTCTCAAAACAGTAATAATTTCTGAAGACACACCTCTAAAAGCACCTTCTCTTCTGTATGTACAAACCATTTGCAAAGTTTCCAAACCAATCTGTATGTAAAAAACTTCTTGTGGTTGTCATCTCAAAATCAATTTCTCCCTCATGCCCATAGTGAAATGGATTACAGGTTATATAAATGCAATTTTATCATGGTAGCAGAGAAGAACTCTTACAGCATAATAATTTTTTCATTAAAGTGTAAATGAGGAAATTATAACAAGAGGTAGTTGCATAGTTTACTTCTGCTACCTTTGATAAATCTAAACATGTATATTTAAAACTGATGGTTGTCCAAGAAGCATCTTTGCAAATTTCTTCAATTTAATCTCCTCTGTCTTCCCTTCAACACTAGTTACAACATCTTATAAATGAGATATCAGTCTTCTGTAGTCATCAGATGGTGAGAGCTCATTAAAAGCTATTTGACCAGGAAAGGAATTGGGGATAAGGGGAAAGGAGCAGGAAGAATAAAAGTACAGATCTGCTGAATTATTTGAGTTAAAATTCACATCAGACTTAGAGATTTCAACACACCTAAATAATTAGGTATATTTTTTATTATTCTGTGTTATTTATTAGTAGCCGGCGAAAACACTATTAAAAATCAAAATGTTTAAAAGGTAATTATGGAAACAATGTCCAACAAGTGGTATATACATCAGCCCTATCTTTGATTTGGGCTTTAAGATACTTAACATACTGTTCCTCCTGGAGATATAACATGACTATTTTTGCTATTATATTTCCTATAACTTGTAAATAAGTTTATATTTTGCTTCAACCCTATTAAATTAACAACTAAAAGGTATTCAACTGATGCTAGCTTAAAGGTAATTGGATCAATTTTGAGGGTTGTGTTAACAAAATTTAAATTAATTAACCATAAGATAGTAATAAAATAGAAAAGCAGCTGACAAAGACAGGCACTGTTGCTATTTGCAAAAATGTTACAGAGTTTCTCTGTTGATATTTCATCTATGTCCCTACCCACCTTTGGCAAGGGAAAGTAGCAGACAGAACAAGGGGAGTTATTTGTACATTGGTGCTTAAAATGTCCCTGAGATTTCCTGAGTTACCTGGTGCTGCAGGAGTATAGGTATGTATGGAGTTATAGGTATGATCACACATTGAGAAATGTAGTATTTTATCACTGCACTTCAAGAGAAGCCCCACTTATTTTCCTGAAAGAGAATTCAGGAAAATTTCAATTTTCCTGAAAGCAAATTCATAATGGTTTTTATGTCTCAAAAGCAGGTTAAAAAAAATAAAATAAAAGGAAAAAAAAAAAAACAAACAAAAAACAAACCCAAGAAAAAAATCCTAATCCCAAACTAAAATAACCCAAAACTCCTAGATTAATTAATCTTTCATAATCTTTCAAGAGACATTTGGAACAAACTGAAGCATGGAATGTTCCATCTGAGCATCAGGAAAAGTGTATTCACTGTGATGGAGACCAAGAACTAGCACTATCAAGAAGGCTGCCCAGAGATGTTGAGGAGTTTCCATCCTCAGGGTTAGCCAAAAGCCACCTGGACATGGTCCCAGACAACCAGCCTGCTTGAGCAGGGAGGTTGGACCAGATAACCTCCAAAATTCTCTTCTAATCTCAGTCATTCTCTGATTCCTGATTCTGAGACAATAGGAGTAAAGAAAACCTGATTTCTTCTCATAAGCGTAAAATATAGGTAAAGAAAATTGTTCACATTCATCTAAGAAAGGATATTTTAAGTACATGAAAAACATACAACCTCTTCTTTTTAATGCTTGGACTTGAATAAGTGGTGTGGTGGTGAGAGACTGATTTTGCTTTTGTCAGTACCAGAGATTTTTCCCTGGCAAATATCAGGAGGAAAGCATCATGATTTTGTAATATTAAATGCAGAGGCAAAATCCTTTGTAATGTGTATTCAAGTAGGGATTTGAGCTGCTCTTTGGAATGTTCTTTGGACCAGTACACAAACTTTTTCCTTCTCGGTTTGATGATGTTATGGACAAGGGCATAATGAAAGTCCTTTAACATTCTAGTTTATGGATTTGGCTAATGCATGAACAGATTTGATTGTGCCTCAGTGATTGAGTGATTGTGGTTTTTCTGCAGCATGTTACATTTCATGGACAACAGGTAATTAAGTTTCATCCATATAACCACTTGGTCAGTTTTTAAGTGCACTTTACATTTGTATTTTTAATGGAGGGACAATTTTTCTAACTCTTCATAAAGACAACAGTGACACTTAAATGTTTTTCTTGAGTGATGCAGATAAATCTTAACATACAATTACTATATTAAAACAGAGCTGCTAAAAGCCTGGCTCTGGCTGGCTTCAGTTAGCAGGAGGTTGAGCATGTTTCAAATTGTCTGAAGGCATGGGGAAGCCAAGAGAGCCACTACATCAGGGTGACATTTTCAGATAGAGGAATCACTCTAAATTTGGAGTCAATCTACTGGGGAAGAAGATACAAATAAATCAACCTTTCAGAAGATCAAGCAGATCTTTGATCAAGCAGATTAGGTGAAAAGAACTCTTAAACTCATTGAAAATGAAATCAAACCAAAGGTAGATCATGCCAAACCAAGTTTGATTTTATCTTTGATAACTGGTCTTCCAAATAGTCCAATCTATAGATATGATGGTAAAGCACTGATGTAGTACCATGTGGGAAATCCTGAATTGTCTGGGAAATAGAAGCACAAGAATTACAAAGTAATGATCAATGCATGACCAAACAAAGTTTCAGCTATGAAGGTCTGTATTTTCCCATTTTCCAAATCTTGCTCAAAACCACAGCTGCCATCTGGAGCAAACTGGTGAATTGCAAGACTGGAGAGATATGACTAGTGGAATTAAAAGCCAGAGTTAAGAGCAATAGTAATTTTGTTGATGACATCAAGCTGTGGAAATGTTAAGGTAGAGGGTGTGTACAGCCAGAAGCAGATCAAATAGCATGTATGAGGAACTGAGCATTCTCAAGGGGCTTAGGATAAAATTTTATAATCACAGGAATGCAATTAAAGGTTAGTAATTACTAATAATTGCTAATAATTTTGCCATTGTTTATTTACTGGAAATGATTATGGGTAGAAAGTCTTGGTTACACAAGCTGGACACAAAACCTCATGTACACTTCAGCTTATAGAAAGGTAAATTTGATATTAGATAAAAGCAAAATTAACCAAAAGACTTTGGAAAATATTAATTACATTCTGTAAGGCACCGAGAAATTGCTATCTTTGGTGCAGGGCTATCAGTGTCTAAGAAAGATAAAGAAAGAAAAGCTTTGCTGAAAAGATGTTTCAGTTCAGCCTTCCCCAATACTTCAGACATTGAAATCCTACTGAATAGACAAATGCCCCCAGAAGTAATTGGTTTCAGTGGAAAAAGGAGGCCTAAATAACAGGCAGAAAAGTATCTTTGAGGAACCAATCCCAAGTTTTTTACTTTAATGAGAGGATAGCCAAGAATGGATACAACTGCTCTTTTTAAATTCTTTAGGGATGTAACACTTGTAAAGGAGAAGAAACACACACAGGTAATGATAGTATAAAAAGAAATAAGAGCACAGAGGTCATCACTAAGTCTAGGCTAGAAACAAGTTTCTGACCACCAGAAAACTAAAGCTGGGGTAGGGGAAAGAAAGGACAATGACCTTGTGACTTAAATAAAGAGAGCTAACACATTTCAGTACATTTATGGTAGGATTGCAAAATACACTGGCTAATAATAGGGCTCTAGTTGAAACCTATTTACTTTGGTCTAAAAACATCTGAGGATCAGTTGTTAATGCAACTAGTCCTAAATATATCATGGTATATCACCATGTCAAACCTCATGCTTGCTTGGAGCTGAGAGATATATGGAAAGAAATTTCATTACCTCTTGGTAACAGCCTGAGTCTTTGGATCTGTATAAACACGAGTTGAGCCCTAAATGGAAGCAGTAAGCTGAGGTCAGGCTTCCAAAGGGTATTTATTCCCATTGAAACGAGGAATTGCTCTCAATGATTATTGAAAGTATATTTAAAAATCTTTTTCAGCAAATTAAAATAATGGTGGATCTGAAAACATTTCTGGATTGAGATGGCAGGAGATCTTCTGTATATGTTTTTTTTTTTTGATCAATTGCAGCATAACTAAAATAATTTCATGAACTGTAACTTATCCTTTTAAAAATTTTAAAAGGTGTTGAATTTAGTGAAAGAATCCCTAAGCAGATCTTACAGCTTCTGTAGAGACTACAGAATTCCTAATGCTTCAGTCCTGGAATAGGTCTGCTGGAAATCTTAAAGTTTTGCCTTTAGTCTGGAACACTAAAATGCTCTCCTAATCCAGATCACTTCTGCTGCTTGATTAAGGTGGTACTCTTGTCATGTCCATCTGGTTTACATCTTCCTTTTCTTTCCTCTATGAAGAAAGTAAATTAAGACTGCAACTTTTTCTCCTACAGGGGCTTGCTCTACAAGGTATGAGACAAATATAAGAAATGTGCAGCTTGGGATCTTTAAAATGTGGCTTCTCTTTCTGTGGAGAACCACAGCAGGGAGAGGGAGAGAGAGACTGAGAGCTGAAGAGGGATGAAAAGAGGCTTTGGTTGATGTCAGGGCCTTTTCTGTTTCAAGAGCCAGCCCATGCAAGCACACTACCACAAAACCAATTCCAAACACTTGCTGCTTTGTAGCAAAATGTCACTGTGGACATCATGCAAAGTTTATGGATTGTTAGAAAATAATAACTTAAAAATGAGTCTGAGGTGTTTAGAAACACTGATTGGGACTGAGATTGGGATGAATAATAGCTCATCCTTTTCTCCTAAAATTTATTAGTGTGCTGTGGAAATTCCTTGGCTAAATGGAAGTCCAGTCTCATTTTAATCATCAAAATGGTACCACAGTTTCAGATGGATATTCCTGTCTATGGGCTACATAGTGTCATTTCAAGAAAAGTTGGAGTATTCTTAGTCCAAATGAATCCATCAGTTATAGCTCAATAGCATTTTGCAAAAATATATCAGAAGTATGATAATAAGATGGACTCAACTGCTGACTTTGATCAAGTTTCATTTATAAAATTTTGACTTTTAAAACCAGATTAAAATACAGCTTTTGATCAAGGTGTGCTGCTGCCTCCAGTGTAAACACATGTACATCCCTTTGCCACCAAGGTAAAGGTAGTAAGGACCTTCTTAACTAATATGATTGCAACAGAGTGCTGTAGCTGTCTCTAACTCTGTTTTGGATTCTGATATACTTTAGCCAAAAAGTTTGAATTATTCTATGCTATTTAAGGACAGACAACTGCACAATATACTCTAAACAGTATCTTTTTACTGCTCTCTGAAAATAAATATCCCTTTCACTACTAAGAATTTTTTAGGTTTGCCTTTGTGATTCATGAAGCAAAAATTATAGGGCAAATTACACAAACCCCAAATTATTTTAAGCTTTTTATATTATTTCACTTACATGTGCACTTCATTTTAGCCATTAATATTTGGCATTGGAGATATAGTGTTTTGATTAATCAAACCAAGGCATTAGTTTTCACTTAGCCTAGAATCTAACAACATTTAAACTGAATGATAGGACTGGACCATTTACAGAAGTATTCCTTCACAAGAAAAACCAGAATGAAATTAATATAAATTTCTAAAAAGCATTCAACTTTGCACTTAAAGCATATTTGCTCAGATAGATAGATAGCACTTTATCTGAGTGATTAGAATTATTTGAAAATTATCTCCACTAACTGAATACAGTTCTGGAAAACAAAACATCACTGCTTCGAAAAAAGGCTTAGCTCCAGATACTCTCTCCATATGCAAAAGAAAAGCAGTTCAGCTGCTCTGCAGTTAAACATGGCTCTGATTTAGAGGAGGTTATGTTTCAGTTGGAAAGTCAATTTGATGCATTTGTTCTCACTAATGCACAACCCTCAGCATTAGAGAGGCCATTGAAGTCTGCAAAATATAGTTTTAAACATGCTGGAAAGATTTTTTTAAAAAGTTTAAATTAAACAGCATCTGAATATAGATCTATTAACCTTAGACTGAATTTTGGAGCGTTGTGTGGTCAAAAAACATTCTAATAAGACAAGGATTACTGTATGTGATTGTACGGCTATAGGGTGTCCCTCTGCTTCTTTGTTATCTTTAGAAACTTTCTGGACAGGAAGCATGGCTCCCCCATTTCAGAGGCATGCAATCAAGTTCCCAAGGAATGAGCATATTGCCCACAGCAGTATCATATTTCCTGATAAATTTATTTTAATAAATGTGCTTTTCAAAAGATTTCAACCTGAATTTCCGAGGCTGTCCCAGGGATGCGGCATCTGAACCAAGAGCTGATGACTCCACAGAAAATCAAGATATTTGGGAATCTGCACTTGAGATGTACTTGAAAGCTGGCAAAACCACCCCCAACACAGTAATGAGGTATCCACTTCCAGAGATGATTGTTTTCTATGAACATTTGCAGGAGTGAAAAAACCTTTCAAGGATTGGGTGTACTAGTACTTCAGTCCGACATAGCAGTGCCCACCATCAACATTAGTTGTAAGAATAATGTTGGTAGTGGTGAGTGTAGTCATATTGCACCCACCAGACTGAAACACTGGGTGGGGAAGCCAGGGCCACTGTTGCCATAAATCCAACACAACCCATTACTGGAGAGGCAGCAGGAGATCTGAACCTCTTTGCAAGCACCCTCCCAAAAAAAGTGGTTCCTGTTAAACACCAATTCATCCACAACATTACTCCAGTTCATTTTCAGTCCAGCTGTTGTTATGAAACTAGCTGAAGTCCAGACATATAGACTTTTTTCCTTTTTCCAGTTTTCTGAGTAAAGCTAGATGTATTCTAAGCATGCTGTGAGCAGGGGCAGAGGGGGCAGAGGGGCATGATGTGCTGCAGGCTGCTCTGCTCACTCTCTTAATTGACACAGCTTCAGGGGAATATACCAGCTTGCAGGATGTTGTATATAAAATACAGGACGCCTCCAACAAGGAAAACAGGGATATACTGGGACCCTACTTGCATTCTGAAACATTTTAAATGCAAAGGTGACAAATGTTCATGACCCAAGTGTCATGTTTCAAAACCCTCTGTGAAGGCACAATCCTCAGCAAGCAGGATGTAGAGTGTGGGAGTTTTTGATTAGCGGGAGATAAAGAGCCAAATATTCAAATTGCCCAAAGTCTGTGCACCAGCTCAGCTCTGTTGCTGGCTCTGTGTCATCACTTCAGCAGAAGAGCAGCCCAAGGGACCTATAAGCAAGCTACTTGTGAGCTGCTTAAAAACTCACCAGTTGATGGCTTCTGCTATAGAGAATCCGACATCCTCTGATCTGATGGAGAATGACATGATTTGAAAGAAAACCTCCCTGAGGGCTTGTTTGTATCTCCATGTCCATAAACACTTAAAAATCTGCTGCTTGGCTAGCTATTTTCATGAGGCTTTCAGTAAAACAACTCTTTCTTTAATTAAGCATATTTATCTGCTGTATTATTGAATTTGAGGAGAAGGTGAAGCTTCTGCTGTTATAAGTTTGATGGGGCATAAATTCATATTAGCTATTACTATCTAACAGAAAGTTTCCTTGAATTTTATTAGCAGTTACACTGTAGTGGTAGGTGAGTTGCTGAGCAAGGAAAAAGTTCTTTTCACATCTTTGGAGAGATGGCTGTACTAAGAGTTAAAGATAAAAATTCCAAATTTTTAATAAAATCAATAGAAAGACAATAGCCTGAAAATATGCTGCTTAATCTTGTGTATGAAAAAAATCTGTGCTGAATATTATCTTCTACAAAGGCAACTACATAGTCCTTTTGCCAATATTTTTTTCCTCCTTAGTATTATGCATACTGTTTAATGACATAAACTCCCAGAGAGATTTAATGTAGCATCACCCTCCAACAGGCCCTGAAGCAGCAAGACAGACAGGGGCCATCTCCGGCAGCTGTAATTTATGCTGCTGTCAGTCTGCTTCTTTGATGCAAAGCATTAGTGTATCTATCTTTTTTTACATGGCCTTTTCAATCATGACATCTCTTCCACCTGTTTTTAGGTTCTGGAAAATCCCTGAATCTTGATAAATCCCACTCACTCCTGTCCATCTTCATTAGATATTTTTTCTAGACTCTTTAAGCAGTCAAAATGTTTTAAAGACAGTAATTTAAGAAAAGTGAATACTTTGTCTGCAAGACTTCCTCTTCTAACTTCATTCTTACACAGATTTTAAACACATTTGGACTTTTTTTTTGTGATTTGAGAAGATAAACCACTCATCAAAAGGTTTCTGGCTAACATGCCCTTTAAGATACTAGTAGCTCAATAGTAAAGACTTTGAATAGCACAGAATCTACCCATGCTTCGGTAAACAGTCCAAGGAAAAAATTAGTTCCTTGGTTAAAATATTACCTTCATTGAAACTGCATTTTTCTATTAATATTTTGACTGGTTTAGATTTCTATTGGGTGTATTGCAAGCTTTTATGCACATAATTTTTTTTAATTTTTCATGCTTAATATTTAATTTGCAGTGAATGTGAAAACTTGGGATTAACACTTTTGCTTCTTACATCATCTATCAGGAAACTAAAATTGGATAACTAAACTATGTCTTTACATCTTTAGATGAGTCAGCCATTCGAGAAAATATATTTTTGATAGAGATCTGGAATTGAAAATATGGCAGAGGAGAAACATAAAACAAATGTGAAAATAATAAAGTATAGTGAAAATTGCAAAGTATAATGGCAAATAAAAACCCCAGATGTTTCTATGGGAACACTTGATGGCCAGTTAATGGAAGAACATAGCTGGCAAGTCAAGACCAGAAAAAGTTTCAAATAAAAAAGCAGATGAAATGAAGCAACAAAGAAAGAAAAAAAGATTAATTAATGAAAGTCTAAATGAAGATCTATTGCTGTTAAAACAAATATGCCTGGATTTTTATTCTATTTCATACACTTTACCATTTACATTACACATGCTAAAAGTAGTAGTTTTGGAAACTTCATGCTGAGAGAATAAATATTACTGGTATATAGGTTTCATAAAAATTAGTCTTAGTGACTTTTTCTTTCCTACTTTTAAAACAGATTAGTTTGAGCTTGCTGCTGTTTCCTGGGCTTCTCACACAGTTACCTGTTGTCGTATGTGTCATAGGCATCATGGGAAGGATACAGAATCATTATCTTCTATATATTAGGTATGAAAATACATGGGTCAAAAGTGTTTGGGAAGCCTGCAGTCTTTTTAAATGTAGCTAGACTCAATTAGTAGGAAGCAAAAGCGGTTGGTTTTAAGCAGGACATTTATTCTTCCATTATTCACTGACATGTAAGCACATACAATTAACTGAAGCATGTTAGTCTGGGCCAGGCAGTTTCCTCTAAAGTTTTCTACTTTTTTACCAGGACACTCCCATCACTTTAAATAAGGTTCTTCCTCCAGAAGCAGCTTCTAGCTCTACCCAGGCCCTGTGTGCTAACATGATAGCAAATTAATCCTGGGATTAGGAGATGATACAAAACTAGAAATACATGACACTTCTATACAGATCTGAGCAAAATTGACTCGAGGTTTTGAAATGGATTTGGCCCTTCATTTGGTCAGGCTGAGATGTATGAATGGAAAATTATCTGCTCTAGCTTGTGGTAGTATTTGACATTCACAGTGAGCATCTGAACAACATAAAATTATCAAAACAAAAATGGTTTAGACTCAAGAAGCTGAACAGAATGTTCAGAGCAAACTTGTCTGCCTTCTATTTCCCACAGCTCCCCTGCCCTATTCCTGCAAATATTGCTTCCATTGCCTGGTTTCAATCCAAAATAGAGAATCGTAAATTTGTTAAATAATTGGGTTTGATGCCAGTTAAATTAAAACAAGAACTACTCAGCTTTAGTGATGTTTTTTACTGCATTTTTTCATGGCAAGATTTTTGCATCCTAGACTTCAGACTGTTGTGTTCTGAGCTACAGGACCATATCTGCTCAGGAAGTTGTAGTGAAGAGGATAATTCTATTGTTCTTGTAATCAAAGGCCAAATCACAGTTAACCAACAGAAATAATCTGAAATTAGTTAGAAATTATTTGTCCAGTTATACTGACTGTTTTATATTGGCACATTTCTTTAGATTTATTTTAATTTACTGAAGAATAATAGTAGGAAGTAGACAAACTTTGCAAAGCTTCCTTGAGCCTGAGAACCTGCAAGTGCTTTCTTGGTAGTTCATGGAGGACAACAGCAATTTGTTTTGTAAAAGTTTAAGTGAAGGTGGTATCTCCACTGCATTCAGTGGTCCTAATATTATGTCAAGTTTTGGTAAGAATAGAGGGGTCTTTAGCTGCTCTGAGTTTAGCAAAATTTCATAACACAGCTAAATAAGTTTGCAGGGTTTTAGGCAGTCTTACATGTCTTCTGCAGAAGCACTTCAGCTTTATTCCGTTTAACAAATATGATTACCAGATTAAAGCTAATTCAAATACCCTGCACGTGTGATTACTTTTCATAATTACAGCATGCACAAGTCTAAGTGATACTTTAGTTTCATCCTGTCTTGTTTGTTGGAGTGGTTGAAATTGAAGTGGTGGTGGCTTTAAATAGTAGCACAATAGTGATGCAGCTTGCTAGACTGTAGCAGGGGAAAACCCCAGCATTTTACTGATTTAATGGCTCACTCCAATGTAATCTGAGCAGGGGATAACCCCAGGCAGCACATTATTTCTAGCAAATATTGCTGTGGCTGCCTTAGCCTCCGCAACTTCTTTATGTTCTTTATGCTTGGTGGTAGTCACTAACCACTGCTGCTGGGGTAGGAGGCAAGGTCTCTATTTCTACTCCATTGGATGGGGGTCTGCAATGAGAATAAGCCAAAGGGAACAGTCTTTTGGACACTTGCAGGCACAGTTTTCTTTCCTGCTTCCAGCCACTTACACATGGTGCCCATTCCTGTTTTAACATCAGCCTTCTGTTGGTTAAGCAAGTTGAAGTGCCTCATTTTCTGGTCAGATGAGTGCCAAAGTCAGCATCTAAGAAGAGAGAACAGAGGAGAAAGGGGCAGCCAATTTTGCTGGAAGTGAGCCATTCAGTTGGTTCAGCTTTATCACAAACTCTCACCCTCAGAGATGCAAATGTAATGCTCGAAGTCTCCGTTTAGGCTGCCAGAGAAGGACTTTGTGCAGAGGCAGCTGACAAGCTGGCCCACATTATCTCTGCTGACTCTGCTGTTGACCCCTGTCAGAAGGGCAGAGTCGCCAGCTGGGGGCTGTCGCAAGATTTGTCATCGTTTGCCAGTCAGTGTCCTCGCTCTGTGATCCCTCCTGCTGAGTTAGGGACTCGCTGTGGTGCATTCATTTGGCCTTTTTGTTGCACTGAAGCAAAGGTACTTGGCAGAAATCTACAGGATCGCAAAATTCCCTCTGCATAAGGGAAAGTTTAACAGAGCGGCTGTTTGTCTTATCACCTTATTTACCTTTTGGAAAGCAAGACCAAGGTTTTACTTGTTTTCTCTTCCCAGGAAAAAATGACTTATAGAGAAGGAGGAAAATTATTATTCCCTTTTAATTTTTTTTTTTTTTTTTACTCAACCTCTGTGTAAAAGGAAGCAAGAGATCTAGTTCTAGTTCACTGACCTGTTATTTTCCAACTAAAATTCATTCTGCAGTCCCAACAATACTGGTAAGTTTCAAGGGCAAAAGAGTATGAAACTAGAAGTCTTAATGACTCTGTGAAGGATTGATCACAGAATAGCTTGTCTGCATTAACTCCTATTAACGGCTCTTGTGAAAGTTAACCATCAGTGGGTTAGAACTTGCTTTACTAAAATTAGATTAGATGCTTCATCCATCTTTCTATGGATGGCTTTACTTGTTTTGGTTGGCATTAATTTAAACATGTGCTTAGGTAAATATATGTAAACATGGTGGTCACCCCAACTTCCTGCTGGTAAATCTCTTGTAGCAATGATGAGAGATGCTGACAAAATGCATGTCTACACACTGCTAAATGTCAATAGTATTGTAGATTACAAATAATGACTATTCACAGCCTTTTCCATAATGACAGAAAATGCACAAAATTATTTTCATTCTCCCTTCCACTCTCTGGGACAGAAGATGAGTGAAGGATGAAAATCCATGAGTTTTTTTTAACATGGTGTGCTACAGTCATTTTAGCTCATTGCGTAAAAGTAACTTAGACTCTTTGCAAAAACTTCCTGGCACTTTCATCTATCTGTATCTCATATTATTTTCTGTCTCAGGAGTACTCCCCTGCTAGTGAACTCAATAGTTCTATAGTTTCTCCACTGGGAGAAAAAAAAAAAATGCATCAAGTCCAAATAAGTTAATTGGCTCTGATGATTTGAATAATTGAATTTACACAATTTACAGACTGTTTCATGAGGTAAAAGTACTACAAAATTCATCTGCCTTTTTTTTTTTTTTTTTTTTTTTTTTTTTTTTTTTTTTTACATCTTCCATACTAAAATCAATACAGCATTGCTGGCAAGGACTATTCCATGTCCCTCTGGACCACGGACAGTAGTTAAAAGCAAGTTGGGAGGATGGGGATGGGTTAGCAGAATCCCAGGAGAGCTAGTGTTCTCTTCTTTGCCTGTGGGAAAGAGCTTATTTTGAAACAACGGAAAGTTACCTGAAGCAGAACAGAGAAGTCTGTGATCCACTGGGTGTTGTATGCCAGTGGAAGCCTCATCAAGAAAGGGCAGGTAGGGAGGAAAAACAAATAATCTTTAAGAGACAAACACTGTACAGAACACAGGGAGCTTAGGCCAGGATCAGAAATAGCCTGACCTAACTAGACAACTGAAATCAGAAAAAAAACAATGTGATAGAAAGGATCTGCAAATGAAGAAAGAAACCACAAGTTTCAAAAGCCTGTTCCTGCTGCAGGCTGGTGACTTCTCAGAGCATAGGAAATTGAGACAGAAAGATAAATACAGAAATTATTTTCTGCTTATTTCTTATCCTGCAAAGTGTTTCTTATTTTACTATGCAATGAGCAATGGTGATGGAAAACCCTGTACTCATGTGTGTGTTTGATTATGCAGATTCTGTTCATGGACTTTACCCTAGACCATCCTTCTGGTGAGGTTTTGGACATTTTGTTTTTCTAAGGACACACCTAAGGCTTCGAGATGTGAGGCTGCAGTCCTTACACAGGGCTCCTGCACACATTTGGCATTGAAATATTTGTACATACTGTCTTGATCCAAAGGAGGGACATGCACTCTTGTAGCAAACTAGAGGCATCACTAGCAACACTTCATAAACTGAGACTCCATGCAATACCATGGAAACAGCGAGATCCCAATTATACCTATAGATCTGCTCCTTCTGTTGGAAAATTTTGACTTCAGGTTCATAACAGATGACACAAACAAGACAGGCAGTGGTTCTCATGACAACTGCATCATCTTTTGTTCTTAGTTTCTCTTGTCATGAAGGCAGCAATGCAGAAGTTAAGACTATTTAATTGTCTCAACTTAAAAATCTCATCCAATAAAATTATAGCTATAAAATGATGCAGATACTTTTCATAGTTTAGTAAGTACTAATACAGTAGGATTTCAGTAGCATTTTAAGTATAATGTAGCAATTTATGCTAACCTAATGTTAACAGTAAAAATAGTCCCAGTGAAGAAAATTAGGTCTGTATGAAGCCCACATACTGCTGTTTTCAAAATTTTCTGTCAGCCTATACCAAGAATTTAGTTTCATTTCTTTGGGTTTTTTTCTTTAGTGTTTGTGGAAAACAGTGTTGGGAATATCAGAACTGAAATAAGAATGAATTTAAATAAGCAAACTAATCTCACAGAGTTGTTATGCTTTCCCCTTCATTTTCTAACCAAAATCTCTTATCTTCAATAAAAGAAAAAATAACACACCTTTTTGCTCTACAGCTATTTCAATTGCCTTACATGCATTCATATATAACTTCTTGTGGACCGTCACTTTCTTTTTGCTTGCAGAAAATCAAAAGAGAAATATATTTTTTTTTCCACTTTTAAAAAATGTCTGCCTCTGAAAAGACACTCAGAAGAGCAACATAAGAGCAAAAGTATTCTGAAAGTATTTTTGAGAAAAGTTATGACAATTCCAGGTGCTAAAGGCACTGTGGCCACCAGTTCTATGATAGTACTTAAGTTCGTCCTTATAAAAAGACCTGAATACCCCTAATTCTCCTGATGATGTTGTCCATCTGTACATCAGTGTAGTTCTTGAGATTCTACTCACTGCAGTGCTCAACATTTTAAAATCAACTCACAAAGCAAAGGAGTTAAAAAATGCTCCATGATGTGTGTTTTTAACTTATATTTCAGTAGCAAACTTTCTAGAGAAATGATCATTCACGCTTTAGTCTTGTCACTGGTGTGATTGCCATGACCATTAGTATTATAATCTACTATTGTAGTTTAGCATCAGCATTAGTATTCCAGAAAGACCAAATACCCTCCAGTGACAGAAGAGGTGAGTTTTCCCCCCCATAATCCTGGTGTTACAAGGTATGCCAGAGGAGGTGAAAGGAAAGTGATGGAAGGAATTAAGAAAAATTAAAAGTAGATTACAATAGAAAACAAGAATGATATCATTTTATTGGTTTTGAGATAGTAAGATAACATTACAAGAAAAATATATTTAAACTGTTTTAGAGGAGAAAACTGCTAATGACTTTGTGAAGAACCTTGTAACTTTTTCTTGTGCCTCCGTTCCTATTCAGCCCCAGCTGCTACATGCCCATCTCTGCAAGCCTGAGTAGTCAGAGAAATCACCTCCGACTGCAGAGACATTTTCAAGTACTTTGAAAAGACAAGCTTGCAGGTGAACAGGCTGACCAAAGCCTGCTCCCAAGATACATTCTTTTCAGTTCACTTTTGCACCAATTTGACATGACAACACACAGGGGACAAACAAAAATACCGATGGTCAAACCTTCAGCATCAGTTTCATGAGAAAAGGCATATAGGACAAGATTAAAATGTCCTTTTAAAAGTAATGTCCATTTTTCCTTTTTTTTTTTGCCTTAAAGCTGTTGAACATTTTGGGTCTATTTATATTACCTTGGATATTAATACCCTACAGAGTGGTTTTTACCTTTTCCTCTCAGGCTTATAGTCTTGATTAGAAATGATTTAACCATCTCAGTTCTGAGACTGAAGGAGTCAACAGAATGTATGATTGAAGAAAATAACCAGAGATCTGGTAATAGTCTTAGAGGTAGAAAAATTATTTTTGCACTCAGGCTTTGAGGATTTATTATTGCCCATGGAGAATTAGAAAAATATAAAGGTATGATGACCTTTTGACATGAAAATGCAGTTTTGTTTTAAAACTTTCCTGAATTAAAAGAAAGTTAAGAAAGACAGCTTTTTTCTTCTTGATCTTAATGAGATACAACTCCATTTTGTTCATCAAAATTTCACAGCTCTGCTTTCTGCACATGGTCTATTCTACTAGTTTCCAATTTCACTCTGTTCTCAGCTACTTGAAAGATGGCTACTGAAGCATGTTGACACCATCTGCGCTTTCAGAAAATAAGCTCTTTGATAATAAAAGTAATTTTTATTTTGGAGACAATTGGTGTACCATTTTCCATTCCACAGATAACCTTCTCTTAGAACTCTTCTCACAACCACCTCAAAAATACCTGGAAAAGAAGATCTTCACCTCAGACTCATCATGGTTAAATGTCTTGCTTACCAGTTTTAGAACTGCCACTGACTTGATATATTGAATTTTTGCAGTTCTGGCTTATATTTCATTTTGTACTTAGCAACTTTTTCCAAAGTTGAATGAGTAGGACCTTGAGACAAAGCATGGAACTATTTAGCTGTTATCATCATATTTCAAAAGTCTCATACCTCCTCAGTGATTTCTCATGGGCAGCTCCTTACAGCACTGACTCCTTCTTTACAGCCTCCAACTCTCTTCACAGCACAGCCAACAAACACCATCTCTCCTCTCAACCACCTCACCCACTCTTTTGTAGCACTCTTCTCGTTGGACACAGCTGTGGCATATTAAGGGCAGGGCTGTTCCTAATCTTTGGTGATTAATGCAGCTGCAACTCCTCAGGGGTGAGACTACCTTCTGCACTATCTTTATTTTCTTACATTCTATCCCTCCATATTTAGCCTCTGCAATACAGTATTGTTGTAGCTCTACAGAATTATTATTTCATGTATTGTGAGCCCAGCCATACCATAGAAGCAGTGAGCATGAAATCATTTTTTGTCTGTTGTGTTGCACATCAGAGGCTTAAGAACACTTGCTTAACTTCAGGTATCTTATACATGTAAAGGCAGATCCAGTTATCTCTATCTTTAACATAGGAAAAGTTAGAGTGCCTTAGTAAATATTTCTTCAGGACTTTGAAATATTGTGCCTCAAAATGCTAACAGAATTAAGTAAACCACTCTGGGGTTTTCTATCATCTAAAAAAAATTAGCAAAGATTTCAATTTAAATTTCATTACCTTTTCCCAGTCTTAGCCAAATTTTTTCGAAAGATAAATTGCAAACAATTTGATCTCATAATTTTTTTCTCATTTCTGTTACTCTGATTAATTTTAAAGTTTCTAACAGAAGTTATTCACAACCTCATTGCTCAAAAAATTAAATAATTGTGATATAGGTGTTAGGCATCATCCTTCTTCCTAATCATCAAAATGCTTATTAGACATATGCTTTTCTCTCTTCATAATTGATATAGCATTTTATTTCTTTCCTATGGAATCAGAAAACCTATTGAAATGAAAATCATAGTTGCAACCACCTTCAATGGAGAGGCAGAATAATGAACAGGAAGTACAAAAGAATAAGCTTTTGGTAGAAATGTCTTTGTATTTGGGAGAATTATGTAAAGGTTTTTCATCTTATATTAAGAATTATCTTTTGTCCATTGTCATGGCATTTGAATTCAGAACAGTGTCATATTCAGTTTGAAAGCAGTTTGTATACAAATAAACAGAAATTATTCAGAAAGCAAATGCATTCTCAAATGGTAGTGTTACTGTAGCTACTGTTGCTCCCCATACTGAAGTGACAATACGAAGAATTACCCAGATAATGAGAAGAATTTCCCTCAGGTATGTATGACTAGCCCATAGATCATTAGATAATTTTGAGTGGATGATGAAGCTTAATAGATTTTAAAATCATCTATATTTATTTTACATTTGCTAATTCAATTGAGGTCTTCTTTTGTGATTTCTGATGGTCAACAGATTTTCCAGTCATTTTTAGCTTTTTGCAACACTTCTCCAGTAAAAAACCCTCTTTCAGTACAGTTGCAGTGAATAGAAAATAAAGGTGCTCAGTTATTTTTTCTAAGTTCATAATTTTTCTATGCTCTAAGCCACGAATATAACCTCTAACTTGTCTCAGTGGTAAGAAATACTGTCTACAGTATTATCTCTGTAACACTAAGTCCTGTCATCTACCACAAATCTTTCTGCTTTAATATAAAAGACCTACTCACGCATGCGTAATAAAGGTAAGATGTAAAGTGGTAGAAAAACTAGAACCACAATGTAGATAAACTATAGTATAAAAGCATAATTGCAGGAAAAAGAATTTGCATTTTGGACATTGCTAAATATCCTTTCCTTTTCTGACTTCCAGTACTGAAGACATGAACAGAGAAATATTCTAGTTAAATGCTTAGGTAATTAAATCAGCTTTGAATATCAGCTTTGAATAGTGATGGACATTTGTTCAGTAAGAAGAAAGAATTATTTTTGAGTCTATACAACCCATGCAAATATTTTCTAGGATATATTTTAAGAAAAGACCGTATTTTTCTGAGACACTTTTTTTTGAGAGAGAGATTTACAGAACATGAACATTTTACTATTACTTGTACCAAAATCCTAATTTCACCAGATTTATTTCATTTTGATACTTTGAATATTTATTACCTGTGTTTCAATGAGGGCATAAAAGTCAGAGCTGAGTCTTCTATGAAGCAAAGGGTGCAATGTTGATCCTAGGTGTTGCAATGTTGATTCTAAGTTTCATGTCTATTTTCCAGTTGTTTCAATAATACTGTAGGGCTGCATGAAAATATCTTTTTCTTAGTTCAGAAAAGTTTATACATTTCTGTGGTGTGTTTCTTGATCTTCAAGCCAGTGAGAGATCTAATCCTGCAAAGATTCTAATGTGGAAGTCCACAACTATGCGTAGTTTTTGCCATTTTCTTAAGTCATAAATCAATGCCTTTCAGCTATAAAAATTGACAAAATTATCCAATAATTTAAAACTTTGAACATGTTACCAAGGCAGAGTTTCTTGGTAAGTTATTCTTTCAAAATTTACAATCTTTACAAATTTTGAAGTTTCATATTTATTCAATTTTCAGCCTCTAGGCTCATTGCAAGACAAAACTTTACTTTCTTTTTCACATATTTCCTGAGTTGATGCAACAGATAAAAGTATATTAGCTTACCACCTTTTCTTTGTAGGATCAAAAAGAATGAAAATTTCCTACTTTCAGTGACCAGCAACTTTAACTTAAGTTGAAACCCTTGTTTATTAAAGGAATCCCATGAGGAAGAGTAAATATTTTTTAAGAGGCCTAAACCCATTATACTTTTGTATTCAACCTTCAGTTTCTTGCTCTGCAAACTATTTTTTAGGCAGCAAAGGTACCTGCTTGAATGGCTACCATAAAAACCTTCACTTTATAACAATATTAATATTGTATTTTGTCATGTTTTATTTGCTGGTTTTGAAGACAGAGTGAGCTCAATTCAGAAAAAGAGAAAGAAAAGTACGATTTTCCCTTTTATATGCTCCCCCTAATCAATGCTGCTTTTTGTGTCTGTGAAAGAGGGAAAGCAAATAAATAATATTTTTCACGTAGTCAATTTAATTTTCATTAATAGCAGATCAGTTGAACAGTTCTGCTTCTCAGAAATTTTCTGCTGCTGCTATCAGTGATGCAAATCCTGCAGATATTACTCTTAGGACTCTCATTTCTACTTGGTCAATCACACATTAAATTCAAAGGATGTGTAATTGAGGAAAATTTACTACAAATAGGGTGAAATGTCAGGATTTGGTCAATATTAATGGACTTCATGTAATAACTAGTATATTGTGATTTAAGGACTTTTTTAGCCCTAGATAACTTAGGCACAAATCTATCCAATCCAGCTTCAAATCCATCCACATCTTAAGTGGGCAGAACCAATTTCTCTCTCAAGTTCTTTCTCTTCATCTAAGGACTTAGATGTCTCATTTAAATTCTTAGTTCAATCATAAAATACTTTTTGTACTAATCCAGTTCTGACAATGACAGAACGGCCGTGCAGGTCATATTATCCTTAGGGCAATGAGCAGTTTATCATAGAGTCATAGACTGGTTTGGGCTGGAAGAGACCTCAAAGATCATCTAGTTCCGACCCCCAGACAGTGTGGGCAGGGACACCTTTCTCTAGACCAGGCTGCTCAAACCTTCATCCCATCTGCCCTTGAATACTTTCAGAGATGTGGCATCCACAACTTTTCTGGGCAACCTGTTCCAGTGTCTTACCACCTTCCCAGTAATGCATTTCTTCCCAGTATCTCCTATAAACCTACCCTCTTTCAGTTTGGAACCATTGCCCCTTGTCCTGTCACTACATGTTCCTGTCACAGACAAAATAACTATTGAGCAGTTATCTGTAAGATTGATCTTGTAGCTTTTCCCATGCTTCAATCTACTCTCAGGATATAGTGTTTTCCCAAGAGGTAGCAAAAAGCAGGTACAAATTCTGAGATTCACAGAACAAAATACAGAGCCAAACAGTTGCTGTATATGTTACAATACTCCACTGAGCAGCATTCAGTTACAATATTTAGCTAATTCTTGAACTGTGCTGTTGTTTGGATAGAGCACACTTAAGATATGTTCAAAATCAGGCCATACTGCATATATTGACTGTGACCAGTAACTAAGCTATGCCTGCTGCCTTTTGGATTATTTATCCACCAACATTCATCTAATAATGCTATTGGTATGGATTTTCATAAACTATAACACACAAAGTTTAAAACAGAAAAACATAGGATGTTACTTACCTAAGCCTTCAGGAATAGAAATATTACCATATAACTTGTCAGGTCAGAAAACCAAAATTTATAAAAATCATTATTATTTTTATTATTACTATTATTATTATTGTTGTTGTTTTTGTTGTTGATATTCAGTGGAAAGCAAAGTATTTACTTCAGTACACTATTTGAAATAATTAATTTATCTGATAGCAGGTGTTCCAACTAGATCTATGTACCATAAAATATTTTGAAGCTGAATTCTTCAATAGTGTTCTTTGAAGGAAAGTTGGAGGCTTCAAGGACCTGGAGATCTGTGGTGCTCTGATGCATTTGACAGTCTAGAGACCTAATGAGCTTTCAGTGGAGATCTTGAGGAGTTGAGAATGGGAATTGCAGAGCCTTGTTTACTAACAGAAGTTGTTTGATATTGATTTAATGTAGCACAATTGTGTCATGACACTACTTGACGTCCACAAATATTTCTTCTTCAAGGGGGTTGGATTTTTTTCTTTTTCCTTTTTGTTTTCCCCAAAGAAAGAGTCAAATGAAAGTTAATAGGAGAATAATTTGATATAGCACTTTGAGCTTGTCTTGAAGCATAGGGTTATTTTACATAAATGGTTATTTGTTTCCATAGCAGTTCTTTACATCTGCTTGGGATATTACAGGGGTAGTTTAAAGTAGACATATCAATTAGCAGGGCCACTTTCATGTAGCACTTCTATGATGTTTTCTTTTCAAATCCAACTAACACTTCACAAGATCTTTGTAATCTGTGCACGAATAGCAAAGGTAGAGGTAGCTTTGTCAAATACTCCCTTATGGTAACTGCATCTTTGTTCATATTCTACTGTAAAAAATACCTTCAGAGGAGTTTAGTATACAGTCAGAAAAAAAAAAAGGTTCATCCATTTACTGTATCTCACAATTACTTTTGCTGTTGCTTAGTGGTATCATTTAAAACAAAGGCATTTGATGACCACATTTTCCCATACTTCATGCATATAATCTTACTTTCTTCTCTATATTCTTCTTTATATTGTTCTAAGACTTTTTAAATCCTTCTTTTTAATTTCTGATGATTTTCATCAGTTTGGAGATAAAATTATTGGTACAATTGCATGCATAGCTGTGCTATGTTTTCCTGTTGTTACCTGTGGGCTTGTTTGTTTGGAGTTTTTTTCCTCCTGTACAGCAGTGAGATTTATTTGAGTATTAGGTTTTTTTCTCCTTCAGAATGTTTAGGAATTGTTTCTTTATTTTAAAAATTAAAGTAAGCATGGAGCTTTATACATTTACCTTTTGTTAAATTGTTCTTTCTCATTCTTGTTTCAAAATAACAAGTACAAAACATAGCTTAATATGCTCTAAGTACTTGTTTATTCTCCTAAGAATTATATTATTCTAATGCTGACAAGTGAATTTTGAAATATATTTAAGGGATGTAGAATTACAGACACGAAGTAATAGTGCATTTTCATGAAGCTGAACAGCACATGCTCTGAAATTTTTTTTAATTAAACTGGGTTTTTAAAGCAGAATTCAGAACATCAGATGAATTTTGGATTTCTCCTGTCTTATAACAAAGGTTACCATTTAAACAAAGAATAGATTGGATTTCTGGTAATAGGAAGCTAAGCAATGCAGTAACTGATGTTTTGTTTTCTTCATCATTAATAATATCAGAAGGTCTTTTCTTCATATGCAGAGAGGCAGAATGAGAACATATGACAAACAACAAAATGGAGCTGTTTCCTTATTTCCTTAGACTTCATTAAGAAAATTATTATGAAACCTTTTTATTTTTTCATAAACAACAATTCATACTATGTTTTAGCTCCTTTTTCAAACTCTGTTTTTCTATAATCGGTTTGGAAGGATTTTCACTGATTTATGTAGTGAAAAATTAAATAAGTTACAGGGCTTTCAGATTACTGCCTTCATAATTCAAGAGGATTTATTACTAAGAACATTTCTGTGAGGAAAATAACTCAGCTAATAAAGAAAAATGATTGCTGAAATCTTCAAAGTACATAAATATCAATGAAGCTGTATTGATCAGTTCATTATATAAAAGAATCTGAACTGGAAAGCAGAGTACACATGGCATTCAGTAAATAGCTGTTCTAATTGGCTGTAGTGTAGAAAATTCTATCTAGAAAAAAATCAGGTACATCAACAGCAAATAGATCTGAGAAAAATATTTAAAAGCAAGACACTTGAAATTTTTAAGTAGATATATTTCAAGAACAATAAATATAAGTCTTTCTACACACAAATGAATGTTCTCAACAAATGTTCTCCCAACACAGAGGTGGGTCCCAGTCATTAGGGTCTGTTCATTCAGAGATTAGAAGAACTTCTTGGTATTCTGAATGAAGAAGCAGTTTAATGTATCCATAATTTAATGCTGAGATGTCCTGTGCCTGTGAGGAAAGAAAGAGGGAAAAGTACTTTTGGGACTCCATCCACAAAGATAGGCACCTCATAACCCTCAGGAAATTCTGTGATGAAAGGGACATGCCTGTCTGATTCTCAATATCAGCTGTGTGGCTGCAGACAGCCCTGGCACTGTGGGAAACTGTAAAATGCACTTTGAAAGAAGTTATTTGGGTTCATAAAATTAATAACTGTTTATTCTAGGGGAAAAAAAGATCAAATCAGAAGGAGAAACCTACTTTTAGAAGAACATTCATGAAAAATTAAATTCATGTTACTCAAAGCTGGTGAAGACTTTTAATTATTTGTAACACAACAGAAAATAAAACACATTTTTAAAACTAATAAAATTTTTAAAATTTTTGTTTTTTTTCTAGCTGATGAGATACAAAATTGGTGCAACATGGCTCCTTAAGATGGCAAATTCATCTTAGGAACAGCAGAAGTATTGAAAATAATATTGAAATATGTATGATAGGTTTTTCATAAAATTCCTTTAAACGTTTCTTACTGTTGCTTTTATTTAAACAGAAAAGTTTTGGAATTCAGGCAAATGCAGAACTAAACCAAATGTAACATGCCTTACAAACAGTGCTTTGTTTTGTAGGATGTGAATTTTTACTTATGCAATACTACTGATTGACTTCATCAGATGAGGGAATAAATTGTCCATTAATCCTGGTTTGACTTTTAGTCTACCAGGAGCCAAAAGGGGACTGCAAGATTTGAAAAATCTTATGGTTAGAAATAAAGAGGTTTAAGTCAAATTTCCTTATATTAATTGCTTCTCTATTAAAAGAAACAGAAAGACTGGACAGTTACTCTTGTGAGTAATAGAACACAAGAGAAAAGCAAACTCAGGCTTTAAAGCTTAAAACATGTATGTCAGGTATGTCTTTCTAAATTAAACTGCACTACAAATCAACAAAAGTTCTAATGAAGTAGGTTTTTTATCAAGTACACAGTGAGTGACAAGTGATTTTGCCTTTTGGCACTTATTTAAGTAAGCTTACTTCCAAAGAAGACATGAATGTTCCAAAGTACATAATTGCCTGGAAGGAACACTGAGGAATTTCAGAAAGCTGATTCAATGTTTCCAGAAAATAATATTGGAGCCTTAACTAATCTAGCCAACATGTTTTACACTAAAAACTTTGTAATGTTTTCTACTGGGCCACATTTTTCCCATGCGACAAATTTATCTAGTATTCATCTGAATAAGTGTAACACTTTACAGATGACTTAGCATGCCTATTAGCATGTTGAAACCTCTGTGATGCAGAGTTGCACCTCATATAAAGTCCTGCTAACTGAATTAGGAGTGTGTCATTGGGTAACTTCATGCCTGACCAACTTGTGAAATCCTTATTTTTCTAGGTGTGCACTGGTTTAATAACTGATCTGAACTTTAACTGATTTCTGGTAGAATTGTAATAATCAAAGTCCAAGCAGCATTTTTAATTCTATGGACCTGCTCTTATGGTATTTCAATTAATTGCATTTCCCAACAGCTTTTATACTTGAGTAAGTCTTTATACACACAATCATCATATTGTAAACAGAATCAAGATAGTGAGAAATTTCTTCTCTTCTATATAACCTTCCCAAAAGGTTGCATACTAATATGCTCATTGAAAAGTAGAAGATAGTACAAAGTAGACAAGTTAATAAACTGGTTGAACTCTACAAAGGGAATTGTGGACTCACATAATGTAATAAAAATTGGGATTATCTTTTTTACTCCAGTCACACGCTTAGACTCGCATACTGCAGTTTAGAGGGCCACAATAATATTAGTACTATCTGAAAGAGAATGCTGTTAATGTGAATGAAATTAGTACTGATTTATGGTTAAATTTGGACAGACAATTAATATCTATATTTTATCTTAATCTAGTAATTTAAAGTGCAGTGATTGTCATTATTTTGTGTGCAAAGCAATAATGGTTAGAAGAGCCATTAACAGTGAGAAGTTATAAGCAGTTTCTCTCAGCACTCATAGGAAGGCTGACCTTCAAGGAATTGCTCTAGCTTTGGACAAATTAAGAATGTGGAGTCCAATATTCTCTTTCCAACAGTAAATACAGTGAATGTTCACAGAGGAGCCTAGGAACAAGGCAAGTACACAGGAGTATGTCTCCAGAAAACACCTGCACCTTCCAGCAATTTTTGGGTTTCTGAAGCTAGAGAACATATCTTTGTGTTTAGCAAACTTTTGTATATTTTCCTGCATAAATTTGCCCTTGAAAAACTTTGCTTATTGCTTTTCCATATAAGAACACTGATTATGCAAATGGGACTTTTTCACAATAATAACTTTTAAATTACCTATTGGTCAACTAGGAATAAATTCTTCAGAGCAGCATATTCTTAACTGTTCCTCCTTTATCATATAAGGCAGGAATTAAAATATACAACTTAGAGAGGTTATGCACAAACATATTTTTGCCAAGCTGGCCAGAGTAATATAAAGCATTACTGTCTCCATCTGTCCAATTACTGCTTCTGCATTCTGAACACCATGTTATTAAGAAATCTCTCCTTGTTCATAAAACAAATTAACTTAAATCACCCTCTCTAGTGATTAGTCTGAACTTTTTTATTATACAAGATAATATATTGTGCTCACACTATCATTTATGGCATATCAACTGTGTTATCTAAAATCTACATCACAGAAGAGGCTGTAAAGACTTTGACTAAAACTGTAAAAGCAACTATCTGCAAGAGCAGTCATCTTTGGTTTTGATTATATTTTTTAAAAAAATTAAAAATTTTAAAACCCCCCCCCAACACTTTTAAGTAATAAAAGACAGAGCATTAATTTTATTTGAAAATGTGTTGCAAGTGGCCAAGATCTGAAATATAGAGGTTTTATGTAGGGAACAGGATAACTGAAAATTTTGCCTTGGTTCTATTTAAACAATAAAGAAATATGAGTGTCCTTTTATCACTAATTCAAGTACACCAGTAGCCCAAGAAAAAGGAAGAATAGCTCACAAATTTTATTAAATCATCCTGACTTTTTCTTTGCCTTCAGAGTGATTTCAAAGAACTTTAGTTTAGGGTTTTATAACCCATTAAAATGGGTTTTCACTGGGGAAAAGTAAATAGACATATTTTTCCAAGGTTTGTAATGGTTTTCATGAAATTTCAGGGGATTTTAGCCAAATGTTTTCAGAGTCAGTTATAGCTCTGAGGGATGAATGTTTGCTGTTGAAATGGATTAAAAGGAAAAAAAGTTCCTCATTTCTAAATTTGGCTTCACAATAGACATCAATACTTGGTACAGTTAAAGACAAGGCACTATTGTACACTCTGTTATTTTAGAATTTGTTTTCATTTTTGAAGTCAGTTAGCATTAACCATATCTCAAAAAACACAGGAATGCAATTTCTCTTCTTTGACCAATACAATTTCTCAGTTCTTGATTACATGAACAATTGGATTTTAAAAATTATTTCCTGGAAAATGCATGTTCATTTTTGTATCAAAATAAATGTGCTTATACACTCCCACATGCACACACACACACAGATTTATTGCTTTATTGCCATTTTCAGGTAGTTTTTAAAACTTCTTTTGTGTTTTTGCTTAGCCATTTTCCCTAGATGATAACCTTAAAAAGTAAATTAAAAACCAAGTACAGAAATAATTCCATACTAATACATCTATATATGTTAAATAATTTAAATTATTTTGTTATTGCTTTGTAGACTAGTGCTGTAGCATGTTTCTTAATAATTTTTGTCCCTGACTAACCTAATTTTTACTGATCTTCACAGTTAAGCAATTTTCAAGTAATTAATTTCTATTCTAGATTGCTTTGCATTGGTTTACATCATCTTTTTTCCTCATCTGTACAAATTATTAATTTCTACTCTATAAAATCTGTACTATGTAAAAGTCTGAAAATTTTAGTGTATTATACATTAAAAAAATCTGCCAATTCCTAAGTTAAATTTTTCATTCCCTTTTAATATGGATGCATTAAAAATAATAATAAAAGTAGTTTAAATTATAATAGAAATTTGTCTTGTAAATATGCTCTCTCTAAAGGAATGGTGTTAGAGGAAATTTAGGATGGTCATCCTTAAGGCAGCATTTCTCTTCTTGTATTCCTTTTTTATTTTTGTTATTGTACAACTGAAAAATGTCAAAGACAAATTTTCCCAATTAAGACCATGCTTGAATAAATGACATTGAAAAAGGTTAGTGTCACTTTTCTCTACAACTTTTCCATATAATGAATGCAATTTTAAAATTTATTTATTTTCTAATGCTGCTTAACTTGAGGGTGCTCTGACCTGAGTAAGAGAGGGTGGAAGATTGCTCACAGTTATTTGTGTGAATCTGTCTTGGTCTGTCATTGTCTGCATGAAGGAATGTACAGTCATCTTGAACAGAAATAGAAAAGTGATGAGTTTGGTGGACATGTATAAACATTCCTCCCACAACAAGCCTCCAGCTATTTTATGAAAAGGCAGCTCACACAACCAAATGAAGAAACACAATTCTTTACTATTTCAGAGTAAAAGGAAATCCATCTAAATCACAAATTTATTTTATCAGTAACAGAACACCTTCTGAGGAGCAAAGACTTAGAAATTAGGCATTTATTTATCTGTTTATCTTACCTGAACTTTTCCAGCCATTGACTACAGTTGTAGCAGTTCACCTAAACCAGTAATTAAAATAGTACAAAAGCTCTTTTCTTGTTCTGAGGACAAATAGCACAGCTTAGATAATGGTCTTGTGTATGCTGTACCCAGGAAACAGTTCTTCATCACTCAACACCCCAAAAACTTCCTAGGCATTGTCCAAAAGCTTTGAAGTTGGCATAAATCAAATACACACTAGGGAGTGTACTGGCAGCTAGCAGACAAAGATCATCTTGCTTCTGGCACTGTTTCATTTAGCCCACCAGTACAGATGGTGCCGTAGCAGAGCTGCTCTAGATGGAGTTCTTGGGTTCTGTTTTATTCTGTAAATACCTCCTATACTGACCAAAACCAGAAAGCCTTGCCCTGGATTTTTGGTGCCACTTATTATGAGAGATGTCTTGGTTTGCTTATTTGTTGATTTAATTAAGACCAAACTGTAAGAAAGGAAATTCTTCATTGTACCTGCTGCATTCAATATGTTCATACTGTAGTTTCAAAGCAAGCAGTAACTTATTAGATCTGACAGTGTGACTTTAAAAGGACACTATAACCATAGATTAGCTTGATATGAAGGTCAACATCCTGTTTTGCTTCACTAGCTCATGAGCCAATAATCTTTGTTCTAAATGGAAGTAATTGTTTTGGGTAGCATCTGATAGAGGGCTCTAGTCCCAAGATCAGAGAAACAAAAAGCGTGTAAAATGGAATCCCTCATTATATCATTATACCATCATATACATTAGGTTTAAAAACCAGCAACCACTTTAAGTAAAACAATCAGGAGGACAACTCCTGTTCTCCTATTCATTTTTCTGTTAATACCTTTAGACCTGGAAAATAAAGGGGACAATGTAGGTGTCTTTAAAAGAAGAGAAGAAAAATTATATGAATTTTCTCATTTTATTTAAACATGCAAGTGAACCTTGAAAGTTGAAGGTTTCAATTATATGGTCATTTGGCTTCTCTGAAACTGATGGCTTTCACCCTGCCCAAATTGCTATTCCCTCATTTGAGAGCAGCTATTACAGATTTCAGCCTAACAAAGCTTTCTATCCCAACCTGTCTTTTGCAGAGAGAGAAAAAATTTTCAGTCCATCTCTCAATCAGCGACATATTAATTACAGTTATAACATGTACGGGGAATGAAAGCTGCTTGCTAAATTCATAATCTGCTTCAGATGTACGTGTATTAAGATTCATCTAAGAATAATTTTTTGCCCTTCTCCGATGGAACATTGAGTTTCTCCACTTACTCAAATGTGAGCTGCCTCATTTTAACACAGAATGATCAACCACAGCATGGATATGTGCTTTCTATTTATATCCCTGATGTCATTCATCTGTTGATCAGAATAAAAAGCCATCAGCCATAAAGTCTATCTGTTCATTTTATCAGATACTCTTGCATTTCAAAATGAGATGGATTATATCTTACTTTATCAACCAAAGAAAGAGAAACTGCATATCAAGTTAGATTTTTCTATTAGTCATTCTCAATATGGTATGATAAAACCAAATTCTATTTTCGTGAAAGCTCATTTTTGATTTTGATTACAATGAACAGAATGATACTGCCATCCAAGCAATCTCTTACATTCAAACAACCACACAAATGACAGAACATCTTGAAAGACAATAATAGGAATCCCTTTTTCAAGTAGGGACAATGCCCTCAATATAGTTGTAAATATATAATAAGAAACAGGAAAAGCATTCCATACCAGCGACTGCATGTATGCAGTTAGATTATCTGCTTAGTAGTTCTCTGAGCAGCAGCTGTAGAGACAAAATAAATGTCAGTAAAATCTAATAAAAACACACAAACAGCAACAGTTTAGAAAGAGCCTGTTCAGCAACTCACAGTTGCACTCACATAGCTCATTTATACGCCAAATACAAATCATCTGTTTTTACAGAGCCTGTTCTTGCCACATTGTTCTCATTATTCATTTCTACAGAGTCTTGGAGCAGCCACTTCAGCCTCAAGAGCTGGGAGGGGACCTCATCAAAGTGCATAAATTTATGAAAGGAGGCTATAAAGGTGATAGAGCCAGGCTCTTCTCTGTTCCAGGCAATAGGACAAGAGGCAAAGGGTAGAAACAGATTCACAGGAAGTTCCACCCGAGTATGATGAAGTGATGAAGAATTTAGTTACTGTGTGAGTGACCACACACACTGGAACAGATTGCCCTGAGAGGTTGTGGAGTCTCCCTCACTGGAGATATTCAAGAGCCATCTAGACAAAATCCTGCGCTCTGGGGTGGCCCTGTTTGAGCAGGGAGGTAGCACCAGATGACCCATTCTGACCCACACTCCCAACCTTACCCATTCTGCGAACCTGTGATTTCCATAAGTCTTCTAGAAGATATTTACTGAGTTTGATTCACTTCCTATGCAATTATGAACTCGTTCTAGTAGTAGTAAAGCAACAGAACTGTCATTTCTACATCCTACTGTGGACATTATTTTTAATGTCTATCTGTATCCTCAAGTGGTTAATTGTGTTGACTTGGGCAGCTGTGAAATGCTTCTTTATTTGCTTCTAGTCCAGTTATAATGCTTCTTTGATGTACAAAACTAGAAATTCAGAGAGTCTGAATTTCTTCAAATGACTGGCCCCTAAGAGTTGGTAGTAGTAATATATATATATGTATGTAGATATATAGATATATATGTTAAGATATTTGTTTCAGAAGGGTGAATAGTATAGAACATGCCAGCTCTTCATAAGAACACAGTATCTGGCACATCTATATGTTTCATATCAACTACCAAGAACATCCTCTCTGACATGACAGTGAAATTCAGGGGTCTTGCTTCTATATCTGATAGAGGACTTTCTGGAAAAATGTGTTTTTGATGAATGTACTGAATCAGAACTTGAACTTCTCATGGAAGCCTATCAGTTCTGGTAAAGCTTTCAGTAGGTTTCATAAAATTCAGTTAAAAAGGACATTAATTACAATATTAATTCTGTTTGTAGAAAATGAACAGAACATTATAAAATTCAGTTCCTTTAGTACTTATGGGTTTGGATATAAATTATCTTTGCTTTTGATCCACAGATATTTGCACTTGTTAGTACCATTTCTTGAGTTCCTATTCTGAAAAAAACCCAAACAAAAAAGTCATCCCACACCAGGATCACAAACCATCCAGTCTAAACAATCTATCTATATATTTTGAGAAAAGAAAATGGAAACACCAGACAATAGCAGTGCCAGGCCCACAATATGGCTTTGAAATAACATGCAGCATCTCACAGGGAAATTTGAAACTAGGCCTTCAGAAGAAGCAATTTCAGGCATTATTATTCTTTGTTAAACAGAAGTTAAGGATGTGAAAGAACTTTCCAATTGCATTTTCCACTCCCACTTTATTTCCTGCAAATATGCTGATAGGAATATAAAAGGAATCTGTATCTTTAAAACTGAACTTGCTCTTTTTTGAGGAAACTATTTCGAGAAATGCCACTATAACTGCCAGTTCCTCAAACATATGCTCAAAGACTACCGGAAGACTGTCTTCAGTTAGGCTAACAATCATAAAATGATGCTGCAAAGTACCCACTTGTGTTTAAACATGCAAACAGTCATTATACATACTTTCTGACTGTGGTTTATAATATCTGTTGGTTTCTGAGCAAAATTGTAGCCAGTTAATAACACATTCATTCTTTATAATATGAAAACCCAGATGGGAGAAGGTTTCTCTCAGTGATGATTGCCATTGTGTGCTTATTAAGTATAGCAGAAAAAAATTCATTAATCAAAACATAATTTGACAAATTCTTGATTATACCAATATGACTAATTGGAAAATAACAGTCATTCAGGAAAAAAGGTACAAATTTAGAATATGACTTTGCATATTTGATTGTGGTTAATAACAAGCTCAATATAAAATCAAAATACAGGCTTTGGAAAGCCAGATAATTTGTGTTAGACTGCATCAAAAGCAAAGGTATGTTATGGTAAACAGTGCTAATCTATTAGTCAACACTGAATAATCAAAATTTTATCTCTTTGGAGATTTGTGTTGTAACTTCAAGTCCTTGAGCAAAAGACTTTGCAAGGGTTGACCCTCTTTAGATTCAAGATGCTCTCTACGAAGGTCTATCACTCCCTTTCTCAGCTGGACAAGGGAGAGAACATATATTGAAAGGCCAGTGGGTCAGGATAAGGACAGGGAGAGATCACTCACCAATTACTGTCACGGGCAAGACTCAAGTTGGGGAAATTAATTTAACAACAAATCAGACTGGGAAATGAGAAATAAAATTAAATCTTATCCCGCCTTCCCCCTATCCTCCTTCTTACCAGGCTGAACCCCATTCCTTATTTTCCCTATTTCATCCTACCAGCAATACAGGAAATGCAGACTGTGTTCAGTTGATCACCCCTTGTCTCTGTCACTCCTTCCTCCTCAGAGGGAGGACTCCTCACATTCATCCCCTGCTCCAGTGTGGGGTCCCTTGCATGGAAGACCAACCTTCATGAACTTCTCCAGTGTGAGTCCTTCCCATGGGCTGCAGTTCCCAAACTGCTCCAGTGTGGGTCCCTACTACAGGATGCAGTCCTTCAGGAACATGTTGCTCCAGAGCGAATCCCACCGTGGGGTCATAGCTCACACCACTAAACCTGCTCCACTGCAGGTTCCTCTCTCCATAAGGCAACAGGTCCTGCCAGGAGCCTGCTCTATCACGGGTTTTCCATGGGTTCACAGCCTCCTTTGGATACTGACCTGATACAACCTGGGATTCTCCATGGGCTACAGGTGGATCTCTACATCCCCATGATCCTCCATGGGCTTCAGAGAGAAAACCTGCTGCACTGTGGTCTGTACCATGGGCTGCAGTGGAATCTCTACCCCAGCACCTGGAGAATCTCTTCCTCCTCCTTCTTTACCGTCCTTGGTATCAGCAGGACTATTCCGCTCACGTGTTCTCATGCCTCGGTCCAGGCTGCTCTTGCACAGCAGCTTTTTACCCCTTGTTAAATCTGTTCTCCCAGAGGTGCTACCACCATTGATGGGTTCAGCCTTGGCCAGCAGCAGATTCATCCTGGAGTCAGCTGGGATTGGCTCTTTTGAAAATGGGGGAAACTTCTAGAAGCTTCTCACAGAAGCCACGCTGTAACTCCCTCGCTACTGAAACCTTGTCACATAAACACAGTCCAGCAAGATATTGCTTCAAAGGTTAATTGTTTTCCGAGAGTTATTCACAGTGACATTACTTCTGCATGTCCCTGCTGATACATGCTATTAAGGTAATTTTATTTCTTCATTAAATTTGTAGAGATAAAATTGTCACTTTTCAATTGAAGTGTTTTCTGTCTACAGATTTGAGAGCGTGTTCCTTTGGTGTATTTAAAAGTAATAGGCAAGGGATTCAGTAACACACATTGCTACTTTTGCTCTAGAGTACTTTGATTCCAGTGGTAAGACATAGTTTATTTGGAGGCTATGGGTAAGAAGTGATTTAAAACACTCTAAAAGAGAAAATTATTAGTTGAACAGTGTAAGAAGTTTATCAGCAAAATTTTCTCAATGTTATTGAAGAGTTATTGCACTTTCTGCCATAGAATATCCAAATCAGGATATTCTATTCTATGAAAATATCACCACTTTCACCATTTGAAGTGGTGATATTTTCATAGAATAGGATATCCTGATTTGGAAGGGATCTGAATGATCACCAAGTCCAACTCCTGGCCCTCTGCAGGACAGTCTCAAGGTGTGCCTGGAGCATTGTCCAAAAGCTCCTTGAGCTCTGTCAGCCCTGGTGCTGTCACCACTTTCCCTGGGGAGCCTCTTCCAGTGCTCAGCCACCCTCTGGGTGAAGAACCTTTTCCCAATATCCAACCTAAACCTTCCTGAGACAACTTCAGGCCATTCCCTTGGGCTCTGTCACTGATTGCTAGAGAGAAGAGATCATCACCTTCCCTTCCACTTCCCCTCACAAGGAATTTGGAGATGAGGTCTCTTCTCAGCCTCCTCTTCTCCAGGCTGAGCAAGCCAACTGACCCCAGCCTCTCCTTGTATGTCTTTCCATCTAAGCCCTTAACCATCTTCATAATCCTCTTTTGGACACTTTCTAGTATGAGGAAACCCTTTCTAGGTCCTAGAGAAAAGAAAGTACAGATGCATTCTCAGATCTGTATCTATCAGGCATTTAAGTCTGTTGTGTAGTGAGATAATAAAACATTTCTGAAAAAATAAATTAAGCAGAAAGACGTGGGAAGAAAGGTGGCAATATGCTGCTTCCTTTCACTTTTTTATCATTAAGCATGTTGTCACAAATATGATCCCATCTATTAGTTACAAGATAAATACTGATTATTTCTAGTCATAGATTATGAAATTCATTTAAATTAACAAATATCCAACTTTATGTTTGCTTTTAGAGTATGTAATACATAAAAACTTTTCATTCTCCCATGTAGTTTGTGATCAGCTAGAAAAACTGCTAATTAATTTCTTTACATCTTTCTGGGCTTTGCAAAGCATTCCCAGTGTGAAAAAAAAATTCGAAAACTGCTGGAAGGATTAAAATTTTGTTTCAAATGCATATGATTAAAAGTTTCTAGTTTACAATTTTTTGGTATTTTTATGAATATTATATGAGGCTATGGAGCCAAATTTGCCTGTCTTTTCACCAGAAAAAGCCCTCACAGCAGCCTAAGATCAAAATAGAATCAGGCTTATGGCAATGGGGCCCAACAATGTTATCAGGGTTTTGTTGGTTCACTGAAAAAACAATATAATTTTCCATACTTTTTACCCTTGACTTTCTTCACCTTTTTTTCCTTCTTTTTTCTCTTTTTATTAGTTCAATGTATTTCTAAGTAGTATCACAGACCACACAGAAGAGTTTTTCATGTAGAATTAGCAATAATTTTTAGTTAAGTGTATTGTCTATATCAATGTGATGCACTCTATGGTAGGTAGACCTGTCTTAAAATGACTTCATTCAAAAAAATTTCAGAAACCAGAAGGTTTGAACTGGTAAATTCTTAAGCAACTAAAAATTGATTAAAATATTCCATGGAGCAACCTGAAAAGAGTTAGAGGAGTATTTCATGTGCCCTTGCTCAGTCTCAGTTTTTTGATTAATTATAGGATTCACAAATACTCTTCAGAAATCTGGTTTAATTTAAATGTTTATTGTGAACTTGGCTTTGAACAAAATTCAACCTAACAAAAGATTTGTTGCAACAAAAGATCAGCCTGAAGCATGTGCACAAGAAATTCAATGTTCTATGAAAAATCTGTTACTTGCATTAATAACTTGGATTAATGTGAAGATGTAGGGTCTGTATGTTTGTATATTCTTGTAATGAGTATATGTTTTTTAACAAATAGGCACAAAACATGTGATATGCCTGAACTATGAGCATAGGACAGCACATATAGGTGAACTACATATGTGTGAACAGAACTAGTTTTTGTACAAGAGCCTAGTTTTAGGGCTTTGGGATTTTTTGTATTTATTTTTATTTTTTACCTTTTGATGCCTGTAACTATGAACAGACTTCATTCTGGATATTAAGAAACCTCCACTGTTTACTGTTGAACTGTACTTCTACAACCAATATAAATGCTAGCCTTGTGTAAATTATTTTATCATGACAAGTCCACTGGAGAAGCTTTTCAGTTGAACATTCAGGGTCAGAAAAATCACAGTATTTATGTTTATAAAATAATTTGGTCTTGGTGTTTTCTCAATACAGTGTTTAGATTATGTACTTTTTTCTTGGATTGCCACAGAAGTTTGAGACAGGCTGGGCCTTCCTATGTATCAAATTAATTGCTTGGATGACTACACAAAACACATTAAAAAGTGTAAAGAAAGAGTGTGCCATTAATTATAAGGATTAAAGTTTCAGAGGAATTGAGTGCATTACTGTGGATTATCAAAGGCTTTCTTTTACTTTGAAATGGGTTTTCATTCTCCACTGGAAAACAGAACTTGTAATACTTCTCCAGGTCGTATAATATAATTTAAAATTAAAAAAAAAAAAAAAAAGAAAGAAAGAATTGTAGGTTATATGAGGTTTAGATACTAGTTATTGAAGTTTTTGGTGGTACATAAAAATTTGAATAACTAAACAAGCATATTTCATTTGGAAACCTAAAAGATATTAGAATTTTTCATGCAACTTTGCAAATAATTTATAAAAAAAACCCATAATTTTGTTAATTCTTTGATAAATTCATGCTAATGGATGAAAAAGGTTTTGAAGCATATTTGTGAGATATTTAGACCTAGACTGACCAGATATTTCAGGTATAAAACTGCAAAATTTGTCATTATTAATGCAAAGAGTACTTCCATCAAGAATTTGCTGTATTTATATTTTTTTTTTATTTTGACTAAAACAAGAGAACACAAACTACTTTAGCAAAAAAATTTTTTTACATTATTTTTTTAACTTAAAACCCACTCAGTTTTCAGGAGATGAGAGTGAGCTTATTTTTTTTAAGTGTTTTAAATTTTAAAATGTATTTCTATGAAAGCCTGAAAATGAATATTTTAGTTCAGATATTTGTGACAGAATCTTTTGCTTCTGATTTTTTACTTTTTCCCCTAAGACTTTTTTGTCAAAAGAAGCTGTCCTTCACTTGCCATATGTGTCCTTCACTTATAATCAGGACATTGAAAGCCAAAGCTCATTTTTCCAGGAATCAGAACAAAGTAAGTTGCCATTGGCCATGGAGTACATTTGCCTGGTTCTGAAGAATCAACTGAAGGCACACAGAGATGAATGAAATATTTTTGCTACTCATTGACTAGTACAGGAGAGGGAAAGATGATTTGGTTTTGTTTGGGTTTCTTTGTAGCTAGGAAAGAGTTTGGTTGTCACCTCTTTCTTAATTTCTGAAGATCTACAGATCCACAATAATTAATATTTAATAAAGACTCTCTTATGATGGCTATGTTATTATTGTTAAGCCAGCTACTTATTAAAACTGTTAATTTTTAATTATTCATAGAGATAATCTGATTTACAGAATGGGATTTTTTTTCTGAGTAAATCTTTGATCACTCATTTCTTCAGTAAATCTGTACAGAATTAAGTAGTTTTTAAAGATCCTTTCTCTTAGAAGAAAAGTATTAAAGAAATCATTATAAACAAGCCACATTTAATTCAGAGAGGAAGATGAAATAAAACTTTTTTGAGGAAGGGAGCAGAATACAGAAAACCAACTAGCTGAGGCCCAATAATAACATATAATCTTCTTGAAAAAATATTTCAGTTCTATACTGTTCTCCAGTGAGGAAAGGGAACATCTTTCCACTTTCACATAAAAAAGTAGGCAAAAATTTTTTTCCAAACAAATGTTAAAGTTTTCATGATAAAACATGAATAGAGTAATAGATGAGCCTGACACTTTTCATATATTCTGGTAATCCATTACATAGCCAGTCAGTATGAAGAAACAATAAACCTAACAAAAATTAGGTCCTAAAGTGTTTCCCCTGGGCTTGTTCTATACATAATTATTTGACCAAAAATAACGAATAAGAAACCAATTTAATTGTTATCTTACAAGTTTGAGTTTGAATGTAAAAATTAATAATTAGAATTTTTTGTGAGTTTGTTACCAACTTCAGCAACTTTTAATTTACTAACCATTAATTTCCATTGTCAGCCCTAGTATTGGAGTGCTGACATTTTCCTTTCATAGGAAAGAATTATCTTAAAGGATCTCAATAAGAAAAACAAGGGCATCCATTGGTTAACTGGATGGTTAAGACTGAAATTGTAGAAAAGGTGTTAGTAGTCTCATGTCCCTTCTGCTGCTGGAAACCCCAGCTCTTTTGTCATCAGATGAGTCTTCCCTCATAACATGCTGCTCAGGTCCCACCTGTGATGGGATCCAGCCCTAGTGTTCTTTATTTCTTTACAGCATTCTGACAAGTGAATAGATTTGCCAGTCTGTTACCTGCACAAAGCTGAACATTCTAGATGGCACAGCAGTGTTCACACTGAGCCTTTTGCTCTTGCAGGGTTCCCTAGGAGCAGGCCTTGAGAGACCTGACGAGAAGTGTCACCCCTTAAATTGGAGAGACCACACAAGACCTTACAAGAGGGATGTACGCGGAGCGTTGGCAAAAGCAGCGCGCGCTCACGCGGTCTCAGTGTGCGCTCAGGTTATCTCCTAGCCTCTCCCACTAACAGACTGGTGTCTGTAACTGGCCTTTGGTTAAACTCTGCCTAGATGCTGCTTGAAATCACTACTGCAATATCTTCCATGGGGGCCCGTGATGCATTTTCTTAGAATAAAATCTTATCCAAAAGGAAACCATTCTCCAGTGATGCATCCCAGTACCTTTTGCCTGGTTTAGCTTTGCTCTGATCCATTCCCTTTCTTTAGCTTTGCTCTGATCCATTCCCAGCTTTTAATAAATGTTTTTTACTGCTGTCTCTCAAATTTCCTAGCTGTTGTCTGGAGTACCTTGTGGTCTAAGAGATTATCTGAAATGCTCTTAGGCTGTTTTCATCTCTGACCTGCAGCCAAAGAAAACACTTTCTCCGTGGGAATTTAAGTTCATACTTTGCTTCTGTATGAACCCATAAATGACAGGTACCAAAATGAACATGTAATATATTTACTAAAGTTGTCATATCACCCAAAGTTTTTGAATTTCCACATCTTTTCCCTCTCTTCTTTTTTTCTGTTTTCTGTCATAAAATATCAATAATTTCCTTGTCAAAATTCATGTCCACTGATGAGTTTTTAATGAAAATATTCATTCAGCCATACCATCAGTTAATTTTCTCTGGAAGACTTTCAGTAACATAGATCTTGTAATTAATTACAGTGAGAACTTTTCAGTAAGGGCATAACTAGCGAGAGCACAAAAAATAGATCCTCTTTGATGCAATTGGGAGAGTGAGCTGTAGTCCAGATACTTCTGGGAGTGAGTAAATGTTACCTCTAAGGCTCTAAACTCACATTCTGCTAGATACACTTCCTTTCTTCTATAACAAACACTGTTGTAGGAGAACACTGAAAGTTGGAGGTGCTCCTCCAAAGCCACCATTTAAATTGGAGAGACTATAACTGCCTTCTGCTGAATTTTAGGTGACCTTCAGAGAAATAATTAATTTGAGGTTATGGAGAGATTCCCTTGACATCTTATGACAGCTATTGTAAGCAGACCTGAAAATGTGGCCACCTATATCCATGTCCTTTCTTCAGTCAGATCCCAGCAAACATCCTCTTTTCTGTCTGTTCTCTGTTATGCCAAAAACTTGCTGAAGTGTCAGCATTTTTTACCTGCACAATTGTATGCAGAAGCACACTGATTGTGTGGTCACTTCAGGTTAAAACAGATTAGGAAAAAGAAGGAATTGAATCAATTCTTGTTGGCAAACCTGATTAGCTTTGACTAAGGAAGAGTAGAAATACACAGGTAGCAAGTAGTTCAAAGGAAAACAGTTGCTATATATCAACTTCTGAGGTGCAGATATGTCTCTGCTTGATACTTCAGGGAGGTAAATGACACCTTCAGTTTCCACTTCTAAAAATCAAATTGTCGCTCATTTCCTGTGCATCAAAACCGTAGGAGCAGGGAACAGGCATCTGCTGTCCCTGAAATGAATCAATTCCACTGATGCTAACTGGGGTACCTGTTTTGCTGGTAGGTGTCTGTCTTTTGAAGGCATTGTCAATAGAATTCTGATGGGAACTGAGCAATAGAAATCCAGGTTTAGATGATGACAATAGCTCCTCAAGACCCTGAAAGTTGTAAAAATAGCAGTCCTGTGCCCTGGCATAAAGCAGGCAGCTCGTTTAGTTAAATCATTTTCAAAAGGTGTTTTACAGGCCAAACTCAAAGGTATATTTTACCACTGTTCCAGACCAAAGAAACAAGGAGGAATGGAGAGTTCCTGCCTAGTCGCCTGTATTATTACCTATAATCTCTTTTATTTAACTCTTAGATAACAAATACTCTGCTACATAACAGCTTGTTCCTATACTGTGCTGTTAGGCTGCAACATGTTGGATACTTGATTTGATGTTCACATTTTGATTATGGCAGGAGCAAATTAATCTAGGCTGACTTAATTGGAAATTCATACACTTTCCCAGGCAAAGTCTCAGACTACCTCAGACAGGTAGCATAAATGAAGCTGTTTGAGGATTTTCTGACTGTAAAATTGAAGGGGGAAAAAAAAGACAGTAATTTTAGTAAGTTACATAATGTTATGAAATAATAGGAAATGAACTGTCATCACCTCAGTCTTGTTATATTTTAATTCACAGCTGAAATGAGCCCAGACTGCCTCATTTATACCAATCAACCTCCTCCACTTCATTCCTGAGCTGAGTGGTTCAGGAAAACAGGACCCAAGTCTAACCAACGCAGAGAAAAGAAAGTATTGTCGAACTTTTGTCTCCAGAAGACTCCTTAGCAGTCAGGACTCCTTAGAATTCAGTTGGGGCGTTCTTGAAAAGATGTATCTCAATCCAGTGTGGTGCAGAATACCTAGAAAATCCTTCATGGAGCCTCTACTTGCCAAGAGTACATGCTTTAGGAATTTTAAATCTGATTAATTCATTAATGACCTATTCCATGTTGCATAGTGCCATCCTGATTCTCTTTTTTTAATGTAAATGCATCATTTACTGTTGTTAAGGTAAGGCAATAGACTTGCCATATAAATGTTTAGGGAAGTAAAGAATGGTCAAGTAGGATTAAATTTGCATTTAGGTTAGTATTCAGAAGTGGCCATTAGCACATGCCTAGAAAAAAAGCAAGAAATGGACAAGAACAACAATACTTGTTAACACTAGAAATAAACTTTCCTACTATTTTTAGCTTAGGAATGCCCTGAAGAGGAATGGCAAACCTGGGAGAGGATTGACTGCCACAATTGTTGTGGTTTTCAGTAGATTTCCTTTTAGATTACATAGGAAAAGCATCTCATGACAGCAGTGGGAGATGATAAAACCATAAGTGTCATTTAACACTTGAAAAATATGTTTTTATCATTTCCAGAGACTTCCAGTTGTGTAAAATAAATGAGCTGAAAGAAAGTGAGATAATAAAACAAAATAAAATATGACTTTGCTGTGAAATAAGGTATGAACAAAAAAAATCTGGACTTATTTGAAAGGGAAATGTGTTTATTCAGAATCCATCTCAAAATTGATTTGAAAACCAATGAAAAAACACTACAATTGAAACATTAAACTTTCATCAGTCTTCTAACTCATACCATCAAAAAGTGCAATATAAATAGCATGAACAAAGGAATTATAATGTTAAGTTGCAAAAAGTAGTTCAGATTTCTGGGATTCAGATGTTTAAGTAGCATTTAAAAAAGAAAAATAAATTTAGAATGTGTTTTTCCTCCTAAATGCAAAATAACTTTTTTTTTTGCTTTTTTTGCTTTTTTTTTTATTGTGAACAGTGCTTTTGCTATATCAAGTAATTATTTGTTATGTTATAAATCCAAATGCCTTTGTAGAAGTATTGGCAAGGCTTAATCAATGACCATGCGTAACTTTAAACTAAATATGTATTTTATGGCAAATAAAACCAGGCTGTACTAAAATAAATTGTGTTTTCTCTTATGTTGGGAGTGATTTAAAATAAATAATGACTCTTTAAAATAAATTATTCCTGTTATTTTTAGCACAGCAAAATTGTGAAAACAATTAGCTAGAAATATACTATGGAGAAGAGTAAATGGGTAAGAGTAATTCAAAGGGACTTGGATGCAAAAGTTCTACCAAATAAAATTATATTCTTTCCATTCCCCATCCTACCCTGTTCAAGAGTAGTGCTATAGAAAGTAGCCAGGAGGATATTTAACGTGTTTCTAAACTTTAAAAAAGATATATGTACAAATAAATTGAAAATAGCCTGGAAGGCTATTAGATCACTGCTCAAACTTTTGTGACACAAGGTAGAGAATAACCAGCAGTTAACCAAATTTAATTTTACCTAAACTTCATTACTTGCACCTGTTGTACATAATTTTATTTTACTTGAAGTTATCTGAGACAAGTATTTCAAATGACAGATTTTCTGAATTTTGAATTTTTCTTTAAAAATATTGCTTCTATTTCTATTATTTCATTAGTTCTGTTATTTTCAGCAGGGCAAAGTTCCTTTGCTTTCCAGCAGGCTTGTTTTCTAATTAGCAGAGAAAACATAAGGGAAAATTGCCTGTAATATTCAGAGAAAAGGCGGAATAAAGAAGTTCTAAGACATCCACATTTAATATCAGATTGAATAATTAATAATTTTAAATGACTTTTCATATTATAACAAGAGTCTCAGCATTTTCCTTTCTCAGATAATTTTGCTTAAGGATTTCAGTATTGCTCTCAGCCATACAAGTGTCTGCAAGAGCTAAACAAAACCATTTAATTCCTTCTAATCTTATTAATGCTGAAAGCACCAAACTGGACAAACAAAATCATTTAGTTCTTATTAATCTGTTTCATGTTAAAAGCCTGTGTAAATACTTTCTATACCAGTTTTTAAAAAATAATGTAGTGTCTAAATTTATTGGAAGTTAATGAACCTTTGTCCCAGACTGTTTATGACTGTGGTTCTTCTATAGCTCAGTGAGAGGGCCTGGAATAACAACTAGGATATCATTCCATATAACTAATAGGTGTCTGCCACAAAAAGGATTAATTTTTCTTGGGATCAACCTCTCTGTTGACTTCAAAGGGAGCCTGGATGACTAGGTTATCTTAGAAATCTCAGCCAATCACTGTTTTAGCAGTTTTAGGAGGGATGATCTAATTATTGTATCCATACACATCCAAAGAAAATGAAACAACAGAGAGTATTTTCATTAAATCTTGAAAATGATGAAAGATCCTTTGAATGGGCAGCAAGAAATCCTCTAGTCCATCTGCCTGCTCCAGGTCCTGTAGGACAGCATGTCTTGGTGCAATGTGTCACAGTCACTGGCTGTGTGTGTACCCACTCACTCTGTAGGTGTCGAGAGTCCAGCGTCGGCTGGACTCTGCCTGGACCTTATAATAACCTCTGTGCCTGGACTTTGGCCAAGAATCTGTAGAACATTTCAACAGGTCTTTCTCCCCATCTGGTGTGTTAATTAACCTTTGTTCTATCACGGGCTGCTTCCACTGCTAAGCATTATCATAAGTCTAAGGAGAATGAAACTGCTAGCAGTGAAGAGAGGCCAGGGACTGCCAAAGATACATTTAAGTTCCATAAAAGCATGGTGAAGGACACTCGCAATAAAAGCTCTGTCAGTGTAGTTCCATCGCCACAATCTGTCACTGCTCCTGGCATACAATAGTGTTCAGCTTTTGCAAAGAAAAAGAGCAACAAGTTGAAAAGAAAAAGCAGTTTCATTTCCATTTGAAAATTATTTTATTTTGTCACTAACCAAGCTTGGATGAACTTGAAATTTGACAGGTTCTCACAGGAGCAGCGAATATTTCTGAAAAGTGAACACAGAAAGCCAAAGATGCTGCAACATTTAACTCTTTCTTTAATTTGTCAGAAATTTTGCCAATAATTTTCTAGGTCAATAGTAGAGGCAAGCTGAATAAGGACCCAAGAGGTTTTGCACACATAAGGGTTTGCAATAGGGAACAGACTAATGGTTTTGGACAAAGGAAGATATTCTGGTAGCTAGAAACAAAATGACATATCCTCTGTATTTAAACTCTAAATATTTTTAGAAAAAAAAGGACAAACATTAATTTTAAGGATATACATAATCAGGCACTGTTCCATACTTAGGCATGGTGCAGTATCTAGGCTAGAAGGAGCTGAAAATAGACATTTGCAGTAATATTCAGAACACCTAACTTCAGGTGATTAAATAAATCCTAGATTCAGAATCTGGTCACCTGTGATGCATATACCAAAGAAAAGAGGTACTGAAGAGGAAAATCCTAACTTAGTTTTGTAATGCCATCTGTCACATTCTCTCACTCTCTCTTTTTTTTGGTTGAGTATAATGGGAAAATAAAGATTGCACTGCTAATTTCGTCACTTCAGTAATTAAAATTATATAGAAGAGAGAAAATCCTTGAAGTTCAAAAGTGTCTCCAAAGCAGCATTGAAGAGCTCTTGTTTTCATTCTTCTGCAAAACAGAAGATTTTTTCTTATAACATTTAGTCTCATTAATAAATATGATAATGGTTTTTTTCACTTGACTCCATTCAAAAAGGAAAATTCTAAATAAAGCAAGTAATTTTTTTTTCAATATCACAGTAGATATTTTCAGCTGTAATATGGAAGTAGATTCTTCAAGAAAAAATGTGTCCTGCATATTCACAGAACAGAAAGGTTAAAATATTCTTAGGAATGACACATGAGACTCCAGCAGAAGTTGAACAGTGAGCAAAGCAAATTAATACTAAAGCCTAAAAATTCCTGAGGCCCAATAAAGAAGGATTATATATATGCATATATATATGGTCTAAGGAAAAGAAATGGTAAATATTATATGCTTTCTTAGGAGTGAGAGGAAATAAACACTAGAGTGTATTTAAGTTCCAGAAACAATTTCTAAATTTATGATATTTTCAGCAAAGGCATGACATAAGAGTCCTTTGCTATGCAGAAATGATGCAAGGGATCTAGTCACTGTATGTTTTAGTGGGGATACAATTGCATAGACAGTGCCATGGTGCTAAGGAAATGTGGTAGATTGTGGCATGTACAATTACGATGTCATATTCTATTTCTACTCAAGATTTTTTACTGTTCCTTTCTGCTTGTTTCTTACCTGCAAAATGTCAATTTTTTTTCTGCACTCATCAGCATAAGTAAGAGCGAGTATATGACAGTGAATTATTTTTAAATCTAATTTTTTCTTATTCCTGAAGTGGTTGATACTTAAAATAGAAAAAATAATTCAGACATGGACTTGTAAAATTTTCCATTTAATGTAAGGCTGTTTAGAGTGACAGAAGGACAAGAGAGTAGATCACCATTCCTTAAGTTTTTAAGTTTTTGTTTAATTATCCTGGCACAGACAGACATTTACCTACTACTGGCAGCCGCCTTCTCTGCTTTGGGTGAAAATGTTCATGTCTCTGCAATGAGGACTCACAGGCATTTTGAGACCCTTGAACTATCCTCTTTCCTGAGCAGTTTAGATTCTGTGTAGCTGATATTGAGCTCCTTAAGCTCAGTTTGATAAGAATCAACACAAATTTCTTGAATGTTCTTCAGTTTTCATAGCAATGGAGAAATTTTGGTTTGTTAATTTTCAGGAACCTGAAGGCAGAGAGTCTCTTTACATTGCACATAATAAAGTAACAAAGGCCAGTATCCCAAAACTATTCTACAGTTTTTTACATATATAAAAAAAAAAATAGCCCTCTCCATTACTTTTGAAATAAGTATATGAAAAAAATTATATATTTTTTAATCTGGTTCTATTTCTTGAATTTTTAGTTTTTAAAAAAGAACTGGCTGATATAACATTAAAGAGGAATTTAGTTTATAAACAGACATGTAAACAGATGTTATGTCATACCATAAAAGAAATAGGATTAGTGCTTATCAAATTCTGAGGGCAGTGTAATATACAGATAAGTGTCTTTCAACACCTTTACAAGACATTTTGATACAATTATCGTAACTCTCTATCTTGTTTTCCAATTACAGAGTCACTTGCTTTTTTACAGGTATAAAATTTTTCACTTTGATGTAATTTTAAATATTTTATGCCTTTGGTTGGCTGAAGAATATTTCATTATATATCGAAGAATAGAGAATTAAATTAAAAGCTATTAACCATTTCCATTAGTCTCAATCATTGTGACAATAGGTCTTTTATTTCCAGACTTTGTGCATGGTTCTAGGAAATGTGAGAATATTTTATATCTGGAATTCCCTGCATGAATTTCCCTTAGCACACTGAAAACTTTTATAAATAAAATTAGGACAACAGTGTGAGAACCAGGTGTTGTCCCATTACATTTTATGTCTTATGGAAGAAGTCACTCAAATCATCCTCCTTTTTATTTGGAACTTTTCATTTCTTCTCAGGAAATTACATACCAACTATCTTTAGTTTTCCATAGTTTGTATTAATGATTAAATAAGGATTTGATCAGGATTTATCTATAGCATAGCAATAGAATTCTGAATAAATTTTTCCTTTAGAGAAGTCTACAGCTCATCCGGGGATTAATGACATAACAGAAATGGAATTAATGTAAACAACAAATTTTGTAAAATGCATATAGAAAGCTGCTAAGATGGTAAGAAGGAGAAGGCAGGATTGGAGCTCTGCTTGCTCCTCTGAGTTTCTTAATTTAACAGCACTGCTTTAGCATTTATTAGGACATTGTATTACTTATGAGCTTTACTGCAGTACTTGGCATAATGAGTCTCCAAGCACTCAGAGTATCCAAACCACAGTTGTTACTGTAAATAAGGAGTCAGTTCGAACTTCTCAGCAGAATATACAGCACTGATTTACAAACACCATCCCCTACCCCCTTCCCTGTTCCTGGAGTGACGACAGGTGACTAATAGTTAATATAGAATAAAGAAGCTGGAGGATTGGTTGGATTTGGGACTCCTGTTTTGCTTCAGGGAAGTGAAAAGTTGGAGGCTCTGATTGCAGCTTCCTGGGTAGGTCTTGCTGCTAAGCAGTGGTTGCCCTTCCTCTGCAGAAGTTCTCTCCCTGGCAGCTGGGTGGTAAAGGTGTCATTTCACATCTCTGGTTTGTCTGAGTAGACAATGGGATGTGAACACTTTATTTCACAACTTTGTTGCTTTTAAATTGTTAAAAACTCTTGTATGATCTCAGCAATAAAGGGTAGAAAGCATTTTATATCTCACTTCTCAAGAGCTTGAAAACTACACAGGGAACTCAATTTGGGATTTTTAAAATAACTGTGAAAAGGAGAAAAACTAGGAAGCAGTGTTGAGCTGTTGTACTAAATCTCCTTTAACAAATTGCATAAAGAAAAGGAGTAAGGCAGCAGGAAGTTTACAGAAAGGATTTGCTTTTCTGATTATTTTTTTTCAGTTTCCTTGCAGTTGTGTTCCCTTCTCTTATGATGACTATTTTATTTGTTAAGAAAGTTCCCAGTATTTCTAAAGCCTGAAATAAGCTTTTTCATGTAGTAGAAGATAGTAAAAACAATTAACAATACATGAAATAATGCCTGCTGTATAGCAAGCACAATATATTCTAACTATATTTCAAGATAATGCATTTTTATGATTATGATTACTATTACTTATTATGCAGATTTTTTTTCTCCTTTGGTTGACTAATCTGTTTCATACAAGGAACTAACTTGACCTATTCCCTGTGTTCTGTTTCATCATATAATTTGCAGATAGGCTTACTGGGAAACTCGTCCTCTCTTTTTTTATAGCAAATACATAAATAGTTTGATGGAATATAAAGAAAATAATTAGTTTAAATAAAATTAAGCTTAA